>NC_079489.1:65318684-65934192 GCF_020520425.1 Spinacia oleracea
TCATCCTCAAAACTCAGCCACCGGCGTTGTAGCATATTGATAAGTGTCACTAAGAGTGTCATTGGCTTGGATGTGGAAATGAAATTCAGTAACTGATCTTGAGAGGATAATTTTTTTTTTTTTTTTTTTTTTTTTTGGAAAGAATGAATGGGGCTTGGATAGAGATGATGAGAGTATAGGTTGGAGGGAGTTGTGTTTGAATTGGTGTTTGGGTTGGACTGATTGGTGTATAGTGATGCAAAAATGGATTTAAAGACTAAAAACCCATGCTGGCCATCTAGAGGTTTGTCTTCAACACTTAAAAAATTGGGCTTAAAATGAGTAGGCCCAAACTTTGAGTTGGCCCGCCCCTCTTCCCTTTTAATTGCACTGACCTGGATCAGAATATGTAAACCCAGCAGCACAAAATTTTCATTAATATCCTTTAAAACTTTCTCAACTCCTTCCCCCAAAGCACGTGCCTTCACCCACCTTACTTCATTGTTAAGGTCTTTCTTTTTGCACTTTACCAGTTTGCTATCATCATCTTCAAAAATCAGCTTCCTCTCCAAGCCAACAAGTAACTCAGTGAAGCTTCTCCAACACTCCACTTCTGAAAATCCCCAAACTTCTCCACCATTATCACTTCCGGCTAAACCACTGTAGCCAACACAACAACCACCTCTGTTATCACTCGGGCCTCCATCAGAACCACTAGCATCGACATTACCCTTGGTGACTCCCTCTCCTCCGCCAGGCTCCGGCGGCACAATCTTCTCCCACTGGTTGTTGTCAAATCCTCCATCACAAGCGGTTGTTCCACCACCGACATTGATACACCACCCTCCACCACCAGTCATACTCCCAACAAAGCCATCTCCAGTATTCCTATTGGAAAAATATCCGGGTCCACCACCCGACCCGCTTGCCCCAGATCCACCTTTTGAGAAACCATTTGCTTCTCTTCCCAGACAACCACAAACCCTACATATTTTAGTAAAAGAGCCTGGACCACCACCTGATCCGCAACCACCAGCACCGCCTTTCTCAAATCCTTCTGTTGGTGGTTCACCTTCAACAACTCCATACATAAAAACGTGGAGACCACCATCACTGGACATACCACCTCGATTTTCACCAGAATAAGTACCTGAAAACTTCTCCTGCCTGCTGCCCTGCCTACCTTCCACCAGATCTGATTTCAAACCCTCAACAATCAACTTCAGATCTTCCTGGCCGTCCTCTTCAAATTCTTCATTCTCCCTTTTAAGTATCTCTTCTCTAAGTTCAGTAAACTTCTCTCTGATTTCCTTCAATTCTTGCCGAAATGAAGAGAAAATCGGAGAAAGACCTTCCATAATGTTTTTCACGAATTCTTCCTTGCATTTCTGGAAAATTTCATCCCACTTCTCCTGGGATTTCTGATCAGATCCTGCAAACACCATCTTAACTTCTTCTTTTTCTTTTTTCTTTTTCTTTTTTTTTTCTTTTTTTTTTTTTTTTTTTTCCAGAAAATCAGATCAGTACCACCTCCCAGAACTGCACCGCTCTGATACCAAGTGTGAAGAACTGAGATTTTGGTGCAGAAAATTAATGGTAGAAATATGCAATAATCTAGTTGATAGATGAATGGACACAAAATGGGATACGAAAGTAGTGACTTGAGGCCACCAATCTCCAAGTTTAGTGACTTGAGTCACCACTCTCCAAAGCCTAAGCTTTACCAAATTCTCCACATGCCTCCCATAACCTAATGTGCCACTATTTATAACCCTTCTACTAGACCTACCTAATTTGTCTTCTACCTAATATTACTTATTACCTATTATGCCCTCCCCTTGCACTTAATTCATTACAGTAAAGCTTACAGGAGAACATATGCGTCTTTTCATGCCTTGTTTTTATTGGATAGTAACAATATCACATTGAAGGGCCAGCAATTGGAATTGGGACTTTTTTCATTTTTTATAGGCTTGCAGTAGCTACAGAGGATGATTCTTATAAAACCCTTCAAGGTGTTTTCAAAGATAATTCATAGTTAATGTGGATGGTATTGATTGTCATGAACAGTCTATCTAATTTGGGCTGATAGTAAGTCAAACCAATAGGTGGTTACATAATTGACACTCAATATGTTAGTGAAGTGAACCAGCACGTCATGGATCTTTGAATAAGCTATGATTTGTTCCTGAAGAAAATATGGGATCATTCCCATGATAGCTAGAGAAAGAGAATTGGAACGGAAGCAAAAATAATAATGACTAGGAGAATAATTAATTTTTGAACTAAATGCTATGTTGTGCATACATGTCTGCTGTTAGCTGAAGAGTGGTGCTGGATTACCATAAGGAGGGAATTCAGAATTTCAGATAGTTAGAGAGATTTGGAACTGATAAACTGCTGCATCAAATGGGTGTATCAAAATATATGTAGGCTTGAAGTCAGGTTCATGATATTCAGAGTCATCAATAAGGTCCTTAGCTTTGGGGTTTATGCTTCATCGAGTTTATAGCACTTTGTTCAGAGACATGGAACCCCCATAGCGTGTGTACTTATGGTAATTATTGTCTCTGGTAAATAGGAATGATCTGGATATATGATTGTTGGTATGATTTACAGTTTTACACTGGTGAAACATTCTGTATAAGATATGCATAGCAGCTTCCAGAAGTTAGTTAACGGTGTGATTCAATTATATTGCTTAAGCTCATCAACTTATTCCATTAGATTGAAGTTTAAGGATTGGCCGCTGGAAAACTTCAGTAGTAATGTAGGATTTTATTCTTCTTGATGGATTTCCAGTTGGTTCAGCTCAATGGAGTAAATGATAGGGACTACAGGCCTTGTTTGGCTAATAGAGAACCAAATTCAATGCTGAGTTATTTATTACTGGTACCATTTGGATCATTATAGAGAAAAAACAGGGCTAAGTTGACTTTTGCATTCTTAATGATGTTGATGCCTCAAGTTTATGCATTTATGATGCAGGAACTAGTGCTTTTATTTTGCAGAGTTTGAATGTTCCCTGCTGATAGTATTGGGACACGGGTGAATTCTAGCCTTTCAGATAGTCCTCTTTGACAGTTCGTGATTCTGCATTATTAGATTTGAAATTACATTGTGTTTGTTACTTCTGAGTTATGTAAGGTGTTGAAATGGGGATCTCTATCTAAGTGAATATTTGCTCATGGAGGAAAGTATTGTGTAATATGTCAACTTGATGTATTCTGTTATTGTTAACAATTTTGAGGTAGTAGAATTTCATAATTATTTCCTGTCTCGTCTGTGTCGACAGGTTTCAGTTGGATACTTCCTTTCTGATCTTGCCATGATATTTTGGTTTCGTCCTTCTTTGGGTGGAATGGAATATGTAAGTTATACCTTGATTTTGTGCTCCGCCTTTTATTCATATATCATTGTTGTGGAACTTTAAGGCGAAACAAAGCTATGAATGCTTCACCTTGGAGAAATGTGTTTAGGTTGTGTGATCTTATAGGAATTTGCATGGGTGATGGATGACTTTTGCAGGTGCTTCATCATCTTCTGTCCATGGCAGCACTAGCATATGCTATGTTGACCGGATCGGGGCAATTCTATACCTATATAGTTCTTCTTTCTGAGATAACAACACCAGGGATCAATTTGAGATGGTAAGTTTATTATCATTTTTGTAAGTGTGTTAATCAGAAAAGATTCAGTTTTACCTATTCTCTAGTATGATATGAAACTCCTGTTGTTGAAGGTATCTAGATGCAGTTGGGATGAAAAAATCTAAAGCCTATGTTGTCAATGGAGTGGCTATATTCTTAACTTGGCTGGTGAGTAAAATGGAGAGAAGGAACTTTTATTGAATATTCATTATTTTTCGGTAGTTCACCTTTTTCAAGCCATGTGGCTTAATGTTCATGATGACTTCATTCATTGTTGAGTGTTGTCTAGGCATCTTTATTTGTTAATGGACAGCACCTTTGGTTTTAAGCATTTCAAAATTGCTTTTTCCTTGATTTTTTGCATTGCTCTGTTGCAGGTTGCTAGGGTTCTTTTGTTTATGTACGTGTACTTCCACATCTATGTGCATTATGAACAGGTAAAGTAGTGAAGCTCTTGTATGTTCATACTCTCCCATGCTTTACTGTCTATTGGTATTTCAGCTAATAGCGTGCTTATCCTCCTGACACTGAAAATAACATAGATTTAAGATTTTATTTGAATCACTGGATGACTTTCAACATAGAAATAACACGTAGCTGGTTCATATTTTGATGACATGGTCACACGGAGATTGCATGACTTGTATCTTACCAAATAATATATTACTCTGACAAAGCAGATCCATCCTAGAGACTTTTTTTAGAGCTTATTGATTTTGTAAGGTACTGTCCTAAAATGAGGATTGACAATTTCGGAATTGCTTGAATGCAAATATTACAGTAAGCATACCATTATACATATGCAGGCATGCAGCAATGTATAAAGAGTTAGTTTGGGAGCTACATATCATACAGATTATAGATAGCATAATTCACACAAAATGACTTCAGTTAATGATAAACCTTTTGTCCTTTTCACCTCAATTTCCGCCTATTTGCCTTCATTTCGTTCTTTTTTTAACTCTGCTTGTTTTCCAGATCAAGCTGCTGTCACACTTTGGATATTTCCTCATTCTAATAGCCCCGGTTGTGCTTGGAGGCTTGAATCTGATGTGGTTTGTGAAGATCACAAAAGGAATGATTAAAACATTGTCAGCCAAAAAGGATTGAGAAATTAAGGTCAAAACAGCATTTGTTACTTGGTGCATACTCTTTGTAAATGGTATAGGCGGTAAAATAAAGCAAAATGAAATTGACTGATATCTTACTGCAGAAAAATATGTAGCACGCAGTCCCTGGTATGTGATAGATGACATTCAGAAACTGGTGTACAAACTAAACAGGATAAGTGAATACGCACAGTCAAATTTGTGTATTTAAGGAGAAAGCTTCCTTTTGATACAAAGTCTTACACACATATATTTTGATTGAATGTATATCGTGATGTATATTGTGTACTAAGTATATGTATAGACATCCTCATTTTACAAGCTTGGCTCATTGCGTGAATCTGATGAACTCTCATACTTCAAACTACACTAAAGCAAAATTCTTGACATTCTTGACATTGATAACTTATAATTTCAGAAAACAAGCCCTTATGAAACCAAAAACCTGTATTTTATGCAGGTTGTCTAACCCAAGAATTCGATTTTTCTAGATTCTGCTGATGCCATGAAGTATTATTTTCATGCAATATTTTTATTTTATTTGTTTGGACTGATAAGAAAAAAGAAACATTAGAAGGAGACTCCTGCTCAAGGGTGATTCCTAAGTAGTTGTCATTTTACGATGGAAAGTGAAGACCGACTTTGGGGTACATGAATATATATTGAATCTGAAACTAGTTGTTCTATGTTTGCAATTCAATTTGTCAGTCTATTTGCTTCTATGTAGACGTGTTTGATCAATCCGTGGACTATGGACCATGGTGCACATAGAGCATGGTGCACCATGTACACAAAAAGAACACATGTGCATAAACAAAAGAACATGACACTTCGACAAAAGAACATGCAATATAATGTTTTACTTTTTTGTTATAAAAAATCACAATTTATTAAAAATATAAAAAAATATATGTCCATGTTCTTTTTACGTAACCATATGTTCTTTTCATTATATACTAATGTTCTTAAGGTGTACCATGCTTTATGTGCACCATGCTCTATGTGCACCATGGTCCACCTTCTAAATTGCGGTGTTTGATGGCATAAGAATCAAAAAGTTGAAGAAGACGGGTGATGTCGATGATGATGTTTTGAAGTTTCATGGGATCTTTGAAATGCCTTTAACTGAGTTGATGATCGAGAGAGTGTCGCCTTCAATGAAGAAATTGGTGATGTTGAGTGTTTTTGCTTTCAAGTAGACCTTCATGAAGAGCCAAAGCAGCTAAAATAGAAAATCATCATCCCACATTCTTGTCTTGAATTCCAAAGGTTGGAAGTGGGCTAAGTCACTGCCAACTTATTACCACTATGTTTAACAAAAGAACAAACGACATAAACAAAAATAGAACATGAATAAAAAATATCATCAATAATTAACATGAAAATGTTGTCACTTCGATCATAATGTTTCGTAGGCCTAGTTCCATGCTCACCTCAAGATTGATTTGGCTTCAGCCACCTTCGTTTCCCATGAATCAACCACCTTCGCTTCTGTAACACCCCCTTTGATCTGCTACCTGGAAACAGCAAGCACACACACAGAAATAGCAAGAACACTTAGAGGATTAATTTTAGAGAAGGGAAAAACTCTTGTTTTATTTAATGAAAGTCTACAGTGAGATTTCGAGAGCTCACTTTCTCTCCCACAGGCAAAGTCTGCTTAAACCAAAAATGACATGCCCTATTCCCCAAATTCCCTTCCCTTTTATACACAGATCCCCAAAAGGATAGCCTGTGCTAATTTGTCTTCTTGCGCCTGCTGTATGTGAGAATTCCACGTGGTCCCATCTGACCGTTATCCCTTGCTGTTGCATCATTGGTTGTTGCCTCATTGGTGGTTGTTGGGCTGTGACTGAGTGGTGGGCTTGTTACATCTCCCTCCCCTTGAAGTGCCACCTTGTCCTCAAGGTGGAAAGTGGGAAATTCCTCTTGAATTGCTTTGGCCTTCTCCCAGGTAGCCTCAAATGGTGGTAAGTGTTTCCATTTGATCAAAACTTCTTCCACTATGTGTCTGCCCATACTCCTACTACGTACCTCCAGTACTTCCTCCGGTTCAGCCACTAATTCCATTTCTGGGGTAATTTGTGCAGGTATAGCCGTGGTAGTAATAGCTTCTCCAATGGCTCTTTTAAGCTGCGAAACATGGAAAACAGGATGAACTCTGCAATCCTCTGGTAGCTGCAGTTTATAGGCGACATTTCCCACCTTCTGTATGACCTTATAGGGACCATAAAAACGAGCAGAAAGTTTCTCAAAGGGTCTGTTAGCCAATGATTTCTGGCGGTAAGGTTGCAGCTTAAGATAAACCAAGTCCCCTTCTTCGAATGATTCCTCTCTCCTCTTGCGATCTGCATTCATCTTCATCCTTTGTTGGGCCTTAATCAGATTCAATTGTAACTCTGCAATGATCAGATCTCTCTCTTGCAGTGCCTCCTCCAAGCTATCTACAGGCGTTTGCCCTTTACCCACCCTGAGCAGTTGTGGTGGATCCCTCCCATACACCACCTTGAAAGGAGACATTTTAGTTGAAGTGTGTACAGAGGTGTTGTATGAAAATTCAGCCCAAGGTAGCCACCCTGCCCATGTCTTCGGTTGGCTTCCCGTAAAGCACCTTAGGTAGGTTTCCAGACACTTATTGACTATCTCGCTCTGACCGTCCGTTTTAGGATGGTAAGCCGTGCTTCGTTTGAGTTCCGTTCCTTGTACTCTAAACAGCTCCTTCCAGAAGGTACTCATGAATATTCGGTCCCTGTCAGACACTATCGAGGCCGGAAACCCATGGAGGCGAACAACCTCCCTCACAAAGATTTCTGCCACCTTCATTGCATTAAAAGGGTGCTTGAGGCCTAAAAAGTGAGCATATTTTGAGAGACGGTCAACCACAACAAGCACCGAATTTACCCCCTTAGATAACGGAAGACCCTCTACAAAGTCCATATAAATATCTTCCCAAATGCGAGTGGGTATAGGTAAAGGTTGGAGGAGGCCTCCTGGGGTTTGTTGGGAGTGTTTGTATTGTTGGCACGTATCACATTGTCTCACGTAGGCGGCCACAACTCTCCTCATTCCTTGCCAATACCACTCTTGTGCCATCCTCAAATAAGTCTTTGCTTCCCCCTCGTGACCCCCCAATGGTGAGTCATGGTATTCTCTCAGTAATGTGGGAATTAGCTTGGACTCCTTAGGTATGACCAGCCTTCCTTTATATGTGAGTCTGCCCTCCAATACTTCAAATGCAGTGGTGTTCCTTCCTGCCATCAATTCCTCCTTGATCTTTGCCAATACTCCATCGGCCTCTATCTCACGGTTCAGTTCCTCCCAATCCACCACGCGTGAGCTGATCATCGCCCCTAACTCCACTTTGCCACACGTCTTCCTGGATAAGGCATCCGCAACCCGGTTGGAAGTTCCCGGCTTGTATTGCACCTCAAAGTCAAACCCCATTAATTTACTCACCCACTTTTGATAGTCAGATGCAATCTCAGTTTGTTGTGTAATGTGCCGGAGACTTTGCTGGTCCGAGCGAACTATGAAATGTCTTCCCATCAAATAATGCTTCCATTTAAGTATCGCAAGGCAAACTGCCATAAGCTCTTTCTCATAAACTGATTTGCTTTGTGCTCGCTGCCCCAACAACCGACTGTAAAAAGCCATGGGTCAACCCTCTTGCATCAATACCGCCCCCAAACCATACCCCGACGCATCAGTTTCTAGCACAAAAACCTTGTTGAAATTAGGCATTACCAGAACTGGGGCTGCTGCCATGGTGTGTTTCAGAGTGTGGAAAGCTTCATTAGCCTTGTCTGACCACCCGAAGTTGTCTTTTTTTAACTGCTCTGTTAGAGGCTGTGCAATGTGCGCATATCCAGCCACAAACTTCCGGTAGTACCCGGTAAGCCCTAGAAACCCGCGGAGCTCCCTTAGATTTTTAGGTGTCTCCCACTCCATAATTGCCCGGACCTTTTCCATGTCCATAGCCACTCCCTTACTGGATATTACATGTCCCAAATAGGACACCTCCCTCTTGCCCAACTCACACTTCTTTCGATTAACATAGAGCTGCTGTGTAGCCAAAATTTCCAGCACTACCCTCATATGTTCCACATGCTCCTGTTCTGAAGTACTGTAAATAAGTATATCATCAAAAAATACCAACACAAATTTTCGTAAAAATGGTCTGAAAATGTCATTCATCAATGACTGAAAGGTGGCCGGGGCGTTCATTAGCCCGAAGGGCATCACAAGGAATTCGTAATGTCCCTCATGCGTCCTGAAAGCTGTTTTGTGGACATCCTCTGGCCTCACTAAAATTTGGTGGTAGCCCGATTTTAAATCGAGTTTGGAAAAAATCACAGACCCACACAACTCATCTAATAATTCATCAATAACAGGTATTGGATACTTATCTAGTATTGTCTCTTTGTTCAAAGCTCGGTAGTCCACGCAAAACCGCCATGACCCGTCCTTTTTCTTCACTAATAATACGGGACTAGAAAAAGGGCTCACTGACGGTCTGATCACTAATAATGTGGGTATCGGTAAGGTCGTACTCCCACTGGGTTGCTTCCCTCTTTGAGTACAATGGCGTGCTCATGCCCCCGGGCGGGTGGTAACCCGACCGGCATTTCAAACACCCCAGCATACTGTTCCAGCAATTTCCGAAGAAATTCAACCCCGTCCCCGCCAGTCGCGTGAGCCACATCCTCCCCTGCTTCTAATCGGTTACACTCCACCATCATACCCCGACCGGTCTTTCGTAAGGTCTTCATCATGGCCTTAAGAGAGATACAGGTTCGGGCGAGTGTCGCATCCCCTTTGAGTACACACGAATTTCCACCCCACTGAAACTTCATCACTTGTGTCTTCCAATTGGTAATCACTGCTCCCAACTTTTCCAACCATTGCACCCCTAAAATTACATCCGAACCACCCAATTTCAACGGTAAAAAATCCTCGCATACCTCAATATTCCCCTCCAAGGAGACTGTAACTGCTCGACACTCACCGGAGCCATGGACGGCCTCGTCGTTTCCCAATGCTACCCCGAATTGTTCTGTCCCCTCCACCGGTATTCCCAGCCTTTCCACCACCTCTAATGATATGAAATTATGAGTCGCTCCCGGATCTATCATCACCGTCACGTCGCTTCCTAGAACTCGCCCACGCAACCTCATCGTCTTCGGGTGAGTGAGTCCTACGACCGAATACAACGAAACTTCAGGTCGGGTCACGCCACCGCCGACGTCGCCTTCTTCCTCCGCCTCATCTCTGTCCGCCATCTCTCCACCGCCCTCGCCCTCCATTAACAACACACTCAACTCCTTTCGCTTGCACACATGATTTGCTTCCCATTTTCCGTCACACCGGAAACACACCCCCTTGGCTCGTTTTTCCTGAAGTTCACTCTCCGTCAACCTCCTTACTCCAGATCTGAAGGAATTGTTGAGGGGAGACACAACCGATGTTTGCGTTGAACCCCCTCCAGAATAAGTGGTCTTACCTTGTGATTGGGCCGGCCCACTTGCAGAAGCGGCTGTATTTGGGCTGTTTTTAGTCGACCCAAACCGATTGCTCCACAAAGCTGACCCTCCTTTTTTCTCAACCCGGTCCCTATCCTCAACCCGAATGGCCAGATCCATGGCCTGCTTCAAGTTGTAAGGTTCCAGTACTTGAATCTCCTTCCTTATATCATCCTTAAGCCCATTTAAGAAGTGACCCATCAGCACAGTTTCTGGAACGTCTTCCAATGGGGCTGCTCTCTCAATGAAACGGCGACGATAATCCTCCACCGTGGTGGTCTGAGTTGTTGCGAGCCACTGTTGGTGGAGAGTTCCCACCTTCGAAGAACGAAACTCCCTCAACATCCGATCCTTAAGATCCCACCACCCCTCGACCGGCCGCCGACGATTCTCCCACTGAAAGAAACGCAGGGCATCACCCTCCATCGCTACTATGGCCGAGTCCATCTGCTCCGACGCATTCAGTCTATGAAAGTTGAAATATCGCTCTGCCCTAAGGATCCAACCATCTGGGTCAGCCCCCTCGAAAACTGGCATATCCAATTTTCGAAACCTCCAATTCCTTCCTCGGAAACCTCCACCACCGTGAGATCCTTGTCCTTCCACCTCCTCGTCATCGTCACTTCCACCTCCGTTTCTGTTACGACGACTACTACTATTGTTCACCAATTTTTTTATCTCCTCGCTGAAACGACTGAACCTCTCTTCCATCTGCTCCGCCTGCTCGCGGTTCTTCCTTGCCTCCTCTTCCGCTGCGGCCTTGAGTTGCTCAGTCATGGAACGTCGCAAGGTGGCCATAGCATCTCTCATCGCAGTCGAAACAATGGCTTCCAAAGAAGTCTCCAACCTGTCCACCCTGGCTTCCAGTTCCGTATTCCTGTCCTCCTCCACCGTCTCGAGGTTCCGCGGCAGTGGCCTACCTCCCGACATGGACCGAGCTGCTCTGATACCAAATGTAACACTCCCTTTGATCTGCTACCTGGAAACAGCAAGCACACACACAGAAATAGCAAGAACACTTAGAGGATTAATTTTAGAGAAGGGAAAAACTCTTGTTTTATTTAATGAAAGTCTACAGTGAGATTTCGAGAGCTCACTTTCTCTCCCACAGGCAAAGTCTGCTTAAACCAAAAATGACATGCCCTATTCCCCAAATTCCCTTCCCTTTTATACACAGATCCCCAAAAGGATAGCCTGTGCTAATTTGTCTTCTTGCGCCTGCTGTATGTGAGAATTCCACGTGGTCCCATCTGACCGTTATCCCTTGCTGTTGCATCATTGGTTGTTGCCTCATTGGTGGTTGTTGGGCTGTGACTGAGTGGTGGGCTTGTTACAGCTCCCTTACGGAGTATTTAGTAATTTCACTATAAAATAATCAAATCACTAATTTTGATCACTTATCATCTTCTATCTTTTGTCGGATCTAGACCTGATCAAATGGCGGGCCGGGCCGAGCGAATAAAAATCTGCCCATGATGTCGGGCCGGGCCAAGCTTCGGGCCAATTTTTTTGTCCCCAAAACCCGCTATTTCGGGCCAAAATTAGCGGGATTTTCGGACTGGGCCAAATTTATAACTAAAATTGTTGATTTACGTTGTCCAAAGCCCGCAAATTTTTTAAAAAGTTCGGGTCGGGCCGGGCCGAGCCCGAAAAGCAAGCCGAAATATTCTGCCCAAAACCCGCAAATTTTCGGGTCGGGCCGGCCCATGATGATCAGCTCTAGTCGGATCCATTTTTTCTCTTTCTTTCAATTATATCTTACTCCATCCGTTTCTAAAAGTCAAATTTCACGTTACTAAGAATTGTGTATAAAATATGCACATGAGTAGGTAGTGTGGGCTCATGAGAAAATAGATAGGGAGAAAATAAATAGAAGAATTTACATTAAGATATGAAACAAACTTTAAAGGACATCTAAAAAAATGAGAAAATCCAAAATTACCACTTAATAAACTCTTCATTTTATGAAGGAGATTATACTCAAGAGAGTACATTACTTCAAGCCCAAATAATAATTTATTATTCCAAGCCCATTAAAGTGGGAGCAAATCATCACAAACCCATATTACCTGATTGGGCTGATTCACTAAACCCCCCAAAACCCCTTTTGCCTGAGTCAGACACTCAGACTCGTCTGTCTGCTCCTTGCACCCTGATTGCTGTTAAACAAATTCAGAACTTCTCCTAAATTGTAAGATCTTCAACTTCGTCTATGTTTCAATATTTTTACGCACTCTTTTAGTCGATTACAAGGATACATTAGTGGGATTGGGGCACAATTTCTAAATTTGGGGTTTTCAATTGGAATTTTTAGGGTTCTATTTGTTACTTCGTGTCTTCTTTTTGGTTGGTGATTGCTGTATTCAATTAGTTGGCTTGGTCTTAATCTTGATTATCGTAAAGCTTTCAATTCAGTTTTGATTTACATTTTCTGTCAGATATGAGCTAAAATTACGATGAGTAGCTAAATTGATGAATTCAGCAAATTGGTCAATGAAGAAAGGTTTTGTCTAAGGTAAAAACCTTGGTTGCGAATTCACAGAAGTAGCTAAGTTTTGTTTTCCAAATTTTCCTCCTAAAGCAAAAATAACCCCAAAAAAAGTCACTGTGTTCTTTCTTTTCTCTGTTCTTCCCCCAATCTCAAGTTCCTCTCTTCCTGCTCAAAAAATTCGTAGAAATTGCTGGTCCAAGGTTGATTTTTTCTCAATTCAATAATTCTCCACTATCAACATCTTTATTTTGGTAAGTTTTGTGTATTAATTTTGTGGAATTGTAATGTAGGAAAGTTATGGTTTTTTCCCCCAAATGTTTGAATTGAATCGATTTGGCTGAAATTGGCGTTTGTATGAGAATAGTTTATCTGGGTCAATCCCACCTGAATTTGGGAAGCTGTAAATGCTTGAAAAAATGTTGCTTTGGCAGAATTCTCTTGTGGGTTCTATCCCAGAAGAGATTGGGAATTGTACTAGTTTGAGGACTGTTGATGTTGATTTGAATTTGACTTCGGGTTCAATTCCTTTGTCAATTGGAGGTTTGTCTAAGCTTGAGGAGTTTATTATTAGTAATAACAATGTGACTGGTTCTATTCCTACGGTTTTATCAAACTGTAGTAATTTGGTTCAGTTGCAGTTGGATACTAATCAGATTTTGGGTTTGATTCCGCCGCAACTCGGCATGCTTTCGAAGCTTACCGTGTTCTATGCTTGGGCTAACCAGCTTGAAGGGAGCATTCCTTCAATTTTAGCTAGTTGTAGTAACCTAGAGTCTCTTGATTTGTCTCATAACTTTCTCACTGGTAGCATTCCACCAGGATTGTTTCAGATGAAAAATCTTACTAAATTCGAGTTCAAGAATTTGCAAGCTTGCAGCATTCATTGGATGTTCATCTGAGCTTCATTGCTGGCATATCAGAGAGAATGTGAAGGTTTCCCAGAGTTTTTTTTAAGGTTATCATTTGCTTAAATATGGAAATTTGGAGGGAACTTGGGTGTGAATAGGCAAAAGTAATAACATGTGCCCTGCACGTGGCGAGTCAATGGCCGGAATAATGAAGTCAATGTCAGAAAATGGGTTTGGGTTGTTTTTCGCAATTTTTTTAGTTTAAGGTCTTCGCAATTTTTTTTAAAAGGTTGTTTCTCGCGAAACTCAGGTTATAAAAGGTTGTTTTTGGCAAATTAATGATATTATTATGTAACTAAGATACAGTCTCTCTCCACTGTCCCAAGCTCCCAACGCCTTATCTCCCTTCCTCTCTATTTCTCTCTCTTCAAAATTAGCCATTTTTGTTCAAAGGTGGGTTGGATTTGAAGCTTCGTGTCCCCTGATTTACATATTTCATTCGTACACTGGTTTGTGTTGAATTTGTGATTTGGTATAAATCAGTTTCAGTTTTATGATATTTCGTTCTTGATTTAGATTTTACTTTATTTTAATTTGATTTTAGTTCAATGTTTTGAGTTAAACATATGTTTTCCTTCAAATTTGTCAGTTTTTTTTTTAAAGTTATTTTTCTGTTCATAATTGTGAGTTTGTGACTAATTTGATAACTTTTGGGTCTAATTCTGTTCATTTTAGTTTTAATTTTGTTTGAGAATATGCATGTTGTTTTTTGGAATAAAAACTTGAAAGATCCTGATTTGTTTCCCTCATGACAAACCTTATGAAAATCAAGTCCAGTGAAGTCTCTCACTCTAATTAGTCCCCTGGTGTAAGTTGCTCCCTTATAATTTACCCTTGTAATAAATACTCCAATACCAGGTAGGCCCTAAAAGTATTAAATTCAACTACATACATAATTAGCCTCATTTCTAAATTTGTTTAATTTTCTGAAATTATCCATGCTTTATAAGTCGGATATGGGTTTTGATGTAGAACACTAGAACATATGCATGAACCGAGGGTAGTTGGAACTAGGAGGAACATAAAACAATTATTTATTATGTGTATGAGCTATTGCATGTTGTAAGACTCTTCGATATGTTTGGTAGATATAGTAATTGATTTGGTTATCCTAATTTGTCAGGGAAGAAAATATGCCATTGGGATTGATACTAGGGCTTGGAAGGGCAATGCGTAGGAAGCGTACATCATCGCTTGATATCCTCCATCCAAAGAGGGCGCCTAGGAACTACTACAAAGGAAATAATTGCAAGTCTACCGGATTCCACACAAACAAAGGTTTAATTGACCTCCAGTTCTACTTGTTTTCATCTTTGACTCCTAACTTACCACATTTAAGCGTCCAAGAATATCATTTATCGATCCATTTATGGAAGTTTAGGGTTTAGGGTTTAGGGTGTGGCCCTTCTCTTCACATACCTAGTTTTGTTGGAACTACTACAAAGGAAATAATTGCAAGTCTACCGGATTCCACACAAACAAAGGTTTAATTGACCTCCAGTTCTACTTGTTTTCATCTTTGACTCCTAGCTTACCACATTTAAGCGTCCAAGAATATCATTTATCGATCCATTTATGGAAGTTTAGGGTTTAGGGTTTAGGGTATGGCCCTTTTCTTCACATACCTAGTTTTGTTTCTTCCCAAATGTTTCAACCGTTTTTTGAACATATAGGAAATTATGAAGTCTTACTTTAATTGAAAATGGAAGTTTAGGGTTCATGGTATGTCCCTTCTCTTCACATGCCTAGTTTGGTTTCTTCCCAAATGTTTCAACCGTTTTTGAACATATAGAAAATTGTGAAGTCTTACTTTAATAGAAAATGGAAGTTTTCTTGTATAAGCTGCTGCATCGCTGCTATAGTTAGCAAGGGACCAAATAAATGTTAAAAGGAAGTCATTTGTTTGTCTATGGTTCCTGTCGTTTGGAGTAGTAACATGAATTTTGTTGCAGGTGGCTATGTTGTGGTGCAAGAAAAGCTGCCTATCTATGTTGTGCCTGATCTTACGGATTTCAAGGTAGTGTATCCCATCCTCACCGCTAACTTCCTTATTTTTCTTTGAATTTTCCGATTCCCTTCAACTGCATGCCTAACTTGTGGGAACAGGGGGGCAGGGGAGTGGAAAGATGAGGGACTTTTTGTCTCTATTTGGCAATTTGTGAGTAGACTATTGCTTTTCATTGTAAAAGTCTATTAAAAGAAATGATGCCCCCTGTTAATTTACAGGGAAAACAAGATTTCTTCGACAGTTTTTGGAAGGTGGGATTAGAGAAATTATTTAATGAAAAAAATCTGCTTTTAACTTTTGGACCATAAAACATAGCATGATTTAGGTCAAACATGGGAGCTTTAGATTTCTGCAGTTATAGGACGAGAATTCTTCACTTTTAAACATTTAAAGTCGTACTGACATACTGTAGAACCAGTACCTGAGGCATATATGTGGAATATCTTTGAAAATCCCGTGCTTCTATCTAGACATGTTTGATTCTTTCAACATTTCTGATATGTTTTCAAGTTTTAGGCATCATAAGTCAGCATGGGCGGTAAAATGCCAAAACTTTGTGTATGAAAGGTTGTCAACTGAAGTTCTCTTCATCGAACTGAATTTGGTTCAAATATACAACCTGACAAACATCTGCACACATCTGCACACATCTGCACAGGCTAGATGTGTGTGAACTTCAGACTTTTCTAAGTGATGTTTGTAACGTGTCGATGATTGCATTAGGTCGCTTTATGTGAATATTCGAAGTATAAAGTGATTACTTGGACTTAAATTAATGCCCATGCATAATTTGGTTCTCTTTTATAATAGATTGAATGGTGGACAAGATCTCACTTTTGAAATACTATTGTAGTTTTCCTTTTTTAGTCGAGGAAATTTCATTGAGATTGCTGTATGCAAGTTTATATCAAGTTCTGCTCGTAAATTGGTACTGTAATTGATTTTTGGCCACTATTAGCCTTATTGCTGTGGTCTATGATGTCTAAACTCTAAACTGACTGGTTTGTACTATGTAGTTTGATTTCATTGAGATTCCTTCACTTAGCTGATAGATCTTGGACCCCCCGTTTTGCAGCTCAAACCATATGTTTCTCAATGTGCACTGAACGCAAAGACGACGGAGAATGCTGGTGCGTTAAATTAGAATGTTAATGCTACAAGTATCTGAATATTTGAGTTAACGAAATGCAACTACACCGATAGTGTTTGGGCGTGGATTCATCAGGGCAAGATTGCAACAAGGCTGGAGAATAAATAGCTTCCTTGTCTTTGTGATTGTATTTCTTTCTTCTGGCTTACTTGATTTAATGAGAACCTATGTTCTTTGGAACAATGTATGATACTACCTCTGTAATACACTCGCCTTTTTCGGTCGTATTTATTTAAGATATACACTTGCCACTTTTAGTAACTTATCAACTCCACCATCTAATTAAATAATCTATTTAATATATCATATGTCCCACCACCTTATTAAACAAATAATTTCATAACTACACCCTACCCCTTACAATGACATGGTCCCCACTTGTTTTACTTATTAAAATATCTACCCAACTTCATTTGTTTTATTACTTTATTTCATTCAATTCTTCTTCTTAATACATGTGCCCGGCCAAGTGTATCTCTTAAATAAATACATACGGAAGGAGTACTTTTTAAAATTTGTACTCATCTTCTTGATACTTCGTATTTTAAAAAGAGATACACTTTTCTTAAACGATCGTATTTTAAAATACACACCAGAAATGACATGTGTCATCTTCTGGTGAGTCTTGGGTTTTTTTTTTTACTTTTTTTAATTTAAATTTTTTTTATTAATAAAACTTACAAAAATGGAGAAAATAATATTTGTGTTGGTATCAATCCTTATTGTAGAAAGTTAATTGTAGCTCATATCTCTCATATGCATTACCTAAATTATTATTTGGAAAAAAGTACTATGCATTGATTAATTTAAATAAGAAATAATTTTCACAACCTTTTAACAACATTTAAAATTTCTTTGTAATTATATTAATTTAATAATGACTTAAAATCCTTTTGTCGTACGAAAAATAAATGCGTCGTATCTTCAAAAAATTTACCTGATGAAATTAATAATTTAAGTAAGGCATAAGCTGGAATAGGGTGGAAAGGGGAAAAGAAAAAGTTGCGAAAATACTAACTATGAGAAACTTTTTATAAAGAACTTAAAGAAAAAAGATATTGGCAAATTGTTACCTTATGTTGAAAGTAAACATTAGAAGATAAATTGGGGGACAGTCCAATAATTAAGGGGGCGAATGATTTAATTGATTGGAGATTACGTAACCATGTTATGGAGGTCCTAGTCTCGGGACCAAGATTTACGTGGACCAATAAGTGCCCAGGGCCTGACTTTTTATGTCTCGCCAACATGGTTTGAGGAATTTTCGAAGGGGAGGCTTAAAAATGAACCTATAATGGTGTCGGATCATGCGGCAATTTGTTATGATTCTTCTCCTAATCAAAATTTGGTGAGGCGACCTTATCAAGTGGAGAATCGGTGTCTACAATTTGAGAAGATTCAAGCAATTATAGTTAACTCTTGGGAAGTTGATGGGGGAGGATCTAGTATGTTCAAAGTTAAAAAGAATTTGCTAAATATTAGATCAAAACTTCAGAATTGGTGCCTTTCCAACAGGAAGTGTTGGGGGGTGAACTGGAAGGAAACAACATCTTCTCTAACTCAAAAGGCAGGTAATCGGGTGGATGTGGCACAAGGGAATGCGTATATTGAGAAAATTAATGAATGGCTCCCATTGTGTTCCGTGAAATTCCAGTATTGGCAACAACGTATGATGGAGAAATGGATTAAGGAGATTGTAGCTCTCCTATGATGTACAGAAGGGTTAAGAGTAGGATAGCCAAAAATAAGATTGTTTCAATTAAAAATATGGAAGGGGAATGGGTAGAGGGACAAGAGAAAGTGGTGGAGGTGATCACATAGTCCTTACAGGATATCTATAACCCTATTGTAGCGGATGATCATAGCGTAGACATCGATCATACTCTGAGGCAATTAAGCCTACCTTCCTTAAACGAAAAGGATATAGAGATTCTGAATGAGCCGTTTTCGAGCCTGGAAAGGGGCGGATTTCTTGTGGTAATAATTGAGAAATTAGACAAAACATGTTTAGCATTCATTGCTCGAAATCCCCAGGGCCAGATGGAATTACAGGTAAATTCTTTTCATCTCATTGGGAGGTAGTAGGCGATCTGGTGACAAAGAGTATCTTACGATTCTTTCATACTGGTTTTTTTTACTAAAGGAATGGAACCAATCCTTGCTAGTCATGATTCCAAAGAATACAAGCTCGGAGCTGGCTTCGCATTTTAGGCCTATTACTCTTTGTAATACAATCTACAAATGTATCTCCAAAGTTCTGGTGAATAGAATGAAAAAGATTCTCCCAAATCTAATCTCAAACTATCAACATGCCTTCATTCCGGGACGATGTATGGAAGATAATGTCTTACTAAGTCACGAGCTTCTGCATATGGTAAATACAAAAAGGAATGGAGATATGGCAGTAGTGAAGCTCGATATGTCCAAGGCCTATAATCGAGTAGATTGGACTTTCCTCTACAAGGTTCTTCATGCCTATGGTTTCCCAAATAAATGGGTTCAATTATTGTCTCAATTTGTGAGTACGGTTTCGTTTAAGACTCTGGTGAATGGGAAAACATCACCCCCTTTCAGACCTAAGTGTGGTTTACGCCAAGGTGATCCTCTTTCCCCTTACCTCTTCTTGTTTTGTATGGATATCCTATCAAGAATGTTGACTTTAGCGGAAGATATCAAATTGATTAGGGGTTTAAGGGTATCTAGGAGATCTCCTTCTTTCACGCATTTGTTTTTTGCGGATGATGCAATGCTTTTCTTTAAAGGGAATCAAGGGTCTTGTACTTCGGTTTCTGAAATTCTAGAGAGGTTTGGGAAAATTTCAGGGCAACACCTAAACCTTAACAAGTCCTTTGTAAAATTTTCCCCCGCAATGTTAGATGAGCATAAGGTAACCCTAAAATCCATCCTTTATATGCCCCAAGTTAACCATATGGGTAGTCACTTAAGAGTTCCAATTAATATTCATGGAAAGAAAGCGGGCAACTTCCAGTTTTTAGTGGACAAGGTAGAAGAGAAAATCTTGAATTGGTCTAGTATCCATATCCCCCAAGAAGCTAAGCTAATCCTCATCCAAGCGGTGCTTCTAAGCATTTCTTCACATGTCATGACTCAAACTTCCCTGCTCAACTGCAAACAAGTTGGACTCCCTTATTAGTAGATTCTGGTGGGCAGGGTCAAAAGAAAAGGGTATCCATTGGGTTCGAAGGGAAGTGATCAATAGGCCAAAGCTGATGGGTGGCATAGGTATTAGATCCATTGAACCCCTCAATAACTCGTTGTTGTTCAAGCAAGCGTGGAGATTACATTCGGATCATGACAATTTGGCTTCTAGAGTTCTTTTTGTTAGGTTATTATGGCATATATAAACAATATATTTCATGCGAAAAAACCATAAAGCCAGGAATCCAAATTAATTGCCACATAGTCAATTATCATAATTTAGGATACATACGTGTGATGCGTGCCTTCCCTAGCTGCTCCCGAACCGAACAAGAAAAAGTTTAGGAGTCCAAATGTCGCCCCTCCGTAGATAGTCCACAACACGTTCGGATCCGCCTTAGATTCAATTAACCAGAATATTATCTAAGGTTTTATGTTTATTCGGAAAGCTTAATTATTAATTTAGGCAAATTATTAAATTCCCAATTGAACTTAATCTATTTGAATACTTATTGAATTGTCATATAAATTGTGATTATGAACCAGGTATTTATAGGGTGGAAATAACGGAATTAGAATTCTACTAGGATTCCAATAACTAAATCCATTAGGATTCTAGTTAAATTAAATCATTAGAATTTACTGTTTAATCAATCACCTAAGGGTTGCAGATTTAACAAAAACATTGAATTTGAGTAGAATTAGGAAAACGATATTAAGCAAGCAATCCTAAACGACCAAGGCTTTGGTCGTACGAAGCCTCGCAGCCACGCAGCCCACGAGGGGCGCTGGTGCTCGGCTGGGCCCAATGGGATGGGCGCTGGCAGCACGCGGACCATGATGTTGGGCGCTGCTCGCTGGGCCTGCCTTGGTACTTGCTCACGCGCGCGGGCTTTGCTGGGCGTTGGGCCTTGCTTCGTGCTGGGCCTTGCGTCTAGCAAGCTCGTCCGCCGATCGTTTCGTACGTCGCGCTTCCGGTTCGATTTCCGATTCGTTTTCAGATTCCGGAATTCATTTCCGATTCGAACAATATTTAACATTTTCGATTCCGGATTTTATTTCCGATTCGAACAAATATTTAATATTTCCGATTCCGGAATTTATTTCCAATTCCGACAATATTTCCGATTCCTGCAATATTTCTATTTCCGATAATTTTTTCCGATACGTACCATGTTTCCGTTTCCGGCAACATCTACGACTTGGATAATATTTATATTTCCGTTACGATCCATATTTTCATTTCTGGCAATATCATCATTTTCGGAGTATTCATATTTTGCCTTTTGACGATTTCTGCTCCCCTGGAACCGAGATCCGTCGTTTCCGAATAGTCATAATTAGAGTATTTAATTCACTTAAATACTTGATCCGTTCAGGTACTGTTTGTGTGACCCTACGGGTTCAGTCAAGAGTAAGCTGTGTATTAATATTATTAATTCCACTCGAACTGAAGTGCCTCTAGCTAGGCATACAACTCACTTGATCTCACTGAATTATTAACTGGCATAATTAATTAATACTGAACCGCATTTATTAGACTTAGCATTGAATGCATACTTGGCCCAAGGGCATTATTTCCTTCAGTCTCCCACTTGTCCTTAGGGACAAGTGTGCATTGCCTAATTCCTTTGTCGCTTGATGCTTGCTCATGAACATAAGGTAAGAGTAGTCATCCTTATTATGTCCAGAGGTATTTCTCGCTTTCAGAGTTCAACTGATCAAATAAACAGATAACCATAGCCTATGATTCATCTGAGCACGGCCATGCATTTTTCAGTTTCTTGCTCTACGAGTGGCCTTGTACAACTTTCAGCATCTCATCCCGATTTATGGGAGGACAATCCCAATCTTGTAATCTTGAGGTTAGACTTCGTTTGATAGGTGATTACCCGAGCGTTGCCGTGATAGTATCCTTTTACGGTGTGACGGTTGACAACATCTAAGTAACCAGTTCTCAAACAAGTAATCTCAAATCACCCAGGTATTGAGGATTAGTGTCTAATAATGTAACGAAATTTACTTATGAAAGATTTTCATCTCTTACAGTAAAGTTTCATAGGTGTTTCCGATATAGTCTTCTCAAAGTAAGTATCTATGCAAATGATTGCGACATTTCCATATATGTCCACATAGTTCAAGAAACAGAACTACTAGTCATCTTGCATTCTAGTCGTCTAGCATTTTCTATGTGTCCACCTTTATAGAAAACTCCGACCAGGGACCATTTTCAACTTTTTACATTCAAGTTCACTTGATAGACATTTCTTAGTCACCGGACTGGTCCTGACTGAAGGAAATAATGCCCTTGGTCCAAGTATGCATTCTATGTTAAGTCTAATAAATGCGGTTCAGTATTAATTAACAAGTTAATAATTCAGTGAGATCAAGTGAGCTGAATGCCTAGCTAGAGGCCGCTTCAGTTCAAGTGGAATTAATGATATTAATCCACAGCTTACTCTTGACTGAACCCGTAGGGTCACACAAATAGTACGTAAACGGATCAAGTATTTAATGGCATTAAATACTCCATCTATGAATATTCGGAACCGACGGATCTTGGTTTCAGTGGGAGCTAAGATCGTCACAGGCAAGAAATGAATACTCCGGAAACGATGATATTGCCGGAAACGGAAATATGGATCGTATCGGAAATATAAATATTATCCAAGTCGTAGATGTTGCCGGAAACGGAAACATGGTACGTATCGGAAAATATTATCGGAAATGGAAATATTGCCAGAATCGGAAATATTGCCGGAAACGGAAATATTGTCAGAATCGGAAATATTACCGGAATCGGAAAATAATTCCGGAAACGGAAATATTAAATATTTGTTCGAAACGGAAATTAATTCCGGAATCGGAAATATTAAATATTGTTCGTATCGGAAATGAATTCCGGAATCGGAAAATTTAATCGGAAGCGCATCGTACGAATAAGCATCGGACGAGGCCTGCCGGACGAGGCCCAGCACGAAGCCAGGCCATCGCCCAGCAAGCCAAGCGCGCCGCACAAACAGCCACGCCAGGCCCAGCGCAAGGCCAGGCCCAGCAATGGCCTTGGCGCGCGCGCGGGGCTGCGACAAGTGGGCTGGCGCTGTGCGTGGGCCGCAAGGCCTGCGTGCGGTGCTAGCGTATCACTCGAAGTGTGTTGCTCGAATCCTAAGGCTACCGGGATTTGCCATATGATTAAATCTAATCCTAAAAGATTTAGTTTATTTAATTAGAGTCCTAGTAGGATTATAATTAAATAAATTAGTATCCTAATAGGATTCCAAATCCTTTTCCATAACTCTATAAATAGGTGCCTAGGGTCACATATTTACAGAGTGTATTCAAGTATTCAAAGTGATTTTTGAGAGCAAAAATTCAGTCATACAATAGCCTATAAGTGCCGAAAATTCTAAGTACCTTAAGGGCGATCCTAGTTGGTCAAGCTTAAGGCGGATCCGGACATGCTGTGGACTATCTACGGAGGGACGACACTTGGAGTCCTAAAGACTTGTTCTTGTTCGGTTCGGGCGCAGCTAGGGAAGGCACGCAACAAAGAGTATGCATCTAAACTATGCTAAATGATTATGTGTAAATAATATGCTTTCCTGGCTTTATGGTTTTTCCGCATGATTTATGAATTGTCATATGTATAATAACCTAACAGTAAATAGATCATAATACCCAGTATGTACTAAGTTCCGCCTTGGTCCATCATTGATGAATAATTTCAAATCTAAGTCATTAGCATTTGAATGTTATTTAACAATAGAGAGATATGTGTGTGATACACATAGGACCAATTAAGTTTTATGTACTCCCACTAAACTTCTTATACATATATAAGAATCATGTACATTATATGAAACTAAAATACTTATTAGCTTCACTAAAATATAGTTCCAATTCCCAATTGCTTGCTTAAATCTGTACTTAGATTTCATAAGCTAGCTTTCCTTTTCAAGTATTTATTTGGATCCACAAATCCTATGACATGTCATGTACATAGTTTCTTCCAACATTTGATTGAGGAATACGTTTTATCATCCAATTTCCATATGTACCAATATGCAATCATTGCTTGATTTATAGACTGGAGCATTATGATTTTGCATGAGGTTTCAACACAATCCACGCCATGAATTTTCTTGATACCTTTAGCAACTAATCTAGCTTTGTGTGAAGACACACTTCCATGTTTGATATTTTTTATCCTTAAAACCAATTTGCAACCAATAGGTGTAAACCATTCTTGCAAATCAACAAAATTTCAATTTTGTCATCAAAACATCAAGAAATGAATACTCCGGAAACGATGATATTGCCGGAAAAGGAAATATGGATCGTATCGGAAATATAAATATTATCCAAGTCGTAGATGTTGCCGGAAACGGAAACATGGTACGTATCGGAAAATATTATCGGAAATGGAAATATTGCCGGAATTGGAAATATTGCCGGAAACGGAAATATTGTCAGAATCGGAAATATTATCGGAATCGGAAAATAATTCCGGAAACGGAAATATTAAATATTTGTTCGAAACGGAAATTAATTCCGGAATCGGAAATATGAAATATTGTTCGTATCGGAAATAAATTCCGGAATCGGGAATTTAATCAGAAGCGTGTCGTACGAATTAGCATCGGACGAGCCTTGTTAGACGAAGGCCCAGCACGAAGCCAGGCCTACGCTCAGCAAGCCCAAGCGCCCAAAAACACGCTGCAAAGCCATGCCCGGTCCAGTGCAAGGCCAGGCCCAGCAATGGCCTTGGCGCGCGCGCGGGGCTGCGACAAGTGGGCTGGCGCTGTGCGTGGGCCGCAAGGCCTGCGTGCGGTGCTAGCGTATCACTCGAAGTGTGTTGCTCGAATCCTAAGGCTACCGGGATTTGTCATATGATTAAATCTAATCCTAAAAGATTTAGTTTATTTAATTAGAGTCCTAGTAGGATTATAATTAAATAAATTAGTATCCTAATAGGATTCCAAATCCTTTTCCATAACTCTATAAATAGGTGCCTAGGGTCACATATTTACAGAGTGTATTCAAGTATTCAAAGTGATTTTTGAGAGCAAAAATTCAGTCATACAATAGCCTATAAGTGCCGAAAATTCTAAGTACCTTAAGGGCGATCCTAGTTGGTCAAGCTTAAGGCGGATCCGGACGTGCTGTGGACTATCTACGGAGGGACGACACTTGGAGTCCTAAAGACTTGTTCTTGTTCGGTTCGGGCGCAGCTAGGGAAGGCACGCAACAAAGAGTATGCATCTAAACTATGCTAAATGATTATGTGTAAATAATATGCTTTCCTGGCTTTATGGTTTTTCCGCATGATTTATGAATTGTCATATGTATCATAACCTAACAGTAAATAGATCATAATACCCAGTATGTACTAAGTTCCGCCTTGGTCCATCATTGATGAATAATTTCAAATCTAAGTCATTAGCATTTGAATGTTATTTAACAATAGAGAGATATGTGTGTGATACACATAGGACCAATTAAGTTTTATGTACTCCCACTAAACTTCTTATACATATATAAGAATCATGTACATTTTATGAAACTAAAATACTTATTAGCTTCACTAAAATATAGTTCCAATTCCCAATTGCTTGCTTAAATCTGTACTTAGATTTCATAAGCTAGCTTTCCTTTTCAAGTATTTATTTGGATCCACAAATCCTATGACATGTCATGTACATAGTTTCTTCCAACATTTGATTGAGGAATACGTTTTATCATCCAATTTCCATATGTACCAATATGCAATCATTGCTTGATTTATAGACTGGAGCATTATGATTTTGCATGAGGTTTCAACACAATCCACGCCATGAATTTTCTTGATACCTTTAGCAACTAATCTAGCTTTGTGTGAAGACACACTTCCATGTTTGATATTTTTTATCCTTAAAACCAATTTGCAACCAATAGGTGTAAACCATTCTTGCAAATCAACAAAATTTCAATTTTGTCATCAAAACATCAAGAAATGAATACTCCGGAAACGATGATATTGCCGGAAAAGGAAATATGGATCGTATCGGAAATATAAATATTATCCAAGTCGTAGATGTTGCCGGAAACGGAAACATGGTACGTATCGGAAAATATTATCGGAAATGGAAATATTGCCGGAATTGGAAATATTGCCGGAAACGGAAATATTGTCAGAATCGGAAATATTATCGGGATCGGAAAATAATTCCGGAAACGGAAATATTAAATATTTGTTCGAAACGGAAATTAATTCCGGAATCGGAAATATTAAATATTTTTCGTATCGGAAATAAATTCCGGAATCGGGAATTTAATCAGAAGCGCGTCGTACGAATTAGCATCGGACGAGACTTGCTAGACGAAGGCCCAGCACGAAGCCAGGCCTACGCTCAGCAAGCCCAAGCGCCCAAAAACACGCTGCAAAGCCACGCCCGGTCCAGTGCAAGGCCAGGCCCAGCAATGGCCTTGGCGCGCGCGCGGGGCTGCGACAAGTGGGCTGGCGCTGTGCGTGGGCCGCAAGGCCTGCGTGCGGTGCTAGCGTATCACTCGAAGTGTGTTGCTCGAATCCTAAGGCTACCGGGATTTGTCATATGATTAAATCTAATCCTAAAAGATTTAGTTTATTTAATTAGAGTCCTAGTAGGATTATAATTAAATAAATTAGTATCCTAATAGGATTCCAAATCCTTTTCCATAACTCTATAAATAGGTGCCTAGGGTCACATATTTACAGAGTGTATTCAAGTATTCAAAGTGATTTTTGAGAGCAAAAATTCAGTCATACAATAGCCTATAAGTGCCGAAAATTCTAAGTACCTTAAGGGCGATCCTAGTTGGTCAAGCTTAAGGCGGATCCGGACGTGCTGTGGACTATCTACGGAGGGACGACACTTGGAGTCCTAAAGACTTGTTCTTGTTCGGTTCGGGCGCAGCTAGGGAAGGCACGCAACAAAGAGTATGCATCTAAACTATGCTAAATGATTATGTGTAAATAATATGCTTTCCTGGCTTTATGGTTTTTCCGCATGATTTATGAATTGTCATATGTATCATAACCTAACAGTAAATAGATCATAATACCCAGTATGTACTAAGTTCCGCCTTGGTCCATCATTGATGAATAATTTCAAATCTAAGTCATTAGCATTTGAATGTTATTTAACAATAGAGAGATATGTGTGTGATACACATAGGACCAATTAAGTTTTATGTACTCCCACTAAACTTCTTATACATATATAAGAATCATGTACATTTTATGAAACTAAAATAATTATTAGCTTCACTAAAATATAGTTCCAATTCCCAATTGCTTGCTTAAATCTGTACTTAGATTTCATAAGCTAGCTTTCCTTTTCAAGTATTTATTTGGATCCACAAATCCTATGACATGTCATGTACATAGTTTCTTCCAACATTTGATTGAGGAATACGTTTTATCATCCAATTTCCATATGTACCAATATGCAATCATTGCTTGATTTATAGACTGGAGCATTATGATTTTGCATGAGGTTTCAACACAATCCACGCCATGAATTTTCTTGATACCTTTAGCAACTAATCTAGCTTTGTGTGAAGACACACTTCCGTGTTTGATATTTTTTATCCTTAAAACCAATTTGCAACCAATAGGTGTAAACCATTCTTGCAAATCAACAAAATTTCAATTTTGTCATCAAAACATCAAGAAATGAATACTCCGGAAACGATGATATTGCCGGAAAAGGAAATATGGATCGTATCGGAAATATAAATATTATCCAAGTCGTAGATGTTGCCGGAAACGGAAACATGGTACGTATCGGAAAATATTATCGGAAATGGAAATGTTGCCGGAATTGGAAATATTGCCGGAAACGGAAATATTGTCAGAATCGGAAATATTATCGGGATCGGAAAATAATTCCGGAAACGGAAATATTAAATATTTGTTCGAAACGGAAATTAATTCCGGAATCGGAAATATTAAATATTGTTCGTATCGGAAATAAATTCCGGAATCGGGAATTTAATCAGAAGCGCGTCGTACGAATTAGCATCGGACGAGACTTGCTAGACGAAGGCCCAGCACGAAGCCAGGCCTACGCTCAGCAAGCCCAAGCGCCCAAAAACACGCTGCAAAGCCACGCCCGGTCCAGTGCAAGGCCAGGCCCAGCAATGGCCTTGGCGCGCGCGCGGGGCTGCGACAAGTGGGCTGGCGCTGTGCGTGGGCCGCAAGGCCTGCGTGCGGTGCTAGCGTATCACTCGAAGTGTGTTGCTCGAATCCTAAGGGTACCGGGATTTGTCATATGATTAAATCTAATCCTAAAAGATTTAGTTTATTTAATTAGAGTCCTAGTAGGATTATAATTAAATAAATTAGTATCCTAATAGGATTCCAAATCCTTTTCCATAACTCTATAAATAGGTGCCTAGGGTCACATATTTACAGAGTGTATTCAAGTATTCAAAGTGATTTTTGAGAGCAAAAATTCAGTCATACAATAGCCTATAAGTGCCGAAAATTCTAAGTACCTTAAGGGCGATCCTAGTTGGTCAAGCTTAAGGCGGATCCGGACGTGCTGTGGACTATCTACGGAGGGACGACACTTGGAGTCCTAAAGACTTGTTCTTGTTCGGTTCGGGCGCAGCTAGGGAAGGCACGCAACAAAGAGTATGCATCTAAACTATGCTAAATGATTATGTGTAAATAATATGCTTTCCTGGCTTTATGGTTTTTCCGCATGATTTATGAATTGTCATATGTATCATAACCTAACAGTAAATAGATCATAATACCCAGTATGTACTAAGTTCCGCCTTGGTCCATCATTGATGAATAATTTCAAATCTAAGTCATTAGCATTTGAATGTTATTTAACAATAGAGAGATATGTGTGTGATACACATAGGACCAATTAAGTTTTATGTACTCCCACTAAACTTCTTATACATATATAAGAATCATGTACATTTTATGAAACTAAAATAATTATTAGCTTCACTAAAATATAGTTCCAATTCCCAATTGCTTGCTTAAATCTGTACTTAGATTTCATAAGCTAGCTTTCCTTTTCAAGTATTTATTTGGATCCACAAATCCTATGACATGTCATGTACATAGTTTCTTCCAACATTTGATTGAGGAATACGTTTTATCATCCAATTTCCATATGTACCAATATGCAATCATTGCTTGATTTATAGACTGGAGCATTATGATTTTGCATGAGGTTTCAACACAATCCACGCCATGAATTTTCTTGATACCTTTAGCAACTAATCTAGCTTTGTGTGAAGACACACTTCCATGTTTGATATTTTTTATCCTTAAAACCTATTTGCAACCAATAGGTGTAAACCATTCTTGCAAATCAACAAAATTTCAATTTTGTCATCAAAACATCAAGAAATGAATACTCCGGAAACGATGATATTGCCGGAAAAGGAAATATGGATCGTATCGGAAATATAAATATTATCCAAGTCGTAGATGTTGCCGGAAACGGAAACATGGTACGTATCGGAAAATATTATCGGAAATGGAAATATTGCCGGAATTGGAAATATTGCCGGAAACGGAAATATTGTCAGAATCGGAAATATTATCGGAATCGGAAAATAATTCCGGAAACGGAAATATTAAATATTTGTTCGAAACGGAAATTAATTCCGGAATCGGATATATTAAATATTGTTCGTATCGGAAATAAATTCCGGAATCGGGAATTTAATCAGAAGCGCGTCGTACGAATTAGCATCGGACGAGACTTGCTAGACGAAGGCCCAGCACGAAGCCAGGCCTACGCTCAGCAAGCCCAAGCGCCCAAAAACACGCTGCAAAGCCACGCCCGGTCCAGTGCAAGGCCAGGCCCAGCAATGGCCTTGGCGCGCGCGCGGGGCTGCGACAAGTGGGCTGGCGCTGTGCGTGGGCCGCAAGGCCTGCGTGCGGTGCTAGCGTATCACTCGAAGTGTGTTGCTCGAATCCTAAGGCTACCGGGATTTGTCATATGATTAAATCTAATCCTAAAAGATTTAGTTTATTTAATTAGAGTCCTAGTAGGATTATAATTAAATAAATTAGTATCCTAATAGGATTCCAAATCCTTTTCCATAACTCTATAAATAGGTGCCTAGGGTCACATATTTACAGAGTGTATTCAAGTATTCAAAGTGATTTTTGAGAGCAAAAATTCAGTCATACAATAGCCTATAAGTGCCGAAAATTCTAAGTACCTTAAGGGCGATCCTAGTTGGTCAAGCTTAAGGCGGATCCGGACGTGCTGTGGACTATCTACGGAGGGACGACACTTGGAGTCCTAAAGACTTGTTCTTGTTCGGTTCGGGCGCAGCTAGGGAAGGCACGCAACAAAGAGTATGCATCTAAACTATGCTAAATGATTATGTGTAAATAATATGCTTTCCTGGCTTTATGGTTTTTCCGCATGATTTATGAATTGTCATATGTATCATAACCTAACAGTAAATAGATCATAATACCCAGTATGTACTAAGTTCCGCCTTGGTCCATCATTGATGAATAATTTCAAATCTAAGTCATTAGCATTTGAATGTTATTTAACAATAGAGAGATATGTGTGTGATACACATAGGACCAATTAAGTTTTATGTACTCCCACTAAACTTCTTATACATATATAAGAATCATGTACATTTTATGAAACTAAAATACTTATTAGCTTCACTAAAATATAGTTCCAATTCCCAATTGCTTGCTTAAATCTGTACTTAGATTTCATAAGCTAGCTTTCCTTTTCAAGTATTTATTTGGATCCACAAATCCTATGACATGTCATGTACATAGTTTCTTCCAACATTTGATTGAGGAATACGTTTTATCATCCAATTGCCATATGTACCAATATACAATCATTGCTTGATTTATAGAGTGGAGCATTATGATTTTGCATGAGGTTTCAACACAATCCACGCCATGAATTTTCTTGATACCTTTAGCAACTAATCTAGCTTTGTGTGAAGACACACTTCCATGTTTGATATTTTTTATCCTTAAAACCAATTTGCAACCAATAGGTGTAAACCATTCTTGCAAATCAACAAAATTTCAATTTTGTCATCAAAACATTGATTATGTTTTATGGCCTTGAACCATCTAAAACATTTGAGTCTATATATGGTCTCTAACCATTTTAGGGAATCAGGGTTTCGTCATAGCTTTCTTACAAGTCACAAACTCATTAATCTACATGATAATAGTTTGACTGCAAGTTGTAGGTTTCTTCACTGTCTAATAGAAGAATCTCGTAGTTTCAGTGACCTGAACTCTATGCCTACATGGGTATAGAACATCAAACAATATAATATCAATAGCCACTTGAAAGTCCTTTGAATATTCTATTCTCCTAGAAGCACTTGTAAAGTCTTCTAAGAGATGTCTATTCTTTAAAGCCACTTCTAAAGTCCTTAAAGAATATGTGTTCGGATTTTCTGAAGAACTTCTAAAAGCCTCCGGAATGTCAACTTATGTTTGTTGTTCGCCTCGAAGACTTTCGAGGTCTATTTTCTCCCACTTGTCATTTTGGAAACGAATCTCCAAAAGGAAACTATTTCAAGCAAACCAACATTATGTTCTCAAAATTCGTGGTAGAAACAATACCCTTGTGTCTCATTTGAATAAATCACAATGAAACATATATCTAAACCTATCTTATTTGCCACGACATAAAAGGACTCCTTACTTATATCGTCGAGTTTCACCAAAACTAACATGTACTCACAATTATTTGTGTACCTTGCCCCTTTAGGATCAACAAGTAACACCTCGCTATGGAGGAAAACTATTACTTAGATTGATGTAAAGGTTATCCAAGTAAGTGTTATTTTGGCATGGCACCTTTTAACTCAATTTTTTTTAAAGTTTGGAACTTAAGTCTCTTACTATGTTGGTTAGATTTTAAGTGAACTAAAATCCTTAATCATGCAACATAATTAAGCCACAATCTCATGCATAATTAAGACCTATTTAAAGCAATAAATAACTTAAAGGATGCATAAGATATAAATGTGATCTAGTATGACCCTATTTCATCTTGAAGCTTCAACTTCAAACTCCTTCTTGAAAATGGATTGGAAACTCCGTCTTGAATTTCACCATGGAGGCGCCATTTTCTTCAAATAGGATAAGCTATAATTGAAACTAATTACAACTATTTGATGGTACGCATACCATATTTAAAATAAAAACTTTGGTGCATTAGACCAATTTTACATTCAAATTAATGGTACGCAGACCATATTTTCTATCCTATTTGGGCCATACTAGTCAATTTTCATAACCTGCAAAACAGTACATTTACAATATACCATTCACCCATTCATTTATAAATGAATGACCAACATAACAAGTTAGTAGAACATATTATGCATCACATAAATATTTGCAAAAACTAATCAAGGGTTCCAAAAATCTATAAATTATTCAATCCTTATTAGTTCTAATCGAGTTGTTTTAACCTTAAAGGAATGTAGACCTAATCAAGAGTTTAATGACTAAAATCTCCCACTAAAACCAAGATTTTTACATGCTTTACAAATTTTAAACATAAAATTGTATTTCCTAGTCCAACCGGAAACTTGCAAATTTAAAGCTCATATAAAATAATATTTAAATCCTTTAATTTTATTTTCAGTTGATTAAAATTAATTAATTTAAATTTCATCAAGGTTTTAATTTTAGTAAAATAATTAGTATAAATAAATTTATAATAATTAAATTAATCAAAATTAAATTTCGAGAAAAAATTAAATTACGAATTTAAATTTAATTAAAATCGTTTTCAACCGAAACATAAATAAAATGTCCCTTACGTAGTAGGGCAAGGCCTTAGGCCGAAGCCCAAACCTCGCCCAAGCACAACAGCCGCAGCGCCATGGGCCACGTGCACGAAGCAGCGCCCAGGCCCGCGTTGTGTGGCCGAGTGATGCCCATCGCTGCGCACAGCCTTGGGTTGTGCTTGCTGCTTGCTGCCTTGCGGCTGCTCGCTGCTCGATGGCTGCCTGCGCTGGGCAGTGGCATGCGCAGCGCATGCGAGCTCCCTTGCTCGTATGTTGCTGCCTTGCCTCTTGCCTGGCGCTACGTAGCATCATTGCCCTTTGTTTGCTCGACCATCCACACGGCACACACGACACAACCTTGCCTGGCATGCGTGCCTCGTTGCTCGTTGTCTCGTACCGCATGGGCGACGAGCTCCCTTGCTCGTCGTCGCATGCCTGCATAATGCAACACCCCTTAAGGGTAACACTTAGCTTCCATTGCTTCGTGCGTGCAACATTGGTGATTGGTTTTATAAAAATTAATAATTTTTATACTTTAATTTAATTGGCGAATTAATAAATCATATTAATTTCATTAAATTTGGGTAAAAATCGAAAATTTATTATTCAAATTAATTTCCGATCATATTTATTTTCATGGATTCAAATCTAGGTCATAAAATTTTAAAACTTTTTCAATTTTAACAAATTTATGGTGGGTTTTAATCATAGGATCCTAATTAAATTGCTAATTAATTATGAAAATGAAAACAAATTCTAAATTATTCGAATTTCAACAAATTAATTACAAATACAAATTAGGTTGTATAATTAACAAGATTAGGCCTTAAAATTGTTAAACATATACAGTAGGTCAATCATAGATTCAAGATTTACATACAAGATTCGCAAATATTTAATTTAACATCATAAAACTTACAAATTTTGCGTTCGAAAAACTAAAACCTCCGAAATGTCATAGTTAGGCTTCGAATTTCGGAATTCTTGGTTCGCCGACAAATCTCTGATTTTTGTCAAAATTTTAAAACGGAGTTTACATGCGAAATTCACTATAAAATTATAAGATTCCGACCATTATTGACAAAACTGCCGAAAATCCTGCGAACATATAATCAAATAATCGCACGAATTTGCAATTAATTACATACATTAATCGCCCCTTTAATTCATTGCAAATTTATAAAATTTAACCATGTTAATTATAATTGATTATGGAATTAATTAGAGGCTCGTGATTCCACTGTTAGGTTATGACAAATATAAACAATATATTTCATGCGGAAAAACCATAAAGCAAGGAAACCAAATTAATTGCCACATAGTCAATTATCATAATTTATGATACATACATGTGATGCGTGTCTTCCCTAGCTGCTCCCGAACCGAACAAGAACAAGTTTAGGACTCAAAATGTCGCCCCTCCGTCGATAGTCCATAGCACGTTCGGATCCACCTTAGATTCAATTAACTAGAATATTATCTAAGGTTTTATGTTTATTCAGAAAGCTAAATTTTTAATTTAGGCAAATTATTAAATCCCCACTTGAACTTAATCTATTTGAATACTTATTGAATTGTCTTATAAATTGTGATTATGAACCACGTATTTATAGGGTGGAAATAACGGAATTAGAATTCTACTAGGATTCCAATAACTAAATCCATTAGGATTCTAGTTAAATTAAATCATTAGAATTTAATGTTTAATCAATAAACCTAAGTGCTTCAGATTTAACAAAAACATTCAATTTGAGTAGAATTAGGAAAAGGATATTAAGCAAGTAATCCTAAACGACCAAGGCTTTGGTCGTACGAAGCCTCGCAGCCACGCAGCCCACGAGGGGCGTTGGTGCTCGGCTCGACCCAAGGGATGGGCGCTGGCAGCACGCGACCCATGATGTTGGGCGCTGCTCGCTGGGCCTGCCATGCTGCTCGCTCGCGCGCCTGGGCGTTGCTGGGCGACGGGCCTGGCTTCGTGATGGGGCTTGCGTCTAGCAAGCTCGTCCGTCGATCGTTTCGTACGTCGCGCTTCCGGTTCGTTTTCCGATTCCGGAATTCATTTCCGATTCGAACAATATTTCACATTTCCGATTCCAGATTTCATTTCCGATTCGAACAAATATTTAATATTTCCGACTCCGGAATTTATTTCCGATTCCGACAATATTTCCGATTCCGGCAATATTTCTATTTCCGATAATATTTTCCGATACGTACCATGTTTCCGTTTCCGGCAACATCTACGACTTGGATAATATTTATATTTCCGTTAGGATCCATATTTCCGTTTCCGGCAATATCATCATTTCCGGAGTATTCATATTTTGCCTTTTGACGATTTCAGCTCCCACTGTAACCGAGATCCGTCGTTTCCGAATGTTCATAAATAGAGTATTTAATTCACTTAAATACTTGATCCGTTCACGTACTCGTGACCATACGGGTTCAGTCAAGAGTAAGCTATGGATTAATATTATTAATTCCACTCGAACTGAAGCGGCCTCTAGCTAGGCATACAGCTCACTTGATCTCACTGAATTATTAACTTGCATAATTAATTAATACTGAACCGCATTTATTAGACTTAGCATTGAATGCATACTTGGACCAAGTGCATTATTTCCTTCACTTTTTAGCCCCCATGGGTGTTACATTTGCGAAAAAGGTTCAACAAGGCGATTCTCGAACCCTATCTTTATGGGGAGGAGAGCTTTTATAGAGTTACCTCTCTTTTTGACAGGGGTCTAGCGTGGAAAATAGGGGATGGAAGGAGTGTTATGGCTACATGCTCTGCTTGGGTTTGTGGTAGAGTTCATGTGGTCAAGTCCAATCAATTGCTTGTTGAGTCTAGGATTTGGAAAGTAAAAAACTTCATTAATCAGGATGGCATCTCTTGGAATGCCTCTTTGGTTAGACAAAGGTTTGAGTGGAAGGATGCGTCTGACATTTTAGCGTTAGACCTTCCCCACACTTCTTCTGGCGATTTCTTGTATTGGAAAGCTAACCCTAGAGGGTATTACACTGTTAAATCGGGGTATTCCTTAATGATCGAGGATAAGATGGATGGGGAAGTGAGGGGGAGTGATTCAGTAGGGAAGGTTACGCAGAAAATCTGGAAAATGAATATTCTCCCAAAATGGAAAGTTATTATGTGGAGGTTGATACATAATGGGTTAGCAGTTATTACAAACCTTTGAGGAGAGGAATTGAGGTGGATAATCATTGTGGTTACTGTGGTGTTTTTACCGAGAACTTGAATCATGTTTTTAGGACATGTAGTATTGCATGACTTGCTTGGGAAGTTTGTGCACTACAAGTTCAAACTGAAAGTATTGAGCCCTTGGATTTTGGAACATGGGTTCTGATAGTTCAGTAGGAACACTTGACAAGAGGGGGGGGGGGTGAATTGTTTCTTGGGAACTTGAGTAAGTTTCTTGCGGAATTTAAACAATAAAGAGACTGAGAATAATGAACGAAGAAAGATATAAAACTGAGGAACCTTCTTGATCCTAATCAAGAAGAACCTCACAACTCTTTTGTATTAATGCAATAACTCTATTACAAATACACTCTTTAACTCGAGTTCCTCTCGAACACGGGTTCCCCACAGCAATCCCCTTCGATTATTGTGCTACTCTTTCTCTCTCTGACTTAACTCTAAGTCGCTCCTTTTCTCTTTGACTTAACTCTAAGTCGCTCTTTCTCTCTTTGACTAAACTCTTAGTCACTCTTTCTCTCTTTGACTTAACTCTAAGTCACTCAAGGATCACTCAACCCTTAAACCCAAAATACAATATGATAGATAGATTCTAGTACATAATAAAGCTTATAGTAATAAGGAACTCAAGGAACACTCTATTTTGTAAACTGATTCTTTTAAAACGTTTAAGCTCTTTAAGATAGATTTTTTAGAAATCAGTTTTATTTTGAAAAGCCAAAACTCTTCTCCTTTTATAGAGGAGTTTTACCTAAGGTTGGATACCCATGTTCTCCTCAACTACCCACTAACTGTTACTGCTCAGTAACATGGGCATAGTGGGAGAGAAACAGGGAGACCAAATCAAAACACTACTTGCACGTTTAAATAGAAATACGTGGGAGAGATTTAAGGATCATGGAAAATCTTTTGCTTGAGAAACAAGGAGAATGAAAACAGAATCCTATGTTTACATTTATTAATTAAATTCATTTTATTTATTAACAAAGATTTTCCAACTTAAAACTCTTTTATAATTACAGTTAATATATTTCAATTTAAAACGTACCAAAATACTTAGGTTCCTTTCGTTCCAAATTACGTATAAACAATATTAAATACTTACATAAATCCTAAACATTAACTCATATGTCATGTTGCACCTTTAGAAGCTTCACTTGAAGTCTTCCCAATTTGTTCCTTCTCTGGAACATCGAGGATCCACAAAATATATGAGGATCTCGCCTTAGGAACTCGCCTAAGGATCTCGCTTTGTAAACTTGCTAGATGATTAATTCTTCAACGTAGTGTCTGACATGGATCAAGTGACTTGCATATATTCCACTTTGCTTAGTTTATCCAACTCAGGATCTCCCTAACTTAGCATTATCCCTCTAAGGATCTCGGAATCTATTATGCAACATAACTTAACCAATAGTCAGGAGTTTGCTTTGTCATCATCAAAACTTTAGGGTCAACAATATTCCCCCTTTTTGGTGATGACAACAAAAGCAAACTTTCACTAAATATAATTATAATCAATTAGCATAAATATAAAACAAAACAATAAAGTGGATTTATTTAAATCAATTTAAGCTACCAGAATTGAAATTAAGGAAAAGAAAAATTAATTTTAATAAACGAAATAAAATTGAAAACGAAAAAACAAAGTTTAACAAAAAATTAGCTTACATCGAGAAGAGAGTAGTGAGACAGGCGCAAGTGATCAATTTAAGTTAAGTTTGCATTCATTTCCCCTGTTGGCATTAACAAAAAGTAGAAATACACAATACTAATATATACCGATTATAGCGCCCTCCGATCTACAGTTGGCAAACTAAGTTAGCCTCAAAGTGAAGTTCCAACATACTAAATCTGAATATAAAACATTATAATTAACTAGCCATGATTTTTAGAGATATGATCTTTTAGGAGTTCCACATAAATAAAAGAATAAAAATCGTTATGTTTCCCAACAGAGGGTTACATACCAAAAAGAATAAAAAATAAAATAAAAAGTTCCAAAAAAAATCAAAAGCATAATGTAACACAAATGGATAGGATTAGGAAAGATGGCTTGGGTATGTAGCAAGTTTAGGTTGTTCCTTTTTCAACTGCATATCGATCCATATCCTTTCTCAATTTCTATTGCGTCCTTTCATTCTTCCACTTACTCATCATTATCCTCATTATCACAAGATTTATCAACAAACAACAGAGGAATGTTCACCTTAGGAACCACCTTTTTAACTCTTTCATACTTTTTTTATTTTTAATTTTTTAATTTTATTTTTTTTGTATAACAACGACATGCCTTTAATAAATAAATCATAACCCATCATATCATTCAACGAATTCCCAATATATGTGTCGCACCCAACCTGATTAATTCCAAATCCTTTCACCAAATGTGCATCCTCAACCGAAGGAACACGGAATGAGGTAACTTCCCCCTTAGAACAGTCCGCCTTATTTCTTTTCCTTTTACTTTTTCTCTTTTTTTTTTTTGAACTGAACAGAAACACGGGGGGGGTTTGTGAGGTAGATCTGGGCGGGTGGGCGGGTGCGTCGCAGTCGGATCTGGGTGAGACATATGGGTCGCGACCAGGTTGTTGTGCAGGCGGGTCGCGAACGGGTCTGGGAATCCGATGGTGGGCGCGAACGGGCAGGGCAGGGTGTGGGTTTCGCGGACAGGTTGGGGTTTAGGGGAACAGGGGCGAGGAACAGGGGCGTCGGTTTGTCGGAGTCGGGAGGCGACGAGAGGCTTGTCACCGGTGGGTTAGGGTGGCGTCGCTGTTTGTTGCGGGGTGAGGAGGTGGTGGTTTGTGGTTGGAGAGAAGGGCGTGAGGTTGTGTTTCGCGGCTGCCGGTGCTTTGGTGCTCGGTCGGTTGGCCGGGTCGAGTCAGGTCGCCGAGCCTAGGTCGCCTGTGGTCGTGGCTCCTTGAGTCCGGCCGCCGGTGGTGGTGGTGGTGGTTTTCAATTTGGGTATTTTTGAATATTAGGGTTTGAAATTGGGGATTTTTTATTTTTAGGGTTTGTGGTGGTGGAATTGGTGAGATATGAATTTGTGGTGGCCTTGGTTATGAGAGATCCATAGGTGTGATCCATTAGCTTTATTTTGGAAAAAATAAAATTTAATGGAATAAATAAATAAAAAATATGGATATATAAAAAGAAATAAAAAATAAAAATAATTTTTGGAAAAATAAAAGATGGAAAAAAAATTGTAACAAAAAGAATATATCCATGATCCTCCTATTTAAGTAGAACTGTTTGAATCACGTATCTCATATTATTGACTAATTAAATACACATTTTAATTCTAAATTTTGGTTGTTCTTTAACAATGGTAAACTTCAGTTATGCTTTACGCACATGTATTTATAATGGTATACAGTAGTTATGCATAAATCTATAAAAGTAATACCTCGTGAGGAACTTTCCAGCTTACTTATCTTAGCTTGATCATCTCGAGCTCCAATCTCATTTTCTCGTGCTTCTCTCTGCTTGCTTACTTTGCAAGTTCCTTGCAAAAACTTTCATTAGTTGTACCAAACAGTATATTATCAACGTAAATTTGTACAACTAGTGAGTTAGTTCCTTTTGATTTTAAGAATAAAGTATTGTCATATCTGCTTCGTTTAAAATCATTTTTCAGAAGGATTTTAGATAATATTTTGTACCACGATCTAGTAGCTTGCCTTAACCCATTGAGAGCTTTGTCATTCTTATAGATGTGATTTGAAAATTCATGATTTTCAGAACCGGGAGGTTGTTCCACATAGACGTCCTTTTTTCTAAATATTTATTTTAGGAAACACACTTGACGTCCATTTGGTACAACTTAATTTCTGTAAAGGCTACAAAAACAATTAAAGTTCTTATAGTTTCTAATCTAGCAACAGGAGAAAAAGTTTCTTCGAAATTAGTACCTTCATGTTGATCGTAGCCTTTAACAACTAACCTTGCTCTGTTCCTGCATATTGTTCCATGTTTATCAAGCTTGATCCTGTACATCCATTTGAGTCCTATCCCCTTTTGGTTATTTGGCTTGATTATGGAGAGGAACGCATGGAAAGTACAGAAGTTCCTGAGTTGAGATCTTGTGTGAATTCCTCTTTCAATGTCGTTGACTATCAGATCCATTGGAGGGGAACACTGATGTTTCCATGGCTTAGGGTGAAATTCATCCACAAGAATATTTAAACTTTTCTCAGTTCCTTATGCTTCTTGAGTTCCTTGAGATCCTCGAGTTCCTTGTTCCTGTTGAATAATAGGGTGATCCTCAGGAATCGGAACTTCTGGATCAGAAACTCTAAGATCTTGTTCCTCTTGAACAGGAACTCCCTGATTCACTTTGATTTCTTGAACTCCTGATTCAGCCGTCTCTTTATGTTGTCTAGCTAGAGAAGTTTTCTCATTGTTATCTGTAAAGTGAATCAAACCATTTACGAAATCCTTCTGTTCCTGAACTTCATTAATGTCATTAGTTTCATTGAGAATAATATGTACATTTTTAACTCTTTCAAAGGAGTCTTTAAGAGAGGTGTTCCTGTCAGGAAATTCAAAGAACTTACCATGTACATCAGATTTAACATTATCAAGGTAGGTTATGTGTTCTTTGCTAAGTTCCATTGCCTTATCACTTTGAGCCTTTATTACGATAAGCTTTTTAAAATTGTCTAGAGTTTCTATCAATAATTCCACTAATTTAATTTTAGACAGAGATTGAAGAGTTGAGGAACTTACTTCACTTGAATGGATCTTGGGTTGATTCATTGATCTTTGCCATAAGACAAAGGTTTGCTGTTTCTTCTGGTTGATCCTCATCTTCTCCCGAGTCAGTGGCTTCTTCCCAAGCTTCGATCATTGCCTTCTTGAAGTTGGGTTTGGCAAAGGTAGATTTGTTGAATCCTTCCTTGTATTGATCATTTCCCTTGCCTTTCCCTTTTTAATTTTCCCACTGAGGGCAGTTTTTGATTTGATGGTTAGAATCTCCGCACTTGAAACATCCTTGGTCAGACCTGGAACCACTTGATTTTCTCAATGAGTTCCTTCCTTTTAGATTTCCAGGTTTAGAGTTCCTGTAAAATCTTCTTATTCTTCTGACCAACGTGGCAACCTCATCTTCATCAGGTTCTGAGTCCTCCTGTTCGTCAGCCTTGAGAGCAAGGCCTCGGTTCTTAGGAACAGTTGCTCCTAGATGTAATTCGTGAGTCATCAAGGATCCCGCCAATTGTTCAATGTTGAATTTGGTGAAGTCCTTTGTTTCAAACAGTGCCGTGACCTTGGTTCTCCATCTATCATCCCGTGGCATGCTCCTTAGGATCTTCCTAACCTGTTCATCAGAGGGAATAATTCTTCCAAGAGAAACTAGTTCATTAGTAATGTTAGTGAAACGAGTAAACATTTCCTGTATTGTTTCTCTTGGTTGCATTTCGAAACTTTCATACTTAGACATTAACAAATCAATTTTTGAACGTTTGACCTCATTAGTTCCTTCATGAGTTATTTGAAGGAGATCCCAGATTTGCTTTGCGCTCTTGCACCCCATAACTCTATTATGTTCGTGAAGTCCAAGGCCGCAATGCAAGATTTTCACAGCCATTGCGTTGATTTCAAATTTCTCAAAATCTTCCTTAGTAAATTCAGACATGGGTTTAGGAACTACCTCATTTTGAGCATTGGTCATTGTTACCTCGAAATCACCGACTTCTATGACTCGCTAGACTTGATAGTTCTCTGCCTTGATATATATCTCCATCTTGTTCTTCCAGTAGGTGTAGAATTTTCCGTTGAACATTGGAGGTCTTTGAGTGGAATAACCTTCCTCGAGTTTCTCGTAAGCGTTCATACTTTCCAGGAACTTTTTCTCAACAGGGTTTCTTGTATTTTTGTGAGATCCTGCTCTGATACCAACTGATAGTTCAGTAGGAACACTTGACAAGGGGGGGGTGAATTGTTTCTTGGGAACTTGAGTAAGTTTCTTGCGGAATTTAAACAATAAAGAGACTGAGAATAATGAACGAAAAAAGATATAAAACTGAGGAACCTTCTTGATCCTAATCAAGAAGAACCTCACAACTCTTTTGTATTAATGCAATAACTCTATTACAAATACACTCTTTAACTCGAGTTCCTCTCGAACACGAATTCCCCACAGCAATCCCCTTCGATTACTGTGCTACTCTTTCTCTCTCTGACTTAACTCTAAGTCGCTCCTTTTCTCTTTGACTTAACTCTAAGTCGCTCTTTCTCTCTTTGACTAAACTCTTAGTCGCTCTTTCTCTCTTTGACTTAACTCTAAGTCACTCAAGGATCACTCAACCCTTAAACCTAAAATACAATATGATAGATAGATTCTAGTACATAATAAAGCTTATAGTAATAAGGAACTCAAGGAACACTCTATTTTGCAAACTGATTCTTTTAAAACGTTTAAGCTCTTTAAGATAGATTTTGTAGAAATCAGTTTTAGTTTGAAAAGCCAAAACTCTTCTCCTTTTATAGAGGAGTTTTACCTAAGGTTGGATACCCATGTTCTCCTCAACTACCCACTAACTGTTACTGCTCAGTAACATGGGCATAGTTGGAGAGAAACAGGGAGACCAAATCAAAACACTACTTGCACGTTTAAACAGAAATATGTGGGATAGTTTTAAGGATCATGGAAAATCTTTTGCTTGAGAAACAAGGAGAATGAAAACAGAATCCTATGTTTACATTTATTAATTAAATTCATTTTATTTATTAACATAGATTTTCCAACTTAAAACTCTTTTATAATTACAGTTAATATATTTCAATTTAAAACGTATCAAAATACTTAGGTTCCTTTCGTTCCAAATTACGTATAAACAATATTAAATGCTTACAGAAATCCTAAACATAAACTCATATGTTGTAGTCTTCATGTTGCACCTTTAGAAGCTTCACTCGAAGTCTTCCCGATTTGTTCCTTCTCTGGAACATCAAGGATCCACATAATATATGAGGATCTCGCCTTAGGAACTCGCCTAAGGATCTCGCCTTGTAAACTTTCTAGATGATGAATTCTTCAACGTAGTGTCTGACATGGATCAAGTGTCTTGCACATATTCCACTTTGCTTAGTTTATCCAACTCAGGATCTCCCTAACTTAGGATTATCCCTCTAAGGATCTCAGAACCTATTATGCAACATAACTTAACCAATAGTCAGGAGTTTGCTTTGTCATCATCAAAACTTTAGGGTCAACAGGTTCAAACCTATATCTTGTTCTTTCATAGCAAGGATGGTACACTTAGTAAGGAGTTGGAAAGGTTTGTGGGTATGCTTTGGGGACTATGGGTAACCAGGAATGCTAGAGTGTTTAGAGAGGTGGGAGGCCATGCAAGAATGGTTCTTTCTCAAGCTAATGATGGGATGAAGCAGCTACATGTGTTTCAACAAATCCCCCCCTTCTATTGCTCGATATCAAGAGCAAAGGAACAGTGATCCTCAAGCACCTCCGCGGTTCCATCTAGTCCAATTGGGGAGAACAAAAAATCTTTTCACTAACTGTGTTTTGTAGGTGGATGGATCGTGGGAAAAAGAAAACAAAGAGAGCAGGGTGGGGATGGGCTTTCAAGCTAGAAGACCACAACCATTTTCAGGAAGGAGGTAGGGGCTCTGGTCGAACAACAACGCCTCTACAAGAGAAAACTGGAGCTTGCCTTTATGGCCATAAATGGGCGAGAGATCATCATATCCTGGATATATGGTGTTCACCGACTCAATGAACTTGGTGACAGCGCTGAAGCAGAGGTCAAGACAAGATATCTACATCATTTGGGATGCGCAGGAAATTAAGTCAATCGCTTCAACATTCAACGTCTGTATGATCATTAAAACCGACAGTACAAAGTAGATAAATCTCATATCATCGCCAACAGATGCAGGAAGGAATGCTTATCGTTTCTTAATAGTTTTTAGCTAGTTCCTTTTGTCAATGTGAAAAAAATAAAACAAAAATATGAGTACACTTATTTCAAGGAATATAAGGTTTATATAAATTTAGTTAACTTAAGATTTTGTTCTATTCAACTTATTTTGTCTGAACTTATTTTATCTGAAAAAAACTTATTTGATTGAAATAAACTTATTTGTGTGTTAAATGTCTGAAAAAAACTTATTTTTACGGACTTATATTATCTGAACTTAACTGAACTTATCTGAACTTAACTGGACTTATCTGAACTTAACTAAACTTATCTGAACTTATTTTGTCTGAAATAAGTCAAAATAAGTCGAACAGAACATAGCCAAAGATAGGTTTTTTTTTAAAAAAAAAAAGTAGCTATCAAAGTACATATTATATTTTTAAAAAAAAAGTATTACTAAGTTCAGATATAATTTTAGATAAGATAAGCTAATAAAATAAGTGAAAAATCAAGGGAATAAGAAACACCCTAAATTAATTTAAAACTGATTGCAAAATCAATTTCTTTGATTTTGTGAACAATATGATTTTTCATTCCAAAATTATTTAGGTGATCGATTTTGTAAGGAAAATATTAGGCCGAAAAAAATGAGATAAATTGAAGGAACTAAAATAGGAATTTAACATAAAAATATTGAGTTATTTTTGTGGAAAATACTACACAGATATTGTTGTGGAAGTTTTTCCTTTAGTCCATGACGATGAGGTATTCCGTTCCACGTAGAGCTTAGTCCGAGTCACGACCGGTTACGTCACCTGCAAAACAAGAATATTTCCGTAGGAATATTCCCTCTGATGCCTAAGTAAGATTATGTTTTTATGAGAGAGAAAGAGTATTAAATTTAGAGAGAAGAGAGAGCAATCAATGTCATGAATAGTGACGTATTCAATGCATCGACAATCCCACCCCTTTTCCTAGGGAAACGGGGATATTTATACCATTTACCTTTAAGGGGAAACCCTAAAGTGGAAGGCCTATGATTGGCTAATTGCTGTCAAGAGGACATGTGTCCTTTGATGAGATGTATAATGAACCTTTCTTGGGCCTTGGGCCATACGAATTAAGGAGTATAATATTTATCCTTCAACCCAATGGGAAAAGGCTGGTTAGACTGATCAATGACATAATCGACAAGTGGCGAATTACGTGCCAGGCCAAGACACGTGGCGTACCTCGATTGGCCCACGTAGGTCGGGTAGCTTTACCCACATCATTTTCCCCTTAAGGAGGGTAATAGGTTAAAGTCACTTACGTAGTACCATACTTGATTGTTCGTTTTTTGAAACATAATTCTACGTGCCGTAGATAGAGTGTCGCGTGGAAAACCTTTCCACTTTTGCCCCCTTTATATATACATGCAGGGTTAAATATATTTTTACTTATTTTACCCGTATTAGTAAATTTGTAGAGAGAGAAAGTTCCAGAGAAAATTCTGAGCTTATCCCTTGTTTGCAGTAAAAAAGAGGTTGAATACCCCTCTTTTACCGCCGGCCGGTCCTTTTTCTTGCCTTCCAGATTCGCAGTCATCTTTTCTGTCATTTTTAAGGTAAACTTTACTTTTCATTTTTCCCTTGAATTCCATTCTTTTATTCTATGTACATTTTCTTACAGGCCCTGGAGAGACATCCTGCGCGTTGAATTTAGTGTCGTTACTTATGGTGACGGTACGTGGGATCGGGGGCCAAAAGTTTTACAACTTTTGGATATGGTGGTCTGATCTGCGCCGCACCAATATCCCCCTTTTCTAGCCTTTCGTTAAGTTCGGCCACCCATGATGCCTCTTATGCAGGATACGATGCCGAGGACGAAAAAGACAACAAACATAGCTGATTTAAGGCTAAGGGGTCAACCGATGGATCCCTCTTTTTCAAGAGGGAGATACATCCGGGTGCCGGCTGGAGAGTTAAGCCATACTCCTACAGGCGAAGCTCAAAGCTCTCGTCATGAAACTACCTACTTTGATGAGTTTTGGATGGAGGAGAGGGATGATATAGGTCCGTTGCCAACTCGCTCGAGGAGTCGGAGCAAGAGGAGAGTAAGGATGAGGCTGAACCGGAGGCCGAATATGAGGCCGTAGAGGAGCCTCGAGCTGCAGCGGCCGAGAGGATAGGGGAGAATGCTGACTTCCCGCCGGCCCAAATTCAAGTACATCCCAAGTGGATGAAGTGGCTTGAAAAACATGGCGAGGATTATGTCGAACGTATGAATAGCGGCTCTGGCTATGAGATGAGGTTGCTAGTCGGCGAAGCCTCCACCATTCATGATGTTGGCCCTTGTGATTTTTTTGTATATAGCGGTGCTTTTAAGAGCGGCCTGCTCTTCCCTGTCCATCCCTTCGTGGAGAAGGTTTTGGAGGGATTTGGCTTTGGCTTAACCGAACTGAATCTTGATTCTTGGTCGAGCGTAGTAGGGTACGTGGCTAAGTATGAGATAAAAGGTCTGAAACCATCTTTTAATGCCTTTCTTAGATTGGTGAGGCTTTAGAAGACCAAGGGAGCCGAAGGATGGTTTCAGCTTGCCAATAGAGGCAAGTATATGACTACTTTTGAACAACCGTCCAAACATCACTTCTTGAGGTTAAGGTGGGTGGTTATGTGGACAAATGATGAGGAGATGGAGCTGAAATTTAGACGGTGGCAGATGACACCACGGTTTATGGGAGGAAGTGAGGATTTGTCGGCCCTAACTGGACAAGAGTGGGACCAGATTGCGGCCTATTTCCAGGCCGAGTCGTTGAATGTAAGGGGTAAAACACTTAATATTCCCAAGTTCTGGCTTCCGTTCTGCTCTTAGTTCAAGGATCTGGTGTTTCTTGCGGCTACTGGTCTAGATCATGGGCTAGACCAAGGTATTTTGGGACGATCTATATTTTGATCGTCTAATTTATTTGTTATTATGCTCACTACTTGTTTGTGCAGCCCTTGCTATGCCGAAGATTTTGGCCTAGGAGAAGGGTGAGATCAGCACTAAGGAATGGTGACTCAAATAATGGAGCAGAAGCTGAAGGGAATCTTCGGTGGTCAGCCGACAAAAGTGAGTTTCCAGCTTTCGTCCTTAGTGTAACTACTTATTTCTTTGGTATTTCTTTTGTCTTAATTTCTTTTTACCTTATTTTCTAGAAGGGTGAAAAGGGTCAAGCCGGTCCCAAGCGCAAGGCGGGTGATAGGCCACCTTCTGCAGTTGGGAAGCGGCCAAAAGTGAAGGCGGGAGTGAAGCGACCCGAAAAGGAGGACGTCCCATAGGAGTCGGAAGAGACTCTAGTGGAAGTGGTCCCAATGGAGGTAACTCCCTTGAGACGGCATCCTCCGGAGGGTTCGTCAAAGCAGACCGAGGCCAAGAGGGATGCAACCCCTAAGAGGGGTGTCGCCTCACCTTCCTCCGTGGAGATTTTAGACGGAGCAGGTGAGACGGGCAAGACCCTTGCTCCAGAGTCCTCCCGCTCCAGAGCCAGAGAGAATGCCGGTAATGTTTGCACAAACCTATTATTTTGCCGCTGAATCGTTAGTCGTTTAATCTCTTTTTTGTTTTCTCAGCTTTTGACAAGCAGGCCATGACTTACGAGGAGGTTCGTCATATTCCTCCTTCGAAGATTTTTTCTTCGAGGGATAAAGCCACTTCGAGGGATAAAGCCAAAATCATTTCTTCCGTCATCAAGGCTATCCCCAAGGAATATATGGACCAATTTTCACCGGCGGCCGAGGCTCCGTTCGGGGCTATGCAGGCATCTCTTTTGGACGTAAGCGTCGGAGTTAGCATACTACTTTATATTTTAGAGTTCGGTTTTTCTTTACCTAACACTATTTATATTTACACAGTTGCTGATCAAGGCGGAGGAATGAAAACACTGGCACACCGATGTGACCCATCAACTGCAGAAGCAAGTACATCAGGCAACTAAGGATGGAGACTATGCCATGTTGACGGTTGAGAAGATTCGGCTGGAAATGCAGGAGACGATAAAGGCTCAAAGCAAAGAGCTAGCCATCATGCGGATTGATAACAAGAAGTCCTTGATCAAAATCCATGAAGAAACACTTGCTATCGATACTCTAGCGGCCGAAGCCCTTTCGTCTCAATCGTTCCTCAAGGAGGCAGAGGCCAAGGTCCAGGATTTTGCGTCACTATGGTTGGAGAAGCCTTCCTTGGAGGAGCGACTGTCTGCTTGCCTTTCCGAGCTAGACCAAGTTAAATCTTAGGCAAAGGAAACATATGCTCTGGCCGTGGATTAGACCGGGGAGAAGACTCGTCGAGCCTGGGATGAGTGCATAGATGAGTTCCCCTTCTCTTGGTTTGAGAAGCGGATTGAGCGGAAGGGAGATATACTTGTAGCTGAGAAGTTGGGCCTTCCTCCTCCCGCTTTTGAAGATTCTGATCTGAGAGCGAAGAAGTCAACTTGCCAGTCTAGGAAGGGGAGATGTCCGCTCAGCCTGAAGGAAATGTGTCCTTCACCCAATGTGCACTAGTCTAATACCAAGGTTCAGATTAATTACGAACAATTAATTCAGTGGGATCAAGTGATCGGAACAACTGGCTGGAGAAATGCTTCTGATCAGTGAGTTCTAATTTATATTAGGCTCACAACTTACTCTTGACTGAACATATAAGGTCACACCATTGGCATGTAACAGATCACCGGATTAAATGAATCAGAAATTCATTTAATAGCTTTACGGGAATATAGTTCGAAAAAAAATACGATATGACGTTGGATCGGAATCGTGTATCGTATTGCGTATATTCGTAAGCTAGGCAAAACAAATAATCGTATCGTACGATGGTGGATCGTCAAGTACTATACGATAAACAATCGCCGTAAGGCATTGGACGCAAATACGAGAAGGCAACGCTGTCGGCCGGACGAGCCAAGCGCGCAAGGCCTATCAGGTGCAGCAGCGCACCAGCGCCACGAGCAAGGCCCAAGCCTTTGGCTGGGTGCGCGCGGATCGGCAGCAGAAGCAGTGCACACAACGCGACCCAAGGCCCAACGCCTGTGTGGCTGTGCACGTATGGGCTTGCGAGTAAGTGTTGGCCAGTCTTGGCCTTGTTCCTTGGCCGGTTGGTTTTATAACCGAAAGGTTATAACACTAATCAACAACTTATGTTTTTACACACAACTTAACTAATCAGTTTCTAACCTAAGTACAGAGAAAGCCTAAAATCTCTTTGTTCCTCCGTTAGAAGTGTTCTTCCCAAAAGGCAAACAATCTTGAGTGACTTCTAATCCATCGATCTCAAGAAGGATCTGAACGTGTCGGTGAACCAAGTAGAGGAACGACATCTGGAGTTCTTGTTCGTGTTCGTGATTCGTTGAACTAGGGAAAACACCCTATAAACGTAAGTATTGCTTAATCTGTATTTTATACATGCTTCACGGCTTTGAGGTTATTCCGCTATCATGTTATGTATTTAACTGTAATTCTCTACAGTGGTATCAGAGCTACATGTATTCAAAATACTTATTATCATGTTTTATATGTTTGTGATTATTGTCGAATTTTCTGAATATTTTCGTGAATTTTTCGAATTTTTCAGGATTATTGGATAAGTCTTAGAAATTAATTCTGAATTCGTAATATGTCGGAAATTAGATTTTTCTGACCCTAATCTGATTGGAAATAGCGTTTTAAGATCAATTAATGAGAACAGAATCTCAAAAACAGGCCCCGAAGTTTGAGTTTTTGGGCATTTTTGTTAATTAATGAATTAAACCGTTAAATTTGGAAACTTTTTCAATTAATTTCTCGACCTAATGAACCTGGAATAAATTGAAATTTTGCCCTACTGTTCTTGGGAATATTATGGACTTTTTGTAATTTTTTCTTCCATGAATATTAAGTATGAACCCTAATTTTATTTTAACCTAATTTAATGAATTTTAGATCAAAAATTAATTTTATTAATTTGGTTAGATCTAAAAATTTATTTAGGTGAGAAGGGGAATATGATTTCATGTTTAAATGGAAGATATAAAAATTCATGGATTAAAATTTGATTGGATTCGTTAATTTTAATCACCTAAACCAAATTTGATAAAAATCTAATTTTTAAATGTTTCTAACGATTTAAAGTTTTGGATTTGATTATCAAAATCATTCAAATTTTTGTTGATGTTCATCGTACGTTAAATTTGAATTTTTGTTAGCCAAGATTTATAAATTTCTCAAATTGGATTGTTGGAAATTTAATAAAATCACCCACTTTATTATTTTTCGTGATAAAAACGATTAAATTTGTTAAATTTACGAAAAATAATACACTACTAGAAAAACGACATTTAACGACGAACAATTTCGTTGTTAAAAGCCTTAATTTTCGTCGTTAAAACCTTTAACGACGACCATGATGTTCGTTGTAACAGGTTCCGTCGTTATTGGCTTTAACGACGATGTTCGTCGTTAATAATTAATGTTTCTTAACGACGAATTACCGTTTCGTCGTTAAGTATTAACGACGGATTATCGGTTCGTAGTTAACAATTAACGACGGATTATTGTTTCGTCGTTAACTTTTAACGATGAAATCATAATTCGTCGTTAATAATTAACGACAAAGTTAAAACTTCATTGTTAAAAGTTAACGACGAAACAATAATCCGTCGTTAATACTTAACAACGAAACTGTATTTCGTCTTTAATTGCTTATTTACTATGATTAATTAAGCAATAACGACCAACATATCCCTTGTAAAATGTCCTTTCCAACGGGCCACAAATTTTAATTTTGGCAATAACGACCAACTATTCTGTCGTTAATATTGCAATAATAATAATATTATTTGCGCTTTTCAAAGCACCTACATTTTCCCTGTCCAACAATATAGATAACTATAAATCAATTAAAAAAATTAAAATTTCATTACTCAAAATATTTTTGACAATAGAATTTCAAGTTATGTTAAATCAAAAATCACATCCCTTGTCTTTAAATTCCAATAAAGATAAGTAATTCTTGTTCAATCTAAAAGAACAAAATAAAAATTTAACTAGTTGAAGCATTCTGTCTTGGAGTGCCATCTTTTGAAAAGCGTTGTAAGAGTACTTCTTTAAATGCATTAAGCTCTTCTTCAACTAAACTCATGCGACTCTTAAGTGCATTGTTTTCTTCCTGTACCGTATCCACACGATTGGTAAGAACATAATTTTGTTTTTTTGCCTCATTCAACTTAGATTGAAGTTCCGCCCTACTAGGTTGTGGTCCTGATAATTCTTTAAGTGTTATTCCTCCTCCAAAACCCAAAACCCGATCACGAGACTTCGACTTAAACACCTTTTGTGCTACCTATATTAAGAAGCAAAAAAGTTAAATATCATGGCATGGGAAAGTAAAAATAAAACCAAAAAACATATAAATGAAGAAAAAGTACCTGTACATGGGAAAGTGTTGGTTCTTCTTCCATTATTTACTGAATTTCCTCCTACAACATATGTAACCATCTCAATTAGTATCATACACGGGTGGCTCTAATTAAAGGCCAATTGTCAAAGTTCTAATCTACTAGTTAAATTTCAAGATCCAACAATATTCTTTTAATTTAGTTCATTACTTTTGATGAGTCTGAGTGAAAATTTCAGGGTCATTATTTACCAACATGTTCTTATAAGTTGTCTCGTTGTATAACAAAACAAAAATTTACCGAGTTACACCACTGAACATATGATTCCGATCCGTCTAATTTTCTCGCTAAGTTTGTGCTTTGACATTTGTGGAATAAACTCAGTATCGTTCTCCTAAATCTTTTGTTTTTTATTCATCTCTGCAGTTTTTCTCTCTTAGGGTCTGTGAAAGTCACATGTCATTATCATTTGTAACAACGACAAAGTGTTGTGGTCTTTATGGAATCAATTCGATCTTGGGAGATAGTATATCCAACATCAACAACAATGGGACACCTGAACCTGCAACAGCTCTCCTGGAGCGGTTGTTTGCACAGACACAGAAGTTGGAAGAACACTTGAATGGGAATTCTCCTTTTTTTCAAGATGTTGATCTAGACTTTAACCTTGAAAATCTCAAGTCTGGTATTGAGGCTGCTCTAACAGCCTTGAGGAAGAAGGAGGAGGATCTACAAGAAGCAGAAAGAATGGTGATGTTGGAACATGCTGAATTGAATCAAGCAAAGGAGGAATTAGAGCGTCGAGAGAAGGAAATTGCAGCAGCTTCTTCCAAGCAGGAGAAATTGGAGGAGGAGTTAAGACAGGCTAATTTGAAGTTGATTTCACAGGCTGACATGTAGAAGATATGAAATTTCTATTGAAGGAAAGAGAATAGGAGATTGCTGCATCACATTCCGTATTGCTGTTGAAACAAGATGAAATGAATTTTGTGAATTGACACGAAAGAATGAAGAAGCTGCCAAGAATGCAATGTAGCTTATATCCAAAGCTCAGCTCTTGGACGAAGCCAACGACGTTGTGAAAAAGCAAGATATTGAAATTCAGGAACTTGGAAATGTCCTCCACGGAAAACAACAAGAGATGGAAGAATTGTTATGTACGCAACAGCTTAAAGGAGAGAAGTTAAAGGTTGCGGAGACCAAGTTGGAGAAACAGACAATGGAGTGGTTGCAAGCACATGAAGACCTCAAAAAGCTTGGTGAGGAGGCATCCAAGCACGTAGATGAGAGCAAGGAAACTATGAAAGATTTTCGGAGAGTTAAAAGGCTTCTTGCTGATGTAAGATCTGAGTTGGTCTCATCCCAAAAGTCACGGGTTACCTCAAAACAGAAAATGGAGGAACAAGAGCTGGTTCTTGAGAAGCAACAACTAGAACTGGATGATCAACAAGAAACAATTGTGTCTTACATGAGTAGTCTGAAAAGTGCCCAACTAGAAATAGAAATTGAAAGAGGAAAGCTCAGAGTTGCAGAGGCTCTGAATAAGGAATTTGAGCTTGATCTATCATTGAAGAGGGGTCTATTGCAGAATCTACTGGGGGAATTGGATGAGGAGAAGTGTTCTTTGCAAAAAGTAACCAGTGAAGTGTCTGCTCTTCGAGAGGAGCTGAATATGAAGAACAGTGAATTTGAAGAAAACAACAATCTTCTGGAAGTGAAGGAAAAAGAATTGGTAGAGGCTAAACTAGAAATTCAGCACTTAATATCTGAACATAAGTCTCTATTAGACCTATTAAGCAATAACTGATATGTTACAGTTGGGATGATTAGACCTATTAAGGTTTCTTTATTGCAAAGTCGCATAACAGCAACCAATACTGGGAAATAGATGAGCAGATAATAGGTCTAGTCCTGCTTTTACTAACTTCTGCTCAATTGTTTTCGTTGTGTAAATACCTGTTGTAAGCTGACTGTAATTCCAGTATTTAGATAAGGGGATTAGTGGTAGTGAGCTATGTACATTGTTAAGAACTAGGTTTATTCTTTCAGGTCAATGCAACTCTAGCGCCCGACTAATTTCATTTTGCTCATGTATTCATATCTGTAAGCTAACTGTTACTGAACTATAGGTTAAAAAATCAACTCGTTTACCGGTTTAATATAACATGAATGATGAGAAAGATAAAAAACAACTGAATGAAACTTTAAATACCAACCAGAAAGAAAGAAGGCAGCATTGTTAGATAATTACAATTCTCTTCAAGAAATACAGTACCTTGTTCAATATTATACTCCAACAATAGTATATAAATGATTGTTAACCCACTATAATAGCAGTTTTATGTAAACCACATTCAATATTGATCAGGAATACCTTTAAAGCATCGTCAGTGAATATATAGCTTAAGGCTTTCATAACTACTCATTCCATTTAGCTCATGCTATTTTGATACAAAATTTTCAGTTATAATGTTGTAGCATGTAATCCACTAACCAGTCTACGGAATATATCTAACTATTAGCAGTTTGCAAAGCTTGGAAATCAATAATCACATTATATCTAACTATTAGCAGTTTGCAAAGTTTATTCTAATGAAAACATAGTTTATTTCACCATAAAGCTAACATAGGTGAGAAAAGACATACGTATTTTTGTGTCGTTTCTGCATTTGGGAGGTTAGTGCCTTTCTTGCGAGTTGCGTGGAATACATCTACCAAAGTTGGTTTTTTGCCCTTATTCGCTCCCTTCCATAAAACAACAAAGCACCAATAGTCAAATATACTTTATCCACATATATCTCAAAAAACACAAAATAATACTTTAATTATCATTCTCACCAATTCATCCCAAATGCCTTGTCTAGTAGGCTTGCTCCCTGTTCGATGCATTAGCTCTTTTGCCTAACTGCGCCTATTTTCAGAGTTCCTTGCACTCTTTTCCTGTAATTTATTTAAATATTATCATCATTGCATATATAAGAAAAAAAGCATATCATGTAGTTAAGTGAATTTACCTTAAACTTTTCGTCAGAATAAACCTCCTTTATAAGCCACTTCCAATCCTTACCGTCAAGTCCACTAGGTGGCTCACCTTTGTATGCAGCTTCTAAGGTGATTCCCTTTTTAGTGACATTATTCCTTAACAAGTCTGACCTCCAGTTTGTCCATAACTCTCTCATATGGCCAAGGACATGTTGCGTGTAAATGTCCATGCTTTCATTAGTGAAGGCATCCTAATGTAAAAGAAGTTTCATCATCATCATCATCAGTAAAGAAACAAAAGAACAAGAAGAAGAACAAATAAATCTTTGGCTCCATCAGAAATGGACATTCTAAAGTATGAAAAAAAAAATCTTTTTCTTTCCAATTTCCTATTTGGACCTTGGCATACTCCAAAGGGTAGGTTTCACGAAAAATAAGCTCTAATTTATCAGAAATTAAGTTAGTTTAGCAAAAATAATTTTAATTCAGTATAAAGTATAAACAATTTGAAATAACAATCTCTGATAACTGTTAAGTCACTGCACTCAGCTCATCACAGGCAGCTTCCACTGAAACTTAGTCAGTTAGCTTATTCCACATCACCAGAGTAATAGGTCGAGTATACAGAAGTAGGTTGTTAGCTTGGTATAATGAGATTTGCGTAGAAGCTAATTAGGAACAAGATTAATATTTGTCTACATTTGCTAATGCGGCCAACCTATAGAAGATGGGTAGTTTAGAAATAAGATTTCAGTTAGCAGTAACTAGAAAATTTTCTCCTGCTGTATCTCCATATAATTACTCATTTAGTTCATCTTTGAGTGCATCTTGTAACAAACACTGAACTCTATGAATAATGGAAAACCCCAGCTAAAAGATGAAGCAAGAATGAAGTTTCAACAAATGTCCTTCAACAAGTACTGTAACTGAAAAATTATAAAATTTATTCGAATCTTTAGAAACTTTGACAGGCTAACTATAACTAAATGAATTTTTGGTATCTCTAGGTCTATGAATGGATGAGTAACAGAATAGAGAGGTTCAGAATAACCAGCAGTGACACAACTATCCAACTAGACCTAATTGCCAAAGTTCATGGAGTTTCGAGTGCGGAAGATTATTTTGTGAGGTTACCTGACACACTTAAAGACAACCAAATATTTACCTGACCAAGTTGAGAAGCTGGTTTATGAAATGAAGCAGAAAAGAATCCGGCTTGATTTATACTCCTATAATATTTGGCTATCTGCACGAGGCTCTTACGGTTCTGCTGAAAATATGGAGCAAGTTTTTGAAGAAATGAAGTTGGAACCAACAATTGTTCCTAATTGGCATAGTTTCAGCACTGTAGCTTCTGTTTATATCAAGATAGGGATGCTTGAAAAAGAAAAGAATCCCTTAAAGACCTTCAGATGCGAATCACCGGGCGGGACAAGATGCCATATCATTATCTTATAAGTCTTTATACACAAACCAGCAGATGACCAAAAACCGATACCAAAGTTACACCTCCATGGATGTAAGCTTCTAATATAAGCCATTTTTATTTTTTAATTTCATATAGTTTACAGCTTTGAAACATATATTTCTGCCAGGAAAAAACAAAAAACTGATTCATGTTATTCTTTTTGAATGAATATCAGGAATTGATGGGATTGGAGATTTGTGGGAATGGAGATGAAGAGTGCTTGAAGAGAAGACTGGTTTCAGAAGTTCACTTGGACTACATTTACACACAGCATCAAAACCCTTAATTTAAACCAGAACACCTTATTTCAAATGAAGAAAACAAAGTCTGATCTCAAACCTGAATAGGAATATTTAATATAAGAACCAAGTGATATAAATACTCTCAGTCGCTAACAAAAGATTTGACACCACTCTAGGCCAACAAGTTAAGAACAATAATTCACATGATTTATAAGCAGGCCAAAACTGAAAGTTACATATCTAATTAAATTCTTACCGTGACGGCACTCCACATGTGTTCCTTTTCTTTATCTCCAATATCATCCCATTTGCGCACTTTCACCGGGCAGATATTCGTATCTCGCACTATGATCCCCAAATGTCGTACAAATACTTTATGATTTGTAACAACAACTCTATTGTTGTAGAAAGTAATCTCCAACTTCTCATCGGGTTTAAGCTTGGCAATTTCCTTGCATTTGTTTCTTCCCTTCTTTTTCTGATTCACGTTCTTCTCAGCGAAAGAAGAGCCCCCACCTTCAACTAAAACAATTAATCAATAGAAGTATTAAGTATGTAGGATAATCAAGGAAATTTTATAAAGATAAACCATTACCGTTCACATCTTGAATTGTTTGAGATATCTCTATCTCATCGACATGAACATTTTCAAGTATGTCTTCACAAGCCTCGTTATCATGGTTATCAAAATTCTCGTTTCCATTTTGAATGTGCATATCCTCATCTTCTGATGAGAGCTCATCATCCATGTTTTCCTCATGAACTGGCTCAGGTGATAACTCCCAGCCTTCTATGTTATTCCTTGTGGCAGAAGGGTAAGTAAATAATGGATCGAAGGAAGCTCCATCAACGTTAACATCAAAATCATCCCCAGTAAGAAGCCCTTTGGAATTATTCTTTTGACCTTGAATGGGCTTTAATACCTCACTGCCTACTCCAGCGGATGTTTTAGCCCCAACTCCAATTCCGATTAAAGAACCGGTTGTAGCTTGTTTTTTGAAAGTATACATATCCGCTAACCTTTGTCCACGTCCCCTAGCCAACAATTGCGGTGGGACATAGTTCCTTTTAGATCCCAGCAAAGAGGTTTTATGTGATGGCTGAACCGTTTTCTCATGTAGACGGACTACTTCCTCCTTTGAACGAACCATTTTCCCTACAATAAATGAATAAATATTTGAAGTATTCATAAACAATAGTATTATCTCAATAGCATGATAAATAAACCTAGTAATGTATAAAGGAAATAACAAATCGAGTATCTTACCGCTAACATTCTGTATTATGTGCACGAACAGGAAGAATATCAGAAAGTGCAAGTCTGCACGAACAACATTCAAAACACACATTAAAAAAAAGGAACACAGGGGAGAATGATCAAAAGGCATATTATTAATCTGATGTCAGCCTATGTGAGCATGCATTACAGTTGTGTGAGCATGTATTTTGTCCCTTCTTCACTATACTTTGCTGAAAACAACCATGTAACCAAACTAGAAAACCTCACTTATGATATTATACAAACCCCTGACATTTGAAATATCAGATGAGGTGCAAATGGAGCAAGGTACCAAGGCAAATCAGAAGCAGTAAGTACCACCAAGCAAAAAACATAACTATTTAGAAATGAGCAGCAAAATAACAATAATTATGACAATAAGAGTCATAATAACAATAACCAGTTGAACAAAGTCGTGGCCAAGCTTAAATGTGAAAAAAATTCAGAAACTATAAAATCAAAAAAATAAGAATTAAAAATAACTCAAAAGTTTAAAACAAATCCTAAAAGAAAATCTTCAAAGAAAAAATAAGTAATTTCACTATTCTGATCTTAGCCTCTTCATGGGTCCTTGCTCTCCACTTATTATATCATCTTTCACAATAATTGGATCCACGCCATCCCTGCTTCTACAAACTTCAGCACTAGCGCTTGTCAAAGAGGATGCTACATATGTAGGTTTGAATAATTCATCGTGGTGATACGCATCACCTTCCTCATTATCATCATTTTCATCATAGTTGCGCGGTTGAGTCTTTGAAACGAGCTTCCAACTCTTATTTAGGTTGTCAACGGCATAGAAAGCTTGCCTGGCTTGACTAGCCAAAATAAATAGTTCATTAGTTTTTAATTGCTTATTGCAATTAACACTAACAACTCCATATTAATCAACTTTTACTCCCTTTACCTTATCATAAACATACCACCATTTGCAACGGAATAACACAACTCGGTTTCGCCCAAGATACTGGATCTCTATTATATCTGTTACTACTGCATAATAATCAATGTTCTCATCTCCATCCCATGTGTTTCCTATAACAACCACCCCACTGTTTTGTGTTCTCAAAGACATTTCACGACTTTCTATGTGAAACCTATATCCATTAACAATATAACCAGTAAAAGAAGTAACATATCGTGTTGGCCCACGTGATAATGCAAGCAAATTTTCCATTTCCATGCTTTTATTATTCTCATATAACCACGCAACCTACTAAAAAGAAATATTTAAGAATTTATTTATTAATTTATAAAGATAGTTCAGGTTTGTTCGTTCAGAACTTATCAATTCTGTTCTAATCAGATCAGAACTATTCAGAACTGTTCTGTTCTGTTCTAAACAGTTCTGATCAGATCAGAACAGTTCAGTTCTTGATTAGTTCAGTTTTGTTCGTTCAGAACTTATCAGTTCTGTTCTGATCAGATCAGAACTAATTAGAACTGTTCTGTTCTGTTCTGAATAGTTCTGATCAGATCAGAACAATTCAGTTCTTGAACAGTTCAGTACTTACTTCCATCTTGAACCAACTTTTAAAGTTTTTGCACCATTCCTCTTCAGAGATTCCAGGATTCGTCAATGCTTGTATTTCAGAATACTCTCTGTGAATATATTAATAAAAATTCATTTGAAGTGACAAACTTTATAAAATAAAGGAAAGGAAGTTATTAAGAAAAGTGAAATTAACTTAATAAAACTCGTTCTCTTACCTAAGAAAAGGCTGAACCTCATCACAATTCTTCAAAATATAAATGTGAGTGTCATCCAATTCCCCCTTCTCAAGATCTCTAACACTTGCAGCCCCTAGGCTTCGACCAGAATGACTAAAAATAGGCAGGGTATCATCATGACCTTGGCTATTTTCATAATTTTAATCAAGTCGATTAAATCGGGTCTCTATACTCTGCATATACCTAGATCAACGATTCATGCACTCTTCTGCTACATAGCCCTCCGCAATCGAAGCCTCCGGATGAGCCCTATTCCTTATGTAAGACTTCAGCTTATACATGTATTGTTCTATTGGATACATCCATCTGAACTGAACTGGCCCTCCCATTAAGCTTCGTTAGCTAAGTGGATAGGTAAATGCATCATCACATCAAAGAAGGAAGGAGGAAAAACCTTCTCCAATTTGCAGAGAGTTATAGGAATTTGGGACTATAGTTGCTTCAAATCATCCACATTAAGTACTTTCGCACATAATAAAGTAAAGAACAATGACAACTCAATTAATGCTTCACGTATATGTGGAGTGAGAAGACCATGTATTGCTAAAGGAAGAAGATGCTCAAGTATTACATGACAATCGTGGCTCTTCAAACCCGAAATCTTAGCTTCCTTCGAGTTTACACAATAAGATATATTTGATGAAAAACCATCTGGGACTTTTAGCTCTTTCAAAAAGTTACAGAATGTTTGTTTTTCGGAGGAGGAAAAAGTATATGGAGCTGGAGGCATCTTCCATTTGTCCCCTACTTTGATAGGGTGCAATGTAGGCCGCAACCCCAAATCTTTCAAGTCATGACGTGATTTTAAAGTGTCTTTTGTCTTCCCTTGAATATTCATTATTTTCCCAAGAACACTATCACATATGTTCCTCTCAATGTGCATCACGTCTAAATTGTGTCGTAAGAGATTTGTCTTCCAGTATGGAAGTTCAAATAAAATACTTTTCTTATTCCAATTGTCACCCCTAACTTCATGAGATATTTTTGTCTTCACACTTGGATCCTTAGACAATATAATGTTCTCTAGATCCTTAAGTTTATTAAGAATATCATCTATTGAAGAAGGTTGTGGAGGTCCTTCACGCTCGACTGTTCCATCAAATGATTTCTTATCCTTTCTCCATCTTTCATTGGCAAATAGCAGCGATGACGCATATAGAATTCCTTACCTCCGTGAGGTAGCCTCATTGACCGAGTATCCCTAAGACAACAAGGGCATGCTAGATACCCCTAAGTGCTCCAACCAGATAACATCGCATAGGTTGGAAAATCATTAATGGCCCACATTAAAGCTGCACGTAGCTGAAAATGACGTTACGTTGCTGCATCAAAGGTCTCCACACCAACTTCCCACAGATCTTTCAATTCCTCAATTAGAGGCTGCAAATATACGTCAATTGCATCACCAGGACCATTAGGACCAGGAATAAGCATTGACAAAGTCATATTAGACTGCTTCATACAAAGTTCGGGAGGCACATTATACGGAATAAGGATAACAGGCCATATACTATATGATGTTTTTGAATTTGCAAAGGGTTGAAAACCATCACTAGCAAGCCCGAGCCTGACATTTCGAGGGTCTGATGCAAAATTAGGATGCTCTGTGTCAAATGACTCCCAAGTCGTTCCGTCAACTAGATGTCTCATTGTACCATCTTTCTTCTTTTTCCCATGATGCCATGTCATCAAAGAAGCAGTCTTAGAGCACATAAATAGTCTTTGCAACCTCGATTTTAATGGAAAGTATCGTAGTGTCTTCTGAGGTATTCTCTTACCATTCGATTTACACTTCTCTTCCCCATTGTGTTTGTTACGTACTCTTCCATCTTGATGCACCACATATGTCACAGGCATTCAACTTCTCATTCTCCTTCCAATAAAGCATGCAATCATTGACACATGCATCAATTTTTTGATATGACAAACCAAGGTCTTTCATTACCTTCTTAGACTTATTATAAGACTTGCAAATTTGATCCCTTGGGAAGAAGATCCTCCTTTAAGAAATCTAAGAGCATAGTAAATGATTCGTTGGTCCAACGACCCAAAGTCTTATTATGAAGAAGTTTTAAGAGGGCAGACATTCTAGAACTCTTGCAACCTTCATAAACCGGATCTTGAGATCCTTCAACAAGTTATAGAACCTTTTGGCTCTTGCTCCAACCTTTCCCCATGATGAAACCAAAAGGTGTACCTTTTGACTACTCCATAAACTAGAAGATGTTGTCTCACTTTTTCTCGGTCCCCAAACTCACCATTCACACATTCGCTACAAGGACAACGAATATTATCGGTTCCCAACTTTTGAAATGCATAGTCTAAAAAACTATTAACTCCCACTTCAAATGATGGGTCATTAACGTAATCTTCAATCGCCATCCAATCCTTACTAGGAGTCATTTTCCCAAAGCGAAAACAAAAAAGAAGGAAAACAGATAAAGGACCTAACTCAGCTGCAAAGAAGAAAAAAGAACCCAAATACTAATTAAGTAAACCTTAAGTGGGGATAAACCATAAGTATCTATATAAAACACCTATATCAAATGCCATAAAAAATATTAGTGACACCAGAATACAAACTATAGAACACGCAAGTCTCTACTACCCATTATTCACACACAGAAGAAACAACTTAGAAACTTTTAACTTAAAACCGATCAAAGAACACTGAACATAAATACTAAGAGAAACTAGAATTAGGACACGACAATGAATTAAACATTGATTTTTAAGGAGATAATAAGTTCTTAAGGAGATAAAAGAAAAGATCTATATGCTCTTTTATACACAAAGGTCTAATCACATAAACCCCAACAATCATATCTCGATAAATAGGCGTAGATCTTGCCTAGTTCTCCAGTGTTAATTCAAGCACCATTAATCTAGACATATATTTTTCTTTTTATTATTCTTTTTATTATTCAAAGTTTCTAAAGTTCTGGGATAGATATTTGTTGTCAATTAAATTAGTTAGTGGCAAGTTATTAAGAAGTCAGTTTATTTGTTTAGTTGTGTTAGTGGGCTGTTAGTGGAATATCAAACATGTAGGTTCTTAAGTTTTAGTTAGTCAATAATGCACTTAGCCTAAATAAAGCTTTCTAATTCAGATTCCGTCTTATAGGACATACATATTGGTTCTATCTTTCTAATTATTGGGTAATCTGCTATTTTTTGACTTAATAAGTTTAGGAAATAACAACATAATGGAAAGGTTTGGGAAAATGATAGTGGGCATTAGGAAATGAATAATAGATTTTCAGCATAAGCTAGTTGTGTATAGTGTTCTCAATTAGTGTCTGCTTAACTCATGGTAAAGCAATATACAAGTATCTGCTTGTAATTATCCATAATATGGTAAAGCAATATTTAATTTTGTTTTAAATATAAGCTCCAGGTTCACTAGCTTTTCACTATTTAAAATAGAGCCGCAAACGGTACTTTTATTCAACACTTTATATAGAAATTATGGTACATGAAAAATTAACTTAGTTTGGCATTTGTACTATGTATCTAACAAATATATTTAGCATCAAGATTCAAGAGTAGTCTTTATTGGGAGTTACGGCTAATAGTTCAACTTAAGTCACCCTTGCTTACACCCTTTGGTTTTCTTAGTCGGTATATATAAGCCTATAGTATGGATTTTTTTTACCCTGCATATTCTTAATGGATAAAGTAGTGGACTTTTACACTAAACTAATACTATTGCTTTGTTTTCATTTCCCCATCTTAGTTTCTTATTTAAAGGTGCTTAAGTCAGACCTATTTTTTTGTAGCTGTTTGCAAATGCTTTCTTCAGAGTTTAGATGTATGGTTTGCAGCTGTTTGTGAAATTCTACAAAGCGAATGGCGTGTGAACAGAACCTTGCAAACCAACTGATGTATGGTTTTGGACTACAATGTTGAGCATATTTATCTGACATTACAGGTGCAATTTCATTTACTTTGTGAAATATGGTGATATGAAATATTGTAAGACACTGGTTCACAGCTGAGAATTAAGGAGACAAAAATGCAATTAATTCATTATTACTAGAATCTACATAGATGAACACATTGCAAAGACATATCCATTTAGAAAGAAATAGAGAAACACATGAATGATCCAACAGTATCCTTAAAATGAATTGAATAAGGAACTTACAAACAGACCAGCTTAGAATGAATTGAATAAGGCACTTACAAGTAATGCCTTCTCTATTCCAAGAATTAGAGATCCAATTTGGTCAGCTAAGCTTTCTAACAGAACAACGACGAGTTCTTTTTAACACAGAAAAGACAACAACCTGCCAAGATCAGGAACAAGATCAAGAAACCTTAATACAGAATAAATTAAAATATAGTCAGAGGGATAGTAAAAGGCCAAGAATTAAAAAAAAAAAAATCATTATCCAGATCTCATAATCACTGTCAAAACCATGTATCCCATTCTCATCATTCAAGAATGTTATGAATGTTTTACTGAACAACAATCAACAAAAAAGTTCTAACACCTCATGAATTATCTGCACAAATATTCCTAGTCAGACAATTAGCGGCAAGCTGTTTATTTTAGTGACCAACTTCTAACCGTCAGAGGCAGTACATGACCGCCTCCTCCCGGTAACATCTACGTAGTAAGAGGCAGATAAAAGAAGAAATAAAGTTACTTTTGGGATAGTAAAAGGCCAAGAATTTTGACCTGAAGCAAACCAGAAGGCACGCGGGCAGAAGGCACACAAGAGCAGCAAAATTCCAAATGCGTAACCTGGAGAGTTGAATTTACATTATCATCATCCTCAAACAAACTGATAATGAAAATTAAAGTATGCGATTCAAATAAAAATCACGTTATTTGAATTGAATTGTCATCAACTATAACAAAACCAAAAATCAAGAAACCGTAAATTTAGAAATAGGGGATTTCATGGCCAAAAAAAATTCACCCAAAATTGAAATTTAAAACAAAGATTATCTTTATTATTAATGAAATCAGAATTTTCGAAAAGGAAAGGGAGACATACTCAAGAAACAATAGAGAAAAGGAAACCATACCAATCGAATTCAAGAAAATTCTTCAACCTTCGAATCCAATAATCGTCAAATCTTCAATCGATATGGCTAAGGATTGAAGATTCAGTTTTCCCAATTCAATTTCTAGGAGGAATTGAAATTGAGAAGGAGAAATAGTCCGACTTTTCTGAGTTTTGGTATTGACGCTTGCGAATAGGGTTCTGAGTTTTGGTATCTTTCTGAGGTTTTTTGAGTTTTGGTATCTTCCGAGTGTTTTTGAGTCTTTGGTGAAAATCACCCGCTATCAAATCCCGCTTCCCATTTTGTAGGAATAACGACGACAAGTTATATTTTTATTAAAATTTATTTTTTGCTGAACGCATTAACGATGACGTTGGAATTAAAAAACAATATGTTTATAGTTTTAGGCTTATTCATTAACGACCTACGTACAGTATGCTTCTTGTTAATAAGGAGAAAATAATAGTTTGAACGACAGATATTTTAGTTCGTCGTTATTAATTTGTTGTTAAAGATGCTAATTCTAGTAGTGATAGTCATGAAATTAATGTTTCGTGAAATTAATATTTTTTTGATGGTTGGCTCGTGTGGTACGAGCCAAAGGCACGGGACAAAGGAGGTGTGCGACATGTATGGCTCGACGTAGCCCGTGCGTGCTGCACTCCGTAGCTTGGCGCAGCGACGCGAGGCCCCAACGAGCGAGCTGGGCGTGCCAGCGCGCGCTGGCTGTGGCGAGCAAGCAAAGCAGCAGCAGCAGCTCATGTTGCATGGCTGTACGCTGCGCTGTGCGAGGAGAGGGGCGCTGCTCCTTGTCTTCGTGTGGCACGCAATGCACAAGGCAGCGATGGGTTGGGTGCAAGCCTAGTCCATGTTGCACAACTTTTTCTATTTTGCTTCGTTTTTCAGTCAAGGCCTAATTTTGGGCTTTGGGATTAATTTTGCATGAAGGGGCTAACGGTGGGCTTTTTTGTTTATTTTATTTTATTTAACTTGGGTTGGGCCGTGAGTTTAAATATTTAAAATTAAAAGGTCCAAAATTAAATGTTGGTTTAAGTGGGAGCCGTTTAAATGAAATTATTTAAAATAATTAATTTTAATTATTTTCGTAGGGCACCATTATTTTAATTAAATTAATTTGATTAGAATAATTTTAAGGATTAATTATTTGGAATTGATTAGTCTTTTAGAACGCGTTTACATGAATGTGATTTTTTATTAAATCATGTAAATACTTGCATATTTTACTTAGGCCATTTGTTTTAGGACACGAATGGGTGAATGCATAGATATTATTTTATGTATTGCAGGTGTTGAAGGTGACTAGTATGGCCAATCTAGGATAGTTAAAATACGGTCTGCGTACCGTTCTATATTTGAATGTAATGTTTTAAATATGGTCTGTGTACCATTAATTGAAGTTTTGATGTAATAATTAGATTATTATTATTTCAAGTTCTTCTAGATTATTTAGAATTTTAAGTTAGCTTTTGAATGGAGTTCAAGACGATGCTAGGCTAACAAGGTGAAAGGAAGATTGGATGCTTCAAGACCAAGTTTTTTGGGCCATACTAGTTCACCAATGTTATTATATATATATATATATATATATATATATATATATATATATATATATATATATATATATATATATATATATATATATATATATTGAATGAAGACCAGAAGAGGCCGAGTGCTATCTAGAAGAAATATTTCTTTAGATTATTTGCATTTCAAGTCCGTAGAATAGGCCGACCCTGCGTATCTTCAATGCGATAGGTTCCGTCCCTGACTTCATCATATATTTCATATGGTCCTTCCCAGGTAGGAGTTAGCTTGCCTTGCTCATTGGCCCGTCCTATTGATTCCATCTTCCGGAGAAAAAAATCTCCAACCTTGAGCACCCTTTTTGAGACCTTTTTGTTGTATTCCCTCGGCATCCTTAACTTTTACAATTGTTGTCTTAGTGCTGCATTCCCCCTGACCTCAGGTAAAATGTCCAGAGTAGCCTTCATCATTTCCCAGTTAGCATTCTCATCATAGAGCATGACTCGGAGGGTCGGCTCACACATTTCGGTGGGGAGGACAACCTCAACACCGTAAGCTAGCAAGAACGGAGTCTTTTCAGTAGAATTCTTAGCCATGTGCGAATCGACCATAAGACTGTAGGGGAATACAGTTAAACATAATAACATGTGCGGAAACGATCCCCAAAGCCAGGAAGCATGTATAAAGCACAGATTAAGTATACTTACGTTTGAAGCGTGTTTTCCTCAACGAACACGAACTTAGAACTCCACTTGTCGTTCCTCTACTTGGTTCACCGACACGATCAGATCCGTCTTGATAATCGTAGCTTAGACAATCGATCAAGAGTTTGTGCTTTTGGTAAGAACACATCCATGGAGGCTAAGAGAGAATTAGGGTTTCTCTCTCCTCCTTAGGGTTTGATGTGTGTGACTGATTTGTTGCATTAGGATTAGGAAAAACATAATAGACTAGGTTATATCAATAACCTATTAAGTGAGCCAAGCCAACCAGCTAAGCATAGAGCCCGACCGGCTAGCAAGGCCCACGACCAAACCTCTGCCCAAGCGCGCAGCACACAACACGTAGTGGGCTGGGCCACGCTGCTGTTGTGGCTGTTGCTTCTCCGTGCGTGCACAACCAAGGCAGCAAGGCCACGGGCCTTTGCTCCTTGCGCTTTGCTCGTGGGCTTGCATTCGTGTTTGCTTTAATTAATTATCATTCAATAATTCATTTATCATTTCGTACTTGACGATCCATTGTCATACGATACGATTATTCGTTTCGCCTAGCTTACGAATATATGCAATCACGATATACGATTTCACCATCTAATGTTAAATCGTATAATTATGTTTTCCGAACTAATTTCCTGAAAAGCTATTAAATGAATTTCCGATTCATTTAATCCGGTGATCTGTTACATGCCATTGGTGTGACCTTGTAGGTTCAGTCAAGAGTAAATTGTGAACTTAATATTCATTAGAACACACTGATCGGAAGCATTGCTCCAGCTAGTTGTTCCGATCACTTGATCTCACTGAATTAATTGTTCGCAATTAATCTGAACCTTGGTATTAGACTAAATGCACCTTGGTTGAAGGACATATTTCCTTTAGTCTCCCACTGGTAATTTAGACAAGTGTGCATTCACATTCCTTTGTCACTTAGTGTTTTTTACTGACGGTGGCGGAGCCAGGATTTCACGGATGGTGGGTCACCATTCTACGCCGCTCACCATACAATCATAAATCAATGTTTAAATTAAAAAAATATTAATACTTAAAAAGAATCTTGATTTTGAGAGGAATTATGTGATGGAGAAGATTGTTGCTCACTTGCTTGATGTGGAGGAATATTTTGTTCACTTGCTTGAGGCGAGGGAGGATTTTGTGGAGGAGGAGGGGGATTTTGTGGAAGAAGATGATCTTGTGTAGGAGGATGATCTTGTTGAGGAGGCGTTTTTTTAAGAAAAAAACTAGAAATATCTTGTGTTTTCTTCTTTTTCTTTCTGAAAATTAAGTCACAAATACAATCAAGTACTTAACATTGAAACAATATATAAATCCTAAATCAACAAATTCCTAAATCAACAAATTCCTAATTCAACTATTTAAATATCAAAATCAACAAATTCCTAATTCCTCAACAATTCAATTCAACTCAATAATTCAACAATTCCTCATAAATTCAATTCAATTCAACAATTCAATTCCTCACAAATTCAATTCCTCACAAATTCAATTCAATTCTTAATTCCTCAACAATTCAATTCCTAATTCCTCAACAATTTAATTCAATTCCTAATTCCTCAAAAATTCAATTCAATTCAACAATTCAATTCAATTCCTAATTCCTCAACAATTCAATTCAATTCAAAAATTCAATTCAATTCAATAATTCAATTCAACACAAATTCCCAAATATCACAATTCACAAATATCACAATATACAAACAATATGTAAATAATCCAAATTCACAAATTCACAAATATCACAATTTACAAATTATCAACGTATTACAATTCACAAATTCACAAATCAAAATTCAATTATTATCAATAGTTTAAAATTTATAGGTTTAGTAATTAAAAATTTAATGTTTATAATAATTAAAATTATATATTTTATATGGTTATACCTCAAAATCGGTCCTCGCCTCCTCCGCTCCTCGACGGCAGCAGTGCTTGACGGCTCCTCCTCCTCGAGTCCTCGCCTCCTCCGCTCCTCGAGTCCTCGGTGGCTCGGCTAATCGCTGCTCCTCCTCTTCCTCGGTGCTCGACGCTGCTCGAGTGCTCGGTTCCTCTTCCCTGTGAGTCCGCGACCACGGTGGCTCCGACTCGGTTCTGCTGCGGATTACGGGATCTGGGTTCGGTCACTTCGGTGGTCGGATGACCTGGTGGGCCGGTGGGCTGTGGCTGCGGCCTGCGTGACTGCGTCGAAGAGAGAGGGAGGCAGGGAGAAGTTTTAGGTTTTGTGTTTTGATTTGGATGCTGCTACACTGCTTGCTTGCTTTCCGCTTTCCTGGGTTTTCAAAATTAATTTTTTTTTTTTAAAAAAAATAAATATTAGTGGGTCATGTGACCTAGGTTGCCCAAGCCTAGGTCCGCCACTGCTTACTGAACATAAGGTAAGATCCAAGCCATCCTTATTAGGTCCAGAAGTGTTTCTCGGATTACAGAGCTCAACTGTTAAACTTTTACAGAAGGTTAAGCCTTAACCATTCTGAGCGCGGCCATGCATTTTACAATATCTAACTCTCCGGGAGGCCTTGTTACACAACAACACCATATCCTATCAAAGATAGGAGGACAATCCATTCTTGCAATCTATGAACACTCACTTTGATTCATAGTACGCCCAATAACTGCTTTTATAGCCTCCTTTTACGGTGCGACGTTTAGCTAGCATCAAAGCGAACTAATTCTCAAACGAGCAGACATAATCGCTCATGTTCTGAGGAATGGTTCTAATCACCATTAATGAGAACTACTTATGACATGACTTTAATCTCTTAAAGTGTTCTCATGGTCAATCCGATACAAGATCCAATAAGTATCTATGCAAATGGTTTCTTGACAAATACTTTCAAATCTAACCATTTAGAATCTGAATGTCATTTTCAATAGAGAGATATGTATCTCATATATAGAACCAATAAACTTGACTTATCTCCCACTAAACTCCTGATCTATAAGATGATCCATATTTTCATAAAGTTATGATTGCTCAATAGCCTTTTAGACAAATATGGTCTAATTCCTACTTGCATGCTTTAATCTACGAATAGATTTCTTAAGCTTGCTCTTTTATCTAGCATCCAAAACTTTTACATTGTGTGATGTACACAATTCCTTTCTACAAGTCCAATTGAGTAAGGTGTTTCGTTTTCCAATTTCCATATTACCATATGCAATGATTGCTAGATTCATCCAAAATAGCTCAAGCATTCCGACTTGGTGAAAACGATTTCAACATTATCAACGACGTGAAGTTGTTTACAATCTTTAACCACCAATCTAGCTTTTCTTTTGTATGTGTATACAATATCATCTTTGTATGTTTTGAAAACATGTTTGCAACCAATTGGAGTAAACCCTTTATGTAAATCAACGTTGTATGTTTAGAAAACATGTTTGCAACCAATGGGAGTGAACCCTTTATGCAAATCAACGTTCTATGTTTAGAAAACATGTTTGCAACTAATGGGAGTGTACCCTTTATGAAAATCAACCAAATCATAGATTTGATTCTTTTAGATGAAGGTACTTTGGATGAAATGGCCTCAAACCATTTTGTATGGCCTCAAACCATACTTTTGTTTCTGATGGCCTCAAACCATACTTGTTGTTTCTGATGGACTCAAACCATACTTGAGAATTTTTAATTCGTCGTAGCTAACCTGTAAGTCGTATGTTCTTGAAGCACTTTCCAAAGTCTTCACAATTTTCATTCCTCAAGGTATCTATGTATCTATCTTGGTTGAATTCTATTCCTTATACGATTTACCTAGGTATTGAACATCAAACGTTAGTGTCTATGAAGAAATTACTCAAGTCCTTTGAGTATTAGGATTCTCATGAAGCACTTCTAAAGGCTTCCTGAAGATCTTCCAAAGGTCTCTAAGTACGGAGCCTTTCCAAAGACTCCTAAGTATCCTACTGTAGACACCTACTTTTGTCCCCATTCCCGAAAGGGAAAGGTTCGATGATGAAAACGTAAATCTCCACTTGACAACGCATCTCCTATAAAATAACGATTCTCAATTCCCCTTTTCATTTCACCCAAAACCTGCTATTTATGGAAACCTGCTAAAAATAGTAACTGCCGTAATGGGTAGTTGTTAAAAGTGGCAAGTCATAAAAGATAGAAACCTGTCAGAATTAGGTGTTGCACTCCAACATAAATCCTAAATGAGATAGAAATTGCGAGAGAATCCTATTCCTAATATGATTCGAAAATAAGAGTCACGTATTAATTAAAATCCTAACGAGCCTAGAGTTCGTAACGGGCCCAGACGCATCCCGTCGCAAGGTTAATACGCACTAAAGGACTCAATTAAATATCAAATACTCCGGATTCTAGGAATCCGAATCTGACTAAGAAAAACAGCCCAGACCCTATTTTCAACGCCTGGCTCTTCGGCGCCCAGGCCTGGGCGCTGAAAATACCTGGTACGTGTTTTTTCCTAATTCCTCGTGGATTAGAGTTCTGCAATTCTATCTTTCCACGAACTCTTTCCTATAAATAGACCCTTAAGTTCGACGTGAAAAGGACACAACAACACACAATTATATTCTGAGTATTGACTCTAAACCCCTAAGCCTAAGCCTCACGCTGCAAAACTGATCACGCGTTCTGTCGCAATCGATCCATAAATCGAACAGAACGTATCCCGTCCCATAATTTGAGATTCGTTAAATAAAAGGAGAAATAGCAAAGTCAAAGTGGTTAGTTTTCTGAGAACCGTGACGCACCTCTCAAGGGTGCGTCGTAATGTGTCCCTTTTCCATGGTTTAATTACTTTCCTCGCCCTTTTATGAACTGTTAAACTAACTAAAATCTGATTGTTCGATCACGCTTAATAAATATGATATTTTTGGGAAATTGGATTATTATGCTAGGTCCCTTAAAACAATCTAAATCAGATAATCGCGTTCGATCTAGTACTATATGTTGCATATTGTTAAAATCAACTCAGATTAGTTTAATAGTTAACGCATGTCCCTTCAATTATTTATGCTTAGCTAGTAAGGATATCCTGCCTCTGGAGTTATCGAAGAGCGAGTACTCCTCTCGGTAGTTACAGTCCCCCGAACCCTCAATCTCTACCCTGCGGGTGTACGTTGAGCGATCCCCACCACCAGGCATCACAAGGGAACCTACGGCCGTCGTGGTCAAACATAATTGCACTCCCTTTATGTCACGATAACCGGGTTTTGTCAGTTTTTCTCATTGTCGTTAAAAACTGAATGGCGAATCCTATATTACTAGTCAATTGGGTGTAAACTCACAGGAAATCCAATTACACTTGATTTGACAAAAAGAAGCGTCACACCCACGAGGACGAGGTCACGCATTAGCCTCGTGCTTTTTCGACCCCCTCACAGTGGCGACTCCACTGGGGATAGTGAAGGAAATACTCGTGCTTGTAGGTAATCAAAATAGCCGAAGGGTGAAACGATCCTACCCCGCGTTTATTTCCCCATCAAGTTGGGACGACCTGAAAATCAGCATATTAATGTGAACGGAAAGAACCGCATAACGAATCTTGGCTCCCTTGGTGTTTCATCTTGGGAGTTGGGACTAAGGATACCCATCGCCAACCAGGGGGTGCATACGCTTCGAATGTTGTCCACTCGGCACTTTCGCTAGTAGTACACCCGTCCCAAACCCAATCGCTCGCCCATTAGGTCCCTCTCGCCTGCATGCCCCATTGGCTTGCACTTGCGGGTTGGCCTCTTGAGCGAAATTCGTCTGTTGAAGACACTACCTCGACCGGGGCATGTGTTGGATCTACGATAGAAGCGGTACCAAGCCAGGCGCAAATACTACCCATCGAAGCCTATCATAAACTACGTGACATATTTAATTTTCAAATCCATGTTTGTAATGTAGTTATGTGTAGCGAACTATGTGACTATGTTATGATTGTGCGTACGAATAATGCTAGACAAATAATGCTAGAAAACCAACGACCTTAAAAATTGCCCAAACATTCATGAACTAATTGGCCAAAGAGTTATACCAAAATACGTGTTCCGCAAACCCGAACTATCGCCACAAAAATAAGCGACGCTCAGGATGGCCTGTAACGAATCCCACGAACGCCGCACAACGGGTAAAGGACGTTATTAGGCAAGCACGCAAAATCGAAGTTGCATAAACAAAAGTAGACGCAAACAGAAAACGAGAATCAGCCAGGGACGCATTTTCAACGCCCCGGGCTGGGCGCCAGAATTTCTCACGCCCTACGCTGGGCGCTGAAGTTGCTGCTTGGCCTTCTGGTCAGGCGTAGCAGCCTCGGTGCCCACGCATGAAGAAAATATGTAGCAAAAAGAAAAACTTTTCGTGAAAAAAAAATTGCTACGAGGGCATATGAAAAAGCACTCGATTCTAAAAGCGACTTATAAAAAATAAATAACTCTTTGTGTCGTTGTTAGGCCTCCTACGACGACAATGCTCGGCATCAAAACCGAACATGCCAATAATTATGAATGTCACATGGGCAAAGTATTCAAAAATAATGTTCAAATGAAGTTTTTAAGGAAAAATAATGTTCGAATAGAAAGTAAATCCGAGTCTAGATTAGGCTATGCCAAAAGTACAATCTAAATCCTAAGTCTTAGTTGTCTTATCCATAGAATCGGTCCTAATGCTTGGTGTCGTTCTGCAAGTCAAAAGGTTAAACCATATTGAGTCTCCCTTCCTAACATTTAAATCAATAAGCACCCATATGTAATTGTCATCCCTTGCTAAGAGTCTACGGCCTCAATACTCTCTCTCACCCATAAAAAGAATATGTTATGTATTTGCAAAATGGAAACGGTCACATTCTGAAAATCATTCCCCCATAGTCGCACAACCCCCAAAGTGAACCTAAGGTGTCAATACCATTGGCAAAGAAAAAAATTAATGGCCTCAAGGCTTATAATTACGTTGGGTCACGACTATCATAGTCCTCTTGAGCCACTCGCTCCTTGAAGTACCCCTAAGTACGGACTAAAAAGATTTTCCATGAATACAACATGACAAACCATGAAAATACCCAAATCGGCATACCATAAGGCTACCATTGGGGTAAAGCAATACACACTAAGAGGGAAGCCGCACTAATGATTCTAGTCTTGCAAAAATAAAACTTCGATCTCCCCAACTAACTACCTTGCCAACATTAAGCAAAATGACGCATGACAAATGAACACCCAAGGGTTAAAATCTAAAGTGTCAACCAACGAAAGTTATGGTCCAATTAGCCTAAGTCTGAGAGTTTCTTGGTCAAGTATTATAGGCTTACGCCACGTCATTATTTTGAGTCTAGGCCACCTCCTTGTATTCATACACGGGTTATAATCAGAAAAATTAATGAAAGTTCGAGTCTGAATCACAACTTCCAATTAAATCCCGAACATTAGAGTCTGAAAAGAAGCAAAAAAAGTTATTTTCGATGTAATTCTTTCGTTAAATTTCAATAAGGTAAAAACAACATTTTGAATCTACGCTATTTGCACATTTTAAGAAACGACTAAATATGCTTGCAAAGTAAGATAATTTAAAGGTCCACCCTAGGCCAACTAAAATTAAAGGTCCACCCTAGGCCTACTAAAATTAAAGGTCCACTATAGGCCTACCAAACGAGGCTCACTCAGTCTCGCCTCGTGACTCAAAGACCACAACCATCTACCTTTTAGCCTAAATAAAAAGGGGAGGGAAATCTCGAGCGAAAAAGAAAAAAGAGAAAAAGAAAAGGGAGAGCGAAAAGAGCGAGCCATGAAATACTTAGCCCGTACCTCCCAAAGTGCGAAATTTACCCAAGTAAACGAAGGAAAAGAATTGAGTCAACCAATCCAAATCATACCACATAAAATCCTACGATGTCTACCCTTTCCAATCCTTACGATCTTAGACGCCTTCGCTCCGGGGCCCCTGTTCAGCTCATTTAACCCATCCATGTTCTCATTGCCATAACCCAAGAAACCATTACCTCGACTCTTGTTCCTGAACTTGTTGTCAACTGCAAACCACGCACGGTCATTGACACGTGCGTCATACCCATTATTTACAAAGCACAAACCTGCTCTTGCACAACCATTAGCATAATGACCATATAACTTGTGTGGATACATCCTGTTGATATACCCTTGAGCCGTCTCCATGCTACTCATTGACCTTGGTTGATTTAAACTCATGACACTAGCTTGAGGCTGCAAATTGTGAGTCCTAGAAGATGTAATCCTTATGCTTGACCAATACCTATACAACTTAACTTATCCTATCTCATTCAAACCATCTTTCAAGCCGTCTTGAGTCACAAATAAACAAGAGACAAATGAAGAGTACATTCTACGCTCAACGTAAAAATAAAAAGAATAAAAAAATGTGAATAGTAAAAAAGAAACTTTGCAAAGCGCCTCTAAAGTTAGTCTTAAAAAAAAAAGCATTTAGCGCACCAAAAAAGATCCGCCCAGAAATAATTTTCAGCGCCCACAGCTGGGCGCCGAAATCTTTATCGCCCCAGCCTGGGCGCTGATTCTCTCTGCTTGCCAAATTTTGTCCAGAAGTGCTCGTCATTTTATCCGCACATGCACGGAAAAATAACGAACACTTGGAGGGGTACAACACGTATACGTACCAAAAAAAACACATGAAAAGAAAATACATGTACTTAAAAAAATAAAACAAATTTTTTTTCGTGCGTGACCTCGTATTAAGATAAACAAAATTAAGATAAAAAAATGTACTTAAAAAAATGAACTAAGTAAATCTAAGACAAAATTTTGGCTTACGGCAAAGCAGCAGATTAAAATAATAATGAACTTCACTTATCTCATCCTATTTCAAACATTACGGTTCCACCTCATAACGTACTTGTTTAAAATCAGCATTCTAAGAAACCATTTTCTAGGCTAAGAACTACGCAAGACCTGATTCCAAATTAAATCTATTTAAGGCGGATACGTAGGCAATCCATGATTCGGTCCAACCAATTTGCAAAAATATTAAAGCCTATAGAAAAACAAGAATAAAGAATAGAAGTCCCTTATTGAAATTTAATTACTTGCAACCCAAGTCGAAAGAAAAGTCAAAGGAAGAATCCAAGTCACCAAGATGCCAAAACGAGCACACATCGGAAAATAATAAGGGCACGTACCCTTGCCAGAAGGAGCACTCACACTCCTAGGCACCTAGCCAAGACTCAAAAAGATCGCTTTGCCTCAATTGAATGGGGGCTAGCGCAAGCGTCCATGACCTCTAATGTACTCGACTTGACCCTCCCTAAAAGCGAACTAACTCACTTAAAGACTTTCTTTCACCACTAGACATAGTCGTTCGCTTAAAGACCTTCTTTCACCACTAGACACAGTCATAATCGCCAATAAGTAGTAAAGGCAGTAAGCTTGCAATAAAGAGGATTGTTCCACGGCGTCGCCCCATCGTTCCTTCGAGCTCAGGGCACCCATTCATGGTAACTCAAATTCTCACGAATCCCCTTTTTAAAAAAAATCAGACATTGTCAATAGGACTTGGCACTTAACCAAGGCTCACCCTACTCAGACATATGACACGGGCATCTAAAATCGAAATCTGAAACATCATTAATGGGAAGACATAACAGCAACTGGGGGCTAAAAAATTGAAATGAAAGAGCTAGGGAAAGAACTAAGTATACCTTGACCTTTTGTGCAGACATACACCAAGTAAATCTAAGTCAATTTGAAAACGGTTTATATTCCCGCAATTCTGGAAAAGATGTCATTAAAAGCCTAAAGCATATGCCAAACGGGCACAAGTATATCTTGACGCCTGCACCCTGGCTTCCAGCAAATCCTTAGACAGCATTCCAAAAATCGTAACAGTATTTCGATTCATTCATGTAATCCTGTACGAACCCTTCTATAAGTCAACTTACTTAGGACACCTCGGACTGTACATAGTAGGATTCGGATTTTAAATAATTTCCAAATAATTTTCAAAGACTTCTTCGAACATAATAAAGAGTCGTTGGTTTAATCTAAGTATGCGTTTATCCCGATGTTGCAAGTGAGTCAAAAAGATTTCTAAATATCATCATGGGTAAAGAAAAGCACCTAACTTTTGGTCAAGGCACACTTCCACATGTTACTACCTTGACCATGGCGATGTCGCATAATACGACATTTACAAGAGAAGTAGCAGGTCACTACTCGAACGTACCTCGCACTAAACGAGTCTGGTTCAAACTATTCATGATCCATGTCACCATGAATGCATAAAGACGTATGCAAAGCATTATAGCACCAAGCCAATCCCGTAGCTACAATTGGGGGCTTGAGAAAAACACTCTAAAAATGCTCGAAATGACGATTTTATCGCAAATTCTCGACGCTAATGCTATACACACGTCCTAGGGGCACAATCCTAAGGTCAATCGTGTAAAACGAACCTTAGAATGGCTACAACCCCTCCCAAATTCTAAGCACCACTTAGAATATATAAAGTCACCCCACTAACAAGGGTAACTGAAAATCGCGAGTCACCAAAACTCCGATCAAACTACTGCACATAACGCTCGCCCTACAAGCGCCCGTTACACAGTCTACCTCGTTCCAAAGCAAAAGTGAAAGAAAAAAATCAAGGATAAGAACTGTCAAAATATACCCAGAAATCAATTTCAACGCCCAGAGCTGGGCACCGATATCTTTAACGCCCCAGCCTGGGCGCTGAATCTTTCTGCTAGCCGAGTTTTGCCTAGATATAAAAATAAGAAAGAAACACCTATGAATCCTCGCATCGAACGAAGTAATAAGCCGTGCAAAACCACGCAGAAGGTGCTACACTTGTTCGAGCACCTGAACGAGGCGTGATGAAGTACTCCAATGCAAAAAATAATAATGATATCCCAACACCTGGAGAAATGTTCTAATACATGCGGTTAGGCCACACAAGCCTACGTCGCACCATAAATTCAGCTATCCCACGGTACAAGTCTAAAAAAGAGAGTAAGGCATATTGCGCTAATGCGGGCACGACCAAAGAGCATGTGTAAAAGAGGCAAAGACTACTTATCGCCCAAATTCAAAATGAAAGCCGCACGACTTCTACATTAAGGATTAAAGGTAGCAAAACATTACCTACCAAGGAAGGGATAGCTCGCACCTACACGAGCGGAACCCCAAGGCATCTTTCTCAAAAGAACCTACAAAAATCGTACGCCAAAGGGAAGCATCCCAATGTGCATACTTGGGGGCTCCAAGCTACGAAACGACCATAGCAAAATAAAAAATCTCGAAGCAAATGTTTGAACAAACGAAAGGGCACGATGTTTGAGCCCACTTCATGAATGGGCCTGAACCCTATCAAGCTTCTAAGCAAACTATTCAAAATCAGTCATTGCTAAAAAAAAAATGGTTCAAGCAAACTGATTAATGGACCTTACGCAACGGCCATTCTATGAACGCTCGTTCGCACATACATATCATCATTCTAAGTATCGAACATTCACGAAAGCGTTCAAAAGGAAAAATATACAACAACAAGAGCGGTCAAAGTCTTACGCCTCAAGGTATGTTCCTCGGGCCATATAGACTCGCCAAACTATCACAATAACTGTACGCCTTAAGAGCAACAGTTCCTTAAAATAATCGCCCCAAAGCGACAAGCACCGTAGTCCACCAATCGGCTACGGCTTCTCAAGGAAATCATCACGTTCTAAAAACAAAGAAAAAACAAAAGAAAAGAGAATACATAGAACTTCCAAGTGAAATAAACGAATGAACAAAAGGCCAACTGTGTCATCAAAAGACCAGCCCAAACAACACTTTCAACGCCCCACCTGGGCGTGAATTATTTCAAACGCCCAGGCCTGGGCGCCGAAAATGTACCCAGGCTCAAAAAAGGCCCTAACTTCTAGTGGGCCCTGCCATACTCATTCGACTTGAAAATTGCCGAAAGTCGCACCTCACGACTTTGTCAAAGTAGCACACCACTACAAAGATCGCTCGCACTTACGAGCACGATCCCAAACACGGTCAAAGACATTACAAAATGCGTAGGAACGTCTTTGACAAAAAATGACCGTCAAGCACGAGAGCTTGGGGGCTCGAAAGAAAATATATATTTCAAAAGAGAGTATGCAAAGTTAAAACAATATTCCCAGACTACGCTGTACGAAGTCCCGTGTTTGGATAACCTCAAAAGATAAAACCGGATTACGACCTCAAGACAAAGGTCGTCGTTGATACTTATGCATAGTCCCCTAATTAAGGACCCCAGGTAATGGAAAAATTGAGCCGAAAAGACTAGCTCAAAACCATGAAAAGGTGATGACCACGAGACTATGGTCCATCTAAACACATTGTCAACCCACATTCAGGTTCCAACTAAACCCGAGCATCCCTCGGAAGAATTCGCTCCTACAAGAATAAATAAAAAGAAATTCTCAAAAGAAATCACAAGAAAAAATGAAATAGGGACTTGCCCACCTCAATCGGGCAAGATCGCGACACGCGAATCCCAAATCGAAAAAACGAATTCAGGGACTTCCACCCTCAGCGGACAAGGCTCGTCGACCCTCAGCGGGCGGGGTCTACGTCACAAACCACGTAGGTCCTTATTTTCAAAAAGCGCAAACAAATTTCAAAATAGATTCGTCCACTTCTATCGGACGGGGTGTCCACCCTTAGCGGACAGGCTCGCCATCTTTAGCCGGCGGGGTCTGCGCCACTAACCGCGCAGGTCCTTAGTCGCTGCAGCGATAACTTTTCGGGTTTTCCCTTTTTCCAAAAATTAAAGGATCGATTTTCCCTTTTTCCAAAAATTAAAGGATCGGCTTTCCCTTTTTCCAAAAGTTAAAGGATCGGTTTTCCCTTTTTCCAAAAATTAAAGGATCGGTTTTCCCTTTTTCCAAAAATTAAAGGATCGGTTTTCCCTTTTTCCAAAAATTAAAGGATTGGTTTTCCGTTTTTCCAAAAAAGAACGATGTGCTGGATTTTCCTTCGTTTTACGTCCCATAAAAACAAGGGGGTTTTTCTCGTTTAGCTAGCCCTGAAAATGAGAATCTTTAAAAACATTTTTACCTCGTGGTTGGGCTTGGCCAGGCCCAATTACACTTTATAGCTTTGATTTCGAAAACATCTGTAGCTACTCCCAATGACAAAGTGAGGGAGTTTCTACGCCTCTTTAGATACTTCCAATGACAAAGTGAGGGAGTATTCTATACTATCCGTTGACAAATCCCAATGACACGTGAGGAATATGTCGACATTTCAAATGATGACCCTTAAGTCAAATGTTATCACTCGGGGGCTCGTGAGACCCTCGCAAAACAGGTCACATACACCATGGCTTGTGTGGCGCACTCCGTCCAGTACTTTGACCATCGTCTCATCCCGAGACTCAGTCAAAGTAGGGGCTAACTGTAGACACCTACTTTTGTCCCCATTCCCGAAAGGGAAAGGTTCGATGATGAAAACGTAAATCTCCACTTGACAACGCATCTCCTATAAAATAACAAATCTCAATTCCCCTTTTCATTTCACCCAAAACCTGCTATTTATGGAAACCTGCTAAAAATAGTAACTGCCGTAATGGGTAGTTGTTAAAAGTGGCAAGTCATAAAAGATAGAAACCTGTCAGAATTAGGTGTTGCACTCCAACATAAATCCTAAATGAGATAGAAATTGCGAGAGAATCCTATTCCTAATATGATTCGAAAGTAAGAGTCACGTATTAATTAAAATCCTAACGAGCCTAGAGTTCGTAACGGGCCCAGACGCATCCCGTCGCAAGGTTAATACGCACTAAAGGACTCAATTAAATCTCAAATACTCCGGATTCTAGGAATCCGAATCTGACTAAGAAAAACGGCCCAGACCCTATTTTCAACGCCTGGCTCTGGGCGCCGAAATCTTCGGCGCCCAGGCCTGGGCGATGAAAATACCTGGTACGTGTTTTTTCCTAATTCCTCGTGGATTAGAGTTCTGCAATTCTATCTTTCCACGAACTCTTTCCTATAAATAGACCCTTAAGTTCGACGTGAAAAGGACACAACAACACACAATTATATTCTGAGTATTGACTCTAAACCCCTAAGCCTAAGCCTCACCCTGCAAAACTGATCACGCGTTCTGTCGCAATCGATCCATAAATCGAACAGAACGTATCCCGTCCCATAATTTGAGATTCGTTAAATAAAAGGAGAAATAGCAAAGTCAAAGTGGTTAGTTTTCTGAGAACCGTGACGCACCTCTCAAGGGTGCGTCGTAATGTGTCCCTTTTCCATGGTTTAATTGCTTTCCTCGCCCTTTTATGAACTGTGAAACTAACTAAAATCTGATTGTTCGATCACGCTTAATAAATATGATATTTTTGGGAAATTGGATTATTATGCTAGGTCCCTTAAAACAATCTAAATCAGATAATCGCGTTCGATCTAGTACTATATGTTGCATATTGTTAAAATAAACTCAGATTAGTTTAATAGTTAACGCATGTCCCTTCAATTATTTATGCTGAGCTAGTAAGGATATCCTGCCTCTGGAGATATCGAAGAGCGGGTACTCCTCTCGGTAGTTACAGTCCCCCGAACCCTCAATCTCTACCCTGCGGGTGTACGTTGAGCGATCCCCACCACCAGGGATCACAAGGGAACCTACGGCCGTCGTGGTCAAACATAATTGCACTCCCTTTATGTCACTATAACCGGGTTTTGTCAGTTTTTCTCATTGTCGTTAAAAACTGAATGGCAACTCCTATATTACTAGTCAATTGGGTGTAAACTCACAGGAAATCCAATTACACTTGATTTGACAAAAAGAAGCGTCACACCCACGAGGACGAGGTCACGCATTAGCCTCGTGCTTTTTCGACCCCCTCACACCTACATTTGTTTGTTGCTTGACTAGAAGTTCATTCGAGGTCATTTTTCTCCCACTTGCCTTTTTGGAAATATGATGGTTTCCTAAAAGACATTATCTAGAGCAACAACCATATGTTCTCATATTCGTGGTATAATCAATACCTTTTGTTTCTATGAGTCGCTCATAAAGAAACATATATCTATCCTTGAGTTTGTTTGATGTAAACACTAACTCCCACTGGGTTTGACAACCCTAGATATATATGTACTGAAAAGATGTACTGAACCGAAGTTCAATCCTTATGACATCTTATCCTTAGCTTTGACAACTTTGTTTAGTGTGATAGTCATTTGAGAGTATCATCTAGAAATTACATAGGAAAATAGTCGTGATTATCGTTAATCGAATAGATTCCGATTTCTCCATTTGGACATACCATATTCTTATGGAGTTTCGATTGTTATAATGCCATATAAACAATCTAGATAATCTTTCTTGGCTCATGAAAACATCACCTTGACCCAGCCTAGATGTTCCAAAATTCTTGCCAAGTTGATTTTATACCCTTTTGTGAATTGCATTGAAGCATTTCACATATTTCACTTTGAGTAAATATAGCCATATTTTCTCAAATTCTTGTGAAATAGGTAAGTCATAAAATCCATCTTTGGCATGAACTTTATTGTCTAGAAACTTCTAACAATAGTCCATTTCTATATCATGTTCAACAAGCAAGACCCACGTGTCTTAAATTAACCAACTTTCAGAAATCCATGCCATGGAATCTTAGAATGTTGCCTTGTTGATATGGTCGTATGAAATTGCCAAAGATATGTTGAACACAAATCAAAATGTTTGATTTGAACCTTTTGAAGTTTGAGTGTGAAGAGATTCGTTTGTTTATTAATCAATCATATGACACAACCCTTAAATGACCATTTCATTCAAATAAACTCAACGAATGTTTTTGTTTACTTTGAATGTGAGTCTTTCCGTTGTCCAAACAAAAATTGATTATGATGATTAATGGAACATAATACCATTAAGTTCCAGACTTTAGAAGGACTTTAAAACAAACATGATGACCCTACAATTAATGTAGCACAACTTTGCTTCATTTTCCACTTGTAGGTCAATAACCAGACTTAGCTCCAGGAATTTGAGTTCTTAACAAGAGTTAGAACCTGAAGCGGTAATCTAATACCATGGGAGTTTATTTGCTAAGTCGTTTCTTTTTAACATAAACTTCAAGGTAGAAATAGAATATCTAATTCATTTCTTTTTTTCCCCTTTCTTATCCTTTCTAGCACGTTTTCTTATAGTCCAAAAGATTTTACTCTTTGCTTGATCTTCTTACTTTGTTATGCTTACAAAGTCCCTTTCTTTTATTCACTTTGAATGACAACATCCAATGAGTCTAGTTCATTTATCGAATCAAAAGAAAATTGGTTGTTAACCATTGGTTATACATGAGTCTTTAACTCAATACTTCATTATTCCAAAACTACCCAGTATTCTGAATATATGAGGTCCAATTGGTTTACCATTCAAATTCTAGTTTTAAAACAACCATGAAGATCACTATAATAAAATAGCATTTAAGATGCGCTCTCACTCTCCTTTTCTTTGAGAATCTCTCTCAAAATTAGTTACCAATCGATCAAGGAAATATTGCAGTTCTATTATCTGAGCGCAATAAAGTTGAAGATTTACGATTCTACAAAATAAACTAGCAAAGAAAAGATTCATCATACTTTAATAACTTGAAATAAAAGCATTCATGCAATCATCAAAGCTATTAAACATTTTATTCATGCAAAAGCAAAAACATGGTCCAAAATGAATGAAACGATTCCAAGACCCTAAAAGTCCTAAATCCTTAAGCAGCTTTGGCATGTCTTAACTAGTTTAAGATTCTAGGTAAGCAAAACCTATTGCTAGTAATCTCCAAATTACTCTTGGTTAATAAATTAATACCATAATTTATCCCATTGCCACAACATAATGCCATTGTTGTTTGAGTTGAAACCACAATCAACGTGCTCCTTTGGGACGCCTTACCACCTAAGTCAACTAAAATAGCACCTCGCTTTGGCGGAAACCTACTACCTTAGATCCTTAGATTTTTGTAAGTGCTTGATTTGGAAGGCAATTTTTAAACTCAATATTACTTTGGACCTAGTTGTTTCTATGTTGTTTCGATTATTAAGTGAACTTAATCTAATCGAGTCATATGAAATAACCTATTCATGCAAAGTATACATACATACAATCATGCATAATATATATATATATATATATATATATATATATATATATATATATATATATATATATATATATATATATATATCAAATGCAAAAATAAAATGGTGAACTAGTATGGCCCAAAACATTTGTCTTGAAGCATCCAATCTTCATCACCATCTTGTTAGCTTGGCATCGTCTTGAATCTTTGTTCAATTTCTAACTTAAAGTTCTAAACTTAGAAATACTTGAAATATAATAAATTAAATCAAAATTTCCATGGTACGCAGACCATATTTAAAACTTTACATTCAAAGATAGAACGGTTCGCATACCGTATTTAACTATCCTAAATGGCCATACTAGTTACTTGGAGTACCTGCATTAAATAAAATATACATTCTACGCATTCACCCATTCGTATGCTAAAACGAATGGCCCATGATAATAATGCAAGTATTTACGTGAATTAATTAAAATTCACGTTCACATAAACGCGTCCTAAAAGATTAATCAATTTCCAAATTATTAATCCTTATACTTTATTCTAATTAAAATTGAATTTAATTAAAATAATGCGACCTACGAAAATAATTAAAATAATTATTTAATTTTAATTTCATTTTAGTGGCTCCCACTCAAACCAATAATTATTCCGGATAATTAATTATAAAAATATTAAATTAAAACTCGCGGCCCGGCCCAAGTAAATAAAATATTAAATTAAATATCCCGTTAGCCCAAATTAATGCAAACATGTTAAGCCCAACGAAATAAACAATTTTCAAAGAAAAAAGTCCAAATGCATGGTTGGGCTAGGCTTGCGCCCAGCCCATTGCTGCGCCTGTGTGGCCTACGAGGCACACGAGCAAGCTCGCATACCCCGCAGCCTATGCGCGCGCGTGCCCACAGCTCGTCGCTGCCCTGGGCGCTTCGTCGTGCTCGTCCCTGCGCTGCACGTCGCAGGCTTCGTGCCTTGCTTCGTCGCAGCACTCGCAAACCAAGGCGCTGCCTTGCTTGCCCTTTCCTCGCCCAGCGCGCGCGCGGCACGCAGCTCGCTTGCTGCTGCCCGCGTAGCTGCGGCTCGGCACTGGCATGGCAGCCCGCATGGCTCGTCGAGCCATACGTCCACCCTACCCTTGTGTTCGTGCCTTTGGTTCGTGCCACGGACCAACTTAATGAAAAAAAAATTAATTTCATGAACTTTGCATTAATGTTATTGTTCATAAAAAAATTTACGATTTTTATTTTCGAAAAACAATGGTTTTTACGATTTAATAAACTTAACGACAATCCAATTTCGTAAAATATTAAATTAAGGCTAACATTATTCAAATTTTAAGAACGAACGAACAAATCAACTACAAATTTGAACTTTTAAATAATAAAATCCAAAACTTTAAATCGTTCTTTAAGCATTTAAATTTCAGATTTTAATAATTAGGTTTAAGTGCGATTAAAATTAACGAAACCATCAAAATTTTAATCCAATAATTTTTAAAATTAGCCACTGACCCATGATATTATATTCCCTTTCCCAATTAACCGAATTATTAGATCTAAATTATTTTAAAAATCAATTAAGGATCTAAATTTAACGAATTGGGGAAAAGAAAAATTAGGGTTTATACTTATCGGAAAACTCTAAAAATTTTACCATAGATCAAAAATATAACCAGTGACATCGTGTCAAAATTTCAAGCAATTCCGAGTTGTTTAGGTCAACCTTTTAATTGAATTACATTCCTGCACTTTAAATTTTTATTAAAAAATTAACAAAAACGCCCAAAAAACGACACTTCGAGGCCTGTTTTTGCAATTCCGTTCTCATGAGTTGATCTTAGAGAATTGTTTTCAATCATATTATGGTTTATAAAGTCCAAAAACCGATTCTTTTGAAATCAGACCTTATTACGCAATTCATCCAATAATCCATAATAAATCCGAAAATTCAACAAAAATTCTGAAAATTTCCACAACAGAACAAATAAATCATGCTAAAAATGCTTTGAATACATAAGGCTCATGATAACACTGTAGGGGAATACGGTTAAGCATAATAACATGTGCGGAAACGATCCCCAAAGCCAGGAAGCATGTATAAAGCACAAATTAAGCATACTTACGTTTGAAGCGTGTTTTCCTCAGTAATCTGTCAACGAACACGAACTTAGAACTCCAATTGTCGTTCCTCTACTTGGTTCACCGACACGATCAAATCCGTCTTGATAATCGTAGCTTAGACAATCGATCAAGAGTTTGTGCTTTTGGGAAGAACACATCCATGGAGGCTAAGAGAGAATTAGGGTTTCTCTCTCCTCCTTAGGGTTTGATTTGTTGCATTAGGATTAGGAAAAACATAATAGACTAGGTTATATCAATAACCTATTAAGTGAGCCAAGCCAACCGGCCAAGCATAGAGCCCGACCGGCCAGCAAGGCCCACGACCAAACCTCTGCACAAGCGCGCAGCACACAGCACGCAGTGGGCTGGACCACGCTGCTGCTGTTGTTGTTGCTTCTCCGTGCATGCACAGCCAAGGTAGCAAGGCCATGGGCCTTTGCTCCTTGCGCTTTGCTCGCGGGCTTGCATTCGTGTTTGCTTTAATTAATTATCATTCGACAATTCATTTATCGTTTCGTACTTGACGATCCATTGTCATACGATACGATTATTCGTTTCGCCTAGCTTACGAATATATGCAATCACGATATACGATTTCACCATCTAATGTTAAATCGTATAATTATGTTTTCCAAACTAATTTCCCGAAAAGCTATTAAATGAATTTCCGATTCATTTAATCCGGTGATCTGTTACATTCCATTGGTGTGACCTTGTAGGTTCAGTCAAGAGTAAGTTGTGAGCTTAATATTCATTAGAACACACTGATCGGAAGCATTGCTCTAGCTAGCTGTTCTGATCACTTGATCTCACTGAATTAATTATTCGCAATTAATCTGAACCTTGGTATTAGACTAACTTCACCTTGGTTGAAGGACATATTTCCTTCAAAGACATCTGATAGCTCATCAGCCCATAGTCCATTAGCCTCATCTAATTTCGTCTTCATGTCTTCACAGATAATCTTGTTGAATGCTTCGACCTGGCCGTTGGCTTGTGGCCGTCCCACAGAAGAAAAACAGCCTTGGATCCCATGCTTCGCCAACTACTCTTTCAACTTAGGCGTCTCAGATTGTGGTCCGTTATCAAAGAAAATAGACTGCGGTACTCCAAACCTGGTTATACCATTTCTCCAGATGAATGTGTTTATATCATAAGTTTGATGTTTTTGAGGGCTTCGGCTTCGATCCATTTGGTAAAGTAATCAACTTCCACAATTACATAACATCTGCCACCATGGGCGGTCGTGTATGGTCCTAGAAAATCCTTCCCCCACTTAGCAAATGGAATAGGACTCGAAATGGGTGTCAGTGGCTGAGCTGGCCTGTGAATGAGATGGGCAAATCGTTGGCATTTGTCACATTTCTGAATCATGGTCCGCGCATCTTCCCTCAGAGTAGGCCAATAATACCCGATTCTCAATGCCTTTTCAGTAAAAGCTCGTCCTCCAATATGAGAACTGCATAACCCCTGATTCAAGTCGTCTAGGATCTCGTGCCCCTTCTCAGGTGTAACACATCGCAAGAGAGGACGGGAGAAAGATTTCTTGTATAGGACACCATTCCACGGCTCAAACCAAGAACTTCTCTTTTGTAACTTGTCCGTAAGACGTTGATCCTCGGGAAGTATCCCGCTGGTTTTGTAGGAAACAATGAAAAATTAAAAAATAGACAGAGATTGGAAATCCTTCCCTTTCTGTCAATAGTACAACACATAAAGACCATTCAGAGATTGTCAAATAGACGTACAGGGTTTCGCCTTGAAGGGGACTGACGAGCCGTGGCAGTTGTTTTGGACAAATTCTGCTTAGAATCGAACTTGTCTTGAGGATGGTGCTAACAATCGATTGAGCTAGATAATGCAAAGTGACAAGAGTAAGTCGTAGGAGCATAAGTGAGAGTATTATTAGCAAGAGGAGCTTCTATGTATAGAAAGAGCCATCTAGGCCATTTTATAGGCCTTACATGATGAGTGTAACGTTCACAAATTAATACACATAATTAGACTTAATGAAAGCAGTTAATGCCATACTCTATTTAATCATGTAACCGCTGTTATCTTCTTTCAACCGTTGAGAGCAAGTTGACAGCCGTAACGTTCTGCCTTGCGGGCTTCCACGTGTGCTCCATGGTGGCACATTTGGACATGTCACTAAAAGGGTATTTTCACCCCTTACAATTGTCCCCAAACCCATTTTGAATTTATTCCGGGAAGTTCAAAGGAGAAATGGATTCCCTTGGTTCCGATAAAAGGGAGGAAATGACCTCTTATTCCCCCAATAACTAACGGCGTCATGTAATGATGAACTTCGGTAAACCAACCGCCCAAGCCTTCCATAAATATGCCACTCCTCCTTACCCACTTCTTCTCACTTCCTCTTTATCTCCCTTCTCCACTACAAAAAAGAAGCCGGTGGTTTTCTCTTTCCCATTTCCTGGTAACCGCCTTCTCTTCTTCTTCTTCCTTCTTTCCTTTTCATTCCTTATGTCTCAAAGAATGGGGACGAAATCGACCCGTGCAAAAAATAAGAAAGTGGTGGTGGAGTGTGATCTGGACGAGGGTCCTGTGTTCAGTTCGAGCAACATTTTGGACAAGAAAAATGCTCAAGCGGCCACTTGGGGGAACCAGGGCACGGCGCTCAAGGCTGAGTGTGGCTTTCCTCTGTCGGCGGTAATTCATCTGCCGCAGCCCGATGAATGGGCCGATTGGGTATCGGACGGTTAGGTGTGCTTCTACGAGTACCCCTTCAAAATTGGGTACACTTACCCTTTCACGCCGCTGGTCAGGGGGTTTTGAAAACCCTAAAGGTGCCTCCGCCGCAACTGATGCCGCAGGTTTGGCGAGTCATGCACCTCGTCGGTCACCTGGCCGAAAAACTAGGAATGCAATTCCGGGTGGAGGACTTAGTGTATACCTACAAAGTCTGAAATTACGGAGTCGGCCGGTGTCTTCTGCACGTGAAGGATGACAGGGAAGCCCTCTTGGGTTCGGACCAATCGAACGACCGAGGGTGGATGTGTCGTTTCTTTTTTGTGGAGTTAGCTAGTGTGGGGCCCGACTCCGACTTCTTGACTGGGGAACGGATTGCTAGAGGTATATTTTAATTTCGTTTTGTGTTTTGGGATACTTGTTGATTAACTTTGTCTCACTTTTTTGTTTTTGTAGGGGCATCATTCGACACCGTCGGGGTCGGCGCTGAAGCGGTCGATAACACTGTTGTTCTCTTGGGGATATCTCTTAAGGACAGAGCTTTTTGGGGCACAAGGTTCGAGCGTGAAGAACTTTCACAGGAAGAGGAACACTCAGAACTTGCAAACATGTCGAATTCAACAGGTAAACGGGTTAGCTTTAGTTTTTACAAGTTGGGTTCGTTGCCCTTAAAAGAAGATTACAAGTTTGTTTGACGAGACTTAGTCGTGTACATAATGTTGTTTCGCAGGGACTGGTCCGTCGACATGTTCTGGTAAGGCCCAGTCTGCGGAGGAGTTGCTGAAGAAGAGGCTGGAAACACTGGGGAGTGTAGCCCGACCCAAACCCATCACAGTGGTGTCACCTCGAAAGTTGCCAAAAATTTCTCACGACATTACTGTGACTGGGGAGACGGGAACGTCTTCGGCTGCAGAATTCAAAATGCCGCCTCCATCTCGGAAGAGAAAATTCTCTGTCGAGTTTCCTGACGACTACGGGTCGGCTGACACTCCTCTGCACCAGCTGTCGCCAGAAGTGGACCGCATGTGGATGTCGTCCAGCCGCAGACGTCAAGAGACCCCGTCCCCAGTTGTTGCAACTGTCGAGAGCGTCTCGGACGCTTGGAAGGTATTTCCTATCTTCGTGATTTTATTCTTGTTTGTCTTGCCGTCTTTGGGTTGGCAGTAATGCTTGAAGTGTTTGTGCTTTTCTTCTTGTAAAGGCCCTGCAATCTTCTTTGGCTAATCGCCATCATGTCATAGCCCTGGAGGATAAGTTAGTAAAAATGAAAAATGACATGAAAAAAGCAAAGCAGGAGGTCGGTCGACTTGGTGACGTTGCCAATGAGGCAACGGCTAAAGCCGAGATGCTGGAGGCAGAGCAAGTGAAGGGGGTTGTTGAGATCGCTGCGTTGAATACCGACAAGGAGGTGCTGACTGCTGAAGTCGACAAGCTGAAGACGTCCCTCGCCAAGGTCAAGGCAAGGATTTTTGAGTGTGCTGGTTATTACACTTGGAATGCTCGGGCTGAAATGATTGAGGACTTCATTGGGGGCAGGCATGCGGACTGGACTCCAGAGAAAGACATTGCTCAATTCAACGCTGCATTCCCCGAGGAGTATGCCCCCCTGGTGTCATCAGTGATGAAGAGGACGTTGAGGAGGGTGCAACTGCAACCAGCCCCAACGCCGAGACGGTGTCGGCACCAGGCAATGGTGAGCTAGAGGAGAATGTGGGTCAAGCAGACCCCTTGGAGTAGTCCTTTCCCTACCCCCTTTAATAATATATAACTCTTGGTTACTTTTTAGACAATGTTTTTTGGTTGGCCTTAGTGAGGTCAAAAAATATTGTGGCTGTGTTTCGCCTTCAAGGCGGCAGATTTTTGTGGTTTTTGGCTTGTCCATGGGGACAAGTCTTGTAAATATTTGTGGATTTTCTTGGTTTAATCTTTGTGCTTGGTTTGTGTGAACTGTTTTGTTCGGAAAATGTGTTTGGAAAATGTGTTTGGTTTTTCTTTGTTTTTTGTGTGCATGGAACTTTGGTGTACGTACCTTGCGTTTGACCTGGAGACGCCATCAGCTTGTCAGGGGTGGAGCTGCAAAGTAAGAAGTGTAAAAACTGGAAAAAATATGTAGATTAGTATTCCCGTTCGTGTGTAATGTACATTGTAAAGTGTCAGGCGTTTTGTATGGCCTAAATTGTAGTTTTGTAAAATGTAAAAGTTGTAATATGTAATTCTTACAAGTAGTTTGTAACATTCGAAAATACTTAATAAAATGACAAAGTTGTTTTACATTTGTCTTTATAAATGTGTCCTCTTTGTGTTGCATTTGATATTTTCCATCCTGCCTTCTTCTTGTCGAATTCGTCATCATGTTGAAAACATACTGTAAACATAGCAGAGCGTGAGTATTGGCCGTTGGTGTAGCCAACGGCCCTCCGATGCTTAAGTCAGTATATGGCTACATGAAATAAAACGAAATTACGACAAGAAGGAAAAAGGAAGGGGTTTTAGGGAGTACTAGTCCAGATCGTGTTGTACGTATGTGATTGTTGAGCTTCATCATGGTGTATGTAATTGTTTCAAGTCGTGATCTGCAAAACGAGATGATCGCGTTAGGGTTGGCCGTTGGTGTAGCCAACGACCCTCCGATGCCTAAGTCAGTAATGGTAGTGAGGAAAAACCATAGGTAATGAAAAAAAGAAAAAGATGAGGAACTTAGCTTTGTTCGCTATCGTCGAGGTTGCTATCATGTCTGAGTACAGCCGAGTTGTCATGACTCGAGATCGTGTCGCGTTGTCCCCAGTTTGGGGATGTCGCCATGATGGCACAGACATCTATCTTTCCTGGATGTTAGTGAAAAGAAAGACTAAAAAAGGACATATTTGAAGGTGCTTAGAAAGGATACAACTTCAAGTGCGTCGCGTTCCAACATCTTGGGATGGGATTTCCATCTCTGTCGACCAGCTCGTATGCGCCATGACCTGTTCGTCTTACGATATGATAAGGCCTTTCCCAAGTTGGGGCTAGTTTCCCATGTCGTGGATCTTTCTTGTTTGGAAATACCTTTCGCAGAACCCAATATCCTTGTTTGAAAAATCGAGCTCGGACGTTCTTGTTGTAACTGTTAGCAATTGCCTGTTGGTAGGATGCCATCCTAACCAGTGTTGCTTCTCTGAGCTCGTCAACAGTGTCGATGTCTTACGACAAGACTGATTTGTTCATTCTGAAGGAAATAATGCCCTTGGTCCAAGTATGCATATAATGTTAAGTCTAATAAATGCGGTTCATTATTCATTAACAAGTCCCTGGTCGGAGTTTTCTATAAAGATGGACGCATAGAAAACGTTAGACGACTAGAATGCAAGATGACTAGTACTTCTGTTTCTTGAACTATGTGGACATGGCAATGTCGTAATCATTTGCATAGATACTTACTTTGGGAAGACTAGTATCGGACAGACCTATGAAACTTTACTGTAAGAGATGAAAATCTGTCATAAGTAAATTTCATTAAAATTATTAGACACTAAATCCTCAATACCTGAGTGATTTGAGATTACTTGTTTGAGAACTGCTTACTTTGACGTTGACCAACCATCGCACCGTAAAAGGAGGCTATAAAGGCAACGCTCAGGTAATCACCTATCAAACGAAGTCTACTCTCAAGATCGCAAGATTGGGATTGTCCTCCCATAAATCGGGATGAGATGTTGAAAGTTGTACAAGGCCACTCGGAGACCTAGAAACTGTAAAATGCATGGCCGTGCTCGGATGAATCATAGGCTATGATTATCTGTTTATTTGATCAGTTGAAATCTGAAACCGAGAAACACCTCTGGACACAATAAGGATGACAACTCTTACCTTATGTTCAAGAGCAAGCATCGAGCGACAAAGGAATTAGGAAATGCACACTTGTCCCTAAGGACAAGTGGGAGACTGAAGGAAATAATGCCCTTGGTCCAAGTATGCATATAATGTTAAGTCTAATAAATGCGGTTCAGTATTAATTAACAAGTTAATAATTCAGTGAGATCAAGTGAGCTGAATGCCTAGCTAGAGGCCGCTTCAGTTCAAGTGGAATTAATGATATTAATCCACAGCTTACTCTTGACTGAACCCGTAGGGTCACACAAATAGTACGTAAATGGATCAAGTATTTAATGGCATTAAATACTCCATCTATGGATATTCGGAATCGACGGATCTTGGTTTCAGTGGGAGCTGAGATCGTCAAAGGCAAGCAAGTGAATACTCCGGAAACGATGATATCGCCGGAAACGGAAATATGGATCGTATCGGAAATATAAATATTATCCAAGTCGTAGATGTTGCCGGAAACGGAAACATGGTACGTATCGGAAAATATTATTGGAAATGGAAATATTGCCGGAATCGGAAATATTGCCGGAACCGGAAATATTGTCAGAATCGGAAATATTATCGAAATCGGAAAATAATTCCGGAAGCGGAAATATTAAATATTTGTTCGAAACGGAAATTAATTCCGGAATCGGAAATATTAAATATTGTTCGTATCGGAAATAAATTCAGGAATCGAGAATTTAATCGGAAGCGTATCGTACGAATGAGCATCGGACGAGGCCTGCCAGACGAAGGCCCAGCACGAGCCGGGCCATCGCCCAGCACGAGCCGGGCCATCGCCCAGCAAGCCAAAGCGCAAATACACGCCAAAGCCAAGACCAGGTCCAGCGCGAAGGCCAGACCCAGCCAAGGCCTTGGGCGCGCGCGCATGCTGAGCAAGGGGCTGCGACGAGTGGGTCGTGCGCTGTGCGTGGGCCGTAAGGCCTGCGTGCGGTGCATTGCCACTCGTGTGTGTTACTCGGAATCCTAAGGCTACCGGGATTCGTGATATGATTAAATCTAATCCTAAAAGATAAAGTTTGTTTAATTAGAGTCCTAGTAGGATTATAATTAAATACATTTGAATTCTAATAGGATTATAATTCCTTTCCATAAACTCTATGAATAGGTGCCTAGGGTCACATATTTACATCGAGAATTGAAGTATTCAAAGGTAAGATTTTGGAACAAAATCAGCCAAACACTTGTAGCCTATTAGCTGAAAATTATTAGAACCTTAAGGGCGATTCTAGTTGGTCAAGCTTAAGGCGGATCCGGACGTGCTGTGGACTATCTACGGAGGGACGACACTTTTAGTCCTAAAGACTTGTTCTTGTTCGGTTCGGGCGCAGCTAGGGAGGGCACGCTACAAAGTGTATGCATCTGAATTATGCTAAATGATTATGTGTAAATAATATGTTTCCTGGCATTAAGGTTTTCCGCATGATTTATGTTTTGTCATATGTATCATAACCTAAGAGTGGTATCACGAGCCTCTTATTATTTTCATAATCTAAATTGCATGAACATGGTTAAATTTTACAAATTTGCAAGGAATTAAAGGGGTGATTAGTTTTCGTAATTAATTGCAAATTGCGTTTATTTAATTATATGTACGCAGTTTTTCGGCAGAATATTCGTTACTCAACCAAATCGAGTGATTTTTTTGTGAATTTCGCATGTAAAAGGCATTCTAAAATTTGACCGAACCCAGAATTGCATTTTTTGGACGAACCCAGAATTCCCAAATTCGAAGCCTAACTATGACGTTTCAGAGGTTTAAGTTTTTCGAACGCAAAAGTTTGTAAATTTAAGATTTTAAATTGAATATTTGCGATTCTTGTAGATAAATCTTGAGTTTTTGATTGACCTACAGTATATGTTTAACAATTAAGAATACCTAGACTTGTTAATTATACAACCTAATTTGTAATTATGATTAATTTGTTGAAATTCGAATAATTTAGAATTGATTTGTTTTTCATAATTAATTAATAATTTAATTAGGTATCCATGATTAAAATCCACCATAAAAAGTTTTAATTTATGTTACATTTTAAATTTTTATGACCTAGATTTGAATCCATGTTAATCGGAAATTAATTGATTAACAAATTTTCGATTTATCGCCTTAAAATTATGAAATTAATATGATTTATTAATTTGTCATTAATTTTAAATTGAAAATTTTAAATTTTAATGAAAACGCCCATAAATGTTGCACGCACAAAGCAATGGAAGCTACGTGTTACCCTTAAGGGGTGTTGTATAGTGCGGGCACGCGACGACGAGCAAGGGAGCTCGTCGCCCGTGCGGTACAAATGCAGCGAGCAACGAGCTATATATGCGGCACGCAAGGCCCTGCGCCTAGGCGTGTGTGCAGGGCGATGGGCGAGGGCATGGGCACACAGCACGAGCACGATGCGTGTGGGCAGCAGTGCGCTGCGCCACGACGCACGAAGCTCGCCCAGGGGCAGCAGCCACGACGCAACACGAAGCTGCGCGCAGCGTAGCCCGCAAGGCTGCGTGTGTGCGTGGCATGGGGCGTGTGTGCGTATGGCTGTGCGGGTCGTGTGCTACGATCAATGGCGCGGGGCATGGGCATTGTAGCTTGATGGGGCTTGGGCGCAAGCCCAAGTGCCTCGTATTGCAAACTATTGATGCGTTTCGTTTTAATTTTGAAATTTTCAGTTCGGAAATAATTTTAATTAATTTTAAAATTAATAATTTAAATTGTTTTCTCGGATTTCAATTTTGAATATTATAATTATTATAAATTTCATTTATACTAATTATTTTACTAAAATTAAACCTTGAATTAATTTAAATTCATTTAATTCAACTGAAAAATAAAGTAAATAAATGGATTCAATTATAATTTTATATGAGCTTTAAATTTTAATTAAACTTGTATGTTTCCGGTTAGACTAGAAATACATTTTTATGTTTAAAATTAGTAAAGCATATAAAGTTATATGTTTAAGTGGGAGCAATTTTAGTCATAAACTCTTGATTAGGTCTACAAATCTTTTAAGGTTAAACAACTTGATTAGAATTAATAAGGACTGAATAATTGGTAGATTATTGGTGCCCTTGATTAATTGCTGCAAATATTTATATGATGCATACAATGTGTTTTACTAACCAGCTATGTGGGCCATTCATGATAATGAATGGATGAATGGTATATATTGTATATGTACTGTTTTGCAGGTTATGAAGTGACTAGTATGGCCCAAATAGGATAGAAAATATGGTCTGCGTACCATTAATTTGAATGTAATTGGTCTAATGCACCAAATTTGTTTTTCAATTCAAATATGGTCTGCGTACCATCAAATAGTTGTAATTAGTTTAATTATAGCTGATCCTGTTTGAAGAAAATGGAGCCTCCCACGGTGAAATTCAAGACGAAGTTTCCAATCCATTTTCAAGACGGACTTTGAAGTTGAAGCTTCAAGATGAAGTCGGGCCATACTAGATCACATTTATCTTATGCATGCTTTAAGTTATTTATTGCTTTTAAATATGTCTTAAATATGCATGAGATTGTGGCTTGATTATGTTGCATGATTAAGGGTTTTAGTTCACTTAAAATCTAACCAACATAGTAAGAGCCTTAAGTTCCAAACTTAAAAATTGAGTTAAAAGGTGCCATGCCAAAATAACACTTACTTGGAGAACCTTTACATCAATCTAGTAATAGTTTTACGCTCAGTGAGGTGTTACTTATTGATCCTAAAGGGGTAAGGTACACAAATAATTGTGAGTACATGTTAGTTTTGGTGAAACTTAACGATATACGTAAGGAGTCCTTTTATGTCGTGGCAAAATCGATAGGTTTACCTAATAAGTTCTTAGACGTACCTATCAACCAAGAATAGTTTCTAGACTATTAGAAAAAGGCTTTTGCTTACCTAAAAGATTTTAGAATTGAGTATAAATACATAATGTGCTTAATTCTTCAATGGTTTTAGGGTCTTGGAATCATTTTATTTACACCTGCCAGAACAATAAAATCGAATAAAATGCCAATAACTTGTTTGAATTGCATGATTGCTTTAATTTTCAAGTTATTATTCATGATAAATGTTTAGACTTTGCATGCTTCAATGTATGTTTTAATTATTGTTTATAATAAATATCTTGCACTGTAGTAAATCCTTTTAGAAAGGTAACAGTAAATTTCCTCGATTGGTAGTGAATCTAAGAACGATTCACGGAAATGAGAGAAAATGAGCAATATAAAATGTACGTTTCTTTTAGCGACTTTTATGGTTGTTTTCGAGTATCAAAGTCGAATGGCGAACCGATTGGTGCTTGTGAATTCAAAATACAATGTAGTTTTGAGATCATAAAGCATTGAGTTTAAACGCTCAGCTTTACCAATGGTTAACAACCCAAAATCTTTTTCCATTTAATTCTCGAATGACTCTAGACCCTAGACATTCGAATAGATCGATGCTTAGAGAACTTTAGAAGCTTCTGGTAAGATCATCTAGTTGAAACAAAAATGTTCAACATAAACGGTAAGAACCTTGTTGGAGTGACATTGGACATGTCTAACAAAGTATAAAAGTCAACACTAAAGAATTCAATTCTTAAGACTATAAGAAAGGGTACAAGAAATAGGAAAACAAGGAACAAAGGAAAGGAATTTACGATTTCGTTTCTACCTAAAAGTTAATGTTTAAAGAGAAGTGACCTAGCAATCAAACTTCCTTGGTATCATATACCGCTTGAGGTTCTTACTTCGGTAATAACTCAAACAATGGAAGCTGTGAGGGGGTCGAAAAAGCGCGAGGCTAATGCGTGACCTTGTCCCTCGTGGGTGCGACGATTCTTTTTATTAAATCAAGTGTAATTGGATTTCCTGTGAGTATACACCCAATTGACTAGTAATATAGGAGTCGCCATTCAGTTTTTAACGACAATGAGAAAAACTGACAAAACCCGGTTATCGTGACATAAAGGCAGTGCAATTATGTTTGACCACGACGGCCGTAGGTTCCCTTGTGATCCCTGGTGTGGGGATCTCTCAATATACACCCGCAAGGTAGAGATTGAGGGTTCGGGGGACTGTAACTACCGAGAGGAGTAATTCGCTCGTCGATAACTCCAGAGGCAGGATATCCTTACTAGCTCAACATAAATAATTAAAGGGACATGCGTTAACTATTAAACTAATCTGAATTGATTTTGGCAATATGCAACATATAATACTAATTCGATTGTGATTATCTGATTTAAATAACATTAAGGGACCTAGCATGATAATCCAATTTCCCAAAAATATTATATTTGTTAGGCGTGATAGAACATTCAAATTAGGTTAGTTTAACAGTTCATAAAAAGGGCGAGGAAAGCGGTTAAATCATCGAAAAGGGACACATTACGACGCACCCTTGAGAGGTGCGTCACGGTTCTCAGAAAACTAACCACTTTGACTTTGCTATTTCTCCTTTTTATTTAACGAATCTCGATTATGGGACGGGATACGTTCTGTTCGATTTATGGATCGATTGCGACAGAACGCGTGAACAGTTTCGCAGCGAGAGGCTTAGGCTAAGGGGTTTAGAGTCAATACTCAGAATATATTATGTGCTGTTGTGTATCCTTTCACGTTGAAACTAGGGGCCTATTTATAGGGAAGAGTTCGTGGAAAGATAGAATTGCAGAGTTCTAATCCGCAAAGAGTTAGGAAAAGAGACGTACCCAGGTATTTTCAGCGCCCAGGCCTGGGCGCCGAAGATTTCGGCGCCCAGAGCCAGGCGTTAAAAATAGGGTCTGGGCAGTTTTGTTTAGTAAGATTCGGATTCCTAAAATCCGTAGAGTTTGAGATTAATTCGAGTCTTTTAGCGCGTATCAATTTTGTGACGGAATGCGTCTGGGCCCGTTACGAACTCTAGGCTCGTTAGGATTTTAATTAATACGTAAATCTTCTTTCCGAGTCCTATTAGGAATAGGATTCTCGCAGTTTTCTATCTCATTTAGGATTTATGTTGGAATGCAACACCTAATTCTGACAGGTTTCTATCTTTTATGATTTGCCACTTTTAGAAGTTACCTTTTACGGCAGCTACTATTTTTAGCATGCTTCCATAAATAGCAGGTTTCGGGTGAAATGAAATGGGGAATCGAGATTCGTTTATTTTATAGGAGATGCGTTGTCAAGTGGAGTTTTTATGCTTTCATCATCGAACCTTTCCCTTGCGGGAATGGGGACAAAAGTAGGTGTCTACAGTTAGCCCCCACTTTGACTGAGTCTTGGAGTAAGACGATGGTCAAAGTATTAGACGGAGTGCGTCACACAAGCCATGGTGTATGTGACCTGTTTTGCGAGGGTCTCACGAGCCCCGGAGTGATAACATTTGACTTAAGGGTCATCACTTGAAGTGTCGAAATATCCCTCACGTGTCATTGGGATTTGTCAACTGATAGTATAGAAACTTCCTCACTTTATCATTGGAAGGATCTAAAGACGCGTAGAAACTCCCTCACTTTGTCATTGGGAGTAACTACAGATGTTTTCGAAATTAAAGCTGTAAAGTGTAATTGGGCCTGGCCAAGCCCAATCACGAGGTAAAACGTTTTTAAAGATTCTCATTTTCAGGGCTAGCTAAACGAGAAAACCCCCTTGTTTTTATAGGATGTAAAACGAAGGAAAATCCAACAAACCAATCCTTTAATTTTTGGAAAAAGGGAAAACCAATAAAAGTTATCGCTGCAGCGACTAAGGACCTGCGCTGTTAGTGACGCAAACCCCGCCCGCTGAAGGTGGGCGAGCCTGTCTTCTGAGGGTGGACCCCCCGTCCGATAGAAGTGGACGAATCTGTTTGATGTTTTTGAAAATAAGGACCTACGCGGTTTGTGACGTAGACCCCGCCGGCTGAAGATGGCGAGCCTGTCCGCTGAGGGTGGACCCCCCGTCCGATAGAAGTGGACGAATCTGTTTTTTGAAAATAAGGACCTACGCGGTTTGTGACGTAGACCCCGCCGGCTGAAGATGGCGAGCCTGTCCGCTGAGGGTGATCCCCCCGTCCGATAGAAGTGGACGAATCTGTTTTTTGAAAATAAGGACCTACGCGGTTTGTGACGTAGACCCCGCCGGCTGAAGATGGCGAGCCTGTCCGCTGAGGGTGGACCCCCCATCCGATAGAAGTGGACGAATCTGTTTGAAATTTTATTTTGTTTTTTTTTTTGAAAATAAGGACCTACGTGGTTTGCGCCGTAGACCCCGCCGACTGAAGATGGCGAGCCTATTTTAAATTTGAAGACTTTATTCTTTGAAAAACTGAGGACCTGCGCGGCTAGTGACGCAGACCCCGCCCGCTGAGGGTGGGCGAGCCCATTTTGAATTTCTTATTTTGCCTATGTAGAAGAGCTTTTGGTGATTACAACCTGTTGGTGGGTCGTAATATTTCTTGATTAGATGTGTCCTATAAGTGGGTCCACACTGTGTATATTCAACAATATTTTTTTTTTGAGATATCCAAACATGATATGGTGCGTGGCGCAGTCTGGGAATGTGATTTTGATTGCGCGCTCTTTGTTGGAGTTCACTTTTCGCGAGCCCCCAACTGTTGGGGCTCGTCGGTTGTTTTTCGCGTCTTGTAGTCATGTTTGGGGTCACGCTCGTATGTGCGAGCGACCTCCTATAGTAGTGTGCTATTTTAGTGAAGCCGTGGAGTGCGAGTTTAGCTTTCAGGCGACATCCGGTTTTGGCTTGGCCCGGATTATCCCTTGACAGACAGACATTTTCTATTTGGAAAACCAATGACTTGACGACACATATTTTTGGTGTTTCGAAGAATGACCATGATATTTAACTTGCTTTTTTTTGAAAAGTGTACATGAGCGTTTTCTGAGATGAGTCTAAGTTTCGACCAAGTTTCAATGTTATTATTATTTTTTGCTTATTTGGGGAGCTAAAGGTGCTTTGGGCTTGATCTTACTTGTAATAGGGCCTCGTGTTTTAGCAACACGGTCTTAAGTTCTTTCATATTCCGTTTTTTTGTGAAATCTAGGCCTTGGGCTGCATTTTCAGCGCCCAAGCTCAGGCGTTAAAAATTTCGGCGCCCAGAGGTGGGCGCTGAAAGTTCTTTCCTGGTAATATTTGATTTTTGGATTTCTAAACACGTTTCCGAATGGGATCAGGATGTTTATTGGGTGCGTTCAGCTATATATAGGGGCTAGGTAAGTCCTTATTTTCCACCACTCTCAAATTCTTTCTCTTTTTTTTTGCTGTGCTCTAATTATTTACTGCTTTTGCCATGTCGATCCCTACTTTCTCACTCCAACGGACTGTTAGGCGTTGGCTACGAGGCCTTACTCCCACAGAAAAAGCTTTGTTAAAAGAATACCACTTAGAGGCACTTTTAGGCTTACAACAAATTAATATTGATTATAATTTTCTGCATGCTGCCCTAAACTTTTCGATCATCATGTTTTTTCCTTTCGGGGCAATGAAATATGTCCTTTGCCTGATGAATTTGCTGCGATCCTTGGTTATCCTACTAATGCTACTCCTGTTACCCCTGGCACTATTGAAGAGGGTAAAACAACGATAAGGGCTTTCCTAGGGCTAGATGATAACATGTTTGCTGAACTTGTTGTAGACGATAAGGTTAACTTGGCAAAACTCGTAAAACATCATTTTAGGCCTAGTAAGAATATGACCGAACAAAAATTGAACATTCGAGCTCTTGTATTTTGCTTGTTGAATCATTATTTGCTGTCGAATAATAATGGTGAGTTCGGTGACATAAGGCTGATCCCCTTGATTAGCCAGATGGAAAGTTGCTATTCTATTATGCCGTTGGTTGTTGCGGAGACTTTGCTGAGTGCGGATGAGCTGAAGAAGGATGCCAAATCCGAAATTTTTAAGGGAAGCCCCCTATTACTGCAGGTAATCTATTTTTTCTTTGCGCACACATACGCCACTTTTATATATTTCTTTTCGCCTGGGGCTGAGTTTCAGCGCCCAGGGCTGGGCGCTGGAATATTCGGCGCCTGGTCCTGGGCGTGGAAACTGCGCCCCAGGAACCTTTTTTCTTTCTTTTCATTCTTTTGATTCGATCGTACCTGTTTTTGCAGATTTGGCTTGCGGAACGGCTTAGACTTTTGGAAGCTCCTGCCGATCCTAAACATTATCGCCCTATAGCTTTGGGTAACCGAAAATACTTGCACCAAGGCCAGGACGAGGCCGAATGGACCTCCTTTTTTACTTATGGTATTTGTTCTATTAAGTGGGTGGTACCATGGTGGGGTCTGACTACTATGACAGGGGGGGTCTGATGTATCGGTTTATATTTCTTTGTTGGGGCTATCTTGTCCCATTTATATTTTCCCTTACCGAGTCATGCGTCAATATGGTTTAAGGCAGACTATCCCCTTTTCTGATACGGTACCACCTAAGGTAGCGACCTTTGCACAAACATGGGTCTTAGCGTGGGCTAGGTATTATGATGGTCTCCCGCGTTTGCCTGTAGCTATAAATGGGTTTGTGGGTCTTTCTGAAAACTATAAGTTGTGGATGAGTTCCGATGACAAGGATGTGAGGACCGAGGCTCGTAATGGGGAGCCGGCTGAGCTTTTGATACCTCGTATTCGTGTTAAGTATGAGGGTCCTGATTCTGCCAGACCTCGTACCTATAGTTTTAAGACTGTGAAAGCTCGTCCTGATCGAAAGCGAAAGGAAGTTCTTCCCCGTTCCAGTGTCGGGCCTAAAAAGATGCCTAACATGAAGGGGCCTGCTGTTGTTAAAAGAAATGCAAGCTCTCGCGGAGATCGTCGCCGGAACAATGTATGGGTTAGGAAGGCTCAGCCGCCTGTAGAAACAGTGGCTAGTCCAGTTGATGATAATAATCCTTCTCCCACCACTGTTTGTGCCCTTGAGGCTGAGCGGGCTATAACTGAGAATGTTTCTAAAGCTTTGGCATCTTTGGAAGTTAGTGTCCAGGAGCCAGTTCTTATGGAGATTAATATTGGGGCAGCGCAGAAGACTATGGGGGTGGATCCTGCGAACATTGCTCTCTTCAAGACTTTATTTGATGATCCGGAAGAACTAGAGTAGTGTAGTTCTTTGCTAGGGTGTAGGTGCCCTCTATTTATTTCAGTTGTGTTTGTTTTTTATTCCTAGCACTTTGTTTTCCTTCTTATTATATTTTAATAAAGGCGTATTTTTAGTTTCCATTCAATTTTGTTTATATGTCTAACACTTTTTTACACAAAGAATATAATTTTTTTATTATTATTTGGACCGAATCCTTGGTAAGGATTGCCTACGTATCTTGTCAGAATCAGGTCGCGCGTACTTCTTAGCTTTAGAATAAGTTCTAGTATGCCGGATTTCGGTAGATATGTCCTGAAGTGGAAACATATTACTTAATCGGTCAAATGAGTGAAGTATTTGCCATTATTTTCATCTGCCGTTTTCCATGGGTTGCGTAAAATTCGACCAATTTGTTGGTAAACCTATTTGGATACGTACTGTACCCCCCAAGTGTTCGTTATTTTTCCGTTGTGTGCGGATAAAATGACGAGCACTTTTCGAAAAAAGGAAAACTTTTGGCAGGCAGAGAGTTTCAACGCCCAGGCTGGGGTGTCATAAATTTCGGCGCCCAGCCCTGGGCGCTGAAAATAACTTAGGCGGTCAATTTTGACGTTTTTGCTTCACATGTTCTTGCGTTTATTTCTATTTCGTTTTTTGTGCCTCGATATTTTGCTTCGTAGTTAAAGTTAATTTTGAGGCTATTTTGGAGGCTTTTTTGACTGTTAGCGGGAAACGCATTTTTGTCCAGATTATTTTTTTCTATTGGTGACTCAAAACAGTTTTGAAAATGGAGTTAGGGTGCGGAACTTATGAAGATCTTTGTGGAGGGTATGATGGAATCTATGTGAAACCGCTGTTGGTGGATTCTATGTTTTATGAATTTATTTTTTTGGTAACATTTGCATTTGTTTTAAATTTTTGATTTCTTTTTGATTTTGGGTTGCATGGATTGGCTCTTATGATGGTTGGCTTTTTGAGGATGGGATAGTGTGGTTTATTTTGTGGGTTTCGGGAACTGGTTCATATGGCATTATTTCAAAACCGAGTGGGCTTTGTTTGTTGGGCCTATAGTGGGCCGCTTTTATTTTTTTATTTTTTTTTATTTTGCAAGTACATTTGGTGTTTATTTAGTGTGAGAATAAAATTTTTAGGAGAAACATTACGCCTTTATTGATTTGGAAAGTAAGGAAAACACACTGAAATAAAACTGACCCATATTCTAAAGGGCCTTAGGACCATCTAAAGTCTCTATTACTTTTTTCTATCAATCTAAAGAACTACTAATGGTGCTCTATATGGCTGAAGCCTGGGGTTTAGTCTCATAAAACTTCGGTCCTTCACCGGTACTCATCTTGAATCCTATTCCTTTTGCGTTGACCCACTGATATGTCTTCACCCATCCGTTCCCGACCTCTTCTAGTGTTGATGCAGGAGAGATTAACCGGGTTGGATCGAAACCTTCATCTTGTAAAGCTAGGGTAGTCATCACAGTCTCGTTCTCCATAGGCCTCGATTCGTTAAACAATGTCCATAGAGCCTGGTTGTCCAATATTTCAGCTGTTTTAGTCTTGGTGAGGTGGGGTGCCTCATCCAAGGTGTGGCAGTCATGGAAAATTTCAAATCCGGGTTTTAGCAAGCCATCCTGAACGAAGGGTTCAGGGAAATCACAGCATGGGTGTTCTTCTCCTTCCCGAACAAACATCCCGTTAAGGGTCCTTTGATATGGGGGAAGGAGGGTGGTTTGTTTGGCTTTGTTAAGGCGTAGCCTAGATAGGCGGTCAGCAATATCTTCCTCCGTTGGTTCATAACCTAAGCCAAAGGGAGTAGATTTGTCGGGAAAAGGATGGAATGTGCATTCCTTCTTCCTTATGCCCAATGGGGTTCCTGGGAAATAACCTTGAGCCAACAGCATTCTAGGGATGACTCGGGATGCATGCGGGTCTAGGAATGCTGGATCATAATCTTCGATGAACTGGATTTCTTCTTCCATTTGAAACCCATAAAGGTCATCTGCAGTTTCGGCCGTTCCAACCATAGTACAACTGATGTCGAGAGGAGGGGCGCGGATTTCTAGTATTACCCCGTTATGGTTAAGTTTAACCATTTGGTGCAAGGTTGAAGCCACACCTCCTAAGTCATGGAGCCAAGGTCGCCCCAAGAGGAGGTTGAAAGTGGGCTTGATGTCGATTATTTGAAACTCCGTGGTGCGTGCCACAGGCCCAGTTTGTATGGTAAGGTTGATTTTTCCCAACACAGGCCTTCGGGAGTTATCATAAGCTCGTACCCCTTGTGAGGAGGTTTGGAAGTCGTCGCTTCCTAGCCCCAAGCAATGGGCGGTTCGCAATGGGCAGACATTAACCGCCGAACCATTATCTACGAGCGCTAGGGGGATGTTTTGTCCTTTGCATCCAACCACTAAGTAAAGGGCTTTATTGTGAGCACCCCCCTCTTTGGGTAAGTCTTTATCAGTGAAAACTATGGCCTTTTCTCCGGCATCTCTCGTGACATGGCTAACCAATGAGTCAGGTGTGATATCTGTGGGTACGTAGATGAGGTCAAGTGAGCGAATAAGCTTTTCGCGATGTTCCTTTGAAGTACACATAAGATCCCAGATGGTAATCTCAGCCTTGGTTCTTTTCAGTTGTTTCAGGAGAGGATTTTCAATGACTTCCGCGACGGTGGCGTGCCGCCCGTTCTCAGGAGTTTGCCTAACCGGGATGTCGTCCATAGGAGGTGGGTGAATATCCGGTTGGTATATCCTTCCGGATCGGGTGAGGTTGTCGACCTCGGGCTCCTGAGGGGTGGTGTCAATGAGAGCATACCCGGGCCAAGTTTCAGTGAAGAGGTCCTGGCCCGAGACTTGAGATAGGTAAATATCTTCAGCATCATCGTTCCACACACCGTACACTTCCCCCTCGATTCGATCCATAGGTACCACAGCGAGTGGTTCACCTTGAGGTGTAATATACACCGTGGGGTCGAAATTTTCTGGTTGGTCGAGAGAGATGTGACAAGAGCCGAGTGGGCTCTTGTTGTTGTTGGGTTTGCCAACGTTAGGGAGAGGTATTACTTCATCCTCTATCATGTCCTGGATCGTATGTTTTAGATGCCAGCAGTTTTCAGTGTCGTGCCCATTTCCTTGATGGAATTTGCAGTAAGTACCTTCGACCCAATATTTGTTTTTGACAGGAGGGTCACGGGTGGGGCCTATAGGTCTCAACTTTCCTTGATTGGTTAGTCTTTCAAAGGCTTGTACCAAAGTTGACCCGAGTGGGGCAAACTTTCGGTCTCGGACCCATCTTACAGGGTATCTTCGGGCGGGAGCCTCTTCTACAGCATGGACTTCTTGGGCTTGGGGTGTGTTACCCCGATTATAGGTGTTGGTCTTATATGCAGGTTTGCTCTGTATGGTTTTGGCGAGGTCGTCCTCGATTTTTATTCCCACATCATAAACCCTTTTGAAAGTGTCGAGTCCCAGGTACCTAAGGTGTTGTCTGTAAGCCGGGTCTAAGTTGTCAATGAATTTTTGGACCAATTCTGTTTCGGGAGGCCTATTGATAGCTGGGCCGCCTGGTCCCTCCATCTAGCAAAGTAGGTTGTGAAACCCTCATTTTTCTTTTGGAAGAAAACTTCCAGCTCGCGCATGGTGACTTGGAAATCCATGTTCGACGAGTATTGCTTGATGAAGACATTGACAAAGTCTTCCCAGGTGGGGAAGAGCTTAGGGTCCTGGTGATAGTACCATTTGAGCGGCACAGGTTCCAAGGACAAAGGAAAGGCAGGTAGGTACATGGACTTGTCCACGCCTTTCAAGTTCATGGTATTCACAAAGCTCAGTAGATGATCACGGGGGTTGTCCGTGGCCTTGAACTTTGGTAAGTCAGATGAACTGAACTTTTCTGGTAATTTGCCAGAAAAAGGTTCAGGCTCGAGGGAGAAGTATTTGCTCCCCATGGTTTGCTGTAGGACCATTTTTTCGATCCTCTTCTCGTTTTCGAGGTCATTTTTGGCTTGCGCAGCCGCTAAGGCTTCGTTTTCCATTTTCAGTTGGCCCATGAGTTGGGTCATTTGGACCATCTGGTCTCGCAAATCTTCGATGGACATGTTTGGAGGTGCGAATCGAGGTTGGGGAAGCGGAGATCCTTGAAATGGGGGACGACGGACGGAGCTTGGAGTTGCTAGACCTGGTGTTGGTGATGTATCTTCGAGACGCACTAGCCGTTGATTCCCTGATCGGCACCAAGTGGCAGGACCAGTCCTAGGCATAAGATAAGCTAAAGTTTAGGTTCCCAAAGTTTCAGGCATTACTTAGTCTAGACTTCGACTCTCTAAATTGGTTTTTCACTTTTTCGCTCTTTCTTCTGTCGGTACACTTTTTTTTTTGGGGGGTTTTTTATTTATTTTGGTCATTCTTTGGATTTTCGAAATACTTGCCTGTGTGACATTCATAGTTGTTAGCATGTTCGGTTTTGGTGCCGAGCATTGCCGTCGTAGGAGGCCTAACGACGACACAAAGAGTTATTAATTTTTCGCGAGTCGCCTTTTTGAAATCGAGTGCTTTTCTTACGCCCCCGTAGCAATTCTTTTGATGAACATTTTTTGTGCTACGTACTTTCTTTTTGCTTGGGCACCGAGGCTGCTGCGCCTGACCAGAAAGTCAAGCAGCAACTTCAGCGCCCAGCAGTGGGCGTGAGAAACTTTGGCGCCCAGCCAGGGGCGTTGAAAATGCGACCCTGGCTGGTTCTCGTTTTCTGTTTTCTGTTTATGCGACTTCGATTTGCGTGCTTGCCTAATAACGTCCTTTACGCGTGACAGCGTTTGTGGGATTCGTTACAGGCCATCCCGAGCGTCGCTTATTTTGTGGCGATCATTCGGGTTTGCGGAACACGAGTTTCGGTATAACTCTTTGGCAAATTAGTCTATGAATGTTTGGGCAATTTTTAAGGTCATTGGTTTTCTAGGATAGTTTGTCACACACAATCACATATTTCGCTACACATAACTACATTACAAACATGGATTTGAAAATTAAATATGCCACGTAGTTTATGATAGGCTTCTATGGGTAGTTTATTTACGCCTGGCTTGGTACCGCTTCTATCGTAGATCCAACACATGCCCCGGTCGAGGTAGTGTCTTCAACAGACGAATTTCGCTCAAGAGGCCAACCAGCAAGTGCAAGCCAAGGGGGCATGCAGGCGAGAGGGACCTAATGAGCGAGCGATTGGGTTCGGGATGGGTGTACTACCTGCACAAGTACCGAGTGGGAAACATGCGCGGCGTATGCACCCCCCTATTGGTGAAAAAAGGTATCCTTAGTCCCAACTCCCGAGGGAGCCGAGATTCTTTTTGATGTTCTGCCCGTTCACATTAATATGCTGATTTTCAGGTCGTCCCAACTTGATGGAGAAATAAACGCGGGGTAGGATCGTTTCACCCTTCGTCTATTTTGATTACCTACAAGCATGAGTATTTCCTTCACTATCCCCAGTGGAGTCGCCACTGTGAGGGGGTCAAAAAAGCGCGAGGCTAATGCGTGACCTTGTCCCTCGTGGGTGCGACGATTCTTTTTATTCAATCAAGTGTAATTGGATTTCCTGTGAGTATACACCCAATTGACTAGTAATATAGGAGTCGCCATTCAGGTTTTAACGACAATGAGAAAAACTGACAAAACCCGGTTATCGTGACATAAAGGGAGTGCAATTATGTTTGACCACGACGGCCGTAGGTTCCCTTGTGATCCCTGGTGTGGGGATCTCTCAATATACACCCGCAAGGTAGAGATTGAGGGTTCGGGGGACTATAACTACCGAGAGGAGTAATTCGCTCGTCGATAACTCCAGAGGCAGGATATCCTTACTAGCTCAGCATAAATAATTGAAGGGACATGCGTTAACTGTTAAACTAATCTGAATTGATTTTAGCAATATGCAACATATAATACTAATTCGATCGTGATTACCTGATTTAAATAACATTAAGGGACCTAGCATGATAATCCGATTTCCCAAAAATATTATATTTGTTAGGCATGATAGAACATTCAAATTAGGTTAGTTTAACAGTTCATAAAAAGGGCGAGGAAAGCGGTTAAATCATCGAAAAGGGACACATTACGACGCACCCTTGAGAGGTGCGTCACGGTTCTCAGAAAACTAACCACTTTGACTTTGCTATTTCTCCTTTTTATTTAACGAATCTCGATTATGGGACGGGATACGTTCTGTTAGATTTATGGATCGATTGCGACAGAACGCGTGAACAGTTTCGCAGCGAGAGGCTAGGCTAAGGGGTTTAGAGTCAATACTCAGAATATATTATGTGTTGTTGTGTATCCTTTCACGTCGAAACTAGGGGCCTATTTATAGGGAAGAGTTCGTGGAAAGATAGAATTGCAGAGTTCTAATCCGCAAAGAGTTAGGAAAAGAGACGTACCCAGGTATTTTCAGCGCCCAGGCCTGGGCGCCGAAGATTTCGGCGCCCAGAGCCAGGCGTTGAAAATAGGGTCTGGGCAGTTTTGTTTAGTCAGATTCGGATTCCTAAAATCCGTAGAGTTTGAGATTAATTCGAGTCTTTTAGCGCATATCAATTTTGTGACGGAATGCGTCTGGGCCCGTTACGAACTCTAGGCTCGTTAGGATTTTAATTAATACGTAACTCTTATTTCCGAGTCCTATTAGGAATAGGATTCTCGCAGTTTTCTATCTCAATTAGGATTTATGTTGGAATGCAACACCTAATTCTGACAGGTTTCTATCTTTTATGATTTGCCACTTTTAGAAGTTACCTTTTACGGCAGCTACTATTTTTAGCAGGCTTCCATAAATAGCAGGTTTCGGTAGAAATGAAATGGGGAATCGAGATTCGTTTATTTTATAGGAGATGCGTTGTCAAGTGGAGTTTTTATGCTTTCATCATCGAACCTTTCCCTTGCGGGAATGGGGACAAAAGTAGGTGTCTACAGAAGCTAGGCTACACTAATGGCCTACAAGTGGGAAATGAAGCATGGAAATTCTACATTAGTTGTAGGGTCATCTAGTTTGTTTTAAATCCTTTCAAAGGCTGGAACTAAATGGCTATTTTGTTCCATAATCAGCATACCTAAATTTCTGCTTCAAACACAGAAAGACTCACATTCAGAAGAACAAAAACAATGCTTGTTTGTTTGTTTATTTGAATGAAATGGTCATTTACGGGTTGAATCAATATGCTTGATTAAAAAAAAACAACTCTTTAACAATAAAAACTTTACTAGGTTCAAATCAACCCCTTGATTTGAGTTCCACTAATCTTTGGCATTGTTGCTTAGACCATATCAACAAGTTAACATTCATAAGCTCTATTTCGATGGACTTTTGAAAGTTGATTGATTTCTAGATCAATTCAAGACAAGCTAGTCTTACTTGTTGAAAGTAACAAAAGATATGAACTATTGTTAGAACTCCTAGACAATAGATTTCAAAGCTAAAGAAAGATTTTATGACTTTATTATTTCACCTAGATTTGAGTGAATATTGGTTTATTTACTCAAAGTGATATAAGTTTGAATCCGTTTGGCTAGTTCAAAGATTCAGAAGTATAAAATCCACTTGGCAAGAAATCATAGAGATCTAGGTTAGATCATGACGATGATTACTTTAAGACCAAAAATGATCATCAATGATTGTGTGTAGTAATTTTCACGATCTAGCTCCATAAGATATGGCATATCTAAGTTGGAATGATCGAAGTCAATAGTACTTGATTCGATCAATGATGATTCATAAAGACTTTTCCTATAATTTCTAAACAAAATGCTCAACTACCACTAAACTAAACCAAATTCGTCAAAGCTATTGAAAAATAATTTCAGAATATCTTTTCGATAATATATATCTAGAGAGTTGCCAAACTCAGTGGGAGCTTAGTGTTTGTTATTCAACAAAATAAGGCCCAAGTATAGATATATGTTTCATTGTGATTTATTCAAATGAGACACAAGGGTATTGTTTTTACCACGAATTTTTGAGAACATAATGTTTGTTTGCTCGAAATAATGTCCTTTTGGAGATTCGTTTCCAAAATGACAAGTGGGAGAAAATAGACCTCGAAAGTCTTCGAGGCGAACAACAAACATAAACGGACATTCCGGAGGCTTTTCGAAGTGCTTCAGAAAATCCGAACTTATTCTTTAAGGACCTTAGAAGTGGCTTTAAAGAATAGACATCTCTTAGAAGACTTTACAAGTGCTTCAAGGAGAACAGAATATTCAAAGGACTTTCAAGTGGCTTTTGATATTCTATTTGTTTGATGTTCTATACCCAAGTAGGCATAGATTTCAAGTCACTGAAACTATGAGATTCTTCTATTAGATAGTGAAGAAACCTACAACTTGCAGTCAAACTATTATCAGTAATGAGTTTGTGACATGTAAGAAAGCTATGACGTAACCCAGATTCCCTAAAAATGGTTAGAGGCCATATATAGACTCAAATGTTTTAAATGGTTAGAGGCCATAAAACATACTCAATGTTTTGATGACAAAATTGATTGGTTGCAAATTGGTTTTAAGGATAAAAACCATCAAACATGGAATTGTGTTCACAACACAAAGCTAGATTAGTTGCTAAAGGTTACAAGCAAATTCATGGCATGGATTGTGTTGAAACGTCATGCATAATCGTAATTCAAGCAATGATTGCATATTGGTACATATGGCAATTGGATGACAAAACATGTTCCTCGGTCAAATGTTGGAAGAAACTATGTACATGACATGTCATAGGATTTGTGGATCCAAATAAATGCTTGAAAAGGAAAGCTAGCTTATGAAATCTAAGTACAGATTGAAGCAAGCAATTGGGAATTGGAACTGTATTTTAGTGAAGCTAATAAGTATTTTAGTTTCATAAAATGTACATGATTCTTATAGATATATAAGAAGTTTAGTGGGAGTACGTAAAACTTAATTGGTCCTATGTGTATCACACACATATCTCTCTATTGTGAAATAACATTCAAATGCTAATGAGTTAGATTTGAAATTATTCATCAATGATGGACCAAGGCGAAACTTAGTACATACTGGGCATTAAGATCTATTTACAAAGATCTTATAATATTGTTTTTGATTAAGTAATGGCATTTACTAAATCAAACACGAAAGACTCCATTGGAGACATTCGACCCATATGAATAAATCTAAGTAAAGGATGTTTGAACAATGTATAAGAATTTACTAAGTTAAACATCAAAGGATATAAGTGATATATGTCAAAGAATTTAGCTAGTATCTACTGAAACTAGATAAGCTAAAGTTACATGAATAGAATTCAATTGGGAATTATTCTGCAAAAGAATTTATCATGTATGATATAGTATAAGGATCGTCAAAAATGTATCGTATGACTTTAGGCATGACGAACATATACCAATCTCTATTGATCTAAGTAAAGATCAACTAGATTGAGATCAAGAAAAACTTATGGTACTTGAAAAGGTACATAGGAATAGTTCTTGATTCAAGGAAATAAAGATATGCTAAATATTGATGCTACACGCATAAACACTGGCAAAGGATCAAGAAAAATCCCTTTGGAGTTAACCATTGGCAAGGACGAGCTATAGAGCATCGTGTTTTGAAATGGCAACATGGATTGGAGACCATGAGTTGTTGCGTGGGAAATTAAATATTAATTTCTATATTCAAAGATACAGCTGAAAGTCTTCCACATATCTGTGAACTGCTTGGATAAGTAAATCCAAACAAAGCATCACTAGCAACCTAAACATTTGAAGTAAAAGTACTTATTGCCTAAGAAGCAATAAAATAGGGTTGTTTAAAGTTCTTCACTAAACTTGGGTAGATCACCTGTCTGCTGGATTGATGGTTCTTCATTGCAAAATGCGTAGAACCACTCTTGAAGCAAGAAAAGACTAGATCACAAAATAAACATACTCAAAAGATCTTATCATCTATCTCGAAGAACATTCGATTAAAAGGATATTAAGATTGGAAAAGCATGATAACTAAACCTATGCAACAAGTGAGAAGCAACACTCACATTGTAGCACTGGAAATCAAGCATAGCTTTGAATTCCATGAACTGTTTTAAAGATGGGTTTGAGGCCCATGGTTGTAAAACATAAGGGTTGAACATTTATCATATATGAAATAAATTTTCATATTCCATTTAATCTTGGTTTAGTATTAAATGATGAGTCCCTTCAATTTGACGATATATTCAAGATAGACTGTCAGGACTAGTCGTGTGACTAAAATTGTCTATCAAGTGAACTTGAATGTCAAAAGTTGAAAATGGTCCCTGGTCGGAGTTTTCTATAAAGATGGACGCATAGAAAACGTTAGACGACTAGAATGCAAGATGACTAGTAGTTCTGTTTCTTGAACTATGTGGACATGGCAATGTCGTAATCATTTGCATAGATACTTACTTTGGAAGACTAGTATCGGACAGACCTATGAAACTTTACTGTAAGAGATGAAAATCTGTCATAAGTAAATTTCATTAAAATTATTAGACACTAAATCCTCAATACCTGAGTGATTTGAGATTACTTGTTTGAGAACTGCTTACTTTGACGTTGACCAACCGTCGCACCGTAAAAGGAGGCTATAAAGGCAACGCTCAGGTAATCACCTATCAAACGAAGTCTAATCTCAAGATCGCAAGATTGGGATTGTCCTCCCATAAATCGGGATGAGATGCTGAAAGTTGTACAAGGCCACTCCGAGAGCTAGAAACTGTAAAATGCATGGCCGTGCTCGGATGAATCATAGGCTATGATTATCTATTTATTTGATCAGTTGAAATCTGAAACCGAGAAACACCTCTGGACATAATAAGGATGACAACTCTTACCTTATGTTCAAGAGCAAGCATTGAGTGACAAAGGAATTAGGAAATGCACACTTGTCCCTAAGGACAAGTGGGAGACTGAAGGAAATAATGCCCTTGGTCCAAGTATGCATATAATGTTAAGTCTAATAAATGCGGTTCAATATCAATTAACAAGTTAATAATTCAGTGAGATCAAGTGAGCTGAATGCCTAGCTAGAGGCCGCTTCAGTTCAAGTGGAATTAATGATATTAATCCACAGCTTACTCTTGACTGAACCCGTAGGGTCACACAAATAGTACATAAACGGATCAAGTATTTAATGGCACTAAATACTCCATCTATGGATATTCGGAATCGACGGATCTTGGTTTCGGTGGGAGCTGAGATCGTCAAAGGCAAGCAAGTGAATACTCCGGAAACGATGATATCGCCGGAAACGGAAATATGGATCGTATCGAAAATATAAATATTATCCAAGTCGTAGATGTTGCCGGAAACGGAAACATGGTACGTATCGGAAAATATTATTGGAAATGGAAATATTGCCGGAATCGGAAATATTGCCGGAAACGAAAATATTGTCAGAATCAGAAATATTATCGAAATCGGAAAATAATTCCGGAAGCGGAAATATTAAATATTTGTTCGAAACGGAAATTAATTCCGGAATCGGAAATATTAAATATTGTTCGTATCGGAAATAAATTCCGGAATCGAGAATTTAATCGGAAGCGTATCGTACGAATTAACATCTGACGAGGCCTGCCAGACGAAGGCCCAGCACGAGTCGGGCCATCGCCCAGCAAGCCAAAGCGCAAACACACGCCAAAGCCAAGACCAGGCCCAGCGCGAAGGCGAGGCCCAGCCAAGGCCTTGGGCACGCGCGCATGCGGAGCAAGGGGTTGCGACGAGTGGGCCGTGCGCTGTGCGTGGGCCGTAAGGCCTGCGTGCGGGGCATTGCCACTCGTGTGTGTTACTCGGAATCCTAAGGCTACCGGGATTCGTGATATGATTAAATCTAATCTTAAAAGATAAAGTTTGTTTAATTAGAGTCCTAGTAGGATTATAATTAAATACATTTGAATTCTAATAGGATTATAATTCCTTTCCATAAACTCTATAAATAGGTGCCTAGGGTCACATATTTACATCGAGAATTGAAGTATTCAAAGGTAAGATTTTGGAACAAAATCAGCCAAACACTTGTAGCGTATTAGCCGAAAATTATTAGAACCTTAAGGGCGATTCTAGTTGGTCAAGCTTAAGGCGGATCCGGACGTGCTGTGGACTATCTACGGAGGGAAGACACTTTGAGTCCTAAAGACTTGTTCTTGTTCGGTTCGGGCGCAGCTAGGGAGGGCACGCTACAAAGTGTATGCATCTGAATTATGCTAAATGATTATGTGTAAATAATATGTTTCCTGGCATTAAGGTTTTCCGCATGATTTATGTTTTGTCATATGTATCATAACCTAACACATTCCTGGCGACATGAAGCTGCTCCTTGCTGTAGGAAGCTCGACTTCGGTAGGGATGACCGCCTCACACCCGAAAACTAGAGAGAAAGGAGTTTGGTTTATCGTCGTCTTGGGTGTTGTCCTGTCAGCCCATAGAATCATGGGTAATTCATCCGCCCATCTTCCTTTCGCATCATCAAGTCGTTTCTTGAGGTTGTTGATGATGATCTTGTTCCTTGACTCGGCATGGCCGTTGGCCTGAGGGTACCTTGGTGTCGAGGTATGCAAAGTAATGTTGTATCTGGCGCAAAATTCCCTTGTTTTGTTGCTGATGAACTGCAAGCCGTTGTCACAGACGATCTCGGATGGGATTCCGAAACGACTAAGGACATTTCGTTTGATGAATGATATGACTTCGGTGTCTCGTACGCGTTTGAACGCCTCTGCTTCGATCCATTTAGAGAAGTAATCGGTCATTGCCAACATGAAGACGCGATGTCCTGAAGCGTGTGGTAGGGGACCCACTATGTCCATTCCCCACCTCATGAAGGGCCATGGGGACAAGATGGGGTGAAGTTCTTCGCAAGGTTAGTGAGAGATGGATGCGAACCGCTGGCATGAATCGCATTTTTTGGCGAAGGTGACTGCATCTTTCTTCATAGTTGGCCAAAAGTATCCCATGGTTAGAGTTTTGTGGGCTAGGCTTCGTCCTCCGGCATGATTTCCACATTCCCCATCATGGATATTCCTCAGCGTTGGCTCGATCTCGTCGTGGTCTAGGCATCTAAGGTACGGTCCTGCAACTAACTTCCTGAACAAGACCCCATGGATCAAGATGCATCTGGAGGCTCTCATACGGAAGGATCTTTCATGAGCGACTTCTGGTGGGATGGTGTGGTGTTTGAGCCAGTGTATGTATGGGTCGCGCCATGATGTGGGGGTTTGATTTTGAGTTGGTGAGGCTTGCTCATTGATGGGTAAGGTTTCTTTTGTGATTGTTGGGTACATTAGGTGGACTACGGGGATTGTGGTGAGTTTTGGTTTGATGTTTGAGCCTAGATTGGCTAAGGCATCAGCTTGGGTATTTTGATCTCTTGATATTTGTTGCAGGGTGCATAAGTCGAATTTTCCGACAAGCCTTTTGGCTACTTCTAGGTAAGCCTGCATCTTGGAATCCTTTGCTGCATATGAGCCGTTAATCTGACTGATAATTAGTAATGAATCACAACGTACCTCAAGTCGGCGAATGTGCATGTCGAGTGCAAGTGACATCCCTAAGATCAAGGCTTCGTACTCCGCCTCATTGGTGGTAGCTTTGAACTCGCAATAGACAGACTGTACTATGGTGTCCCCTTGTGGCGACTGTAGCACAATTCCTAGCCCTGTCCCCCGTATGTTGGAGGAGCCGTCAGTGTACAGAGTCCATGTCGACGAGAGCCCGTCATCGGCTAACATGTTGACTTCTTTGTCAACCTCATGTTGGATACTTGGGCTGAAGTCAGCCACAAAATCTTCTAGAGCTTGCGACTTGTTGGCTGTGCGAGGTTCATACCTGATGTCTTAGCACCCTAGCTGTATTTCGCACTTGGACATCCTGCCAGATAACTCAGGCTTCCTCATGATTGACTTCATAGGATAGTTAGTTCTAACAGTTATAGGATGACACTCGAAGTAAGGACGTAATTTAGTAGATGCAACAATCAATGCAAGTACGAGTTTTACAAGATGTGAGTACCTTGTTTCGGCGCTAAGTAAGGACTTACTAACATAGTAGATGGGTAATTTTCTGCCGTCTTCTTCTCGTACCAAGAATGCACTAATGGTCGACTCTGTGACTGCGAGGTACACCTGCAATTCTTCCTTGTCCTTCGGCTTTGACAGCAACGGAGGTTCTGATAAGTACTATTTGTGTTGTTGAAGTGCGGCTTCGTGTTGGTCGGTCCAGCTGAACTTCTCATTTTTCCTGAGGATGTCATAAAATAAATTGCACTTGTCCGACGACCTAGAGATGAAACGGTTGAGGGCAGCTACTCTTCCTGCTAACTTTTGCACATCTTTCTAGCTTCGTGGTAACTGCAAGATGATGTTTGCGCGGATCTGATCGGGGCTGTCCTCGATACCTCTTTGAGTAACCATGTAGCCCAGAAATTTCCCGGAAGAGACTCCAAATGAGCACTTAGTGGGGTTGAGTTTCATGTTGTATTTCCGTAAGACGTCGAAAGCTTGTTGAAGATGTAAAATGTGATCCAAGGCCTTCTTGGACTTGACTAGCATGTCGTCAATATAAACTTTCATGGTGTCTCCTAGCTGTTTCCTGAACATCTTATTGACGAGACGCTGATAGGTCGCGTCGGAGTTCCTTAGACCGAAAGGCATAACTTTATAGCAGTAAGTTCCTCGTTCCGTGATGAAGGCGGTTTTCTCCTGATCATCCGGGTGCATCAAGATCTGGTTATACCCACTGAAGGCGTCCATAAATGTGAGCATCTCATGCCCAGCAGTGGCATCGACCATGGCATCCATGTGTGGTAACGGGAAGGAATCTTTAGGGCATGCTTTGTTGATGTCGGTGAAGTCTATGCAAACACGCCACTTTCCGTTCTTCTTTCTGACCACCACAACATTGGCCAGCAAATCCGGGTACTTGACTTATCTGATTTTCCCTGTATCTAGTAGCTGTTAGACCTCGTCATTGATGACCTGATTACGTTCTGGGGCGAACTTCCGTCGCTTCTGCTTGACACGCTTGTGATCTGGATCAACACTGAGCTTGTGAGTGATGACGTCTGGACTTATTCCTGGCATGTCTTCGTGGGACCACGCGAAACAATCTGCGTTGGCTTTGAGGAATGCTGTGAGCTCTGACCTGATTTCGTCTGGTACGTCACACCCAATGAAGACGACTTGCTCTGGTTTGGCAGGATCTAAGATGACTTCATCGAGCTGTTCAGGCCTTGTTTCTTTGTAGCCTATGGGGTCGGAACTGGACTGTAGTTGTTATAACGAGGATTTGTTGGTGGCTGAAGGCTTCAGTGCTGCTTTATAACATTCTTTGGATTCCTATTGATCTCCTTTGATTTCTTGAAGCCCCCACCAAGTCGGGAACTTGTTGGTTTGGTGATAGGTTGATGGGATGGCCTTCATGTCGTGGATACGTGGTCTTCCCAATATAATGTTGTAAGAAGAAGGGAAATCAATAACACAAAATTTTACCTGTTGGCTGACTCCCTAGGCGTAGACGGGCAAAGTGACTTTTCCGAAGGTAGTTTTCGCTTCGCCACTGAATCCTATCAAAACCGTGGACTTCTTGACGACGTCGGTGTCCGGGTTCAACCCCATTTCCTTGAGGGCATCGAGCATCATAACGTTGGTGGAGCTACCATTGTCGATAAGGACCCATCTGATCATACAGTTCCCAACGGGAATAGATATTACCAGACCGTCATGATGTTTGTCGGGGATGTCACCTGCATCAGATTCGTCAAATGATATAGGGGTTAGGTGTTTCGCGGCTACAGCCCTGGTTGGTCTATCGATCTCGTTCTCTCGAGCATGTCTTTTTGCTGCAGAATAAGTCAAACCACAAAGGTCAGATCCTCCAGCAATAAAGTTTATAGTTTTACTCTGAGGGGGAGGTGGAGGAGGTTGAGAAGGAGAATTGAAATTGTCTTTATTAACGACGCCTCGAGCTTTTTCAGACATGACGTCTTTGAGATATCCGTTCTTCAGCAGGTAGGCAACTTCTCTCCTCAGCGCAACGCATTCATTGGTGGTGTGGCCAATGTCGGCATGGAAATCGCATCACTTCGAAGAGTCCTTCTTTGAGTCGGGTTTGTTGGACTTCGGTGGCCATTGCATTGCTTTCCCCATCATCGAGAGGTGGTTCATCAGACCTACAGTGTCAACGCAAAAAGAATATTCGTTAATCCTGGGAGGTAGGTCGGGATTGTTCTTCCAATCGGTGTCGTCGTCTTCTTCCACCACTGCTACTTGCTGAGGTCGGGAGTAAGGGGCGGGACGGTCATTGCTTCTCTTAGGGTAGGGCAGTCGCATGTCCGTCTCGGTATAATCATTGGTTCCCTTTCTGGAATAGAGGGTTTATTCGAGCCTAACTTGGGCCATGGCCTTGGCTTGGGCATCTTCGAACGTCTTGCAAGGATATTTGATGAGATCTCTCCATAGGTCGGTCTCCCCATACAGCCCCTGTCTGAATGCCTCGATCGGGGTTGGGACGTCGCACTCTGGAACTTTCACCTTCTCCCTGATGACTCGAGCTATGTAATCCTTCAGAGGTTCGTCTGGTCATTGAACCATACGGTATAGGTCGCTTGTCTGCTTCTCTAACGTACCCTCTGCTGCTGGCAAACTGCTGGATGAACATGTTGTCGAGATGTGCAAAGGAAGTGATGCATCCGTTTGGCAAACTGGTTAACCACTTTAGGGCGGGCCCGATTAGCGTCAAGCCGAAGCCTTTGCACAAACTGGCTTCCCTCATGTGCTTGGGGACCGGGATTGCCATCATTCGTTGCTTGTAAGTTAAGATGTGCTCTCTAGGGTCGGTGGTTCCATCATACATGGGCATATTAGGTGGGCTGAAACGCTTCGGGATGTCGATTGCATCGATGGGGTCGACATATGGTGAATCAGCGTAACTGTCCAGACTGGCTTCTTTAATTGGTGTGGGTACTCCGGGGATTTTGTTTATCATGGTCATGATTTGTTGGAGCTGATGGTTGGTATTTTCGCAGATGCTGTTGAGCACCGGGACGAGGGGGCTAAATGTTTCGGGAAGGCTAGCTTGAAGTGTTTGGTATTATGTGTTTTGTGGATACCTGTTATGAGGTTGATGAGGGGTGAATTGTGGCACGACTTGTTGCATGAAGGGAGCTGTCCCTAGGGTAGCGCTGGTACTTGCAATATAAGGAAAAGGAGTTACAAAACCGTGACTAACCGGAACAACTGACCAGGCAGGAGTATTGTAAATGGAATAGTTTCGAAAGGAGTCTAGGCGTAGCGGAGTGTGCGGGAACGCTGCTTGTGGTGCTTGGCTGGCTAAGGGAACCGCCATTATCTGAGGAGGTGCTCCTGGTGCCAAAGTGGCTAGGTTGACAACGGGCTGAACGACTTGCTCGGAGAAGAGTTGATCCCATGGTGCTTGGATCGTTGGTGTCGGAGTCGGCCTTTGTGCTGGTGCCGAGACAGGGAATAACATCGACACAGTTACCATTAGAGGAGGTAAGGACGGGATACCGGATTGGAGACGGGTGCCGACACCGGGGTGGATACCGTCATGCTGACTTGAGATGCGGTAACTTGGGTGGCCGCTGAGGCAGCAGCGGTCGTTGATGTACCTGCAGAAAACGTTTGAGTTGGAGGGGGAGGCAGCCAACTCGGATTCGGACGAGGCTGGCTCGGCAGCGGCTCGAACTCACGGATCTGTTCAAGGACTGGGCCTCCGGGTTCGCTAAGTGGCACGTGGAGGGGGTGATCGGGAGCGACGTCGAGGTCTAGGCGACGGCGCAACCCAGAGGTATCTCGACGGTATTGGAACCGGGATCCAGTGGCGATGGAGGTGGCAAATCTGACTTGGGATAGCAAAGCTTCGTTCTCCTTTTGTAGGAGGTTGATGCGCTGCTCCATGGCCTCAACGTGACGAGTGATGTCATTGGATGAGCTAGCATTTCAGGCCATGGTGTTTGAGTTGGGATTATCGAGCTGCTCTTGATTGTTAGCCCCACGGTGGGCGCCAAATTGTTTTGGACAAATTCTGCTTAGAACCGAACTTGTCTTCAGGATGGTGCTAACAATCGATTGAGCTAGATAATGCAAAGTGACAAGAGTAAGTCGTAGGAGAATAAGTGAGAGTATTATTAGCAAGAGGAGCTTCTATGTACAGAAAGAGCCATCTAAGCCATTTTATAGGCCTTACATAATGAGTGTAACGTTCACAAATTAATACACATAATTATACTTAATGAAGGCAGTTAATGTCGTACTCTATTTAATCATGTAACCGCTGCTGTCTTCTTTCAACCGTTGAGAGCAAGTTGGCAGCTGTAATGTCCTGCCTTTCTGGCAGCCACGCATGCTCCATGGTGGCACATTTGGACATATCACTAAGAGGGTATTTTCCCCCCTAACAGCAGTGTGTGGAGATGTTCTTTCAGCCTTGTAAAGGCAGTTTCGGCCGACTCACAAAACAGACAGAGACTTGAACTCCTTCCCTTTCTGTCAATAGTGCAACACTGAAAGACCATTCAGAGATTGCCAAATAGACGTACAGGGTTTCGCCTTAAAGGGAACTGACGAGCCGTGGCAGTGTATGGAGATGTTCTTTCAGACTTGTAAAGGTAGATTCGGCCGACCCAGTCCACTCAAATTTCGGCTTTTTCTTGATGGTGCCGAAAAAGTAATGGCGTTTATCACCTTCTCTAGATAGGAAGCGCCCCATAGTGGCCAAGCATCTTGTAAGCCGTTGGACCTCCTTCACGGTTTTTGGTGACGTCATATCTATGTCTGTACTTTATCAAGGTTGGCCTCTATTCCCCTTTCATCAATGAGGAACCCTAGAAACTTGCCTTACAGTACTCCAAAAACACATTTCTTCATGATTTAACTTCATCTTGTATTTCCGGAGTGTCTCAAAAGTTTCCTTTAGATCAGCGAGGTGATTTTCACGCTGCTTGCTTTTCGCAACCATGTCATCAATATATGCTTCGATGTTACGACCCAGCTGATTGGTGAAAACTGTGTTCACTAAGCGTTGAAAAGTGGCTGGTGCATTTTTGAGACCGAACGACGTTACTTTATAGTAGTACAACCCTTGCTCGGCGACGAATGATGTTTTCTCCTAATCATCCAGCCATAGAGGAATTTGATGAAAACCAGAGTAGGCATCCATAAAGGACATCATGGCATGGCCAGCAGTTGAGTCTACTAGACGGTCAATCTTTGGCAAAGGAAAACTGTCTCTTGGGCACGCCTTATTCAGGTCTGTGCAGTCTACACACATTCTCTAGGACCCATTTGGCTTTGGTACCAATACCAGATTTTCTACCCATTCGGATATTGACTAAGGAAAATGAAGCTAGCATCTAACAACTTTTGAACTTCCTCGGCCGCAGCCTTGTTTCTTGCTTCTCCATGGTTTCGTTTCTTTTGACGAACGGGTTTCAAAGCGCCATCTACATTGAGCTTATGGACGGCCACATTTGGGTCAATGCTTGGTATTTCCTCTATAGTGAAAGCAAAGATGTCATGAAATTCTCTCAAGAGGATGACCAATTCTGCCCCAAGATGATCTCAGGAGAAACTCCGACCGGCACCGTCCTATCCGAACATTTCTCATCGAGCACAATTTCATAGTGCCCTCCAAAGGCTCATATCGCCAAGTTTCCATATGTATCGTTGCGATGGTAGAAGTTTCCTTTTTGATTTTGACTTCAGTTTCTTCCAATTTCCTCTTTGAACCGGTTTACCTTCATTGATCTTACCCGATCCCCAAGCCTCGGGATTTAGAGTAGTTAGATAGAAATCCCGAGCCTGCTGCTGATCGCCATGAATGGTGCCAACTGTTCCCTTATCACAAACATATTTCATTAGCATGAGATGACTGACGATCACTGCTTTTGCTTGATTAAGCGTGCGTCGTCCCAAAATGATATTATATGTCGTTAAGTACTTCACAATCAAAAACTGAACATTCAAATTTTTGCTTTGATGTCTCCCTCCTACTCGAAGCGGTAAAGTAATAATGCCCTGAGGATGGATTACACCGCCTCCGAATCCAATGATGGGATAATGGATTTTCTCAATCGTCTTGGGATCATGCTCAAGACGTTTCATACATGCCAGACTAATAATATCAGATAAGCTTCCTGAAGGAAATAATGCCCTTGGACCAAGTATGCATTCAATGTTAAGTCTAATAAATGCGGTTCAGTATTAATTAACAAGTTAATAATTCAGTGAGATCAAGTGAGCTGAATGCCTAGCTAGAGGCCGCTTCAGTTCAAGTGGAATTAATGATATTAATCCACAGCTTACTCTTGACTGGACCCGTAGGGTCACACAAATAGTACGTAAACGGATCAAGTATTTAATGGCATTAAATACTCCATCTATGGATATTCGGAATCGACGGATCTTGGTTTCAGTGGGAGCTGAGATCGTCAAAGGCAAGCAAATGAATACTCCGGAAACGATGATATTGCCGGAAACGGAAATATGGATCGTATCGGAAATATAAATATTATCCAAGTCGTAGATGTTGCCGGAAACGGAAACATGGTACGTATCGGAAAATATTATCGGAAATAGAAATATTGCCGGAATCGGAAATATTGCCGGAAACGGAAATATTGTCTGAATCGGAAATATTATCGGAATCGGAAAATAATTCCGGAAACGGAAATATTAAATATTTGTTCGAAACGGAAATTAATTCCGGAATCGGAAATATTAAATATTGTTCGTATCGGAAATGAATTCCGGAATCGAGAATTTAATCGGAAGCGCATCGTACGAATTAGCATCGGACGAGGCCTGCCAGACGAAGGCCCAGCACAAAGCCGGGGCCATCGCCCAGCAAGCCAAGCGCAACAAACCACACGCCAAGCATGCGACCAGGCCCAGCGCAAAAGCCAGGCCCAGCCGAAGCTTGGGCGCGCGCGCGGGGCTGCGACGAGTGGGCTGGCGCTGTGCGTGGGCCGCAAGGCCTACGTGCGGTGCTAGCGTATTACTCGAAGTGTGTTACTCGAACCCTAAAGCGTATAGAATTCGTTTAATGATTAAATTCCTAATCCTAAAAGATAAATTAATTAAATAAGAGTTCCACTAGGATTCTAATTTAATTAATTCGTATCCTAGTAGGATTCCAATTCTCTTTCCATACCCCTATAAATATGTGGCCTGGGTTCACAATTTATAACGAGTTTTCAAGTATTCAAAGTGAGTTTTTGAGAGAAAAATTCAGTCACATACCTTGCCTAAAAGTGCCGAAATTATTAGTACCTTAAGGGCGATTCTAGTTGGTCAATCTTAAGGCGGATCCGGACGTGCTGTGGACTATCTACGGAGGGACGACACTTGGAGTCCTAAAGACTTGTTCTTGTTCGGTTCGGGTGCAGCTAGGGAAGGCACGCAACAAAGAGTATGCATCTAAACTATGCTAAATGATTATGTGTAAATAATATGTATTCCTGGCTTAATGGTTGTTTCCGCATGATTTATGAATTGTCATATGTATCATAACCTAACAGTGGTATCACGAGCCTCTTATTATTTTCATAATCTAAATTGCATGAACATGGTTAAATATTACAAATTTGCAAGAATTAAAAGGGGTGATTAATTTTCGTAATTGTTAATTAATTGCAAATTGCGTTTATTTAATTATACGTACGCAGTTTTTCGGCAGTTTCTTCGTTACTCATCCAAATCGAATGATTTTTGTGTCAATTCCGCATGTAAAAGGCATTCTAAAATTGTGTTGTATAGTGCGGGCATGTGACGACGAGCAAGGGAGCTCGTCGCCCATGCGGCACGAATGCAATGAGCAAGGCCATGGTGCACGAGCACAAGGCAGCAGCCCTGCCTTGTGTCGTGGGCTATGAGCAATGGACGAATGGGCATGGGCGAAGGCAAGGCACGGCAGTCGCGTATGGGCAGCAAGCGAGCTGCGCCACAACGCGCACTGCCTCGCACAAGCGCGCGCAGCCTCGCGCGCAGCGAGCGCAAGCTCGCGTGCCACGAGTGCTGCGCCCAGCGTCGATGCCTCGCGCAGCGAGCGCTGGCGAGCGTGCGCAGCGAGCGCTGGCTCGCATCAAGGGAGCGCTGGCGAGCGCGCACAGCGAGTGCGCGCAGCGAGCACAAGCTCGCGTGGAGCCTTGCGAAGGATAGCAGTAGCAGCTATGCAACGCAGCGTGGGCTGCGCGCACATGGCCAGCGATGGCTGTGTGCGTGTGGCCCATGGGCGTGCGATGCGTAGGGTGTTTGCGTTGCGATTAATTCGTTTTGAAATTTTAATTTAAAAATTTTCAGTTTACGTAATTTTAATTAATTTTAAAATTAATAATTTAAATTATTTTCTTGGATTTTAATTTTGAATATTGTAATTATAATAAATTTTATTTATTCTAATTATTTTACTAAAATTAAAATCATGAATTAATTTAAATACGACTGAAATTAAATTAAACTTTTGGATTCAATTATAAATTTATATGAGCTTTAAATTTTAATTAAATTTGTATGTTTCCGGTTAGACTAGAAATACATTTTTATGTTTAAAATTAGTAAAGCATATGAATTTATTGGTTTGAGTGGGAGCCCTTTTTAGTCATAAACTCTTGATTAGGTCTACAAATCCTTAAGGTTAAAATAACTTGATTAGAATTAATAAGGACTGAATAATTGGTAGATTATTGGTGCCCTTGATTAAATGCTGCAAATGTTTACGTGATGCATAATGTGTTTTACTAACCAACTATGTGGGCCATTCATGATAATGAATAGGTGAATGGTATATATTGTATATGTACTGTTTTGCAGGTTATGAAGTGACTAGTATGGCCCAAATAGGATAGAAAATATGGTATGCGTACCATTAATTTGAATGTAATTGGTCTAAAGTACCAAAGTCGTTTTTCAATTCAAATATGGTCTGCGTACCATCAAATAGTTGTAATTAGTTTTAATTATAGCTTATCCTATTTGAAGAAAATGGTGCCTCCCACGGAGATTTTCGAGACGGACTTTGAAGTTGAAGCTTCAAGATGAAGTCGGGCCATACTAGATCACATTTATCTTATGCATGTTTTAAGTTATTTATTGCTTTTAAATATGTCTTAAAATGCATGAGATCAAAAGCTTGATTATGTTGCATGATTAAGGATTTTAGTTCACTTAAAATCTAACCAACATAGTAAGAGCCTTAAGTTCCAAACTTAAAAATTGAGTTAAAAGGTGCCATGCCAAAATATACACTTGCTTGGATATCCTTTACATCAATCTAGTAATAGTTTTCGCTCAGCGAGGTGTTACTTATTGGTCCTAAAGGGGCAAGGTACACAAATAATTGTGAGTACATGTTAGTTTTGGTGAAACTCAACGATATAAGTAAGGAGTCCTTTTATGTCGTGGCAAAATCGATAGGTTTACCTAATAAGTTCTTAGACGTACCTATCAACGAAGAATAGTTTCTAGACTATTAGCAAAAGGCTTTTGCTTACCTAAGATGTTTTAGGATTAAGTCGACAAACTGTGCTTAGTTCATCAATGATTTTAGGATCTTGGAATCATTTTATTCACACCTGCCGGAACACATAACTTGAATAAAATGCTTAATAAACATTGAATTATGCATGTATGCTAGAATTTAAGTTTATTAAGAGAAACTGTGAATGGTTATTTATTTGTTTATTCTTTTCAATGGTAGTTTTTAATATGGCAAACAACAATTCATTCAACATTCGATCAATTCTCTAAAAGGAGAAGTTGAACGGGAAAAACTTCCTTGACTGGCAAAGGAACTTGCAAATAGTTCTTATGCAGGAAGAAAAGGAGTATGTCCTAGAAAAGGCGATGCCCGAAGCCGCAGGCGACGGGGTCACTCAGGCAGCCCTCAATCGTTGGATTGATGCCAACAAGGATGTGAAATGTCTAATGCTCGCCACCATGAGTGCGGATCTGCAGAAAACGTTCATCAACTCAGATGCTTTCACAATCATCAGTGAGTTGAAGAACATGTTCCAAGATCTGGCTCGAGTCGAAAGATTCGAGACTCATAGGCAAATTCTTGAGACCAAGCTTAAGAAAGGCGAGCCCGTAAGTCCACATGTTCTCAAAATGATTGGACTCATTGAGAATATGAGTCGGCTGGATCAGCAATTTTCTCAGGAAATGGCTATAGACACCATCCTCCATTCTCTTCATAGCGGGTATGATCAGTTCAAACTGAACTACAGTATGAATAGTCTGGACAAAACGCTCACTGAGCTTCACGGTATGCTGAAGACCGCTGAAAAGACGCTCAAAAGTGATAAGCATGATGTGCTTATGGTGCGTGGGGGCAAGTTCAAGAAATCTGGAAAGAAGAGGAATGCTAAGAAAGGTGGCAACAAGGCCAGCCCAACTAAGAAAACTGGCGCCAAATCTGTAAAGAGGAAGGTCAGTCAACCCACTTCTGAATCCGAATGCTTCTACTGCAAGAAGAAGGGGCATTGGAAGAGAGATTGCTTGAAGCTAAAGGAAGATCAGAAGAACGGAACAGTCGTTCCATCTTCAGGTATTTTCGTTATAGACTGTATACTTGCTAATTCAACTTCTTGGGTATTAGATACAGGTTGTGGCTCACACTTATGTTCCAATCCACAGGGACTAAGAAGAAGTAGAAAGTTAAGCAAGGGTGAAGTCGACCTACGAGTGGGAAATGGAGCACGGATTGCTGCATTAGCTGTAGGAACTTACTATTTGTCGTTGCCCTCCGGGCTAGTTTTGGAACTGGAAGAATGTTTCCATGTTCCAAGTCTTACTAAAAACATCATTTCAGTTTCTTGCTTAGATGCTAAGGGATTTTCCTTTTTAATAAAAGACAATAGTTGTTCGTTTTATTTTAAAGAGATGTTTTATGGATCTGCTAGATTAGTCAATGGACTTTATTTATTAGATCACGACAAACAAGTATATAACATAAATACCAAAAAGGCCAAAAAGGATGATTCAGATCTCACCTATCTGTGGCATTGTCGATTAGGCCATATAAACTTGAAACGCTTAGAAAGACTTCAAAAGGAAGGAATTCTAGAACCATTTGACTTAGAGGATTATGGTAAATGCGAATCATGTTTACTTGGCAAAATGACAAAGCAACCTTTCTCTAAAGTTGGAGAAAGAGCAAATGAACTATTGGGTTTAATCCATACAGATGTATGTGGACCAATGAGTACAAATGCTAGAGGTGGTTTCAGCTACTTTATCACTTTCACTGATGACTTCAGTAGATATGGTTATGTCTACCTAATGAAGCATAAGTCTGAATCCTTTGACAAATTCAAGGAATTTCAGAGTGAAGTAGAGAATCAATTAGGCAAGAAGATTAAGGCACTGCGGTCTGATAGAGGCGGTGAATATCTGAGCTATGAATTTGATGACCATCTGAAAGAATGTGGAATTCTATCAGAATTGACTCCTCCTGGAACACCACAATGGAACGGTGTGTCGGAACGGAGGAACAGAACCTTGCTAGACATGGTCAGGTCAATGATGGGTCAGGCCAAACTTCCATTAGAATTTTGGGGACATGCACTAAATACAGCTGCACTCACTATAAATATAGCTCCGTCTAAAGCTGTCGAAAAGACTCCATACGAATTATGGTTTGGAAAGCCTCCAAATGTGTCCTTTCTTAAGATTTGGGGATGTGAAGTATACGTCAAACGATTAATTTCAGACAAACTTCATCCAAAATCTGACAAATGTATCCTTGTGGGCTATCCAAAGGAAACAAAGGGGTATTACTTCTACAATACATCTGAGAACAAGGTGTTTGTTGCTCGAGATGGTGTTTTTTTGGAGAAAGATCACATTTCCAAAATGACAAGTGGGAGAAAAGTAGACCTCGAAGAAATTCGAGTCGAACAACAAACTCTAGAGAATGCTCAAGATGACATTCAGGATGAAACTCAGAGATCTTTAGAAGAATCTGGTGAGAATCATGGTCAATCTAGAAATGTTACCCCGCGTAGATCGCAAAGATATAGATCTCAACCGGAAAGGTACTTAGGTATTTTGACGAACGAGAGCTATGACGTTCTATTACTTAAAAGTGATGAACCTGCGACTTACAAACAAGCTATGACGAGCCCTAGCTCCAAGCAATGGCAAGAAGCCATGCAATCTGAATTAGACTCCATGTCTGAAAACCAGTATGGGATTTGGTCGATTTGCCAGATGGCTACCAAGCCATTGGAAGCAAATGGGTTTTCAAACTGAAAAAGGACAAGGATGGGAAACTTGAAGTTTCCAAAGCTAGATTGGTTGCAAAAGGTTACAGGCAAGTCCACGGTGTGGATTACGATGAAACCTTTTCACCAGTTGCAATGCTAAAGTCTATTCGGATAATGTTAGCAATCGCTGCATATTACGATTACGAAATATGGCAGATGGATGTCAAAACTTCTTTCTTAAACGGTGTTTTAACAGAAACTGTGTTTATGACACAGCCTGAAGGTTTTGAGGATCCAAAGAATGCTAAAAAGGTATGCAAGCTAAAGAAGTCAATCTACGGATTGAAGCAGGCATCCAGGAGCTGGAATATACGTTTTGATGAAGCAGCCAGTGACTTTGGTTTCATCAAGAACGCAGACGAATCTTGTGTATACAAGAAGGTCAGTGGGAGCAAAATTGCTTTCCTAGTATTATATGTCGACGACATATTACTTATCGGAAATGACATTCCTATGTTGAACTCTGTCAAGATTTGGCTTGGGAAATGTTTTTCGATGAAAGATCTAGGAGAAGCACAGTACATATTGGGCATCAAGATTTACAGAGATAGATCTAAAAGGATGATTGGACTTAGTCAGAGCACTTATATCAATAAGGTGCTTGATAGGTTCAAGATGGCGGACTCCAAGCGAGGCTACCTACCCATGTCTCATGGAATGACTCTAAGCAAGACTCAGTGCCCAAAAACACTTGATGAGCGTAGACGAATGAATGGGATTCCATATGCATCATTGATTGGTTCAATAATGTATGCTATGATATGTACACGCCCGGATGTTGCGTACGCACTCAGTGCTACGAGCAGATACCAGTCAGACCCAGGAGAGGCGCATTGGACTGCTGCCAAGAATATTCTGAAGTACCTGAAAAGGCACAAAGATGACTTCCTGCTCTATGGTGGAGATGATGAATTAATTGTTAAAGGCTATACGGACGCAAGTTTCCAAACCGACAAAGATGATTTCAGATCACAGTCTGGGTTTGTCTTCTGCCTCAACGGAGGAGCAGTAAGCTGGAAAAGTGCTAAGCAAAGCACCATTGCGGATTCTACAACTGAAGCGGAGTACATTGCTGCACATGAAGCAGCAAAGGAAGCTATATGGCTAAGGAAGTTCATAGGTGAACTTGGTGTAGTCCCCTCCATTAAAGGACCAATAGCCCTGTATTGTGATAATAACGGAGCTATTGCACAGGCAAAGGAGCCTAGACACCACCAGAGAGTCAAGCATGTACTTCGTAGATTTCACCTTCTACGAGAGTTCGTTGAAAGAAAAGAAGTCGAGATAAGCAAAATTGGAACTGATGACAACATATCAGATCCATTGACTAAACCTCTGCCGCAGGCGAAGCACAACTCGTACACTGCAGCTATGGGAATCAAGCATATTGGAGAATGGCTTTGATGTCTCTGTTTAATGTTTTAAAGTTTTAGAGTTTAAATCTTTGTAAAACATTATTGGTTAATCATTCACAATAAATGAAAAGAATTCATTTTTCCATTTAATTTGTGGTTAATTAAATGATGAGTCCCTTCAATTTGACGATATATTCAAGATAGACTGTCAGGACCAGTCCTGTGACTAAGAAATGTCTATCAAGTGAACTTGAATGTCAAAGGTTGAAAATGGTCCCTAGTCGGAGTTTTCTATCAAATTGGACGCATAGAAAACGTTAGACGACTAGAATGCAAGATGACTAGTACTTCTGTTTCTTGAACTATGTGGACATGGCAATGTCGTAATCATTTGCATAGATACTTACTTTGGGAAGACTAGTATCGGACAGACCTATGAAACTTTACTGTAAGAGATGAAAATCTGTCATAAGTAAATTTCATTAAAATTATTAGACACTAAATCCTCAATACCTGAGTGTTTTGAGATTACTTGTTTGAGAACTGGTTGCTTTGACGTTGACCAACCGTCGCACCGTAAAAGGAGGCTATAAAGGCAACGCTCAGGTAATCACCTATCAAACTAAGTCTAATCTCAAGATCGCAAGATTGGGATTGTCCTCCCATAAATCGGGATGAGATGCTTAAAAGTTGTACAAGGCCACTCGGAGAGCTAGAAACTGTGAAATGCATAGCCGTGCTCGGATGAATCATAGGCTATGATTATCTGTTTATTTGATCAGTTGAACTCTGAAACCGAGGAACACCTCTGGACATAATAAGGATGACAACTCTTACCTTATGTTCAAGAGCAAGCATCGAGCGACAAAGGAATTAGGAAATGCACACTTGTCCCTAAGGACAAGTGGGAGACTGAAGGAAATAATGCCCTTGGTCCAAGTATGCATTCAATATTAAGTCTAATAAATGCGGTTCAGTATTAATTAACAAGTTAATAATTCAGTGAGATCAAGTGAGCTGAATGCCTAGCTAGAGGCCGCTTCAGTTCAAGTGGAATTAATGATATTAATCCACAGCTTACTCTTGACTGAACCCGTAGGGTCACACAAATAGTACGTAAACGGATCAAGTATTTAATGGCATTAAATACTCCATCTATGGATATTCGGAATCGACGGATCTTGGTTTCAGTGGGAGCTGAGATCGTCAAAGGCAAGAAAATGAATACTCCGGAAACGATGATATTGCCGGAAACGGAAATATGGATCGTATCGGAAATATAAATATTATCCAAGTCGTAGATGTTGCCGGAAACGGAAACATGGTACGTATCGGAAAATATTATCGGAAATAGAAATATTGCCGGAATCGGAAATATTGCCGAAAACGGAAATATTGTCTGAATCGGAAATATTATCGGAATCGGAAAATAATTCCGGAAACGGAAATATTAAATATTTGTTCGAAACGGAAATTAATTCCGGAATCAGAAATATTAAATATTGTTCGTATCGGAAATGAATTCCGGAATCGAGAATTTAATCGGAAGCGCATCGTACGAATTAGGATCGGACGAGGCCTGCCATACGAAGGCCCAGCACAAAGCCGGGGCCATCGCCCAGCAAGCCAAGCGCAACAAACCACACGCCAAGCATGCGACCAGGCCCAGCGCAAAAGCCAGGCCCAGCCGAAGCTTGGGCGCGCGCGCGGGGCTGCGACGAGTGGGCTGGCGCTGTGCGTGGGCCGCAAGGCCTGCGTGGGGTGCTAGCGTATTACTCGAAGTGTGTTACTCGAATCCTAAAGCGTATAGAATTCGTTTAATGATTAAATTCCTAATCCTAAAAGATAAATTAATTAAATAAGAGTTCCACTAGGATTCTAATTTAATTAATTCGTATCCTAGTAGGATTCCAATTCTCTTTCCATACCCCTATAAATATGTGGCCTGGGTTCACAATTTATAACGAGTTTTCAAGTATTCAAAGTGAGTTTTTGAGAGAAAAATTCAGTCACATACCTTGCCTAAAAGTGCCGAAATTATTAGTACCTTAAGGGCGATTCTAGTTGGTCAATCTTAAGGCGGATCCGGACGTGCTGTGGACTATCTACGGAGGGACGACACTTGGAGTCCTAAAGACTTGTTCTTGTTCGGTTCGGGCGCAGCTAGGGAAGGCACGCAACAAAGAGTATGCATCTAAACTATGCTAAATGATTATGTGTAAATAATATGTATTCCTGGCTTAATGGTTGTTTCCGCATGATTTATGAATTGTCATATGTATCATAACCTAACACTTCCAGTGTCTACCAGGATGCGTCTCACTTTGAGGTTTTCTACCCTCAACTCCACTACCAAGGGGACGTCATGAGGAGTTGCTATCTTTCCCCTATCGGCCTCACAAATTTCTACCTTTGGGAAATGATCCATCGATGCCTTTCCAGAGCACATTACCTGACCCAACCGGCTTGCATAATCCTTTTGTCCCCGCGTAGTTGGGCCTCCAGCTGCCAGACCACCAGAGATAACTGCCACACACTTTGGATCTGTGTCATTGCCATCGCGACTGGTTTGCTTTTCTTGTAAAATTTCTTTCCAGAGCCCCCTGCGTTTGTGCTGATGTATGCTTTTAGGAATCCTTTGGCCGCTAACCCATCAAGAGCTTGGCGCAAACTCTTACAATCCTTCGTGTAGTGCCCCACGTCACAATGGAACATACAATAGATATTACTGTCACGGGTCTCAACCGGTGAATTCATAGGAAATGGACAGTCGATCTCATACTTGTTATTGATATCTAACAAAATGGTGTAGAGATCGTTGTTCTATTCAAATTTTTCTTTGTCATAGGGTCGACCTCTTTTTTTCCCACTCAAAGAGTTTGCCTGAAATCCCTTTCCATCAATTTCCCAGGTCCCATTCGGATGGTTGGACTTTTTTGTCGGACCTATCCTTTCGCTAAGGGTGATCAGTTGTTTCTTTTCCCTTAGATTCCGTTGGGACGAAACAAATCTCAATAGCATGGATGAAAGACTCGGTTTCATCCAAAGCGTCAACCATGGTTCTTAAACTCTTCTCAACCAAATCAAAGTTGAAGGACCCCTTCTTGAGCCCTCTAAAGAAGCTATCAAAAGCTACCACATCCGGCAAATCTGGTATTTTCCCTGACTCTAAGTTGAACCGTCTCACATAATTGCGAAGAGATTCGTCTTTACCTTGCTGGATGCGTCCTAAATGCATGCTTGTTTTCTTTTCCTCTTTGTAGGCCATGAATCTAGCAGAAAACAACATTTCCAGCTCTGCAAAGGTGTTGATAGTTCTAGCCGGCAATTTCTCAAACTATTTTGAGGCAACCCCTTTCAGCGTGGTTGGGAAGTACTTGCACCAAGTAGCTTCAGTGGTTCCTTGAACATACATGTGATGACGGTACGCCAGATGATGCACATCAGGATCTGAGGTGCCGTCATAAGTGTCGATGGACGGTGACTTAACTTTAGGTTCTTTAGGAGCATTCATGATATCGGCACAAAAGGGAGTGGTATAGTCAAGTATCAAGCCGGCTACCCCTTGCTGTATATGACAGATAGGATCTTGCCTCCTTACATGAGAAGCTCTTCGCCGTCCGCTATCCATATGACTCATGGTGGTTCTAGTTGGGCGTCGTGAATAAGAGGCAAGAGGCTTATCTTCCATAACTGGAGTGGAGCTTGTGTCTGAGAGCTCTGTTTCACGGGGCCGTTCAAGCTGAGCCGTCGGCATTCTCCTAGACGGTCTTGGCTCAAGTCAAGCAGGCACTAGGATCCAACGCGGGACCATGGTTTGATGTGAAGTCCTCGTCTACTCAAAACGTCTATCTCGCTCATCATTCCGAGGCTGGTCCTGCCGCAAGACATTAGACCTAGTGATTCCATTGTAGAATGTTACCCCCGTCCCGTAAGACTGAAGAAGGATGGCTCGAATTTCGTCCCTGAGAGTATCCATCTACACCTTGAATCCGGCCAAGATATCCTTAAGCTTCCCAGCTCATACCGGGAAGTCTAGGTTTTCCTCCATGACAGTATTGGCATCTACCCTTAGGTGTCCGCCCGGCGGAGTTTGGTTTTGGCCGGTGTAGACACCTAATTTGTGTCTCCCCTTTGGGATGATGACGATACCATTATCCTTGTTAGGTGATTGGAGTAACTCCAGGCGGAAATCCCAATTGCTAAGAATATTTCCAAATTCAAGATCCAAAATCCAACCCCCGAGACCGTTCCCCTCCCGGAACTCGGTACAAAATACAACTTCCAAAATCCAATTTCAAAATCCAAGTACGATCTCATCTAGTAATCCATCCCATTGGTTTTACTAGGCCTTTTCCACTCAAAATCATATAAGGCAAGTCAAATTCGGGCCCCGACCCACAAAACCGAGCATGCCGGGCCCCGTCCCGTAAAACCGGAATTCAAAAACCCGAGAAAGGCTTGTTTTTAGACGCTAAACGATGCCTTAAACTCCAAGAAAATACAAACCGCCAAACCTAGTACTATTCGTACAACAGGTACAACACTACAAGACGAAACAAGGACGGATTCTCGGTCCTTGCTTTCGCGGCATTCAAGCCACGTCACCAGCGCCCAGCGCTGGTCCAGCGCCCTGCGCTGACGTGTGCTGATGCCTTGCACCAATTCCTTCTATAAATACCCCTGATTTCCAGCATAATGGGGGAGGAGAACAACAATACAACGTCGTAATTTCGACATTACGCCTCAAAATACAACTCAAAAACTCCTCAAAAACACATACAAAATTCCTAAATTCAAAAAAAGCAATTGGGAGCTCTTGCCTAAATCTAACTAGGTAAATCCGAATCCCATTTTAATCTACTATGTTGCTTTGATTTCTAAATGATTAGCAAGTTGGTGTTTTTAATCATTAAAATACACCACTTGCAACAATCACACATGTTTTCCAAAAATACAAACTTTTCCAAAATACAAAATACAATTTTCAAAGATTCAAGGATGTCCAAGTTGTTTACAATCACCTCTTAGACTAGAATCACTATCAAACATGGGGTAATCAAATATAACACCTTTTAACATTTAAAGGTTTAGTCTTTTGAGATTCAAAACTCCATTTTCAATATACAAGTTCAAGTTTTCAATTTTCAAGATCTTACCATGTTTAGGGTTATTCATAGTTATTTCCCTAAACTAGGATCATTTCAAGTTCAAGTTTCAATCATCTCAAGTTCAAAACTTCAATATTCAAGCTTTCAAGTTCAAGTTTAACATACAAAATCTAGGATATTTGGGTTGAGCAACCTCTCCCAAATTGAGATTTTTGGCTTTGAATTCGTGTCGGACGCACTTATTTTTAAGGAGCCGCTTGGCGTTCGAATCTCATGTGCCCAAGTACAAATTTCAATTATGCACCTTTCAATATTGCAATTTCAATATCGCACCTTTCAATACCGCAATTTCAATATCGCACTTTCAATATCGCACTTTCAATAACGCAATTTCAATACCGCAATTTCAATAACGCAATTTCAATATCGCAATTTCAATTCCGCATCTTTACTTGCCTAGTCCATTTCTAGGCAATGTGGACCTACTCCCTAGTCCTTTTCTAGGGGGTCTTGTATTTACTAATTCCGCACTTTATTTAGTATTTTGATGTTGCTTTATTTGCTTTATCGCTTTCATCACCAACATGCTAAATACAACAAAATACAAAGGTTACATCACGCTTAACAAAGATATTTTTGGACAAACCGGCCTTAGGTTCCTTAAATAAATCTTTAAAGCAAAGTGACCACCATACAATTAGAGATTCAATTTGCTCTTAATGCAAACCCACATAGTCTAATCTAGGGTTTATTTTCAAAAACAATGTTGTGCCAACGTACTTGAATATTTCTAAAGCTCGCCGAATAAGCATTTTGTTCCCGTGCCCGGATCTCACCCATCCGTTTCAAGGATTCAAGGCCTTATCCAACATAGAGTCACTTGCGGTCTTTCCAAACGAGACTTTAAAAAATGTTTGGTGGCGACTCCTTCGAGGTACAAAAATTCAAACGGTTCTCTAAACGAGTCGGCCTCCCCCCTTGTAGGAACGGAAAAAAAAAAACCCCCCTACAATTCTGGCGACTCTCCTGGGGAATCTACTTATTTCAATTCGAAAATGTGGGCAGATTTCGAGCAACAAGCCACTGATCTGCCGAAGTACTGGATGCCAGCATTGGCGCTAGGCGCAGCCCCTGCGCCCAACGCCACTACCTGCATCCAGGACAGTGGCTCACAGTGGCTCGTCGCCCACTTTTGCTTAACTTTTCGTGTTGGGAGTTAGTCTGTTTTTGAATCTGGAAGGACGCTCCCAAGCCTCGTGAACAAGTGCCGAAAAACGAGCTTTACAAATACAAAATCAAGTACGATTTCAATTTCAAATTCTAGGCATTTCATGCATTTTTCGAAAACCATATTGTGCAAAATGAATTTCTACCCTTGCGCAAACGGATGTGTTCTACATTCGGGCTAGCCCCGGGGGCAACGAAATGGTGACTCTCCATACAGTTCCCGACCAAAGTGTGTGACCATTTCCGCGCCTACCGAAACTTGGCATTTACTTGACATTCCCGATGTCAAGTATGGAGGCCGTCTGCCGACACGCACTTCCTTTAGGCGGATGTGAATGCTTGTCGCCGGATCCGTCTCTTAGCCAAGCACCTTTTGACACCCAAAGCCGACCACTTGCATCATACAAAACTTAGACCGACCTTAGGTTGAGAACTTTGCATGTCGCATTCATATTCATGATTAGTGTGACAACGTGCTACTTGTGCATTGTGTGGGCGTCTTTGCACGCGTGAATGGCTAACCTTGAGTTCTAGCTTGCCAAAACCAATTAGCCTCCAACTAGGAAACCAAACCCCTAGGAGCATCATTCAAACCTCATGCATCTAAATCGCCGATTTTAGGGTCTTTAGGAGTGTCACTCCATTTGATTCCAAACCCTTAAACACGCCTCACGCACAAATGCCAAATTCAAAATTCAATCCAACGGCGTCATAATGCCGGATTTTCAAGTCCAAATTCCAAATGCCAAATTCAAATTCAATCCAACGGCGTCATAATGCCGGATTTTCGAGTCCAAATTCCAAGCTCCAAATTCAAAATTCAATCCAACGGCGTCATAATGCCGGATTTTCGAGTCCAAATTCAAAATTCAAAATTCAATCCAACGGCGTCATAATGCCGGATTTTCTAATCCAAATTTCAAGTTTCAAATTTCAAATCCAAAACCTCAAGTTTTCAAGTCAAAAGTCAAATCCAACGGCGTCATAATGTCGGATTTTCTAGTCCAAATTTCAAGTTGCAAATTCAATCCAAATTTTCGAGTCCAAACCTCAAAAGTCAAATCCAACGGCGTCATAATGCCGGATTTTCTAGTCCAAATTTCGAGTTTCAAGTTCAAATCCGAATTTTCTAGAACCTCAATTTTTCAAGTCCAAATCCAACGGCGCCATAATGCCGGACTTTCTAGTTCCAATTTCGAGTCTCAAGTTTCAAGTCAATACTCAATCCAACGGCACCATAACGCCGGATCTTCTAGTCAAAATTTCCATTTCCAAACTCAAACCTCAAATCCAACGGCGCCATAATACCGGATTTTCTAGTTCAAGTTTCAAATCCAAATCCAAATCCAACGGCGTCATGCCAGATTTCCTATTTCAAACATTCAAGTCTTCAAACCTCAAACTCAAGTTGCCTATTCCAACCTCAAAGTCTCAAGTTCAAATATTCGAGCCCATACCGGCATAATGCCAACTTGCCAACTCGACCCTTTAAAATTTCAAAGCTTCAAAGATCAAGTTCCAAATTCATACCGTCGTAATGCCGACTTTTCTATTCCATGTTTCAAACCTCAAGGTCCTATACTTCAAGATTCCGAGTCCACGGCGGCATAATGCCGGACTTTCAAGTTCCTAAATTCAATGTTTCAAATCCACAGCGGCATAATGCCGGATTTTTCAAATACAAAGCCCCATACAAAAGTGCGTCCTTTCCATCTCAAAGTTCAAATTTCAAGCCAAATTCAAATTCCAAAAAATCTTGCTTTCCATTGCTCCCCAATACAAAATTCAAAACATTTCCAACGGGTTGAAAATCCCCTGAAATAATACAAGTTCAAATTCTATCGACGGGTTGAAACTCCCCAGAAATAATACAAGTTCGAGATTCCACTCAGCGGGTTGAAACTCCCCTAAAATAATACAAGTCCAATCTTCCGACGGGTTGAAACTCCCCTAAAATAATGCAAATTCCAATTCTCGAGCGGGTTGAAATTCCCTTCAAATATTCCAAATCCAATGGGTTGAAACTCCCCTAAAATATTGACGGGTTTAAATTTCATAGAAATAATACAAAATTCAAATTCCTAGTACGAGTCCAAATTCTTGAGCGGGTTGAAATTCCCTTCGAATAAGTCCAATTTCCAATAGGTCGAAATATTCTTTTTCGACGTTCCAAGTTCTAGTACAAGAGCCAACTTTCACAAAAGAATGAACGCTCCTCTCAAACATTTCCAACGGGTTGCAAATCCCGAATACAAGTACAAAATCTAAAATCCCGAATCTTCGGAGTGGCACTTAGAGTCAAAGTCTAGGTCTCATTCATTACATGCATATCACATCATGTGTCGGGAAGTCCAAGTTCTAAAATCGTCTGGTTTGTTCTAACTAGGAGTCCGAGGATCCTGTGGGTTCGCCGAAGAGGAGAGAGGTTGAAAAGACCTCCATCAGCCCTAGCCTCCCTCATAGCCGGCGTCGAACGAGCAGTCAATTCATCTCCTACAAATCAAGCTTCAAGTCCCTTTCAAGAATCAATCCAAATGGCAAAATGTTCAAGATTACTGTGGGCGAAGGATCTATGATGAGCGAGTCCGAGTCCGAGGATGAGTCTGGATCCGAGTCTAGCACTGAGTCCAAGAGTCTAGGGCTAGAGTCTTGCATCAATCAAGAGCCTCTAAAGGCCGAGCTTCAAGTCAAAACAATCGATGTAATGATTGCTGATTTCAATAACACTTCAATTTCTACTTACTCTTCGAGTCCTAATTCAAAACACAATCCTAATCCAAACAACTTTGCTTTACAAGAAACTGACTTTGAATTTCTAAAAGCTATCGAAAATCACGAAAACAGGACGCCCATAATTGAGGAAACGGATAAAATCAACCTTTTTAACAACAGTGATTCAAAACTAGTTCAGATTGGTTTAACTCTTTCTCAAGCAGAGCGGGACAATCTTATCAAGCTACTCTCAGAGTATGTGGATGTCTTCGCATGGTCCTATCATGATATGCCAGGGGTTGATCCAAGCATCGGTCAGCATGCAATTCCCCTTATTCCAGGTTCAAAACCCATCAAGCAGAAACTCCGTCGCATGAAACCGGATGTTTCCCTCAAAATTCAAGAAGAAGTCTCTAAGCAGCTAGAGGCCGGGTTTATTCAAGAAATCCAAGTATCAAGGGAACCCATTTCCAAGGAGAATGTGAAGACCCATTCAACAAGTACAAAGATTCAAAATTCAAGTTCTATAATCTCTAACCGAGCAAGGTTGTGCCAAGCAAGGCATCCACAATTCCAAAGTACAAAATTCAAGTTCTATAATCTCTAATCGAGCAAGGTTGTGCCAAGCAAGGCATCTACAATTCCAAATTACAAAATTCAAGTTCTATAATCTCTAACCGAGCAAGGTTGTGCCAAGCAAGGCATCTACGATTCCAAAGTACAAAATTCAAGTTACCAACTCCAAGGTTAAAGTTCTAGAAACATCTACAAGCTTCAATAGTTCGAATTTCAAAAGGGGATACCATACAATCTTCAATACAACAATCCCAACGGACCCATGCTCCGGGAAATTCAACATCATCGCTCTTCACCTTATCGCCCGCAAACCAATGGGGCAGTTGAAGCAGCCAACAAGAATGTCAGGACCATCATCATGAAAATGACTACCAATTACAAGGACTGGCCCCAAAAGCTGCATTTCGCATTGTGGGGATATCGAACTTCAATTCGCACTTCAACTGGTGCAACTCCGTTCTCATTGGTCTATGAATGGAAGCAGTACAACCTATCGAGCTAGAGATACCTTCTCTAAGGATAGTCCTCGAAAGAAAAATCCCAAAAGCTGCATGGGTACAAGCCAGATATGACGAACTAGTCATGCTCGATGAGCGACGGCTTCAAGCCGCTCACCATGTACAATTCTATCAGCGCCGAGTGGCCAGAAATTTCAACAAAAGGGTCAGAACCCGAAACATCAAGGAAGGCGAGCTTGTCCTGAAAGCCCTTCGCAAAAGCACCATGGACCCAAGGGGAAAATTCAAACCCAACTGGGCAGGCCCATACATTGTCAAGAAAATCCTCTCTGGGGGAGCAGTCGAACTAACAGACATCGACGGGACAAAATTCAGATCTCTGACCAACCTCGATCAATTCAAGAAGTTCTATGTCTAAGTTCCATGTTCAAATTCAAGAATCCAAATTCAGGTCCTGTAAGGTAGTCAGAACTACGTCCGGCCTGATTCCCTAACGGGACACGTAGGCAACCTCATTTCGAGGCCCGGCCACTTTAATACCAAAAAATTCAAAATTTCCTCAATTAAGGTCATCCTAAAAATCTAATCAAAATTCAAAACTCAAAATTGTTGTTGTTTTTATTCCAAATGTGCCAATTCAAAGCAAAGCATGTTCAAGCGGAATTTAACACAATAACTCTTTATTTAGCCCTAAGGCCTTCAAAGCTAATTCAAATACAAAGTCAGGATCAAGTGAAGCAAAGTTCAAAAGCCTTTTCACTTCCTAAACACATCTTCTAAACACATCTTCCAAACACATTACAAACACATTCCAAACACAATTCATTCCAAACACATTTAGCCTACAAAGATCTAGGGTCGGGCGACTATGCTCTCGAGTCTTAGCACCTTGAGTACTATCCCCTGACTCCTCCCGCAATCAATCATCAATCTTCCCCTTGCCCAAGCGGCGGGAGAAGGAACTTGCAAGCCTTCTAAGACGGGAGGACGACGAACCTCCTTTGGATTTCGAACGGTCAAGCACCGGATGGGCCACTCTCCCGTCACCTTCCTCATAGTCCGTTAATGCAGGACGTCAAGCTCTAGAACCTCGGACTCTAGCTGGTCCGGAGAAAGAAATGTCCCTCTTGCTTAGGCCTCTCATCCATACAATATACCCCGCAAACAGAGTAACTGACTCAGGTGGGAACTGGATACTCAAGAATGGTTTGGCAACCCAATGCCGCCTCCAAACTTCAAGTCGACTCGCATTCAGCACAACAGGTTTCAGGTTCTCTTTAGTACGGTCCGGGATCTCCTGTTTCAAGCCATATTGTCTCATCACTCGAGCAGGCGAGTAGAAGACTAGCATTGTGAGGCTTGGCACCCTCAAAGCAGTAGAACCAGGGGCATGTCTCATAGCAGCAATTCCCCACCAAGGAACTACCCACTTTATACAAGATTCAATCCCAGAGAGTGCACACCGCCACTCATCCAAAGAAAGCCGTCCATACAATGTGGGTCGCACAGTGAATCCCTTTCTATTATAGCTCGCCATGTTCTCCGGTGGTGCCACCAACATGAGCCTCTCCATAAGCCAAACCTTGGGGAGTATACAAGAAGCACGTTTCAAAATTCAACATTCAAAATTCAAATACAAGTACAAATTCAACATAAAAGAAAGCTCCAGATCCTTACTTGGAGTAACACCGGACTTCCCGATGGCAAGGAAGAGGGGTCCGACTTCAGCATATCAAGGCCCATCAATGTCTCGCCAATCACAAGCGGCATTGGGTCCCGACCATTAGCAAACTGCTCTACATTTTCTATTAGGGAGGCATTTGCCAAACCCCTGTTTCGAAAAGAGAAAGCGAGCGAATATACAAAAACTCAAGGCTCTCAGGCGGAATACTTTGGGAACATCAAGCCCAGCAAAGTAGGTGACAAAGAGGGACAAATCCACCCCTCTGCCATATACAACAGCACTCAAAAGTGGGGGCTTCAAGCCCAAATACCTTTCAAAACTCAAGAAAAAGTGTTCTTCAACACTAGGCATGCATGGCTCCAGCATCAAGGGCCACCCTAATATAGCACTAAATTCCTCAGGGAGGGGACATACCTCATTATTGCCAAAACGGAAGACATGATGATTCGGGTCCCAAGCCTCCAGAGCAGCAAGAATGAGGTGCAAATCCAATTTTACAAACCGGAAAGAGACGAGCACCCCAAGATGCATGCCATCAAGCTCCCTTTTCTCCAATTTGCCTAGCGAACCAAGCCACGAGTTCAAGGCACTCTCAAAGGACACAGCCATATTTTCTTTTCTTTTCGAGAGGAAGCAGTATGCAATGATAGCAAGGAAGGATTAATGCAAGAAATGATCCAAAAAGCTCCCTATTTATACAAGAGTCGGCTTGCACGACAGCCGACGGGCGCCAGGCGCAGGGGCCTGCATCTAAGGACGAGGCCACCGTCCTCTCTTATGACTCCGAGTACACACTCTTTAGTGCTTCGGACAGCAGAGTACAACCTCCATTATTCAAGTTTCCAAAGCCGCAAACCGCGCAACTTCAAGCAGTCCGGATCAACGCTTCGGGCAGATTTCGGGTCAATTTTATTCAAAATTCAAGCATCCTAGTCCTAGATCGGCGTCCTAAGTCGAGTCTGCATATGCATAGCAAGAGTTAAATATACTTTGACTTGCGCTTTTCCTAACCAAAAAACCTCAGTCAAAGTGGGGGCTTATAGTGGGTATATACACCCGAAAAAATGGGCAAATTTTTTTCAAATTTTTATGCAAATTTATCATGCATGCATATAGCTACAAAATTTCAAGGCACACACAACGCATACAATTTCAAGCATTCAAACATATAAAGCCAACCTTCAAAAAACTTCAAACCAATTCAAGTTCAAAGCCAATTCAACCATACAAAATTCAAGTGTCAAGCCATACAAATACAATACAATCCAGCCTATACAAAATCAACCCAGGCAATCTGGAACTCGCTACCATGCAGGGTCAGTCTGAAACATCACCGGCAGAGACATCAATCACGGGTGCCTTGTCCCTGTTACGCCTCCTAAGGCGCTCCAGCTCCCGATCCAGCTCCGTCCCAGGGGTACTAGGATCCTCCTCCGAGATACGAAGTGTGCCAGTGGAGGGATGAACTCCCTGCTGAGGAGAGGAACACTGATAAGGCGGCGGCGTCGGCATATACGGGTACGACCCAAACATCTGAGTCTGACGCATCCTCTCCATCTCCGCATAGCAAGCCCATGAACCTGCACCCCAAGGCTGAGGGCCACTTCCTCCGAAGTAGTAACCGGAAGGAGGAACAAAGGGTCTTGAACCGCTAGCACCTCCAAATGAATGCCTGGTGGGATCAACATGTACAAAAGGGGGAGCTCCCCTCTCAGCATCAGAATGCCTCTGATGAGCACCAGCACCGCACCCCTTTCCCAGCTCCAAGCTCGGTCCCTCTTGTCCCGAGGACGTCTCCGCCTGAGGCTCTCTGTCAACGGAATCTCTACGGTCCCGATGGCGCTCCTATACAAAATACAATTTCAAGAATCAATTTCCCAGTTTGAATTTCCAGTATACAAGTTTCAAGGTCAAGTGAGGTACCTCTCTGTTCCGGCCAGAAAGCTTCCGGGTCAGCTTGGCACACTGTCTCTTCCAAGAATCAAGCAAGAGCATCCAACGACGCACTCTCACCCGAGGCGCCTACATACAAAATTCAAGATCAATTTTCTCATACAAAGTTCAAACAGTTTCAAAAATGCAACAGTACTTACAGGGGCGTAATGCTCAGGTACAGCATCATATGATTTCCGGTGCGGAGGAGAAGCCCAATGAATGGTCTCCACCACCTCTTCCCCGTCCGAGTTCTCATAGCGGAGGATCCTATCAGCATGAGGAATGTCCTCAGGATCAACCTCCTCCTCCTACATACAATCATACAATCATACAATCATACAATCCTACAATCATGCAATCAATACAAGAATACAAGAATACAAGGATACAAGATACAAGGTTCAAAAGCTCACCCGCAGTACGAAGCGTACTGGTGGGGTCAGCCTCCTCAAGAAGTCGTCATAGCTCCCCTTCCTGTGTACAAACTCCCTTCAAGAGCGGCAAACAGCCTCGCCCCTAGCCTCCGCATAGAGCCGGGCAAGATCTTCATCCAGAGCCAACATGGACTCCGGTGGATCCTTGGTGACAAGCCTATCCCCCGAATGGTGTTGAAGGGACACTCGCTCCCCCAGATACCACATATGGCGGTACACCCCTGGAAGCTAAACCCGCCGCCCAGACAGGAAATGGGCACGAGCAGCCGAGACAGGAACAACCGTGTTGGCAAAAGGACGCCATACCACCTGCAAAGAAAACAACTCAGGCAACAGTACAAATACAAATACAAGAGAGAAAAACAGTACAAAAGATTACATCTTCAGCGGATAGAACTCTCCAAGCCCTGCGAGAAGCCGCCAAAGATGCACCCATGCGCACCGCTCCTATCCAAGAGGCAGCATACGGGTAAGTCGCATCTCTAGCACGATCGGGCGCCAAAGTCGGAAAGTGCTCATAGATCCAAATCTTTCAAGGAACAAGCAAAACATCAGTCAAGTTCAAAATACAAGCATACAAATACAAAGTACAAAGTACAAGGAGTCTCAAATACCTCCATCACGCTCCACAGAGCAGCCATGCTCGGGTCATTCCCCAGTGCAGTCTGGGAGGCCCGCTTCATCTCGTACAAAAGGTGGTTGTACGCCAAGCCACCCCAGTTATAGCTCGAAACAGCTCCCAAGTCCCGTAAAGAGGACAAGAATTTGATGTGCACCCGACTGTTCCTACTCGGGGCCATCACTCTACTCACCGAGGCTAGGAGGAAGAGCCTAACCCTCTGCTCCGCGGACACACCCCCACCACAGATAGCCTCCACAATCACCTTTACGAAAGCGTGAGCATCATCATCAGACAAGTCAACAACAGGGCCGAGCAAGTCCCTGGCAGCGGCCGAGCGCCACGTCAGCTCAGAATCAAAGGTCACATTCCTCTCAGAAAAAGGAAGACATGTAATCATAGCAAACTCAAAAGGGGTCATAGTGATCTCCCCCCATGCCATGTGGAAAGTGTTGGTGGTATCCCACCACCGCTCTAACAAAGCCCACAAACGGTTTTTAATCCCCGTTCTCTTCGAAGAACCTCCCATGGTACGCCAGAAATCGGCCAGGCCCATCTGCGACAAAATCTCCATAGCTTCCTCATCAGCAGGAAGAGCTTTAAAGGCCCTCTGAACCTCCACCAAGGGCCAGTAGGTACGGAATGGCTTTCCATCGGCCTACAGGTGAACGAGTTAGCTCAAGACCTGTACAATTACAAGATACAAATTCAAAGCACAGTACAAGACTCACCATGCCAGCGCGAGGCCGCTGAGACAAGTGTCAATCCGGCCCAGGTCGGAAGGGATCCAACCAGTACCAGGGTAAGCAGGTGCATCTCGGGGAACCATACCCCTACCTGGCGCATTTATTGCAGCCGCTTCATCATCCAAAGCGTCTTCCTCAGCGGCTCAAACCACAGATGATTCAGCGAGCTTCCTCCGAGTGTGACGAGGCATACTAAATCAAGTATCATACAAAGTGTCAAAATCCTAAACTGGGGGCTATCCAATACTGGCCTATACAAAGCCAAAAATTCAAGACAAATCCCCAGTGGACCTCTAGTTCAAGATACAAGTTCTACACCAACGCCTAGGCTACCCACGCCGAAGCAGGTATACAAGTTCTACACCAACGCCTAAGCTACCCACGCTGAAGCAGGTATACAAGTTCTACACCAACGCCTAGGCTACCCACGCCGAAGCAGGTATTCAAGTTCTACACCAACGCCTATGCTACCCACGCCGAAACAGGTATACAAGTTCTGCATCAGCGCCTAGGCTATCCATGCCGAAGCCGATACAAAAACATACTTTCAAGAAATTTCAAAAGATTCAAATCTACAAGTTCCAACAGTTCAAGTTCAAGTTCAAGTGGCTATCAAACAGTCATCTACAAGATTCAAAAAGCTTAAGCATACAAGCATCATTTCAAAGTACGAGAAAATCAAAACTACATGCAATCCTAGAGTTATTTCATAAGAAAAAACATGAAATACGTACATGGACAAGGCAAGAACAAGATCAAGGGAAGAGCCTAATCGACCTTTGAGAGAGAAAAGAGCAAAGAATTCAAGAGAGTGTGCCTCAAAATGGCACGGCAAGGGGAGCTTTTATAGCTCAGCCCCGCGTCAGGCACCGCCCCAGCGCACTGCGCCGACCTGCTGCATGCGCGAATCTGCAGCGCGCGTGGTCTCCCGTGCTGATTGCACGTCCTTTGCTGCTACGGTCTTCCGCACCAAGCATCAAGCGTCGCATCGAACCATCCATTAAAAATACGGGTATACGCCTGTATCTCCAAGTGCAAACAGATGAATATTTCAAGAATACAAAGTCCAAAAAATACAACGACTCAGGCGTCCAGCTCCCAACGGACCCAAGCTCCGGGAAAGTCAGTTGAAATTCCAAATTCTAAGGGCCAGTAAAAAGCTCTTATCCCCAGCAAAGCACATCCCAACGGATCAACTCCGGGTATTCAAATTCAAAAATTCAAGGTTCAAAAATTCAAAATTTTCGATGCCAAGCTCCGTCCTGAACTGAAGGCGAAAAGGTACAAGTACAAACCGGAGTCATCACCAACCGCACCGAGGTAGACTCTATCCTTTTTTCTAACGCCTGTTTTATGCAGGTACCGGCGTACAAAGAGTGGTCTCGATTGCAGAACATCTTGATCATTCTCCATCCCTTTCGAAATACTTTGACTTGCGCTTTCCTAACCGAACGCTCAGTCAAAGTGGGGGCTCCTGTAGACACCTAATTTGTGTCTCCCCTTTGGGATGATGACGATACCATTATCCTTGTTAGGTGATTGGAGTAACTCCAAGCGAAAATCCCAATTGCTAAGAATATTTCCGAATTCAAGATCCAAAATCCAACCCACGAGACCGTTCCCCTCCCGGAACTCGGTACAAAATACAACTTCCAAAATCCAATTTCAAAATCCAAGTACAATCTCATCTAGTAGACCATCCCATTGGTTTTACTAGGCCTTTTCCACTCAAAATCATATAAGGCAAGTCAAATTCGGGCGCCGACCCACAAAACCGTGCATGCCGGGCCCCGTCCCGTAAAACCGGAATTCAAAAACCTTGTTTTTAGACGCTAAACGATGCCTTAACCTCCAAGCAAATACAAAACGCCAAACCTAGTACTATTCGTACAACAGGTACAACACTACAAGACGAAACAAGGAAGGATTCCCCGTCCTTGCTTTGGCGGCATTCAAGCCACGTCACCAGCGCCCAGCGCTGGTCCAGCGCCCTGCGCTGACGTGTGCTGGTGCCTTGCACCAATTCCTTCTATAAATACCCCTCATTTCCAGCATAATGGGGGAGGAGAACAACAATACAACATCGTAATTTCGACATTACGCCTCAAAATACAACTCAAAAACTCCTCAAAAACACATACAAAATTCCTAAATTCAAAAAAAGCAATTGGGGGCTCTTGCCTAAATCTAACTAGGTAAATCCGAATCCCATTTTAATCTACTATGTTGCTTTGATTTCTAAATGATTAGCAAGTTGGTGTTTTTAATCATTAAAAAACACCACTTGCAACAATCACACATGTTTTCCAAAAATACAAACTTTTCCAAAATACAAAATACAATTTTCAAAGATTCAAGGATGTCCAAGTTGTTTACAATCACCTCTTGGACTAGAATCACTATCAAACATGGGGTAATCAAAGATAACACCTTTTAACATTTAAAGGTTTAGTCTTTTGAGATTCAAAACTCCATTTTCAATATACAAGTTCAAGTTTTCAATTTTCAAGATCTTACCATGTTTAGGGTTATTCATAGTTATTTCCCTAAACTAGGATCATTTCAAGTTCAAGTTTCAATCATCTCAAGTTCAAAACTTCAATATTCAAGCTTTCAAGTTCAAGTTTAACATACAAAATCTAGGATATTTGGGTTGAGAAACCTCTCCCAAGTTGAGATTTTTGGCTTTGAATTCGTGTCGGGCGCACTTATTTTTAAGGAGCCGCTTGGCGTTCGAATCTCATGTGCCCAAGTACAAATTTCAATTATGCACCTTTCAATATTGCAATTTCAATATCGCACCTTTCAATACCGCAATTTCAATATTGCACTTTCAATACTGCACTTTCAATAACGCAATTTCAATACCGCACTTTCAATTCCGCATCTTTACTTGCCTAGTCCATTTCTAGGCAATGTGGACCTACTCCCTAGTCCTTTTCTAGGGGGTCTTGTATTTACTAATTCCGCACTTTATTTATTATTGTGATGTTGCTTTATTTGCTTTATGGCTTTCATCACCAACATGCTAAATACAACAAAATACAAAGGTTACATCACGCTTAACAAAGATATTTTTGGACAAACCGGCCATAGGTTCCTTAACTCAATCTTTAAAGCAAAGTGACCACCATACAATTAGAGATTCAATTTGCTCTTAATGCAAAACCCACATAGTCTAATCTAGGGTTTATTTTCGAAAACAATGTTGTGCCAACGTACTTGAATATTTCTAAAGCTCGCCGAATAAGCACTTTGTTCCCGTGCCCGGATCTCACCCATCCGTTTCAAGGATTCAAGGCCTTATCCAACATAGAGTCACTTGCGGTCTTTCCAAACGAGACTTTAAAAAATGTTTGGTGGCGACTCCTTCGAGGTACAAAAATTCAAACGGTTCTCTAAACGAGCCGCCCTCCCCCCCTTGTAGGAACGGAAAAAAAAACCCCTACAGCCGGCATCTTCATCTTTAATTATCACTTGTTCTGGACGTTGTTGCTCAGGTGGGGGACTAGGACGAGTGCCTTGTCCCGCATAATGTGTGTTCCTATCGTCCCTCCCTCAAGGAGGACGTTCGCCGGCCGAAGTATTTCGGTCCTGCCTATCATGATGAGCGTTCAGCGAGTTACCAGGGTGTTGGACGTCTGCCATGATACCGTACCTCCCAATAGACGGCGCCAAATGTTGTGGGAGTTTTTCCTTTAGTCGATGACGAGGAGGTATTCGGTTCCACGCACAGCTTAGTCCGAGTCACGACCGGTTACATCACCTGCAAGACAAGAATATTCCTGTTAGAATATTCCCTCTGATGCCTAAGTAAGATTAGGGTTTTAAGAGAGAGAAAGAGTATTAAATTTAGAGAGAAGAAAGAGAAATCAATGTCATGAATAGTGATGTATTCAATGCGTCGAAAATCTCACCCCTTTTCCTAGGGAAAAGGGGATATTTATACTATTTACCTTTTAGGGGAAACCCTAAAGAGGAAGGCCTATGATTGGCTAATTAGTTGTCAAGAGGACATGTGTCCTTTGATGATATGTATAATGAACCTTTCTTGGGCCTTGGGGCATACGAAATAAGAATTATAATAATTATCATTCAACCCAATGGGGAAAGGATGGTTGGCCTGATCAATGACATGATTGACAAGTGGAGAATTACGTGCCAGGCCAAGACACGTGACGTACCTCGATTGGCCCAAGTAGGCCGTGTGGTTTTACCCACATCAGATATGGTTACCAAAATTAAAATTTTAATGAAATAGTCCATTTAACAAAGGGGCGTTTTTTACTTTTGATTTTTCATTCCAAATTACTTTTGATCGATTTTGTAAGGAGACAATAACTTCACCAGTATAAATGGGAAAATTTTATGTAATAAGGACATGGGGACTTAACATAATATTATTAACTTATTATTATAGAAAATACTACATTTACCAATATATTTTCATGAAATATTTCATTTAACAAAGTGAGTTTTTTTACTTTTAAGTAGATGTTTTTTTAAAAAATTTAAGATATTTACCTAAAAAAATATACATTTATGGTTACTTATTTTTATCAAAATAATAATTAAATGATATGAAAAAAAATTCAAAAAAAAAATTATGTACGGAGTAACCATTAATGACATAATAATGTTTACTAAAAGAATTACTCCCACAGTTTTTAAAAAGAGATACATTTTCCTTAAACTGTCGTATTTTAAAAAGAGATACACTTTCCTTTTTTGACATGTCTTGGTCCACACTTCCAATTATATTACTCCCTTCTTTTCTTTTTATATGTTACGTTTTCCTTTTATGGCGTTTCACAATGTTCTTTATGTGGAAGAATTTTTCCCTTTATAAACTTATTATACTGTTATTTTTGTGCCATCTTTTAATTTTAATTGGTCCAATTTTTTTAACTCATTAAATTACTTTACAATTTCCCAAGTAGCAAATTAATCATTTCTAAAAGAAGAAAATATATATTCAACGATATTATCAGCGTAAAATAGATGAAGCTAATACTAATTACTATGCTTAATGAAATTAATCCATATCACAGCCAAAGATTAAACAATGCAACTTGAGTTAACTTTTCAAATTATACAAATTACATAATTAGATAGATGTTTTTGGTGCAAAACATAATTGATAGATAATCACATCGATCACATATTGTTTTAGTAAACTGATTTCGATTAACATAAACTACAATAGAAGCAAATCTCTCTCAATCGTAAACAAACATCGTTCATCACAAAAAGTGTTAAATTTAGTTAAACATGATTTTGTGTAAATTGAACATGAATCTTTATAAGTAGAACACGAGAGTTAAGAAAATGAACATTACACAAAAATAGTGAACATATATTAATTTTATGGACAAATTGTTTTTTACCACCTACAAAAATCGAAAAATTATTTTTTACCACCTAAAAAACTAAAACTTGTCTTTTACCACCAAAAAAAATATTTAAACTTGTTTTTTACCACCTGAAAACGAAAGAACAGGAAACCTTTATGTGTGGTTACCTAATTCAATTTTCCTTCAACTTTATTACACTCCTTGTGTAATTTTCTTCAACTATTTCACTCATTTCTCTTTACTTCAATTGATTTTTGTTAATTTTGTAAATTAATGATGGTGAAAATTTATTTGAATTCATGGAAGATAAAGAAGCGGGGGAAAATAAGAGAATTAAATACATGAAATCGTGGAAGAAGAAAACATATCAAAAGTATTACCGTTATTGTGGCCCCTCACATTACATTTTCATTTATTTTTCTATTTTTTAGGTGGTAGAAAACAAGTTTTAAATTTTTCTTAGGTGGTAAAATACAAATTTTAGTTTTTTAGGTGGTAAAAAAAAAATTCGATTTTTTTAGGTGGTACTCCCTCCGTATTTATTTAAGGGATACACTTGCCTTTTCCGGCCGTATTTATTTAAGAGATACACTTGCCATTTTTATTAACTTATCAACCCCACCATCTAATTAAATAATCTATCTACACCCCATCCCCACCCCCCATCCACTAAAATAACATGGTCCCCACTTGTTTTACTTATTAAAATATCTACCCAACCCCACTTGTTTTATTACTTTATTTCATTCAATTCTTTTTCTTAATACCCATGTCCGACCAAGTGTATCTCTTAAATAAATACGGAGGGAGTAAAAAACAATTTATCCTAATTTTATAATTTAAATTTATTTGAACTTGATTTTGTGTAAAATTGAACATGATTCTTTATAAGTTGAACACGAGAGTTGAAAAACTGAACATCGCACAAAAATGTTATTATTCGTGAACATCATCTTTTATAAGTTGAACATTATACATAACAAATTCAGAATTAATATTCAGCAATAACTACCACAAGTACAACCACCATGAACAACAATCCTAACCACAATACCAACAACGACAACCATATCAAACTAACAAATGTAGTTCATTCTAATCACACTTATAAGTCTTTATCAAGTAATCTGTGTAACAAATCAAAATTAATAATGAATAAATTGCAATTTCTCTATCAAATTCAAATTCATAAATTGACACTTAAATCATTGAACTGTTTGCAATTCGACTTTATAAGTGAACTATTCGCACACAAAATTGAATACGTGAACATGCAATTTCTCAATCAAATTCACACAAAAGCTAGGGTTAACAACTAATTACTTCAAAAAAATTCGTCCGAAATTAATGAAGTCGAATTTATTAAGTTATACAAATGAAGGAGATAGAACTGACCAGAGTAAGAGATGGAAGGATTCACGGCTTTTAGTTGAACATGAGTTCGGCTCTGTTCACCAGCGCATCTCCCTTCCCTATCCCGGAGAGAGACTTCAATGTCGATGGTGAAAGAGCAGCGTCGAGAGAGCGGAGCGCCGATGTTCGACCGCCAGGGCACGAAGGATCAGAGGGGCAGCGTCGCAAGGGAGGAGAGAGAGAGAGAGAGAGAGAGAGAGAGAGAGAGAGAGAGAGAGAGAGAGAGTGTTATGTCGGCTTCAGCGACGACGTATTTGGCACGAGTAGCTGCGCACCGTTGAGGAAGTGGTTGTTGTTAGATCAAAGGGAGGCGGAGTGTCGATGGTTAGATCAAAGGGAGGCGGCAGCGAAAGGCGGAGGGAAGGAGGTCGGATTGTTTGGGAGGAGAGTGAAGGAGTGACATCAATGGAGGAAAAAGAGTGAGAGGTTTGATGAAAGAGAAAATGATGAGAGGTTAGAGAGAGAAAAAGGGGTAAAGAATAGGCGCGTGCTTTTGCTAATGATGAAACGCAGCCGTTTCATTGCGTATGCATGTATATATTAATAATTACTTTAAAAGTGCTTGGGTCTGCTATTCGTGGCCTAGATTGTTATATAAACGGCTAGCAATATTCTCCTAAACCAGCAGATGCATATATTGTTCTAATTCTAACAACACCTTTCCATTCAAGAGATTTCTGTACACAATCATGGTTGTTACTCAACACAAAAGCAGAACCAATCCCCAAACACAGGGAGGAAGAAAACCAAAAATATATGTTTTCTCCTCCAATTTTCATTTCTTTGCCAACCACTTAATCCGTTTGTCGGATAAATTTTGATGAGAAACCCGTAATTTATGATTCCAGGAGGCAAATAAATGAACATGATTTATCAAAATCATATATTCTCGTGATTTCATAATCATTAATCAGATGATTAGTTGAACAATCTACAAGCTTTCAGCAAAGACACTTCACACACGGGACAAACTCTTCATGTATTCACTCCTGTCATTCCTGCACTTCCTTTTCCAGGATAAGAGTTGTTACAGTCAATCTCAGTACATCGTTTGAGTTGAGGCTTACTTTTTATACTTTTAAACCCTCAGCGAATTTGATGATATTGAGTGATTCCGCGCTTTGGTGGGAGCTTCCTCAATATAAAAAGAACCAGAGTGGAAGGTACTATTTCCACCAACTGAGATGGGAAACAACCAAATATTAGAAATAACTCAAGCCATTGTTTCCTCATTAAGCAGATATGCAAATGCCCTAGAAAATTGTGGAAAGAAAATAAAAGGAAAACTTAAGCTTACCAGATAGTACATGAAATTAAGAACTGGATGATCTAAAACATCAAGATCAGCGGCTTTATCAAAAGCATTGAAGCACATCTGCATCAGAGATTAGCCGGACAGAAGAATCCATCAGATAACCTCATTGAGAACAAACATCCGGAACTCCTTGCTTCAAATTTTTAATTTTTTTTTAAAGAGGACCCGTCTTTTCTGTCTTTACGAATTACAATATACGAAAAAAAAGGTTTCAAACAATTAGAAGCAACTACCAAGTATTCTTTACTTCACACAATTAAGTAAAACTCAGAAGACAGTTTGTTCATTCATTGTAAGATATTCCATTAGCTTTAACTTGGTAAATCGTACATAAACTACAGGAGTGTTTGCTTAAACCAAGATAACACTAAGCTCAATGTTTTCATCTCTCATCAAATATATACAAATTTATTAACTTTTTAGAAAAAAATTCTTATAACGGCCAGATTTGTAAAGCTGTTTCTGGAGTGAAAGCAAGAAAGCTGGTGTTTTAGGTCAATCAGATGGGAAAGAAGCAAATGTTAGTGTAGTACATTAAAAAAATCAAGGAAGACCAGAAAAGATGGTTTTTGGTCGGGCCAATTTTCGCTACCTTCGATGAGCACATACCATTAAAAAGAACTATGTTTCATTATTTTCTAGCAAGTATAGAAGAAACATGCATCAGGCCTCAAGCCTAAGCACTATGCCTTGTGTTTTGTTAGCCAAACTGTAATACTTGAGTAGCAAGTTGCATTTAATTTGTCAACTTATTACAGCTACATGGAGAAAGTCACACGAGCATTATATGCATGCATACATAGACAATACATAAGCAACAAAATGAGAACTGTGACGTAAAAAGTCAAGCAAGGCTGCCTAAAAGACAACACAACACTTACCATGACACATCTTACGAGGAAACATGTAAAACATATTGTGGTTACATAGCCAACCTGCAAAAAGTGCGTAACAAAAATACTTTTAGTCATAAGATATGCCCAATTTCAGAAATTTTAGAACAACACATCAGTGAGCCGGGGGGAGGGGGAGGGGGAGTAAGAGAGAGCAATGCACCTCCTGAAGCTTCTTACGTCTCCCTTTTGATTCGACAGGGAACCTTTGCAACATTAAGAAAAGCCTGCCAATAAAGACCATAAACAGCTGAGGTATGGAGATGGAAATGAACAAAACTACAATAATTATAGAAATCTTCTTTGTTAATGTTCCGGAGAAAATAAAAACCGACACACAAATGACAAACACCCAACAGACAACTCAATAAACTAAACTATCAGTTAATAGCTATAAGCATTTGTAGGCTCAACATTAGAATTCATTTAGATTCTGTCAAATCTATCATTCAGGCTTCCTACCACGTTCACAAGACAATCAGCACCCTCTTTCGCAAGAGAAATATGAGCAAGGACAAAAAGGTTCTTCATCATGGTTCAATCACAGCCAATCACTTTTCTCACAGACGATTCATATACTCGAATCGTGATGCCAACGCCAAGTGGCAATCCAGCCCAATTAACCAAGAGTTAGCATTGAATTCTCAGGATGGAACTTACATATAAAAGAAGGTTACAGCAATGAGCCTAAAGTTGGAAAATTATTGGCATGCCAATTCTATATATGGTGTCACAGCCTCACAGGCTTCGAAATTGAAGCAGATCATAGCACACATCATGAAAGCTTATGTTGGAAATACTGGAAGCATGATACATGTCAAGTTGTCAACCTTTTCTCCAAGGTTCCATAGGAAAGGCAATTTCTTCCACTACTATTCTCCATATACTGAATTAACTGAAAGCGTAAACGCATGGACTCATCTTCATAGTTTATTAAAACTTAGTTTAGGAAGTTGCAATGAAATACCTTCCTCCATAAAGAAGAAAACCAAGAGCTGCAAACAAAGACACACCTGCCAATAACAAGTACATAAGGAGTCAGAAAATTTAAAGGTGAATTACCAGCTTCAAAGTTATGAGAACAGGGGGACAAACCTGCGAAAAACATCTTTGACAAAATTACGAGAACAGGGATTGGTTTCCACCACAAGATCAACCACAAAGCAATCTGTAATAGTCAAAGGATATATTTAGTAATATAATCACTGTCTATTATCTCACTGACAGAAAATTAAGCTGCTATAGTTATAGGAAGCTGCATATTCATGCAACTTGATGTAAATTGAGAAGAGAGCAAAAAGGTGGTGGTACATTAAAAAAAGGTAGAAAATACTTAGTAGTTCAATCGGCATATTAAAACAAAAGCCACACTTGAAAAATTACAAATGTATCTTTTTCTGCAAAAAGGATCACAAACCTAGCTCAAATCCTCTATTAGAAGCGAGAATGGAAGTGGCATTCTCAGAAACACTCTGAAAACATATGGATCAGACACAGGAATGTCCCCAAACCGTCTAAAGATTTATTACTCATGCAGCAAAGGGCAAGTAGTTTCTTAGTTTCTCTCTAAATGGGTTCATAGTCAGACAAGTCAGCAGCATAAAACAGCAACTTGACGTGAATCGCAGAAGTGAGCAACAGACAACGGCCTTTTTACTAGATAGACATAGACAATACTATGGTAAATATCCAGATCTTGCATGGGAACTAATTCAGGTAGTCAATTTGAAAGTGGGTAATGTAGACTGGCTATTTGGCTAGGGAGCATTATTGCACCTTTGGTACTGTAACTACTGTTCCAGGTTTATCAAACTCTGGAGCCTGCGTAGATTGGCCTTAAGGCAGTACATTAGATTATCTGCCTTAACACAAAGGGAGTTATTGAAATGAAATTGAGATAGAAAGAAGGAACTACAAGGCTGTAGAGGAAAACTGGGGGGAAGAAAGAGAAAGAAGTTAGTGAATCGTGAGTGTTATTTTATCTCAATGCATTCTCCAAAATCTAACATATAAAGAACAATAGTGCTTTAATTGTGTAGCCTCCTTATTACAACCCTAAAAATAGTGTTTTTACCACCCACAGCAAAAAAAAACTGGGTAAAAAAGAAACAAATCTTCCTAAGCAGAAACAAAACAAAAATTAACGTAATCTTTATCTGAACTTTCTCAAACTATCCTAAAAATGTAACTTACTAAAACCAAATAAAAAAAATGCAAGCACATTTTATGATTTCCTAAAAAACTATTTTATTCTTTGCTATAATCAATGAGCAATGGTACCAACCAAACCCTTGGTGCCATATATGTGTCACAAAAGACTACAATTTCAATGATGCAACCTTATCACTAAACTAGTGAACTAAAAAAAAAAAAGCAAATGAGTGAAAGGGCACAAAGCACAGGTCTAAGGATGACACTTGATGTGAACATCTATGTTACACAAAGAATTGAAAGGAGAATTGACTACAATGCTACTGATTCTAACCAATAACACCAAACAACAAGAAATTTTAGCGGTATAGTAGGACGACTATTTTTGATGGGACTGGGAGGAGAGGGGGGGGGGGGGGGGGGGGGGGACGTTCTTCATGACCCTTGGAAGACAAATCCCTAACAAACCATTTACCACAAAGGCCCAAAGCCACGCAGATTCTTTATCGCCACTATACTCTGCCCTATCAAGGACTATAAAGGATTAAATCAGGCAATACCTCATAAAACACTACTACCAATCAAACCTACAGCATATCGCCCCTTATCATAAGTGTTTAATATTTTAAATTGTTAAATAGATACAGAAGAAAGTATGAATTGCTGAAAGTAAATTATGTGAGATTCTCTTTTACTATAGATTGAAAGATGTTTCTTAAAATATCAGAAACATAATTTGATTCAACCAACTTGGATTGAGTTAGAAACATCCTCATTAAATGAAGTTACAAACTACAGCATAGAACCAAGTTACTGGAATTGCTCATTTCAAGGGAACTTAATAATTCAACCAAACAGAAGCAATAATGAAAAAAGATAAAGAAAGAAAAGCCTTTATCTCCTTGACATGGATGTAAGAGGTTTTGCACTCTACTATAGCCATGTGCCCAAATTGTCAAGGTGTAAGCCCAAAGGGCAAAGATTCATCATCACTGTTGATGTTGTTGTTATAATAATAATTTTTGGCACAACGGAATATTTTATGTGGGTTCTTCCTGAAACCTCTTCAAAAGTGTTGGCGAATGCAGGTAACAGTGCATTACACGAGGACCTACACGCAGTGCTAGGAACCTACCTCAGTTCGGTTCATACTAGGTAATTGATGTTAATTCCCAAAGAAATCCTAAAAGAGTGCAACTGTGCCAGTTTACAAGTCCAGCCATTAAATACGGAGTATAAATAACAAGATCTTGGTTACACCTAATACTATCTGTCATATATACATAAAAGTTAAAATATGTCTTTAGGCACCCCCACAAACTTTATCAGGGAATCAATCAGTCATGTCATTGGTCACATCATTTTACTTCAAGAGGAACTCCATGATAGATTTAACTAAGAGGTCCCAACTTTTAAAACTTTCAAATAACAGCAACAAATTTTACCCTGCAATATAACACAAAATCTTGTATTGGTCAAACAAACCACCCAGTTTTTTCTCAAAAAACAGAGAACGTATGGCAAAATGGATGAGTTATGCTGATCAAAAGGATGTTACATAAATTTACCACAAAAGGGAAGGAAAAAAATTGCTTCTCAAAATAGTCCACGTATGAGGGAGACCTTTCACCTGAATGATGTAGACCACTGCGTTAATTGTAAAGAAACTAGGCCTGAGACCATCGGTAGATACTGCACGCGCCTAACACAAACAAATCTCGATTAGGCAAAAGGCAAACATAAATAAACTTCACACCAAAATAGGAAATAAAAGCCCAAAGTGGAAAACCACATAACAAATCAAACCTGGTAGTATATCTCTGCCCAGAACAAGACCAAGAGTGCATAGGTAGTGAAGAAGGCAAGACTTGGCAAATCAAGCAAGACATGTTGGACTATCTGAATTTCATAACATAAGAGGTATCAAAGACACAATCCCAGACCAATTCAACACAAGCAAAGAACTAAATGTAAACCATGTAAATCGAAGTGATGCCAAACCTCAGGCTGCAAGAGCTGCACATCTCGTCGAAACACGAAAACTACACATCTAACTGCACAAATATCAACATTTCAGTTAATTACAGTAACTAATCTACCTACATAAGAACGCCACCAAATTTGAAAGTGATAAACAATGTTATTCGATGGCGAAAAATATCAGTTTAACATACCTCCATTAACCAGGAAATTCAAGAAATGGAAAACCTTTTGAGTAGTCCATCCATACTCAGGAACTCTCAACTGTATTCTCACCAATTGAACCTATATCACGCACAAAAATAACTCCATAGTATCAATGACCCATAAACAAAAACTTCCTCAAAATACATAACCTTCATCCAGTATTACATCAAAGACAACATTCTATTTTCCTCTTTTAATTTTCTTAATAAAAATACCAAATTAGATTATATTACATAGTCCACCTTCCAAATCCAATTCCAATTCCAACAACAATAAACTAATTAATCAAAAACACCCAACAAAACCCATCAATAATTATCAACAAAAATCAATAAATCTAAACAAAAAAAACCGAGAAACAAAATTACCAGGGCAACTACGGAAACAATCCCATACAAGATGGACAAGACATGAAAAATTCGATCTTGCCAAAGAAGAGAATCATTGATATTATTCCACCAATTAGAAGCATCTTTCAGAAGAAACGCTGTCACCGCCAGCGAAGGGTCCAGCGTTTCTGCCATGAAAATCCCAAAACTGTAAAAACTTCAAATCCCTTTTCTAATTTCTTTGCCCCAAAAAAAATTTCCAGAAAAAATACCGGGAATTATTGATTTGGGCAAGAAATTATTTCTGATTTTTTCTGATGGTAATATTTATTATTAATCTTTCTGGACGGAAAAAGGCCTAACCAAAGGAAATTTCGTGAAAGAGAAAAAAAGAATGGTGTTCGGTTTTGGCTTGTGTTTATTGTTTTGTGTTCTTCTGATTTGCGTTTTTTTTTTGGGTAAATTAATAATTTGAATTATTATGGTTATTATATTCGTATTTTTATTTTAGGTTTTCTTTTTAAATTTTATTTTTCCTGGTGGAAGAGAGCTGGAGTTTGACAAGAGGGAAGAGGCCAAAAAGTGCTTGTTTGAGTTTAGGAGGGATGAAAGTTTTTCTTTCTTTTTTTTTCAATTCGAGAATTTCTTTCTTTTATTTAAAGAGCCATATTTTTTGTTTGAATTTCTAAAAAGTACACTTATTATTCACTTAGAACTTACTCCGTACTTCCATAGAAGTTAGAAGGAGCAGAGCTGTTAAAACAGATCATCGAGTCGGGTTCGGGTCGGGTCATCTCGGGTCTCGGGTCATGATCAGGTCGGGTCGTGTCTGGTCAATATTTCATCCGGGTTGAGTTCGGATTCGGTCGGGTCGATTTCAGGTCGGGTCATGTCGGGTTTTTTCCTATCCTGAGTTCAGGTCGGGTCTCATTTCGGCCAGGTTTGATTCCTAGTTCGGGTCTTATCGGGTCGGGTTTAAGTCGGTTTGTAGCAGGTAATTTCGGGTTCGGGTCTTATCGAGTCGGGTTTAAGTCGTTTGCAACACAATTATTTTCGGGTTCGGGTCTTGGTTTGGATCGGATAATAATCGGATCAGATAGAATTCAGGTCGGGTCACTCTCGGGAAAGGGTCAAACTCGGGTCTGATAATTAACTTATACATTTTAATTATTTTATATTGTAAAAAATATTGTTAAATTTTATATAGACCAAATAATCGCGTGTTTTTGTCAAGTCAATACATATATAAAGTGAATATTACGAACCAATGATCGATTTGGTCATCTCGAAATGTGAAAGTGAAAAACATTTACTCCTGCAACTCGAATTTCATTTTTGGATTGAGGGGTAAGTGAATGGGTCTCGAGCCAATGCGAGTCTACTGTGTGATAGTGTAACCGTTTTTCTCGTTACGTTGTTGAGCACATTGACATAGGTTGCGCAGACAAAGAGAAATACTGTCAGTTAGGATGTTAGATTCAATTCTTACCTTTCATCTCATCCAAATTGCAAAAAATAACTCGAAATTATTGTAAAAACAAAATAAGTGTTACTTTACTTTTGTTTATTTATATAAAAACGTTAATTTGTTCAACACGTTTTAATTTTTTCAAATTTTAATTTTTCAGTTTCTAGTAAATAATTAAAATAGATTTATCGTTGAAGTTAATATTTGGTCGTGTCAATGACAAGTCGGGTTATCAACAGGTCGGGTAAATCGGGTTATCACAGGTCAGGTCAATAGCAGGTTTCATCGAGTTACAATCGGTTTCGGGTTGACATCGGGTCGGGTATCGAATCGGGTTCGGGTCATTGTTCGGTCAGGTCAGTTCGGTTATCGGTCATCTTCGGGTCGGGTTCGGGTTCGGGTTCGGTGTTACAACATCGGGTTAAAATCGGTTATTGGTTTTTTCGGGTCGGGTACAGGTCGGGTTTCGGGTTACCTGTTTTACCATAATTTCGGGTCATGGTAGGTCACGGGTTCGGTCGGTTCAGGTCGGATTTTCGGCTCGGGTCAGTTTTTGACAGCTCTAAGAAGGAGTATACGTAATGGCAAAATCTGCACTTCTTTTTATAACAACTTCGTATAAAATTATATAGCCTAACACATAATTGAAATGAGTAATGAAAACTAATTAGAGATATAGGATACGGAGAAACAAATTTATTCTTATAGATAATACTATATTACTATGTGATTTTTTTTTTCTTCCTTTTTTTTTTTAGCTTTTTGACTCAAAATAAATGGTACAAAGTATGATATTGACATTCTAAAAGTTTATGTTAAGCATTACCATTAGGAACCAATTTCCGACTGAAATGACAAACAATGTTATTGTAAAATACGCTCATTTTTTATTAAATTCTCAATATGCGTCAGCAAATAACACCTGGCTATTTTTTGTAGCGAGTCAACACAAAATCTCTAAATCACCAACTTAGTTGACGATTTATAGTTAAAGAGTCGCCAGCTAAATAGGCAAATCTAGTATAGACCAAATTCCACGAAACAAAATGTCTATTTTCCTCAAGACAAAATTGTCAATTGAAAGGGCAACTTATCAGGAAAACTCGTCAATGAATTGACAATTTTGTTATGAGGAAAATCATCATTTCAATTGGCAAATTTATACTGAACCGGAAAAAAAAATTTAAAATTAAAATCAACACTACCGTGAATTTAAGATCAGAAATTATATGAAAAGGGGCATATTTTTGAAGTGTTGAAGTTTTTTTAGCATTTAAGCAAAAAATTGACAACATTATGAATTTATGAGAACTCGCCTTTTAGTAGTACTCTACTCTAAATGAGGATTGCATAAATCATTACCAATTAAGTGGTTGACTTCCAATACAAATAAGTTTATCATGCTAAGAATTGCCTATTTTAGTTATAGAGTAGGCCATGCCTAGTTTTCTTTCCTAATTCAGTGGAAAAAGAAAACAGAACAAGAAATTCAATGAATGAATTTCTATGCACTCCTCTTTGAGATTAATTCATTGGGTATTGGCTTCCTGAAGCAGCCAGCCTCCATTTTGCAATTGTTGTGCCGAATTTGTCATAATAGGCATAAAATTTGTGAAGAACAGGCCAAATTTGCCTGAAAGTTAGAAATCATGTTCCTATGTAATAGTGAAAACTGATTACAACTTTAGCTGCTGAGAAAGGCTCCACCTAATTTCCTTCAAGTAGAGAAGTAGAAAACCCCAATCAAAATAGAGATAAATACAAAAATGATCGAGTAGAGTAGAAGAGGATGGCAAGCACAGAACATTAACAACAGCAACTAAAGAACGAAAATTTGGATGGTATTCTGCCAGTCTTTCTGATATACTCAGCCTGCTGCTCAGTCTTTGCTGCTTGCTTATTCATCTTCACTTCAGCCGCTGCTCGCTTTTCTTCAGCCTTGTGCCTCGCAGCAGCAAGCTTGTTCATGAACTTATCCTGTGCTTTGGCTTTTATTCTTTCAACCTCAACCTGAACATTCACCATTTATTATGAAGAGATTAAAATTTGGTTAAGAAATTCTATGCAAATATGGCAGGACCACACAGTTGATCTAATGCGTTATAAAGAGTCAAAAGACTTCTGAAAGTATACTATAAACTCTTATACGACGTTCACTTGTGACAAGACTAAAAAATCTGTAGAGTGGAATGTTTCAGTTAAATGGACTTTTGTTTGCTTCCTACCTATGGCGAAATTTCATGCCAGCTTTACCTTTCTGTTTATCGTAGATCACATATATATATATAACTTCTTTCAATGCTATTTCCCCATATAACGAATGATAACAAATACTCCATCTGTCCCATAACTATCTTCTTGATAGGCTTTGTCACGCATATCCAAAGAACATTCAGAGGGATGGACCAAAAAGTCACTAAATACCGAGTAGCCAGTGGCGGATCTTAAACAATTTTATGAGGGGTGCCAATAGAAGAATTAAACAATGTAGTATGGAATTTATACAATTATACACAAATTTTAGGGGAGGCCGCCACTAATAATACACTACTGAATTTTCCGCCCAGGTGGGGGCGGGCCCACCCAAGGCAAATGCAAGATCTGCCATTGCGAGTAGCCTTTTTTGAGAGTCGATATAGAGAAAATAGTAAGAGAAGTGTAGTTTGCAGTTTGCTCCTGTTTTATCTCCTTCAATCAGCATCATCTCTGCTCTCAAATCCCACAAACACGCACAGAAAAATCTAGTGTTTTGTGACTTCCGCTTAATTTACTAACTCTTATATAATATTCACTTTCAACAAGGACGAAAGAATTACAAGGCGATCTATCTTTCAAATAACATTCCAAAGTTGTTCTCTTCATATCTACAGCAAAGTAGCAAGCTAGTTGTTAAAGCTTCTTTTTCCTTATTGCAAACGATAATAAAGAACTCTTCCTAACGTCTTTATTACAAATGACATAACTCTTCCTAACGTCTTTATTATTACATGTAATATCCAAATTAATTTGGTAGTTCAATAATCAAGTACACAAATATGGGATGTCAGATACCACAAAAAATGCCAACTGATCCCGGATATACTTTTCAAGAGATGCAGACAAAAATTATTGATTTCATCATGATCAACAAGGCAATTTATATCAGTAACAATTAACAAATGGTAACATAAATATCGTAACAGTTAAAGAGTACCTCATTTTTTCTCATCTCAGCCTCTGTTTTGGCTTTTTGATGATTTTCCCATGCTTGGATCTTCATTTCTTCACGTTCAAACCTGAATAATCTCTGAGTGGGTTACTTTTTTCCAGATAACACCAAGAAAAGGTACAAGTATTAAAGAAAAAAAATTGGTCACAAATGAGTTCTGTAATTGAAGTAGATGATTTGCTTTTCAACTGTTAACCAATGAAATTCAAGCCAAGAAACCCCTCCAAAAAAAAAGAACAAATCTCTACTGAGAAAGAGTCTCAACTCGAGCTCAAAGAGAACTTTGCAATACTGCAGATCAGTATAACAAGCTTTTTAATCAAATTGATTCCTTTCTTTCTTATGGTTTTCCGGTTTAAATCTCTATAGTACGAGTTCTCCCCCTCCAGTCACCAGTTTCAATGAGATTCTTGCTGGGTTATCATTTACATTTGAGTTATGTGTTTTGGCTCTAATTATCCAACTCACCTACATAGAGAAACCTTTTGACTTCTGATAAGTTTCACAGAGACAATCACAAAAGCAATCAAGCAGTATTCATCAAATAGTATACATTTCTTTCAGCAGGCATGTAACCAGAAAGGACTGGTGGAGAACAACCCCTTAACTCCTCGAGCTTTTCCATAGCTCGCTGAGAAGCATAATTTGGATACATTATCCTATTTATAACCAGTAATTCTATATGGCTAACTTGTAATGTGCAACACAAGCCAAACATTAAAAGATACAGTGCAGCTCCCCTTCTCTTCTAAACATATACTTTCGGCAAGTACAGAACACGATCCTTTCCCCCTGCAGTTACTGTGCCGTGAGTGGATGATCCTCACTAAAGGTTATTGCAATGGAGCAGTTTTATTGCCTAAAAGTGGGTGTGTGTGCTGTGTGTATGGGGGTGTGGGGGGGGGGGGGGGGTGTGGAGGATCTCTTATTAATTCAGAAGATAGAGCTAACACCACTAATAAACTTGGATCCTTTATACTGTGTATAAACCTTTAAAATCGCAAGGGAATTTGAACATTTTCACAATATGGGGAGGCAGATATAAGGGAATACAGTACCTTGCCGTGTACTTCTCTTTCTCAGCTTCCTCCCAAGCTTCCGCCCTTGCCTCAATAACACTCTTAGACACTTGCTCTCCAGCCATTGCGTTAACTGAAGATGATGTTTCTTCATCATCTTTACCAGCCCATGCAGCTATATTCATTTTACCAAGCTGCATACCCAGTTCCATTATTTCTTTCCTCGTTTTCATCTGCATCTCCTTCTCAGAAAGAAGCTCCTTTCTGTGCAAGTTTAAACTGTCATTTATCATGTTTGTGTGTGCTGCTGAAAGATTAGCTCTTTTAGGCGTTGATGACCTTGAAGAAGTAGGACTGTGCATCGGTGATTTCACCTTGACAGGAGTTCCAGTTCTCGAAGGTTCCTGGCTTGCTAGAGGAGTCATCTCTGTCCCCATATCCCTCATGGAAACAGATCTTGCAAATGACGTAGGTGGAATCAAGGTTGTCGATGTTTGGATTGATATAGATGAATCATGTTGACTGAGATGAACTACAAAAGATAACCAATGTGTTCATTTATATACAAGTTCTGTTAAGTCATAATATCGTTACAAAAGTAAAGTCATGAAACTAGTAAAACTGAGCTCGACAATGATTAAGGTGAAACAAAATTATTGAAAATCTGTAGTCAACTCTTACTTTCAGGATGGCCACCAGAATTTTCAGTCATATTCCCTGCTTTGCCCTGTAAATCAGCATGTGGGTATGGATCTGACTCCCAGCTCACCAATTTTTGTGTGGCATTTGCTTTCTTTGCCAGACTTGAATCCATCCTCTTCATATCAGGCTCTTCAAACGCAACTAATTTTTCATCTGGAACTTCAAGAACTACTTTTGTTGCAGGTTTCCTACCTCCATGGCCAAAAATGTTAGTTTTCCTTGCCCCTTGCACACCATGTGACGGCCCAGTCCTTGGTCTGTTTGAAGGAGGGCTCGCTATCCACTTCTGTGCATCATCCCATTTAGATGGTGCTGGCTTGGAGAATGGCGCAGCTGGCACTCTTGGTTGTCCTCGCTCTGACTTCTGAAACTCAAACGGTGATGATACCACACCCAAGTTGGCATGCCCATTTTCATAATCTACCTCAAAATCTTCACTTAACCCGAGCCTTGAACTGACAAAAGTTTGATCTTTTGACTTACGATCTGTTATCATTTCTGAATCCCCAGTTGTGGAAGTTGAGCATTCAACAAATTCACGCACAACATCCACATCCTTGTAGCTTTCAGAATAATCAGTACCTAGACATATTTGGAAAAAATGAATTTCTAAAAATCAAGTACTAAATTAGTAACCTGTGGCATAAAATTGAGCATTGGAATTCAGTGTCAAGATGCACTTTTTTTTTACAAATTTTGTAGCATTGGGGGACCGACATGGATCGAGCTAGGAAACGACAAACATTATTTCTCTCCTGCACTAATAATTTACTATAATAACTCACGGTAACTACATGGAATTCTGATGATGTTGAATAAAAATTGAGAGTACTAGCGGGTTTAAAAAAAATTGTGATGAACAGGCTCCTTTAGTCGCTATGGACAGTTTTATGCTCAACTGATCATGACGTTTTTCTATAGCATCTACCACTGCCACCTCAGTGGGAATGAAAAACAGAAAAAAGAACCATATATATTACCTGACAAACTTAGTTAAAGACTATGGCTGAGGGAAGTTTGTGATGAAAGTCATGAAACAACCCCACCAAAATGGACATGGGATTAATCAAGTTTTATTAGAACCCTAAAGTCTTTATTGAAGAAAATATGAAATCATTGCATAAACCCATAGGTAGGCAGAGTCGATTCAAAACCTTTAAAAGTAACTAATCGGAATCTTTAAGGCTTTAACAAATTTTCCCTTTGACATCTTAAACTAATCCTAATCCAAACTTCCTCCCCCCTTTATATCAACTCCATAAACCTTTTTTTTTGTTCCTTTCTCTCACTCTTTGTTGAGTACAATTAATTTTTATACTTTGTATTCGATTAAATGGTTACTTACTCTCTTTTTTTGAGGGGAAAGACATGTATAAGTTATTACATACAGTGCTTAGAGTCAAACTTGTTAATAAAATCATACATTCAAAGCTAATAAAATAATTCATGCCACAAAAACTTTAGGCAGAAACACAGCCAGTGAAGCAAAGTAGCTGCCTAATGCCAATTAGCTTAGCCTTGATGGTGGTACCCGAGATTTTAGATTGAATCCCGCCTACATCATTGCCTTTTGTAACTACAAATATGAACAGAGAGTGAAGCAAACGTACCTGGATCGTTTACACCAGAATGCTGAGATCTTAAAGAACAAGATGAATTCACCTCCCCCGGAAGTTCCCTCCTCTTCTTCTCTACTCCCATTAGCATACTCCTCAGCTTCGCCGGTGACAACCCTCCTCCTTTCTATACCCACAAAACAACCAAAACCCAGAAAACTCAAAATCACAAATATAAGTTAATAATTCAAACCAAGCATAACTAAAAAAAATTGCAGAAAACCCCAGAAAACTCATAATCACAAATTTAAACTCAAAACCCAGTAAAAAGAAATTTAAAAAATCAACTAACCACAACTGCATTCTGGCCCTGTGGCGGATACATATGAATTTTCAGGAAACCCAGAAAACTAATAATCACAAAACTAAGCTCAAAACCCAGAAAGAAAAAGGGAAAAAAGTCAAAAAACTTATGAAACCAACAAAAAACGAAGAATGTGCAACAACAACAACAACAAAAAAAACCCCAAAATACTCAAAATTACAAATCAGACCTAAAATCCCAAAGAAGACAAATCAACCAATCAAGCAAAAAATGGAATTTGCAAGAAAATAAAAGGGGAAATTAAACCTGAGGTCTTTCAATCCTTTCGTACTCCATTTGAAGAGAAGTTGCAAAGATGAAATACTGTAAAGTAATCAATCTTCCATTTGAATGAATATTTTATCTCTCTTCAGTCAAAGAAGAAGAATGCCCTTTGCTTCCATGAATGTAAATGGAGTGTCTAACGGACAAATTATCAGCAAAAAATGGAGCTCAGATTCAGCAGGCCCATTTCTCTGTCCTCTAGTGTCTACTGTCTAGTAGTCTGCACTATTTTCTGTAGACTGTAGACTAATTTAATTAGTCCTTGCTTTCACTTTAATTTAGTTCATTAATTTTGTAATATTTTTATTTTAATTATGGAATGTGGATTTGTTTTTCATATTGTGGACTTTGGATTCCAATTTATAAGCCGTTTTATAACACTATTTAAAAGATGTTTCAATTCTTTTTTTCTTTGTTTCTAAATGTAAATCTTGTCATGTTTCCTAACATTGTTATTTTTCAGTTTTTGGTTCTAAAATTTTGAAAGTCCTATAATTTAAATTGAGATATTCAACTTAAATTTTTTACTAATTATGAAAGTCATAAGATATAAATTGGATCCTCAACTTAACATTAGTCATACTTATAATAACCATATTAGTTTTGAAAATTGACAATGAAAACTAGAATTGATTTTTGTGATTGTCATATTTTTTATTTTATTTTCATAAAAAATGTTGAAAACAAAAAAAGGTTACTAATTGAGCCAAGTTATTTGAATGTATTTTTATATATAAAAAAATGAAAATAAGATATTTGTATTTGAGTGCAAAATTCTTACACAATTAAATATACAAGTAAAAATAATGGATGATTGAGAAAAAATGGGGACAATGTCCTAATTACAAGACCCCATCCTGATTTTGGTGGATTATATAAAGGCAAGGCACATGGGCCTTGGATTTGGAAGATGATGAGTGAAAGCTTTGATCAAAAGGTCCCTTTTCTTTTGTCTCTTTTGAAGCTTGGTTATTGGATTTGCTAACACATTTGAACTTCAAATCTTAAACTATGTGTAGACTTTTGGTTAAAGTAGGTTTAATCTAGATCGGATCGGAGTGAATTGGATTTAGGTAAAATCATGTATTTAAAATCAACCTAAAGATATCGAGACAAACTATGCTTTATATATCGTAGTATTTTAGTTCAAATTGAATTAGAGTGTGTACTTCACCTCAAAATAAAATTGGAAAATTTATAAAAAGTAATTCAACTTTTGACCGGTGTTCTTAAACAGTATCACCTTTACGCAATCCAGGAATAACCTAAGGTTTAAGGGGTGTCTTCCCTAAATGATCTATGACCTGTTTGTAACTGGATGAATAAGTTAACGTTACACGTGTTCCTCTCAAATTGGTCTGGTTCATTAATTTAACTTTAATTTCAAATGTGATTTTAGTTTTTTAAAAAACTTTCCTTCCTCCCTTGCCTTGTTCCAAGTCTGTTGCTATCATTCTTTCTCCTACCATTTCCATAGCAGATTCCCTAACCTAGTCTCCTACATAGATGCAACACCACATCTCTCTCTTCTGAAATCTCGCCTCTTTCTCTCTCCCCTTTCCCCGGCGTTTTCAATCTCCTTTGAAATTCCACTACCAACGATGGTTTTTTTTTGCACGAATTGAATACCTGAATTATGGAATTGAGTACCTTGTATATTTGTATTGTTCTTTCTTCTTCTTCTTCTTCTTCTTTTAGTTGGGTTTATGCTAAAATTTTGAAATGGATTTGTTTATAATTGGGTATTTGTGTTTGATTTGTCTTTGGATGGTTTGAATTGAGTTTTAAGTATTTTTTCATGGTGTTCAATTGGTTGAATGCTAGAAGTGTAGGTATGTGTTCGGTAAGTTTTTTTTTTTGATTCAATTGAGGAATAAATCCAAAGGAAAAGAAAAGAACATAAATAAAGGAATTAAATAACAACTATACTACGAAATAATAAAGGCATAGAACTATGGAGGGACAAGACGTGTCCAGGCCACCCCCATCATGTCTTCCTCCAAAATCTTTGCCAGTTCCATTGGTGCAGAGCCTAGCACCATTAATTGATTCGAATGAGCAACGGCTTCATTGGCTAACCAATCCGCCGCACGGTTTCCTTCCCTATATACATGAGTGATCTCACCTCCCATTGTTGTTCCATGACCAGGTTCTTGCAGTGCTCAATAAGGTGAACGCATTCACCTTGTGCTACTTCTGGATCTTTGGTAGTCTGTACACATGCTTTATTGTCCAATTGGACTAGGAGTCTTGTAATGCCCAGATTTTTTGCCAATTCAAGCCCACGGCATAGAGCCATTAGTTATGCCTTAAAGGCAGTGCAATGGCCAAAGTTTGCAGTGACAGCAGAAACAAATAACCCCGAGCTATCCCGAATAATCGCACCACCTCCTGCAGGGCCAGGGGACCCCTTCGCAACCCCATCTGTATTAAGTGCATACCAGTGTGTTGGGGGATGCTTCAGTTAATCAAAATTTCACACTTAGGGGCACTATCAGTAGGCCCTCCTTCAGTGCACCCCTCGAAGCACCGCCTAGCTTCATCATACCTTACCTGCAAAAAGGCTCCAACGTCAATTGGGGATTGATTTCTTCGATTGAAAACAAAATAGTTTCTCCACCTCCATATCCACCATAATGTTATGTCATAATATATCAGCCAAACCGGCCCATCTCCTGCATTCAGATGGCTCAAGTTAGTGATCAGCCATGGGCGTAAGTGGCCTTCAAAGAATTGTGCACTTCGAGGTGGACCACCCAATCTTCGCCATACGAATTTTGCAGCTGGGCCGTCACGAAGTATGTGTAAGGTAGTCTCCTCATTCCAGCCACAGATGAAGCACTTGGGGTCATCTGTCATATAGCGTTTATGTCTATTGGCATTGCCCATTAACCGATCATGGCTAACAATCCACAAAAAGGCTCGGATGCGTTGCTGTATAGGAGCAGTCCATACAAGATCCCATAATTCATCATCTAGAGTGTCATTTTCCTGCCTCATAATACTTAACGCGGACCGAATTTTGAACTTTCCCTTAGTGCCTGCCTTCCAGTAAATCAAATCTCCAATGTTTGGGTCATTACACACTTCATGGGCTTGAATTAGCTTAAGAGTTTATTGAGGTAAATAGGGACCAAACACTTCCCACTTCCAACCTTGATATTCCTCCCACATCTCATTCATTGTTGCACCTACCATCTCAATTGGGATAGGTTCTGTGACAAGCTTGCTTAGGGGTTCAGATGTAGCCCACTTGTGGTCCCAACATAACGTGTGTGTACCATTACCTACTGCATTGCTCATCCTTCACATAAAAATTCCGCATTGTCAGTAATTCCACCCCACGCATTGGAGCTTCCTTGTTTCGGAGTGAACATGTCCACATCACAACGTCCCGTACAATATTTATGCCTTAAGACTCGGGACCAAAGTGCATCAGGTTCTGTGAGCACTCTCCACCTTAACTTGGTGAGAAAGGCTGCATTTGCTTGTCTAGCTGAGGTTATTGCTATCCCACCGTGCTCTTTTGGTTACTGCAACATCTCCCACGAGAGCAAGTGAGTTCCTCTTCTATCTTCATTGCCACCCCAAATGAACCTTCTCGTCTTCTTATCTACATCATCACATATAGAACGTGGGATTTTCGCTGTTTGCATTGAATAGTATGAAATAGTGGAGATTGTAGACTTAGCCAAAGTGATTATGCCCACAAGTGATTCGATAAGTAGGTTGATGATGAAGTGTGATGGAGGGAGAGAGAAACATAGGTCATTGAAGGGAGCATCAGAGAGGTGGTGGTGTGGTGCCCGTGTTTTGGTACCACTCATTTTCGTCGTCGATGATGTGAGCGTCGGCGAGGTCGTGGTGTAGTTGTAGACAGAGAAGCACTTCTCAACAATGTTGAGGATGAGGTTTTAGCACATTACGCAAGATCGATGAGTTGATTTGAATTGGTGAGCACAACTGCCATTGTTAGAGGAGTGAGAGTACAAGTCGGAGATGGTAGAGAGATAACAGAGGTCGGTGAGGTCGACGTGGCTGGGGTACGTGAATGAGTTGGGAAGGAGATAGAACGGGCGGTGAGGCTGTGGACGGGAGGAGATTCGAGAGTGGGTGGCAGGACGGGTGAGAAGGAGAGTTTTTTTTTTTTAAATAAATAAATTAACTATCTATATTATTAATTAATATATTAAAAATACCTCATGTTCGGATGAAACTCTCATACCATCTTAACTAACCACCAATTGTGGTTCATGTTTCACATTAATTTATAAATAAGTGTAACCATTAAGTCTAAACCAACTAAATTTTTATGTGACTTTTTAAAATATATGGACAATTTTGAAAAAAATAATAATAATTAAAGCATTAGGACAACAATGAAAAAACATGATGTCATAAGTATCAGCAATCCTATATATATATATATATATATATATATATATATATATATATATATATATATATATATATATATATATATATATATATATATATATATATATATATATATATATATATATATATAAGTTGGTGCTAATTAATTTGAAGCACTTAGTTTCACGAGATAACAAATTATACAACTTATAAGATGTTCTAATTGAAACATTATTTAGCATGATAAATGACGTAGTGTGACTATATAGTTGACGAACTTAGTGGATTCTTTTCACTCTATGGAAAACAAATATTTTGGTTAAATATTGAGCTCAAGAAAAATAAAAAATTGTAACTATTCAATGTAGCAACTGGGGCATCGCCTCGGCCACTCACTAGTTATAAAATAAAATCTGGACTAATTAGGTTGTAGGTAAAACATATTGTTATTTAGAAAATAACCCATAAACCTTGGATTATTCTTTAATTATTCAAAGGTGGAACTGTTATTAAAAGAACGACCAAAGGTTGGATTATTTATAACAAATTTTTCAAAAATTAATTTGGCTTTGGTAAATTCCAATCATGTCAATAAGGTCTTATAAGTTTCAGTTAGTCCTGATAAGTTTCAATTAGGTCTAACACAAATGTACATCTCCCAAGTTTACTTTATTGCCATCGTATCTAATCAAGGACAATAAGTTTTAATAAGATGTGATCAAGCCCAACAAGTTATGATCAGGTATAATCAAGTCAAATAAGTTTTAATCAAGTCCAATATATTCAAATAAGTGCAGCTCATTAAGTTCATGTCTTATCGAGTTTTTTTTAATCATTCTAAATCAAGATAGAGTCCGCTCAAATCAGTCAACTCTTGTGTCAAAGAAATTTCTCAGTCGCTTATATTTACCTATTATCGCTATAGGCTAACTTAGGTCCCGTTCGACATTGTTTTTTGTTTCTAATTTTCTATTTTTTACAAAACTAAAAACCAAAATATGAAAACCACAAAAAGTGGTTTCCAGTTATTGGCTATCAGTTCTCAAAATCAACCTGATTACTATAAGTATGACTATTTTTTTTTGTTCATGGTTCAATCTAAATCATATGACTTTCAAAACTAAATAACCAAAAACTGGAAATTGGCAGTGATACGGAACGATCCCTTGATTTTGGTTTTTCATTAGCGTTTCTATGTTTTTAGAGATGACAAGTTACAACTATTACGTATATTTTGACAGAATACCAGCAAATAACCAATCCTTTTATATATACTGGAATAATATATTGTTAGTTAGGAAATTAAGTATTTGTTCATTGGTATTGGCTAACTTATTTTTGGTATGGTTAGTGTTACTTTGTTTCTAGGGATGACTAACACTACAAGAAAACGACAAAAGTCGGTAAAGGGTTGTCTGTGATATTCTGGTCGGAGTTTGGCCAAATTCCGACTAAAAAGTAGTCCGTAAAAATTTACGACTACTTTACCGACTACAAGTAGTCGGGAAATTACCAACTAACAAAGTAGTCGGTAAATTACCGACTAACAAAGTAGTCAGTATTGCCAACCGCTAAGTCAGTCGGTAATTTTAATTAATAAATTAAAAAAAGAAAATCAAAACCGCCTAACTGGAGAAAACCAACGAATGGTTTTGATTGTTTTCCAAGCAAAATAATTTGATTTGGCGTCTACTGCTTCAATGGTGGTTTGTTTTATTCTCACCAAAATTTATAACCGATGACATCATATCCAAATCCAATATCCAAATTCAAGATTCATAATTGGGGATGCATTAATTCCCAGAACAATAACGTACCCAAATTAATTACGAACAATTACACTACACAAAGAAAGAGGGGATGAATAAATTAACAATTTATAAAGAGGGTGCTTAAATAAATCCAATACAACATAAAAAATAGAGATATGCAGTTATATATCTCAATAAAATTAACTACAACAAGAATGCAAACAAAAAATATCCACCCAAAAGTTAAGACTAATATCAAGAATAATCTTAAAAAATCCAGATCTACAACTAAAACATAAAAATCATGTACAAAAAGCTCTAGTCTTGGATTTTTCACCAAAAACACATTAGTCTTGGATTCTTCATCAGATACCCAAATCTTTTTCACCATAAAACATCAATCGAGATCCGCAATTCTTTGACTAAAACCTAAAAACCAACCTTTTCCAGTGATGATTTGTTGGCGATGGAATTGCAAGTGGGTGATGAGTGAGATGAATTGTTGAGATGATAAATTGTGAGATGATGAATTGTAGCTTCCACATGTGTTTGGTAGACGGAACGATCTATTTTAAACACCAAACTTTGATGTTGTGTTGAATTTTTAGCAGTAAAAAAAGTGGGAGAGATGAAGGAAGAGCTGCCGGTGAGAGAAAGAGAGATAAAAAGAAAGAGAGTCTGTGAGAGAAAGAAAAATAAAGAGGCGGGTGAGATAAAGAGGCAGGTGAGGGTTGGCTTTAGGGTTTTAAAATAATAGCAGTCAGTAACTTATTTTTGGAAAAGTCGTTGTTTTTACTGACTGGTGTTTTAGTCGGTAAATGACATTTTACCGACTACCTACTGCTCGGACGATAAATATTTTTTTACCGATTGTTCCAGTAGTCGGTAAATTACTTTTTAACGACTATCTATTATGCGGTAGGTAATTTTTTTTTTACCGACTGTTCCAGTAGTCGGTAAATTACTTTTTAACGGCTATATATCTATTCCGTGGTTGATAAATATTTTTTTACCGACTGTTCCATTAGTCGGCAAATTACTTTTTAACGACTATCTATTCCGCGGTCGGTAAATAGCTTTTCACCGACTGCTTGGACGGTCGATAAATAATGTTTTACCGACTATCTATTGTTTGGTCAGTAAATCTCTTTTGACCGACTAATTTTTGAGTTGTCGGTAAATTTGGACGTTAAAACCGCGAATTCTTGTAGTGTAACTAATTATATTTTGACAAATATTACTTTTTCTTGTAAACAAATTAGATGAACTAATATTAAGTTTGTGTTCTCTTCCCATAAAATTTCCTAGACAAATATAGACTTGCATAAACTTATTAGATTTGATTGAGACTTATTGACATTTATTTGATCTTATTAATTAGGCCTTAAACTTATGTGTGTTTGAAGGTGAAAAATACATACCCTAATTAGTAATTACTTAATAGTTGACAATATACTTAGCTTGTACTTTTTGATGCCTTATTGTATTAAAAGCATTGAAATTTAACGTTTAGATACACTTGAAATATGTCACAAGGATATAATTTATCCAGAGACGTAATTTAATCATTCTCTTTGGCCTATTCCAACCACTAAGCCCTAATGTTGGCTCAAATAAGCTTTGTATAACGCCGATATAACCAAAATAGAGCTCGTTCTATCCATAATCTCTTGTTTTGCCACTGAATCTTTCATGATTGGATAGCCCATAAAATACACTTTCCATCCATATATCATACGCTCAATTCCGATTTTTAATAAAAGAGTTATGAGACATTTTCTAGAACAGTACATGCTTCACTATTTAGTTCATCTCTCGAGTTCTACAAATGATAATCCAATGATTCCAATTGAGTTATAAAAAGGAATTCGTAGATTTCCAAAAAAAAACTATGATAGGCCGAAAAATGAGCTTGGACACGCGAGATATGACCTAATGAATCTGTTGCTTATGCAAATTCTGGAAATCTTACAAACGAGCCACGCCTGAAGCATGTGCGGGCTGCCTGGTTCGTGCAAAGCACGTATGGTCCTTGCGCAACCCCCTTGGTTCATGCATATCCCAATTTCTCTCATCGAATATTGCCTAACCACGTCAATATTTTCTACCATTTCTAAAAATATTATGAAAATCTTTTTTGCTGTTGATCGCATTTCCGCCCTAATTTTTCTGTTTTGCTATAAATAGGGGTCATTACTACACATTTCAACACACAGTTTCCTCATTCATACTTGACAGAAAAACTTATATTTTTCTATCACAAATACTTATTTCACTTTCATACATTTACATCTATAAAAGTTTCAAAAATCATCATTCATTAAACAGAATTTTCATGAAATACCCCAGTGTTTTAGCATAATTCACCAAACGCCCATCAAGTTTTAGAAATACATAAAATGCCCATCACAAATGACTTAGTTCCCAAGGTACCCTTACTAATGACGCGTCGTTAGCCTAGTTTCATAATTCATCAAATACCTCTATTTTAATACTTATTTCACCAAATACCCTTATTTTGAAACATAATTCACCAAATACCCGTAACTCAAAACTACCAATTTTGATGCTCAACGACTAGGTTTTGTGTTTGAAAATTGGCTGTTGCTTATTGTTTGCTTATAAATACCCCCTTTCTTACTATTTATTGTAGCTTAGACATTATTTTGTTGATTTCATATCATTTTTGTCATGAGTTTTCTTTCAAAATCATTATCCACATCCTGTGAGTCCCACATATGCAAGAGTCCCAAACAAATTCTGTTATTGTGGGAGGTAAGAACCTTTTCGTTTCGCACAGTGCCTTCTTGATCCACTAAAGTCATGATAATATCAAAGGCTAATTATGAACAAACATAGTAAGAAGAGAAAATAATAATGTTGATTGTGTGTTCCGCTCAATACAAAGCTACACAATTTATAGGAATCAAAATAACAAACTAAGTCTAACAATTAGGGAGATATTCGCATGATCAGAATACATAAAAGTAGCTTACATAATCTCACCACTAACGACATACACTTAACTAATTCAGCATCCTATGCTTTATTGACCAAGTAAACATAACAAATGCTCCTAAAAATTAGCTACTACTATTTTGAATCAATCAACTACGGCTCCATATAACATCGATCATTGTGTCTTTTCACATAAAAATCTCACATTTCTTAACGAGTACTTACTCTGTTCGTTCTAGCTAACATTAGCTCTGGAGTAGTTGTAGTTGATTTTTTAGGATGTATAGTAACTATCACACAAAGATATACAAAGATCTCTTGATCAACCTTAACTACTCTTTATGTGATTAAATTAGTATTTGCAGCTTATAACATAGATTTGTGTGATCCCTGCAGCAAAATTGGGAAGATGTATGGTACGGTTCTACTAGAGACTACCTGACAAGTTTATCGTCGTGTACATCTATTATCTATAGTCTAAATATTTTATAAAAACCCATCTCTTATTATTACAAAACAAAACAATGTCTAAGCTACAATAAACAGTCAAAAAAGGGGTATTTATAAGCAAACAATAAGCAACGACTAATTTTCAAACACAAAACCTAGTCGTTGAGCATCAAAATTGGCAGTTTTAAGTTATGAGTATTTGGTGAATTATGTTTCATAATAAGAGTATTTGGTGAAATAAGTATTAAAATAGGGGTATTTGATGAATTAGGAAACTAGGCTAGCGGCTGACTAACGACACGTCAGTAGTAAGGGTATCTTGGGTATTAAGTCATTTGTGATGGACATTTTATGTATTTCTAAAACTTGACGGGCGTTTGGTAAATTATGCTAAAACTCGAGGGATTTCATGAAAAATCCGTTCATTAAATCAATCACAACTCGTTACTTGTGTTAGTGTGCCCTACAAATCAAGGCTCGTATTTCACTAAGACCCTAAAAAAACCCGGTAAAATTTTTGAGGACCCTAAAAAATCAATTCATTTCGTTATTATTTTCATTTCGTTCATTTAATTTCGTATATACTATTATTCTTGAAATCGTTTGATTTGTGAGTTAATGTGTAGGTACGAAAAGACGTATTTATTATTATTAATACTATTTTTGTAGGTTTTGAGAAGAATAATTAACGTATAATTCATGTGATGATTTTTAATCATCATTTTTATTAACTTTTTTCATTTCTACAATTTAATTATCACAATAATTATGTGATTAATTACGCATTTAATTACTTTTTGCTTTGACTAATCTCTTTCTGTGTCGGCGAACAAAACATGGAACAAGCGTTGCTCGCAAGGAGCATGCGCTACATGCCTGAAACAGGTGCGCTACGCATGCTCCCAGTGAGGCCCGCTGGACTAGGCGGGATGCACCTGCTTGTACGTTGTGCGCATAAAGCAGGCAAGACTCACCTAACCTGGCACGATCGACGCTGTTTATATTTTGTTTATTTCTTTGATTGCGCTAACATTTTAATTATTTCCTAGGTTTGATTTAATTAATTATGCTTTATTTGTATACATAGTTTATGTTTGATAGTTATCTAACTCCTTTTCATTTGCAGGTAAAATTTTAATTATTCATGTAAGATTCATGTATCATTTAATATTACTTATGACAAATCGTTTTATTTTGTAGATGATAACTAAATACTCCCTCCGTTCTCGATAACTAGTCCCTTTTGGAATCTTGTCACTATTTAAAATTGAAGAGAATCTTCTAATTTTTTTCAAATGCGTATTTCAAAATATATTTTTGTGAGATCTACTTTTTTTTGGTCTCATTGTGTAGTTTAATAATATCAAACATTATATTTCTGTAAAGTACGTATGTGGAGATATTTACGTTTAAATATTGAGTTGAAACGGATGAAAAAGTCAAAAGGGGACTAATATTTAAGAACGAAGGGAGTACATGAATCGTGCATGTTTATTATTTTTATTATTACTAACATCTTTTATTGTAGGAACAATTTAATATTTATGTATGATGCATAATAAATTATTATTTTTATTTAACTTCGTTTTATGTTGTAGGTACAAATTAATTAAAGTGCACGAATCCTGCATATTATATTTATCGGTCCCGATATAGGCAGCCCTTAGGGCTATGTATAAAAAGTGACAAAATTAGCCATTAAATGCTTGTTTTATACTTCCAAAGGAATCTAATGGAAATATTAATAAGACTTGATTGTTAACCTAATTAATGCACATCAAAACAACTGAACTTTTTTGATGAACCATAACATTCAACGAATTAATATGCCGATTATCTCTTCACGGTATTTTGGGAAAAAAAGGGGGATAAATTTACATTTTCTCTTGTAAAATACAATCAAGTCGGAAAATAGTATTTCTCAAACCAAGATTACATAAAAAAATCTGAAATTAAAATCATCAACAAATTTCCCGGATTAAGTGGGATGAAACGCAAGCAAAGGCACAAAAAGTCAAACATAAAACAGAGCAGTAAAAATCAATAAAGTGATAGAAAATAAGAAAAATATATGGAGTATGTTTTAACTCTGTTGATTGTTGTAAACTGATAATTGAGGGGAAGTACGGTTGCGTGAATATATTGGAAATGCATTAAATATTTGTTAAATTTTAATTCTGGATATTAATGTCTCCCGATAGATTCTTTTGATTTATTGAAAATATAAAAGTATTTAATGCTTATTTGTAGTCCTAAGAGTATATACTAACCTCTTTTTTGTAGGATGCTTTAAATTGATTATTTACTTGTCATATTTATCATGATTGCATTATTTGGATTATTTATGCGATTTCACCTTTTTAATTGCTAAACTAGACCTATTAAATGCATCCACGATTAATAAGATAATTATTGACAATTGGGTTAGGAATGTAATTTTGTGCTTAAATTAAGTAGTCACCATAAATTAGTCTTTGTGTATTTAATCTAACCAACCTAGTTCTTTTTAATGCTTAGGATTAATTTAATGTTTGTAAGTCTTTTTGTTGCTTTACCCAAATATTATGCGAATTGGAGTAGAGACTGAAAGTGGGCGAATCGATATCATATTGATCTGCCTTATCCCTGTATCCATCTTTGGTTCTTGACCATTTTTGAGCCAAATTATTTTGCAATTTTATAGAAACCTTTTTGTGGCTAGATATGTTCCTAATGATTTGTCCTTAAACGCCCTGATCCGAATTCCACATAACAATTTATGAAATTTCCGTATATAATATTCATTGGCGGCTCCCTTCGTAGACCCATTTGCAAAAATCAATTCCTAAATTCCCTTAGCCAAATCCGCGCTCAAAACACGTCCTACGATTTGAAGGTAGTAGGTTAGGGGCGTAAAAATAACCCCTACAGTTAGTTTGTGTAGTGCCTATTGTTTTCAAGTAGTCATATTGTTTCTTTTTTAATAGCAAACGTATGTAGCATTATTATTCCATAAAGGCCTTGTCCGCGAGAACAAGGGGTAAAACATCCGCAGGGCATTCTTCCATCCACACTAATTCTTCCTCATAGAGTAGGGAAGCTTTAGCCATAGAATGTGCCACCATAGTATAAGACCTTCTAGCAAAATGAAAATTACAAGCAACAAAATGTTTAGCAAAATTATTAATATCATTGACAATTAATTGTGTAATTGAATTATCCCGTTAGTTGGCCTTCAACATGGATAATAGGCCAAGACAATCCATTTCCACGTCAACCTTTCTAAACCCAGCTTCAAAGGCGAGTTTCATTCCAAAGCTTACAACATAAGCTTCATCTTGCATCACCGCATCACCCCTTCCTCTCTCCTACTCGTCGTCATCAGTACATCCCCAACGTTGTACCTAACCACCATACTCAGTCATATTGTCCCTTCTTTCGAGACTGTCGCGTCTGTGTTTAGCTTAGTCATCCCCTCATGAGGTGGTGTCCAAAGCTGATTATATTGTAAGTAGTAGTTGAAGCTACAAGTCAGTCGTCTCTCTTCACTGCAGCCTCTTGCTCATCTAGAAGTTTAACGGTTCCCTCACATATCATCCTCGGGTCCCCTTTAGTTTGTCAAACACCCACTTATTTCAAGCATTTCAGGCCTGCCAGACAAACATCATCACCATCTCCAATGATCGATCCAACGAGCATTTCTTAACATACATGTTACACCACTCCAAGAAACCATGACTCCACTCTGCCAGTTCCAACCTAATGGGGGAAAGTGTAATACCTCGTACTTTTCCGTATTTATAAATATATTTTAATATATTTAGACTACTCCAAGAAACCATTTTTATGATTTTTAGAATTTAAATCGCATTTAAATATTATTTAAATGTATTTTTTTTATTAATTAGAATATTTATTATTTTAAGTAATTACGAAACGAATTTAATATTTGAAGTCGGGAAATTAATTAGGTTTCGATTTTTAAAAAGGTATGAATTAATTCTAAGCCCAACTCGTTTTCATGGTTAAGCCCAACTAGAGTTTCTAATTTAAATTCTTAATTCAAACCCGATCATTAGATGTAAGCCCAATACCCAACCTCATAATCCTAGCCCACCAGGGATTTTGGAAGCCTATAAATATCCCTTTGGTTTCAATTAGATCCCCTTCATTAAAACCCTCATTATTTCTCTCCCTCTCTTCCTTGCACCATACGACCCCCTCTCCTATCTTTTTGTTGCCTTGTGTCGCACAACCCAGCCGAGCACTCCCTGGTTTGTGCTCCTCTCGTCGCTGCACACTCGACACCCAGCGCCCCCGCGAGCCCTGCTCGCTGCTGCTTCCCCTCGCCATCCACGCACACTCGTTCCTTGCCCCTTGTTGCTTCCTGTTTCCCTCGACACACACACACACACACACACACACACACACACACACACACACACACACACACACACACACACACACACACACACACACACACACACACACACACACACACACACACACACACACTCGCACTCCCTCTGTCGAGTGTCGCACAGCCTGCGCCCCTGCTGCCTTTGTTTCTTGCTTCGTCGCACACCTACACACACACACAACGCTCGTGTGTGTGCCGCGCACCATACTCCGTATATTTTTTTCCCTTTTGCACCCGGTCACATTCAATTCGTGATCGTACCGTGCTATAGGCTGGTTTGGTATAATTCTCTTCTTCCTAATCTATTCTGTTTTAAATTAAGGATTATTATTATTATTATTATTATTGAATTATGATTTATTATAATGCTGGGATTAGTTGTGAACACCAAATTATGATGATTTATGTGTTTAGATTATTGAAGGATATTTTGGTTTAAAGTATCATAATTTTCAGATTTGAAATATTAAATAAAGTGTTGATTTTTAATGGTTTAAATTGATTTTAATGGTGATTTAGGGTTAGGGGTTTTAATCTAAGCCTAATGACTAATTGATTAGCATAATTAGATGACTATTTAATTATGATAGTCAATTATATTTTTCAGAATATTTTAAAGACTTAAGGTGCCGATTTTTAATGGTTTTTAGCATGAAAATAAATTAATTTCATGCTAGTGTTTTAATAGTTCAATTGAGACTATTATTTTATTAATAAACGATTGATTTCTAATTAATTCAAGTGTTTTAAAAGTTCATAAAGTTGCTGGAAATTTAATGAACATGAATAATAATTGAATTTCATTATTTTAATGATATGAGGAGATTTCTAATCTAAACCCTTGATTCACAAAGTGGCCCCCGTACTTAGGCATTCAAGGTACGTACATGTCTAGGGTGACCAACGTTTCCATGAGCATTTATGTGATATGTTATTATTGTGATTCATGTGAATTGAATGGTTATGGATTCATGTTTGATGTTGTGAACAAGCATGTTTGGATTATTGTGGAATTATGGTTTTATTGAACAAGAATGTTGTGATTATTTATGATCGTTGAATTTAATGTCAAACATATTGTTCAAGTATTATATGCATGTATGAGTTGTTTCACATGCAAGGGATTATTTTGATGCCATTGTACGTAGTGTCTAGCATATTTTGAGCCAAGTATCCGTGCCTCGTTGCACTCTTTATTCTACCCCGTTTGTAGGGTATGTTTGGGAAGTCTATGTGAATTGAATTAAGGATTTTCGTGCTTAGTGCACAACCCGCATGTTAACAGGCATGTCGTGGAATCCCAATAGTATATTGAGAAGGAACAATGGGAGTAATATCACTTGAGTCTTGTATGCTATATCACAAGTCCTAATGGATTAAAAATGGAGCATTGTTTGGTTGTCTGTTTATTAAATGATATGTTGTTGTGTCTTGAGTTCACCTTAATAAACGTAAAGTACAACTAGAACAAGCTTCAAAACTCTTGGAACGTATATACCTTGAGTATGAACAATGGGGGGAGTATCTTACCAAAGGGTTTGTACTTCTATTAATGATACAAGACGTTGTTTCATATCTTTTTATGCGCAGAAATTCCGTCGGTATGGTCTGACAAATGGTTTATTTTTATTATTATATATTTTGGTGTTTGGTGGGCTCCCAACACCCTTCTTTTAATGGATATTTCTTTTAGGCCCGTTCGAAGCTTATTCTTAATTAATTTATGAGTCAAGAGTCTTGTCAAGAGTCGAGTCTTGTCTCCATGATTAATTGTTTATTATGGCTTTTGCATGTGGATTATTTATTGTTCAAGTGAAGGATGTTAGTACTAGGATTTCATTCTAGCTTGTTCGTACTCAGCATTCGCTGACTTCGTGCTTCATGTCTTTTTGGTCATATCCTTCGCCTTAATGACCCTATGATGATCCACCATTGCATTTGCGTTGCTGGGGAGTAGATTTTAAATAACAGGTTTGTAGAGATAACTTGCCGGAGAAGTTATCTAGCATGGGGATTTTGGTTGAGCGTTGTTTTTCTCCTGTATTTCTTAAACTCTATTATTTTATTAGTCTAGACTACTTAAACTATTTAAACTGCTAGTTAACGGATTTTGTTTACTTAAACGTATTTGGTTTTGGGCCGTTATGGTTCCAATTTCTATGGAGGCCATTAACTACTATTTAATGTTTGAAAGTTAGTTATTTCCGCTGCGTAATGCTGGTACTAGCCTTAACCGTTATCACAGTGGCGGTAATACTTTAGTAATTCCTTTATTTTAAGTTATAAAATGGTTTTATAAAGGCCAGAAATTATTAGGGTGTTACATAAAGGTTGCACATTATATGAGATGCTCTGTAGAGTGATGCCATGTGTATTGTTGTCTCTGGTTCCATCCCACATCTTGGACATGTACGGTCAACCTCCATCCATTGTAGGAAAACCAATTTTAGCTGCCCTCCATACGAGGTTTTTGACCTTTTTAGGGACATTTGCCTTCCATATTTTCTTACATAGCCCTTGATTTGTGCTAGAATCCGACGGTCCAATATCCTACTTTTACGCTGCAATGCAAAATGATAGGCAATCCTTACAGTAAACATGCCTTTTTTTGTATGAGGCCATACTAAGAGATCACCTTATTGCTCTCTACTACAAAGGTGGCCTTAATTTCTTCTGAAGGAAATAATGTCCTTGGTCCAAGTTTGCATTTAATGCTAAGTCTAATAAATGCGGTTCAGTATTAATTAAACTAGTTAATTATTTAGTGAGATCAAGTTATCTGAATGCCTAGCTAGAGGCCGCTTCATTTCAAGTGGACTTAATAATATTAATACCACAACTTACTCTTGACTGAACCCGTAGGGTCACACAAATAGTACGCCAACGGATCAAGTATTTAGGTGAATATAATATTCAGTAAAAACTCTAACTGTGGACTTCGGAAATGACGGACGTTGATTCCAGTGAGAGATAAAATCATCAAAAGACAAAGAAATAATATTTGCCGGAAATGAAGATATTGCCGGAAACAAAAATATGGTTCATGACGGAAATATAAATATTATCGAAGTCGAAGATATTATAGAAAACGAAAATATGGTTCGTTTCGAAAAAATATTAACGGAAATAGAAATATTCCCGGAACGGAAAAATTACCGGAGTCGGAAATACTGACGAAATCGGAAAATATTTTCGGAATCGGAAATATTATCAGAAACGTAAATATTGTTTGAATCGAAAAGAAATTCTGGAATCGGAAAACGAATCGGAAGTACGGCGAGCGACAGGCCGGCAAGCGAGCTAACCCATTGCTCAACGGGCAAGCCCACGAGGCACGACAAGCAAGGGCCAGGCACAAAGCCCAGTGCCAGCACCGAGAACAAATCCCAGCGGCAGGCCCAACGCCCAGTGTGGCCTACCAGCCTTGGCGTAGGCAGCAAGGCAGCATGTGGAAAGGCAACAGGCACCAAGGCATCAACATGCATGGCAACGTCAAAGCTTTGGGCGCCAAGGTTACTTGCGCGGCAAGTATCTTGGGCCACAAGCTAGCTGTAGACACCTACTTTTGTCCCCATTCCCGCAAGGGAAAGGTTCGATGATGAAAGCATAAAAACTCCACTTGACAACGCGTCTCCTATAAAATAAACGAATCTCGATTCCCCATTTCATTTCACCCGAAACCTGCTATTTATGGAAACCTGCTAAAAATAGTAACTGCCGTAAAAGGTAGCTTCTAAAAGTGGCAAATCATAAAAGATAGTAACCTGTCAGAATTAGGTGTTGCATTCTAACATAAATCCTAAATGAGATAGAAAACTGCGAGAATCCTATTCCTAATATGATTCGGAAATAAGAGTTACGTATTAATTGAAATCCTAAAGAGCCTAGAGTTCGTAACGGGCCCGGATGCATTCCGTCACAAAATTGATACGCGCTAAAAGACTCGAATTAATCTCAAACTCTACGGATTTCAGGAATCCGAATCTGACTAAAGAAAACAGCCCAGACCCTATTTTCAACGCCTGGCTCTGGGCGCCGAAATCTTCGTCGCCCAGGCCTGGGCGCTGAAAATACCTGGGTACGTGTTTTTTCCTAATTCTTTGTGGATTAGAACTCTGCAATTCTATCTTTCCACGAACTCTTCCCTATAAATAGGCCCCTAAATTCGACGTGAAAGGACACACAACACAATTATATTCTGAGTATTGACTCTAAACCCCTAAGCCTAAGCCTCTCGCTGCGAAATTGTTCACGCGTTCTGTCGCAATCGATCCATAAATCGAACAGAACGTATCCTGTCCCATAATTGAGATTCGTTAAATAAAAAGGAGAAATAGCAAAGTCAAAGTGGTTAGTTTTCTGAGAACCGTGACGCACCTCTCAAGGGTGCGTCGTAATGTGTCCCTTTTCGATGATTTAACTGCTTTCCTCGCCCTTTTTATGAAATGTTAAACTAACCTAATCTGATTGTTCTATCACGCCTAACAAATATAATATTTTGGGAAATCGGATTATCATGCTAGGTCCTTCAATGCTATTTAAATCAGATAATCACGATCGAATTAGTATTATATGTTGCATATTGCTAAAATCAACTCAGATTAGTCTAATAGTTAACGCATGTCCCTTCAATTATTTATGCTGAGCTAGTAAGGATATCCTGCCTCTGGAGTTATCGACGAGCGAAGTACTCCTCTCGGTAGTTACAGTCCCCCGAACCCTCAATCTCTACCTTGCGGGTGTATATTGAGAGATCCCCACACCAGGGATCACAAGGGAACCTACGGCCGTCGTGGTCAAACATAATTGCACTCCCTTTATGTCACGATAACCGGGTTTTGTCAGTTTTTCTCATTGTCGTTAAAAACTGAATGTCGACTCCTATATTACTAGTCAATTGGGTGTATACTCACAGGGAATCCAATTACACTTGATTGAATAAAAAGAATCGTCACACCCACGAGGGACGAGGTCACGCATTAGCCTCGTGCTTTTTCGACCCCTTCAAAGTGGCGACTCCACTGGGGACAGTGAAGGAAATACTCGTGCTTGTAGGTAATCAAAATAGCCGAAGGGTGAAACGATCCTACCCCGTGTTTATTTCCCCATCAAGTTGGGACGACCTGAAAATCAGCATATTAATGTGAACGGACAGAACATCATAACGAATCTCGGCTCCCTCGGGAGTTGGGACTAAGGATACCTTTTTTCGCCAATAGGGGGGTGCATACGCCGCGCATGTTTCCCACTCGGTACTTGTGCTTGTAGTACACCTATTCCGAACCCAATCGCTCGCCCATTAGGTCCCTCTCGCATGCATGCCCCCTTGGCTTGCACTTGCGGGTTGGCCTCTTGAGCGAAATTCGTCTGTTGATGACACTACCTCGACCGGGGCATGTGTTGGATCTACGATAGAAGCGGTACCAAGCCAGGCGCAAATAAACTACCCATAGAAGCCTATCATAAACTACGTGGCATATTTAATTTTCAAATCCATGTTTGTAATGTAGTTATGTGTAGCGAAATATGTGATTGTGTGTGATAAACTATCCTAGAAAACCAACGACCTTAAAAACTGCCCAAACATCCATAGACTAATTTGCCAAGGAGTTATACCGAAACACGTGTTCCGCAAACCCGAATGATCGCCACAAAATAAGCGACGCTCGGGATGGCCTGTAACGAATCCCACAAACGCTGTTACGCGTAAAGGACGTTATTAGGCAAGCACGCAAGTCGAAGTCGCATAAACAGAAGACAGAAAACGAGAACCAGCCAGGGACGCATTTTCAACGCCCCTGGCTGGGCGCCAGAATTTCTCACGCCCCTAGCTGGGCGCTGAAGTTGCTGCTTGGCCTTCTGGTCAAGCGCAGCAGCCTCGGTGCCCGAGCGAAAGGAAAATACGTAGCGCAAAAAAAAATGTTCATCAAAAGAATTGCTACGAGGGCGTAAGAAAAGCACTCGATTTCAAAAGCGACTCGCAAAAAAAATTTAATAACTCTTTGTGTCGTTGTTAGGCCTCCTACGACGACAATACCCGGCACCAAAACCGAACGTGTTAATAATTATGAATGGCACACGGGCAAGTGTTTCGAAAATCCAAAGAATGACCAAAATAAAAAAAAACCAAAAAGTGTACCGACAAAAGAAAAAGTGAAAAACCAATTTAGAGAGTCGAAGTCTAGACTAAGTAATGCTTGAAACTTTGGGAACCTAAACTTTAGCTTATCTTATGCCTAGGACTGGTCCTGCCACTTGGTGCCGATCAGGGAATCAACGGTTAGTGCGTCTCGAAGATACATCGCCAACATCAAGTTTAGTGACTCCAAGCTCCGTCCGTCGTCCCTCATTTCAAGGATCTCCGCTTACCCAACCTCGATTCGCACCTTCAAACATGTCCATCGAAGATTTGCGAGACCAGATGGTCCAAATGACCCAACTTATGGGCCAACTGAAAATGGAAAATGAAGCTTTAGCGGCTGCACAAGCCAAAAATGACCTCGATAACGAGAAGAGGATTGAAAAAATGGTCCTACAGCAAACCATGGGGAGCAAATACTTCTCCCTCGATCCTGAACCTTTTCCTGGAAAATTACCAGAAAAGTTCAGTTCATCTGACTTACCAAAGTTCAAGGCCACGGACAACCCCCGTGATCATCTACTAAGCTTTGTGAATACCATGAACTTGAAAGGCGTGGACAAGTCCATGTACTTACCTGCCTTTCCTTTGTCCTTGGAACCTGTGCCGCTCAAATGGTACTATCACCAGGACCCTAAGCTCTTCCCCACTTGGGAAGACTTTGTCAATGTCTTCATCAAGCAATACTCGTCGAACATGGATTTCCAAGTCACCATGCGCGAGCTGGAAGTTCTCTTCCAGAAGAAAAATGAGGGTTTCACAACCTACTTTGCTAGATGGAGGGACCAGGCGGCCCAGCTAATCAATAGGCCTCCCGAAACAGAATTGGTCCAAAAATTCATTGACAACCTGGACCCGGCTTACAGACAACACCTTAGGTACCTGGAACTCGACATTTTCAAAAGAGTTTATGATGTGGGAATAAAGATCGAGGACGACCTCGCCAAAACCATACAGAGCAAACCCACATATAAGACCAACACCTATAACCGGGGTAACACATCCCAAGCCCAAGAAGTCCATGCTGTAGAAGAGGCTCCCGCCCGAAGAAACCCTGCAAGATGGGTCCGAGACCGAAAGTTTGCCCCACTCGGGTCAACTTTGGTACAAGCCTTTGAAAGACTAACCAATCAAGGAAAGTTGAGACCTATAGGCCCCACCCGTGACCCTCCTGTCAAAAGCAAATATTGGGTCGAAGGTACTTACTGCAAATTCCATCAAGGAAATGGGCATGACACTGAAAACTGCTGGAGTCTAAAACATACGATCCAGGACATGATAGAGGATGAAGTGATACCTCCCCCTAACGTTGGCAAACCCAACAACAACAAGAGCCCACTCGGCTCTTGTCACATCTCTCTCGACCAACCAGAGAATTTTGACCCCACGGTGTATATTACACCTCAAGGTGCACCACTCGCTGTGGTCCCTATGGATCGAATCGAGAGGGAAGTGTGCGGTGTGTGGAACGATGATGCTGAAGATATTTACCTATCTCAAGTCTCGGGCCAGGACTTCTTCACTGAAACTTGGCCCGGGTATGCTCTCATTGACACCACCCCTCAGGAACCCGAGGTCGACAACCTCACCCGATCCGGAAGAATATACCAACCGGATATTCGCCCACCTCCTATGGACGAAGTCCCGGTTAGGCAAACTCCTGAGAATGGATGGCACGCTACCGTCGCGGAAGTCATTGAAATCCTCTCCTGAAACAACTAAAAAGAACCAAGGCCGAGATTACCATCTGGGATCTTATGTGTACTTCAAAGGAACATCGCGAAAAGCTTATTCGCTCACTTGACCTCATCTCAGTACCTACAAATATTACACCTGACTCATTGGTTAGCCATGTCACGAGAGATGCCGGGGAAAAGGCCATAGTTTTCACTGATAAAGACTTACCCAAAGAGGGGGGTGCTCACAATAAAGCCCTGTACCTAGTGGTTGGATGCAAAGGACAAAACATCCCCCTAGAGCTCGTAGATAATGGTTCGGCGGTTAATGTCTGCCCATTGCGAACCGCCCATTGCTTGGGGCTAGGAAACGATGACTTCCAAACCTCCACGCAAGGGGTACGAGCTTATGATAACTCCCGAAGGCCTGTATTGGGAAAAATCAACCTTACCATACAAACCGGGCCTGTGGCACGCACCACGGAGTTTCAAATAATCGACATCAAACCCACTTTCAACCTCCTCTTGGGGCGACCTTCGCTCCATGACTTAGGAGGTGTGGCTTCTACCTTGCACCAAATGGTTAAACTTAACCATAACGGGGTAATACTAGAAGTCCGCGCCCCTCCTCTCGACGTCAGTTGTACTATGGTTGGAACGGCTGAAGCTGCAGACGACCTTTATGGGTTTCAAATGGAAGAAACAATCCAGTTCATCGAAGATTATGATCTAGCATTCCTAGACCCGCATGCATCCCGAGTCATCCCTAGAATGCTGTTAGCTCAAGGTTATTTCCCAGGAACCCCATTGGGCATAAGGAAGAAGGAATACACGTTCCATCCTTTTCCCGACAAATCTACTCCCTTTGGCTTAGGTTATGAACCAACGGAGGAAGATATTGCTGACCGCCTATCTAGGCTACGCCTTAACAAAACCAAACAAACCACCCTCCTTCCCCCATATCAAAGGACCCTTAACGGGATGTTCGTTCGGGAAGGAGAAGAACACCCATGCTGTGATTTCCCTGAACCCTTCGTTCAGGATGGCTTGCTAAAACCCGGATTTGAAATTTTCCATGACTGCCACACCTTGGATGAGGCACCCCACCTCACCAAGACTAAAACAGCTGAAATATTGGACAACCAGGCTCTATGGACATTGTTTAACGAATCGAGGCCTATGGAGGACGAGACTGTGATGACTACCCTAGCTTTACAAGATGAAGGTTTCGATCCAACCCGGTTAATCTCTCCTGCATCAACACTAGAAGAGGTCGAGAACGGATGGGTGAAGACATATCAGTGGGTCAACGCAAAAGGAATGGAATTCAAGATGAGTACCGGTGAAGGACCGAAGTTTTATGAGACTAAACCCCAGGCTTGAGCCACATAGAGCACCATTAGTAAAAAGCGCCTAGTAGTTCTTTAGATTGATAGAAAAAATAATAGAGACTTTAGATGGTCCTAAGGCCCTTTAGAATATGGGTCAGTTTTATTTCAGTGTGTTTTCCTTACTTTCCGAATCAATAAAGGCGTAATATTTCTCCTAAAATTTTTATTCTAACACTAAATAAACACCAAATGTACTTGCAAAATACAAAAATAAAGAGGCGGCCCACTCTAGGCCCAACAAACAAAGCCCACTCGGTTTTGAAATAGTGCCATGGGAACCAATTCCCGAAACCCACGAAATAAACCACACTATCCCATTCATATCCCCAAAACCTAAAAAGCCAACCAGTGTCATCATAAGACCCAATCCCTGCAACCCAAAATCAAAGGAAATCAAAATTTAAAACAATGCAAATGTTACAAAAAAAACTAGATTCATAAAACATAGATTCCATCATACCCTTCACTAACAACCCACATCCAAAGCCTACACAAAGATCTTCATAACTTCCGCACCCTAACTCCATTTTCAAAACTGTTTCAAGTCATCAATAGAAAAAATTAATCCAGACAAAAGTGCATTTCACGCTAACAGTCAAAAAAGCCTCCAAAATAGCCTCAAAATTAACTTTAAATACGAAGCAAAATATCAAGGCACAAAAAAAAGAATAGAAATAAACGCAAGAACATGTGAAGCAAAGCGTCAAAAATTGACCGCCCAAGTCATTTTCAGCGCCCAGGGCTGGGCGCCGATATTTCTGACGCCCCAGCCTGGGCGTTGAAACTCTCTGCCTGCCAAAAGTTTTCTTTTGAAAGTGCTCGTCATTTTATCCGCACACAACGGAAAAATAACGAACACTTGGGGGGTACAGTACGTATCCAAATAGGTTTACCAAGAATATAGCTATACAAATTAGTCGAATTTTACGCAACCTATGGCAAAAAAACGGCAGATGAAAATAATGATAAATACTTCACTCATTTGACCAACTAAGTAATATGTTTCCACTTCAGGACATATCTACCGAAATCCGGCATACTAGAACTTATTCTAAAGCTAGAACTACGCGCGACCTGATTCTGACAAGATACGTAGGCAATCCTTACCAAGGATTCGGTCCAAATAAAAAAATAATATATTCTTTGCAAAAAAAGTGTTAGACATATAAAATACATAAAAAAGAGGAGAAACAAAAATAAATGAAAACTAAAAATACGCCTTTATTAAAATATAATAAGAAGGAAAACAGAGTGCTAAAAATAAAAACAAACACGACTGAAATAAATAGAGGGCACCTACACCCTAGCAAGAACTACACTACTCTAGTTCTTCTGGATCATCAAATAAAGTCTTGTAGAGGGCAATATTCGCAGGGTCCACTCCCACAGTCCTCTACGCTGCTCCAATGTCAATCTCCATAAGAACCGGCTCCTGGACACTAACTTCCAAAGATGCCAAGGCTTCAGAAACGTTCTCAGTTATAGCCCGCTCAGCCTCGAGGGCACAGGCAATGATGGGAGAAGGATTATTATCATCAACTAGACTAGCCGCTGTTTCTACAGGCGGCTGAGCCTTCCTAACCCATACATTGTTCCGGCGACGATCTCCGCGAGAGCTTGCATTTCTTTTAACAACAGCAAGCCCCTTCATGTTAGGCATCTTTTTAGGCCTGAAACTGGAACGGGGAGGAACTTCCTTTCGCTTTCGATCAGGACGAGCTTTCACAGTCTTAACACTATAGGTACGAGGTTTGGCAGAATCAGGACCCTCATACTTAACGCGAATACGAGGTATCAAAAGCTCAGCCGGCTCCCCATTACGAGCCTCGGTCCTCACATCTTTGTCATCGGAGCTCATCCACAACTTGTAGTTTTCAGAGAGACCCACAAAGCCATTTGTAGCTACGGCCCAACGCGGGAGACCATCATAATACTTGGCCCACGCTAGGACCCGTGTTTGTGAAAAGGCCGCTACCTTAGGTGGTACCGTATCAGAAAAAGGGATAGTCTGCCTTAAACCATATTGACGCATGACTCGGTAAGGGAAAATATAAATGGGACGAGATAGCCCCAACAAAGAAACATAAACCGATGCATCAGACCCCTCGTCATAGTAGTCAAACCCCACCATGGTACCACCCACTTAATAGAACAAATGCCATAAGTAAAAAAGGAGGTCCATTCGGCCTCGTCCTGGCCTTGGTGCAAGTATTTCCGGTTACCCAAAGCTATAGGGCGATAATGTTTAGGATCGGCAGGAGCTTCCAAAAGTCTAAGCCGTTCCGCAAGCCAAATTTGCAAAAACAGGTACGATCGAATCAAAAGAATGAAAAGAAAGAAAAAACGGTTCCTGGGGCGCAGTTTCAACGCCCAGGACCAGGCGCCGAAAATTCCAGCGCCCAGCCCTGGGCGCTGAAACTCAGCCCCAGGCGAAAAGAAATATATGCAAAAGGAACGCGTATGTGCGCAAAGAAAAAAAATCGATTACCTGCAGTAATAGGGGGCTTCCCTTAAAATGTTCGGATTTGGCATCCTTCTTCAGTTCATCCGCACTCAGCAAAGTCTCAGCAACAACCAACGGCATAATAGAATAGCAACTTTCCATCTGGCTAACCAAGGGGATCAACCTTATGTCACCGAACTCACCATTATTATTCGATAGCAAATAATGATTCAACAAGCAAAATACAAGGGCTCGAATGTTCAATTTTTGTTCGGTCATATTCTTACTAGGCCTAAAGTGATGTTTTACAAGTTTCGCCAAGTTAACCTTATCATCTACGACAATTTCAGCAAACATGTTATCATCTAGCCCTAGGAAAGCCCTTATGGTTGTTTTACCCTCTTCAATAGTGCCAGGGGTAACAGGAGTAGCATTAGTAGGATAACCAAGGATCGCAGCAAATTCATCAGGCAAAGGACATATTTCATTGCCCCGAAAGGCAAAAACATGATGATCGGAGTCCCAAAAGCTTAGGGCAGCATGGAGAAAGTTATAATCAATATTAATTTGTTGTAAACCTAAAAGTGCCTCTAAGTGGTATTCTTTTAACAAAGCTTTCTCTGCGGGAGTAAGCGCCCGCAGCCAACGCCTAACAGTCCGTTGGAGTGAGAAAGTAGGGATTGACATGGCAAAAGCAGTGAATAATTAGATCACATCAAAAGGAGAGAAAGAATTTGAGAGTGGTGGAAAATAAGGACGTATCTAGCCCCCTATATATAGCTGAACGCACCCAATGACATCCTGATCCCATTCGGAAACGTGTTAGGAAATCCGAAAATCAAATATTACCAGGAAAGGACTTTCAGCGCCCACGCCTGGGCGCCGAAATATTTAACGCCTGAACTTGGGCGCTGAAAATGCAGCCCAAGGCCCAGATTTCACAAAACACGGAACAGGAAAGGACTTAAGACCGTGTTGCTAAAACACGAGGCCCTATTGCAAGTAGGATCAAGCCCAAAGCACCTTTAGCTCCCAAATAAGCAAGAAAAAATAATAACATTAAAACTTGGTCGAAACTTAGACTCGTCTCAGAAAATGCTTATGTACACTTTCAAAAAAAAAAAAAGCAAGTTAAATATCATGGTCATTCTTCGAAACACCAAAAATATGTGTCATTGGTTTTCCAAATAAAAAATGTTTGTCTGTCAAAGGGTTAATCCGGGCCAAGGTAAAACCGGATGTCGCCTGAAAACTAAAGTCGCACTCCACGGCTTCGCTAAAGTAGCACACTACTATAGGAGGTCGCTCGCACATACAAGCATGACCCCAAACATGATTACAAGATGCGAAAAACAACCGACGAGCCCCAGTGCTTGGGGGCTCGCGAAAACAATAGACTCCAACGAGGAGCGCGCGATCAAAATCACATTCCCGGACTGCGCCATACACCATATCATGTTTGGATATCTCAAAAAAAGAACAAATAGGTTCGACCTCATCGAAAGGACGTCACTGACGCTTGTGCACGGTCCTCTGATCAAAGACCAAGTCGAGCCGTAAAGACTAGCTCAAAATCACGAAAGCGGACGGTCGCAAGACAAAGATCCGTCTAAACACGTTGTCAGCCCACGTTCAGGTTACAACTAAATTCGAGCACCCCTCGAAAGAATCCGCTCTTGCAAGAATGAATAAAAGAAATCACAAAGAACCAAAGAAATAGGAACTTGCCCATCTTCAGTCGGCAAGATCGCGTCACAAACCGCGCGAGTTCCCTAATCGAAAAGAAAACGAATTCAGGGACGTCCACCCTCAGCGGACAGGGCTCGCCCACCCTCAGCTGGCGGGATCTGCGTCACTAGCCGCGCAGGTCCTCAGTTTTCGACAAAAATAAAGTCTTCAAATTTAAAATAGGCTCGCCAACTTCAGCCGGCGGGGTCTACGGCGCAAACCACGTAGGTCCTTATTTTCAAAAAAGCAAAATAAATTTCAAAATAGATTCGTCCACTTCTATCGGACGGGGTGTCCACCCTTAGCGGACAAGGTTCGCCATCTTCAGCCGGCGGGGTCTACGTCACAAACCGCGTAGGTCCTTATTTTCAAAATTTCAAAAAACAGATTCGTCCACTTCTATCGGACGGGGTGTCCACCCTTAGCGGACAGGCTCGCCATCTTCAGCCTGCGGGGTCTGCGCCTTTAAACCGCGCAGGTCCTTAGTCGCTGCAGCGATAACTTTTGCTGGATTTTCCTTCGTTTTATGTCCTATAAAAACAAGGGTGATGGATTTTCCTTCGTTTTACATCCTATAAGGGGGTTTTCTCGTTTAGCTAGCCCTGAAAGTGAGAATCTTTAAAAAAAAAACGTTTTTACCTCGTGATTGGGCTTGGCCAGGCCCAATTACACTTTATAGCTTTGATTTCGAAAAACTCTGTAGCTATTTCCAATGACAAAGTGAGGGAGTTTCTACGCACCTTTAGATCCTTCTAATGACAAAGTGAGGAAGTTTCTATACTATCAGTTGACAAATCCCAATGACACGTGAGGGATATGTCGACACTTCAAGTGATGACCCTTAAGTCAAATGTTATCACTCGGGGGCTCGTGAGACCCTCGCAAAACAGGTCACAATACACCGTGGCTTGTGTGACGCACTCCGTCTAATACTTTGACCATCGCCTTACTCCAAGACTCAGTCCTACTTTTGTCCCCATTCCCGCAAGGGAAAGGTTCGATGATGAAAGCATAAAAACTCCACTTGACAACGCGTCTCCTATAAAATAAATGAATCTCGATTCCCCATTTCATTTCACCCGAAACCTGCTATTTATAGAAACCTGCTAAAAATAGTAACTGCCGTAAAAGGTAGCTTCTAAAAGTGGCAAATCATAAAAGATAGTAACCTGTCAGAATTAGGTGTTGCATTCCAACATAAATCCTAAATGAGATAGAAAACTGCGAGAATCCTATTCCTAATATGATTCGGAAATAAGAGTTACGTATTAATTGAAATCCTAACGAGCCTAGAGTTCGTAACGGGCCCGGATGCATTCCGTCACAAAATTGATACGCGCTAAAAGACTCGAACTAATCTCAAACTCTACGGATTTCAGGAATCCGAATCTGACTAAAGAAAATAGCCCAGACCCTATTTTCAACGCCTGGCTCTGGGCGCCGAAATCTTCGGCGCCCAGGCCTGGGCGCTGAAAATACCTGGGTACGTGTTTTTTCCTAATTCTTTGTGGATTAGAACTCTGCAATTCTATCTTTCCACGAACTCTTCCCTATGAACAGGCCCCTAAATTCGACGTGAAAGGACACACAACACAATTATATTCTGAGTATTGACTCTAAACCCCTAAGCCTAAGCCTCTCGCTGCGAAATTGTTCACGCGTTCTGTCGCAATCGATCCATAAATCGAACAGAACGTATCCTGTCCCATAATTGAGATTCGTTAAATAAAAAGGAGAAATAGCAAAGTCAAAGTGGTTAGTTTTCTGAGAACCGTGACACACCTCTCAAGGGTGCGTCGTAATGTGTCCCTTTTCGATGATTTAACTGCTTTCCTCGCCCTTTTTATGAACTGTTAAACTAACCTAATCTGATTGTTCTATCACGCCTAACAAATATAATATTTTGGGAAATTGGATTATCATGCTAGGTCCTTCAATGCTATTTAAATCAGATAATCACGATCGAATTAGTATTTTATGTTGCATATTGCTAAAATCAACTCAGATTAGTCTAATAGTTAACGCATGTCCCTTCAATTATTTATGCTGAGCTAGTAAGGATATCCTGCCTCTGGAGTTATCGACGAGCGAAGTACTCCTCTCGGTAGTTACAGTCCCCCGAACCCTCAATCTCTACCTTGCGGGTGTATATTGAGAGATCCCCACACCAGGGATCACAAGGGAACCTACGGCCGTCGTGGTCAAACATAATTTCACTCCCTTTATGTCACGATAACCGGGTTTTGTCAGTTTTTCTCATTGTCGTTAAAAACTGAATGGCGACTCCTATATTACTAGTCAATTGGGTGTATACTCACAGGGAATCCAATTACACTTGATTGAATAAAAAGAATCGTCACACCCACGAGGGACGAGGTCACGCATTAGCCTCGTGCTTTTTCGACCCCCTCACACTAGCCGTTTTCCTTATCCTACTTGACTTAGAGTTTTAGGATTATCCTAATACTTATGTGTTTGGATTTTCCTAAAAGACTAAGAATTTGAGATTGACTTAAAACCTAAATCTAAGGGTTTTAGTAATCCTAATTCTAGTAGGATATGACTATTCTATTCTCCTATAAATATGTGATCCATGATCATAAATTTAAATAAACAACTTGAATATATACATTCAATATTCTTGCCCATCACTTATAGTGAGTTCCTGAGTGCATAATACCTTAGACGATATCCTAGTTGGTTGAACCTAAGGCAGATTCGAACGTGCTATGGACTATCTACGTAGGGGCGACATTTGAAGCTCTATACTTGTACTTGTTTGGTTCGGGAGCAGCTAGAAAAGGCACGCATCACATAGTATGTGTACTAAATTTGTTAACTGATTATGTGGCAATTAACGATTTATGGTTTTTCCGCATGTCAATTAGATTGTTCATAACCTAACAACTTCTACTTTCACTGTTATAAGATGATCTTGAAGAGCTTAGATGTCCCAATCATCACCCTCCTCATCCCTCCCATCTACAACACACATATTAGCCACCTCCTCTGATAGGGGTGGGGAAATAATATGACCACCCGACAGCTCGCTCACCCATGCATCCTTCCAAAATTGGATATCCCTACCATCCCCTACAACCCATCTCACCCCTTCTTTAACCATGTCCATTGCCAACATAATCGATCGCCAAGTGTAGCTTGATTTTAGGGATACTTATGAATGAAATATGCCCTTTGTCCAAGTCTGCATTTTATACATTTAATGCTAAGTCTAATAAATGTGGTTCAGTATTAATTAAGAAAGTTAATTATTCAGTGAGATCAAGTGATCTGAATTCCTAGCTAGAGGCCGCTTCAGTTTAAGTGGAATTAACATTATTTATGTCACAAATTACTCTTGGCTGAACCAGTAGGGTCACACAAATAGTACATGAATGGATCAAGTATTTAGGTGAATGTTATATTTAATAAATACTCTAATCATAAATATTCGAAAATGATGGATGTTGGTTTCAGTGAGAGCTAAACAAACCATCCAAAGGCAAAGAAAGAATATTGGCCAGAAATGAAGATATTGTCGGAAACGAAAATATGGTTCATAACGAAAATATAAATATTATCCAACTCGAAGATATAACCGAAAATTGAAATATTGTTCGTATCGGAAAATATTATCGGAAATAGAAATATTGCTGGAATCGGAAATATTGTCGGAAACAGAAATATTACCGAAATCGGAAATATTGTCGGAATCGGAAATATTGTTTGAATTAAAAATATTACCGGAAACGAAAATATTGTTCGAGTCGGAAATAGATCCCGGAATCAGAAAACAAATCGGAAGCACGGCAAGTGACAAGCCAAGAAGCAAGGTCGGCCCATCGCTCGACGAGCCAGCCCATAAGCTAGCGTAGCGCCATGCACAAGCCCAACGCACAATGCTAGCGCCAGGCCTATGGTCATGAACTTAGTACAATAATTCATAAGCTTTGCCTATCACAAAAGTGAAATCCCAATTCCATAAACACCTTAGATTATATCCTAGTTGATTGAACCTAGGGCGGAGCCAAACGTGTCGTGGACTTAATTTCTACGGAAGGACGACGTTTGGATTTCTAACTTGTTCTTATTGGGCTCTGGAGAAACTTGGGAAGGCACGCATCACAAAGTATGTATTCTGAATTATGTTAGTTGATTATGTGCAATTAATTTGGATTCTGGCAATTTATGGTTTTTCCGCATGACATCGAATGTTCATAACCTAACAGTGGTATCACGAGCCTCTTGTTAATTGCATAATCAATTATTAACATGGATTAAATTTTATAATTTTGCAAAGAATTAAAGGGGTGAATTAATCATGTTGTGGTAATTAATTGCAAAATCATGTGATTATTTAATTATATGTTCGCACGATTTTCTGCAGTTTTGTTAATTTCATCGGAATCTTATGTTTTTATAGAAAATTCCGCGTGTAAACGGCTTTTTAAAATTTTGACAAAAATGATCTTTTTCAGCGAAACCCATAATTCCCAAATTTGAAGCCTAACTATGACTTTACGGAGGTTTTAGTTTTTCGGATGCAAAATTTATGTTTTTAATGATGTTAAACTAACATTTGCGACTCTTGTTTAACAATGTTGAATTTATAATTGACGTACTGCACATGATTAACAATTTCAAGATTTAAATTCGTTAATTATGCAACCTAATTTGTAATTATAATTAATTTGTTGAAATACAAATAAATTAGATTTTGTTTCGTTTTTGATAATTAATTGATAATTTAATTGAGATCTCATGATTTAAAATCACCTAAAATTTGATAAAGTTTTGATCTTTATGAACCCTGATTTTAACCATGATTTTAATCCCTAATTTTTGTGTAATCGAAAATTGTTTTAATTAATAAGTTTTCGGTTTTTCGCCTAAATCTATGAAATTAATATGATTTATTAATTTTGTCATGAAATTTTGTAAATTATAAAGTTTCGACTTTATAAAATACGTTCACGGAAAAGCAAGACCACAAGGTCGAAGCAAGAAGCGCCCCATGGGCGCTGCTGCTTGGTGCGCGCGCATAACGTGCGTGCAAGGGAGCTCACGTTGTGCACGACGCCTATGCAGTGTGCGAGGTGACTGGCGCACACGTGACCTAGGAGCATGGCTAGTGTGTTGTGTGTGCACTGGTGCGAATAAACGGGCGAAGGGAAGCAGCGCGCTCACAAGCAAGTAAGGCGAGCGATGCGCTGAGCAAGGGAGCTCGCGCGCACTACTCCTGCCTGCCTGCCGTGCCAGTGCTGACAGCTAGGCAAGCGCGCGCCTGCAAGGGCGCTGGTGTGCGATGGAAAGGCTCATGTCGTGGCCATGCGCGCGCGACCTCCTGCAGTATTACTGCTGTGCAAGGCGAGGCATGACTGCTCCATGTGCAAGCCTGCACGGCGTGCCTAAGGCACAATGACCTCGTGCGATTGTGTGCCTTATAAGATTTGATTTTCTATTGAGCAACGAATTTAATTAATTTTTTTTCTTCCTTATAATGTTTTCTCGGAATTTAATTTTAGTAATTTAAATATTATAATTTATTTTATATTAATTATTTAATAAAATTAAAACCTTGAATAGATTATGATTTAATTAATTAGTTAAAAATAAAATAAAGGGATTTAAAATAATTATTATGAGCTTTATATTTTAATTAAATTTTTGGTTTCCGATTTGGAAAGACATTTTATGTTTAAACTTGGTAAAGCATATAATTCTTGGTTTGAGTGGGAGCTTTTATTCATATTATGGTTGAAACCCTAATTAGGTCTTTATTTCCTTAGGATTAACAAACTTGATTAGAACTAATAAGGTCAAATAATTGGTAGATTCTTGATCCTTAGTTAGTTGTTGCAAATATTATCTGATGCATATTTTCTACTAACTTGCTAAGTGAGCCATTCATTGATAAATGAATGGGTGAATGATATATTGTAAATATATTGTTTTGCAGGTTGCGAAAAGTGACTAGTATGGTCCAAATAAGATAGAAAATATGGTATGCGTACCACTAATTTTGAATGTAAAATATGGTCTAAAGTACTATGGTTTTTATTTAAATATGGTCTGCGCACCATCAATTTTTTGTAATTAGTTTAATTATTGCAAATCCTATTTGGTGAAGATGGCGCCTCCCATGGTGAAATTCAAGGTCGGAGTTTCCAATCCATTTTCAAGACGGAGTTTGAAGTTGAAGCTACAAGATGAAGTCGGGCCATATTAGATCACAATTAATCTTATGCATATTTTAAGATATTTATTGTTTTAAATATGTCTTGATATTATGCATGAGATTGTGGCTTGTTTATGTTGCATGATTAAGGATTTTAGTTCACCTAAAATCTAATAGTAAAAGCCTTAAGTTCCAAACTATAAAATATATACCTAGTATTTAAAAAGGAAAACCACAAACGATTAGATGACAGATGTCACCCCAACTTTCATCCACGGTTTTTTTTTCTTTTCAATTTGTCATTTTGATGTTTGTTATACGAACTATTTTATAGTTTTTATACCTCTTTCACTTCATATTCCTCATTCAATACCAATTCACCATTTAGTTTATGTATTCATTCAACCTCTTTCACTTCATCTCCCTCTTAAACACTCAATATTAATTAACCATCTATTTTATATATTTTTTCAACTTTTAAATTTCAATCCTATATAAATCATATACTCCGTATTACCAATAGAATAAGCCCTCAATAAAATTAACACTTTAAAAAATGGCTTAACAATCATTATATAATTGAACGGGCTTAAAAGCTAGTTGAGTTAAAAGGTGGCATTCTAAAATAACACTTACTTTCTAACCTTTATGTCGAGTTAGTGACAGTTTTCCGCCAAAGCGAGGTGTCACTTCTTGGATTTTTTGGGGTAAGGTACACATTAGTGTGAGTACAAGTTGATTGTGGTTGAACTCAATGATATATTTAAGGAGTTCTTTTATGTTGTGGGAAATGAGATAGGTTTTCCTAATAAGTTCTTAGACGTACCTATCAACCAAGAGTAGTTTCTAGACTATTAGCACCAGATTTGCTTACCTAAAATATTTTAGAATTAAGACAAGCCAAAACATGCTTAGTTCTTTAATGATTTTGAGGATAGTGGATTCATTTTTTTTCACACCTAACGAAACACATAAACTTGAATAAAATGCTTAATAAGTTTGAATTATGCATGTTTGCTTAAATTTAATTTATTAAGAGCATGTATGAATTTTTATTTATTTCTGTATTCTTTTCAATTGTAGTTTTAATTATGGAAAACAAAAATTCATTGAACATTCGATCATTTCTCGAGAAAGAGAAGTTGAACGGGAAAAACTTCCCTGGCTGGCAAAGGAACTCGCAAATAGTTCTAATGCAGGAAGAAAAGGAGTATGTCCTTGATGAGGAGATGCCTGAAGCCGCTGGAGACGGGGTCACCTAGGTTGCCCTCAATGTTGGATTGATGCCAACAAGGATGTGAAATGTCTAATGCTTGCTACTATGAGCACAAATCTATAGAAAACGTTCATTAACTTAGATGCTTTTACGATCATCAGTGAGTTGAGGAACATGTTCCAAGATCTGGCTCGAGTCAAAAGATTCGAGACTCGTAGGGAAATTTTTGACACCAAGCTCAAGAAGGGCGATCCCGTAAGTCCACATGTTCTCAAGATGATAGGATTAATTCAGAATATGAGTATGCTGAATCAACAATTCTCTCGAGAAATGGTTGTAGACACCATCCTCCATTTTCTTCATAGCGGGTATGGTCAGTTTAAACTGAATTACAGCATGAATAGTCTTGACAAAACACTCACCGAGCTTCACAGTATGCTGAAACCGCTGAAAAGATGCTCAAGAATGAAAAGCAGGATGTGCTTATGGTGTCTGGGGGAAAGTAAAGGAAATAATGTCCTTGGTCCAAGTTTGCATTTAATGAATTTAATGCCAAGTCTAATAAATGTGGTTCAGTATTAATTAAACAAGTTAACTATTCAGTGAGATCAAGTGATCTGAATGCCTAGCTAGAGGCAGCTTCAGTTCAAGTGGAATTAATAATATTTAATGCCACAACTAACTCTTGACTGAACCCGTAGGGTCACACAAATAGTACGTTAACGGATCAAGTATTTACGTGAATATAATATTTAGTAAATACTCTAATTATTGATATTCAGAAATGATGGATGTTGGTTCCAGTGGGAAAATCATCAAAAGGAAAAGAAAGATTATTTGCCGGAAATGAAGATAATGTCGGAAACGGAAATATGGTTCATGATGGAAATATAAATATTATCGAGGTCGAAGATATTACCGGAAACAGAAATATGGTTTGTTTCGGAAAATATTATCAAAAAGAGAATTATTGCCGGAATAAGAAATATTGCCGGAAACGTAAATATTATAGGAATCAGAAATATTGTCGAAATATTGTCGGAATCGAAAATATTATCGGAAACGTAAATATTGTTCGAATCGGAAATAAATTCCGGAATCAAAAAAAAAAATCTGAAGCACGACGAGCGACTGGCCAACAAGCTTGAAAGAACTAGCGGCTTCCCCCCGAATAGTTTCAATCTCGTCTTGGGTGCCCTTGAGCTTCTTCTCCAGGGCGTCCACCTTGGTAGAGAAGTTGGTGACTCGCTCCGAGACGGCAGCATACCCAGTCCTAAGAGAAGTCAACCTTTCCTCATGCTCCAACAACTTCTTCTCATAGTTCTGGGCATCCTACTCAGCCTCTCTCAGAGCAGCCGTCTCCGACCTGATCTGGACATCCGCGTCCTCATTGATCAGTCTAGCCTTCCTCTCAGCGTACAGCTCATGATTCTCAATCTGGTCCTTGTGCTTCAACATCTCTTGGTGCATGTCAAAGCGGTACTGCCTACCTTCGGCACAACGGATGAAGATCTGCCACGAACCTAAACATTAGGAGGAGAACTAAAGAAGGTGTAAAAACAAACTTAAGAAAATACTTACGTCAAGAACGAGGGACTGCATGGCCCCAAAGTACCCCTGGTCAATTCCAGGCAGAGAGTTCACATACTCCTCGGGAATAGCATCATAGACGGCAGAAAGGATCTTGTCCTTTTCCTCTGAGCTAAACCCACTAGATGGGGGAATATGCGCCACTTCGGCCCGCCTCATTCGCTCGAACATATCACCCGAGCCAACAACAATACATCAATCAATATACCAAACCACTAAGCTGTCAAGATGTCCTAAATAAAAAAGAACTAACCAGTTGACGGAGCAGGCGGAGGCATTGACGCGTCCCCAGCAGAAGAAGGGTCTTTGGACTCTTTGCCCTTCTTCTCTCTAGACGAGGGGGCTGCTGCACGACCAACATCTGCAGCTTCGCTAGATGCACCAGCCTCACCAGTAGCAGCCGCCTTGGCTGCCAAGTCACCCTCATTCGCCACCTTGGGAGACGTCTCCTTTGGCACAGGAGGGAGGTCTGTCAACTGTGGAACAGAGGTTCCCTCTCCCCCAGCCAGAGAGGCTGACGGCTTCGTTGCTGGCGGCTTCACCGCAACATCAGTACTGCCCAACTTCTTAAAAAAGGGTCGCTTGGGCTTAGGAGCTACCGTCGAAGAGGCAGGACGCTTCTTCGTAGCTGAAGAAGTAGACCCCTGAAAATGAAAGAGGTGAAAAAACCGGCATAGACTTTAAAGACTCTAGAAAGGCGTCCAATTGAATAAAACGTACTATGGAAGCGTCACCAGAAGCCCCCTCATCCGAATTCTTTGAGGATTCTTTCTTCTTGGCCTCCACGGCTTTAAAGACGTCGTCCGTATACACCTGAGACAACCAAGTGGGCATGTCCACTTATCCCTTGTCTTCTGGGGACAGACGACTCATAGTAGAATCTGCACAAGCCAAGGGGATCAGTGAAAGACAAGAAAACAAGGTTATTTACGAAAAATAAACGCATTACTACCTCTATGTAAGTAAGGGCAGAGACCAACTGCCGCAAGAAAGACCATGTTGGTGAACTGACCCACATGGGGAAGCCAATTATTAGGCACCCACGCGTGACTCTTTGCAGACATCCGATACATTTCGGCCTGAAATAAAGGCTTTATGAGCCTCCATTCTCTTGATAGGAGGCGAGGATAGGCGCCAGTTTTAGATAAGAAACGAGGCTGGTAGTTCCAGCGACAAAGACACTTTGAAAGAGGAAGGTCCTCCATTCGGATAATATACCATTTCGTTCACCACCATACCCAGCTAGAGGGCTTGCCCACTACCGTCTTATACCTCGCCGGCTATACAGGGTAAACCATCCCTGGGGAGAACGAGAAGAAGGAGCGATATCTACAAGTCTAACAAAAGAAGGAAAGGAAGGGGTGACGTCACTCAATGCACACTTGGCAATATAACCAAAAACATTCGCCCAAGAATTAGGGGTCAGCTGGGCTAGGCCAATATCATAACCATCCAAAACGTCCATTACAAAAGGGTGTAAGGGAAACCTAAGGCCCAATCAGAAGGCGGCCGTATAGATATCAACCTCTCCCAAAGAAAGACGATCTACAGTATTATGAGGACGAGGACGCCTAAAACTAAAGCCACGAGGCAAGAGCAAGAAACGCTCAAAGTCACGTCCTTGCTCCTTTAGGTACATCAACCATTTTCTGCTAGGGAGGATGTCGGAAGGAAACAAGTCCACGTCCTTCTTTCCACGAACCATAGGAGGAAGATTCTTTGCAAACTCCTCGTCCGAAGAACTGGAAGAGTCATCTTCGAAATCCTCACGAGGGATACGAGGACGACAAGCCACACTCTTTCTTCTCCTTGAAGAACGAGCCATCCTAGAACCCCCGTCTCCTGAATGAAGTGAGGAACTAACTCCTCCCCTATTTCCCTGGGACGGGTTCGAAAAAGGATCCCTGCTGTCCCTCTCTCGTGGTGCTCCCCATGCACCTACGTTGGCCATCTGCTTAATGCGTGCCATGACGTCCTGCATAAGGAACAGGACGTCTGACTTAAGAAAAGAGGAAAAAGAAAGGAACGGGTACGCCATCCAGATACAAGAGAAGCGGCGACTGACAGGACGCCTCCTCAAGAAATAAAAGCATCAAAAGAAGAAAATCTCAAATACATGCATAACTGAGGAAACAGGAAACTAACAAAAATGCTTACCAATAAGTGATCAAACTGCTGAAAACTGTCAGGCAAATTATCCAGGCTCCAAGAACAACGAACGAAGAATCCAAGAACACTCAATGCAAACACAAGAAGATCTTCAAAGGGAAACTGCTTTATCTCTCTAAAAATCTCTTTGAAATAACAAAAAGCAAATGAGAGAAAATAAACGATTTCAGAAGGTTTTAAAGACAAAACCAAGCTCCGAAAAGCAACCACACGTGGAAATCCACCATGACAAGAAGGCTACCCCACCTGGGCAAGGGGCACCCTCCTTGAGGGGCAAATGATGTGGCCTAAACTATAGGCTGCCACATGGATTTATTAGGATGGCCCAATAAGGAAGCCAAAGTCCTCCGACCTGAATACCTCAACTCTATACAGAGTCCGTATCTACATCCAGAACAAAGGCCGTCACTTAGGCCCATAGGCCCATCTGATTGGTAGAGTCCCTAGTCAAATCATGTCCAAAAGTCCAAAACCTGCAGGTAAGCCCAACATGCAAAAGGCCCAACAGGTCTACTCAGATCTCCTACTATTGGACACATGTCCTAATCTCGGAAAGCATCTAATAATGCAGCCAGGGTTTAAGGATCAAATCCCAAGAAACCCTAGCACTATAAATAGTGCAGATCCCTAGGTAAAAGGGGCATTCAATTCATTCCCACCTACCTTAAACTATCTTTGCTCTGCCTTATCTCTACAAATTACTTCTCTCTCTAGCCAATACTTACTTAGGCATCGGAGGGAATATTCCTACGGGAATATTCTTGTTTTGCAGGTTGCAGGAAGATCGTACCAGCTCATACTTAATACCTCCGAGGAACGCGTGACACGTCATCACCGTAAAAGATCCCACAATAATAATAATAATAATAATAATAATAATAATAATAATAATAATAATAATAATAATAATAATAATAATAATAATAATAATAATAACAATAATAATAATAATAATAATAATAATAATAATAATAAATACAATAATAAAAAATACTCCCTCCGTCCCTTTATACTCGCACCGCTTTCCTTTTCGGGCCGTCCCTTAATACTTGCACCGCTTCTATAAATGAAATTCTTTACCAATATTATATTATTTCTCACACTTACCTACTACCCCATCTATACCTCTACTCCCTACACAAAATCATTTAAAAATCCACACCCCACACTCACCACTCCCCACCCCTTACACATTTCCCACTAACTATATTAAAAAAATACCCCACTATCAACTAACACCCATTAAATTAATAAGTCAATTCAAATTTCTTAAACTCCGCACCGGTCAAACCGGTGCCAGTATTAAGGGACGGAGGGAGTAATAATATTTTTATTATTTTTATTATTATTTTTATATTACTCATTATTTATATTTATGTTATTATTATTATTATTATTATTATTATTTTATATAACTAATTATTTATCATTAATTACTAAAATTTATTATTTATCATTTATTATTATTTTTATTAATTAGTTATTAATTATTAATTATTAATAATATTTATTATAATTATAATTATTTAGTAATAAATTACAGATTATTATTATTTATTATATACTCCGTAGTTATTAATTATTATTTATTAATTATTTAGTCATTAATTAACATTTTTTATTATGTTGTTGTAATTAACTAGAGATTACTAATTATTTATTATATTATTTATTATCAATTATTACTTATTTGTATTAATTAATAATTAATAATTAATAATTAGTACTCCCTCAGTTCCATAATGTTCCTCACTTTTTCATTATGCGCGGTCTCCAATGCACTACTTTGACCGTTAATAATTTTAATTTCGTATTAGTAAAAATTATAAAAAATTGATATTTATAAAATTTATATAGAAACGAATCCAATGATATCCCACAAGTTAACATTTATACTCTTAAATAAACTACTATTAATTACGGTCAAAGTTTTTATACTTTGACAATATGAACAGTAAACATGAGGAACATTATGGAACAGAGGGAGTAATTACTAATTAATAATTATTTATTAATAATTATTTATTATTTATTATTTATTATTTATTATTTATTATTATTATTTATTATTTATTATTTATTATTTATTATTTATTATTTATTATTATTATTAATTATTATTATTATTATTTATTATTTATTATTTATTATTTATTATTTATTATTTATTATTTATTATTTATTATTTATTATTTATTATTTATTATTTATTATTTATTATTTATTATTTATTATTTATTATTTATTATTTATTATTATTATTTATTATTTATTATTTATTATTTATTATTTATTATTTATTATTTATTATTTATTATTTATTATTTATTATTTATTATTTATTATTTATTATTTATTATTTATTATTTATTATTTATTATTTATTATTTATTATTTATTATTTATTATTTATTATTTATTATTTATTATTTATTATTTATTATTTATTATTTATTATTTATTATTTATTATTTATTATTTATTATTTATTATTTATTATTTATTATTTATTATTTATTATTTATTATTTATTATTTATTATTTATTATTTATATTCTGTTAAGTTAAGTTCAGTTCAGTTCAGTTTAGTTCAGCTCTAAAGAACATGGCCTAAGTAATTGAGCGATTTCTGTAGATAATACTTAAAGTTGTTGAAATTTTCAAAATACGCCCCCTTTACATATAATTGTCAATATAATGTCCACGTCCTCGTGAAATTCATCCGCCAACTCAATTAGCGGTTTATCTAGTAAACAACTAACTGAATTGGTGATTATAGGAATGAACCGCCAATTAAATGGGCGGTTTAGTTGTGAAGCTTCACAAAGACATCGCTCACATGTCACTACTCATACAAGTCCCAGATGAGTAACTGGTAAGCAAAAAATTCAAAAAAATAAACAAAGACCCCCAATCTCCCTGCTATCCAAACGCCTCCCTTCGTTGTGGGTTGTTGTCGACCACCATCGTCGTCGTCTTCCACCAGCAGCAGTGTGTCTGCAGCAACAAGAAATTTTCCTAATTTTCTTATTTTTAAATTGAATAATTATTGCATGAAATTTTTATCTAAATCAAATTGATATTTCGTATTAATTTAAGTTTGTTATGTGTTTATTTATAATCCATATTGTTGTGCATTGTAATTTTCTTTTAGGGAGTCGCTAAAATTTGATTGAGAAAACTTGTAATTTTATGGGTTTTGCTAAAATTGGATAAAAATCTTGTAAATTTGTGAAAAATCAAACACTCTAATGATTGAAAAATAAATCTAAAATGAAATTCAATCCAAAAGAAAAAAAACTAATCTAATCTAATATACTTCTAAATTCAATCCAAAATCAAAAACTAATCTAATCTAATATACCAAGTGCCTTGACTAGTTAGTCCGACGGGAGTGTGACGCTAGTGGGCAGTGTGTAAGACTAAGGAAAATAGTCGGCACGTAACACGTGGTATTAGAGCAGCGTCGATCGTAGGGGTGGTGTCGTTGACGTTGCGGTATGCTAGCTGTTGTGCATACTTTGAGTAAGCGCGGGGCAATACTATGGCGCAGAATAAGGAGAGTGCTACTATCAGGTCCGTGATTGAGGAGACAGGAAGTAAGGTAAGCCGAACCTCCATGCTTGAGGAGCGGGTTGCTAAGACAGAGCTCACTATTGCCGATCTTCAAGACAACGTCTTGGAGATGGAGCAGACCGTCGTTGGATTCAATGGGACAGTTGCTGGCGTCACAGAAGACGTTGAGGGACTCGATAGCCGGGTCAACGATCTTGAGTTGGGGGCTGTAGAAACAAAGGGCGAGACACAATTGCTCGTCAATTAGGTGGCTGATGCTATTCGGTCCCATTCGTCACTCCAAAAAGGATAATGGTAACCCCACCATTAACCACTTCATTTATGAATTTCATAGTAATACATGTCTTACCGAGACAAAATTTGTAACTTGCTATCCTCTTGCATAGGAGGAAAAGATTTACCTCCGTGGAAAGGATGATTCATTCCTTTCGGATAGACATGAGAGTCCAAATTCAATCCAAAATCAGAATCTAATACACAATATAGCAGTTGGTATATATAGGAATTTTATTTTATCTTAACAAATTAATAGAATCCTTGCATCGTGATGAGTGACATTTATGTTACTCTTAGGATAATACTTTGCCTCTTTTTATTCTTGTTTTTGTTCGTTTTCTTCCATTTTGTGCTTATTCCAGCCCCCTTTTGCTTTCCCTTTCTTAGTTGACTTGGTTTTTCCCAATTGCCGTCCTTTTCCCTTATCTTTCTCATCTTTTGTCAAGCTTTTGCTTTTCACGGGTTTGTCAATGTGTAGGAAAACAAGTAAAGCAGACGGAAAAGTCAATGGAGGTCAACGACATCCTAAGGAATTAAGGTCGAAGTGGAAGGAATCAAGAACTCAAGATGTCCGGCCGAACTTCAGAAGTGTTCGGCCGAACCGAACTAGAAATGTCTGAAGCAATCAAGCCCAGAAGTTCGGCAGAACAATTTTGAAGGTTCGGCCAAACTCCCTTGGGTTCGGCCGAACTTCCCTAAAAGTTCGGTCGAACCTCGCTGTGAGAAAAGTTCCTGATTCCACTCAAGTCCGGACGAACCTGATCCTGGTTCGGCCGAACCTACTTCTTGGTTCGGCCGAACTTCTTTGTTGTTCGGCCGAACCTGTTGCCAGCGCTGAAATTTTTTCGGGACTATTTAAAGCCTTTTTTGGAACTTTTAGTTTAACCTAGTTTAGAACAAAAATAGTCTGAAATTAATTTGGAGAGAGAAAGGAAGGAAACTTCATTGATTGCTCATTTTTATGCTTGGGATTCTCCCTAATCTTGGAATTGAAGCTTCATTGTAAAAATTCTGAACTCATATTTTCATTTATTGTCATTAATTTCTGAAATTTCTTACTTTTGTCTCTTTGTTTTCTCATTAATCAAAAACCCAAAAATAGGCACTATTATATTTCCCTCTTTTCTATTTCTCTTGTTTACTAGGATTTGGCTAAAGATTTGCTTGATTAATTGGAAATGCATGTTTCTATTGAATATATCATGTTGAAATTTTTGGTCAATTCCATGAGTGAGTAGTCCCTCATCCAGGGGTTTGGGTATAGCCTAGGGTTTCCATGTATGGGGTTTTAAGGTAGGATTTGTTAGTTCTTGCAATTAAATGCATAAGTTGGGGGGTTACTCGTTGCTTGCTTGGTTAGACGTAACTTTGCTTGGTCAATGGAATGCGATGCATTGATTTGGCAAGGGATTGTGAGTCCTTGCGTCGTATGATTTCGATCGGATTTATTTTGATTGATTCTTAGTCTTTGGGTTGGTGCGGAAGCATGATTCATTGTCTTGAGAGTATTAAAGATCGATTCCCCTTTTCAATTTGTCTTTGCAAGTCTAGTTAACCCCCCAAATCCTTAATCCCTTATTGCATGTACCCCTCGGTGAACCCCAATCCCCTAGTGTTTTTAATCCTTAATTGTTTATCGTTCTAATGGTTTAGTTTGAATTTTCCTTTTCAACAACCAACCCCATTTCGAACTAGCTTATATTAGCATTTCTAGCTACGAAACTCGCAATTCTCTGTGGATATCGACCCTTTCCTTGCCACTCTACTTGTTTCTAGTGGTTAGTTTAGGTATTTGGATTGATTTAGGTGTAAGACTAGCAACGACCTAGAGTTTCCCTTTATCAAATTGGCGCCGTTGACGAGTTGATCCCCACTAGGGTTGTGATGGGTTGGCGCATGTGCATAGATTATTGCAAACTAAACACCGCCACCCGAAAAGACCACTTCCCTCTACCCTTCATAGATCAAATGTTGGAAAGGCTTGCCAAGAACAAATACTTTTGCTTCTTGGATGGGTATTCGGGATTCTTCCAAATTCTCATCCATCCAAGTGATCAAGAAAAGACAACATTCACATGCCCAATTGGCACCTTTGCATATCGAAGGATGCCGTTTGGGTTGTGCAATGCTCCGAAAACATTCCAACTATGTATGATGGCAATATTTTCGGAATTTCTTGAGAAAATCATGGAAGTCTTCATGGACGACTTTAGTGTCTATGGGGAAGACTATGAATCATGCCTAGTCAATCTAGGAAAGGTGCTTAATAGGTGTGAGGATGTCCACCTCGTTTTGAATTGGGAGAAGTGCCACTTTATGGTAGAGGAAGGCGTTGTCCTTGGTCATGTGATTTCAAGCAAGGGAATCCAAGTTGACAAGGCCAAAATAGAAGTGATTGAGAAATTCCCTCCCCCAATCAATGTCAAGGGGATTCGTCGTTTCCTTGGTCACGCCGGTTTCTACCGGCGGTTTATCAAGGATTTCTCAAAATTTGCTAAACCACTATCTAGTTTGCTTGTCAAGGATGTCCCTTTTGTTTTTACTAATGAATGCCTTGAGTATTTCAATAGGATCAAACAAGCTCTCGTCACGGCACCCATTATTCAACCCCCCAATTGGGAGCTACCCTTCGAGATTATGTGCGAAACTAGCGATTTTTCCATTGGACGGTGCTTGGGCATAGAGATGGTAGGGCCCTTCATGCAATTTCTTATGCAAGCAAGACTTTGATGACGCGTAAGCGAACTATGCCACTACGGAAAAAGAGCTTCTTGCGGTTGTCTATGCCTTGGTGAAGTTTCATCCTTATCTTCTCGATTCAAAAATTGTCATCTACACGGATCATTCGGCCTTGAAGTACCTCCTTTTTAAGAAGGACTCCAAGCCAAGGCTTATCCGTGGGATCCTTCTGTTAGGTTATGATTCATATGACAAAACATAAATCATGCGGAAAAACCATAAAGCCAGGAAAGCATATTATTTACACATAATCATTTAGTATAGTTTAGATGCATACACTTTGTTGCGTGCCCTCCCTAGCTGTGCCCGAACCGCACAAGAACAAGTCTTTAGGACTCCAAGTGTCGTCCCTCCGTAGATAGTCCACAGCACGTCCGGATCCGCCTTAAGCTTAACCAACTAGAATCGCCCTTAAGGTTGCTTAGGAATTTCGGCTATTATAATAAATTTTATTTATTCTAATTATTTTACTAAAATTAAAATCATGAATTAATTTAAATACGACTGAAATTAAATTTAATTTATGGATTCAATTATAAATTTATATGAGCTTTAAATTTTAATTAAATTTGTATGTTTCCGGTTAGACTAGAAATACATTTTTATGTTTAAAATTAGTAAAGCATATGAATCTATTGGTTTAAGTGGGAGCCCTTTTAGTCATATACTCTTAATTAGGTCTACAAATCCTTAAGGTTAAAACAACTTGATTAGAATTAATAAGGACTGAATAATTTGTAGATTATTGGTGCCCTTGATTAATTGCTGCAAATGTTTATGTGATGCATAATGTGTTTTACTAACCAGCTATGTGGGCCATTCATGATAATGAATGGGTGAATGGTATATATTGTATATGTACTGTTTTGCAGGTTATGAAGTGACTAGTATGGCCCAAATAGAATAGAAAATATGGTCTGCGTACCATTAATTTGAATGTAATTGGTCTAAAGTACCAAAGTAGTTTTTCAATTCAAATATGGTATGCGTACCATCAAATAGTTGTAATTAGTTTTAATTATAGCTTATCCTATTTGAAGAAAATGGTGCCTCCCATGGAGATTTTCAAGACGGACTTTGAAGTTGAAGCTTCAAGATGAAGTCGGGCCATACTAGATCACATTTATCTTATGCATGATTTAAGTTATTTATTTCTTTAAATATGTCTTAATTATGCATGAGATTGTGGCTTGATTATGTTGCATGATTAAGGATTTTAGTTCACTTAAAATCTAACCAACATAGTAAGAGCCTTAAGTTCCAAACTTAAAAATTGAGTTAAAAGGTGCCATGCCAAAATATACACTTGCTTGGATATCCTTTACATCAATCTAGTAATAGTTTTCGCTCAGCGAGGTGTTACTTATTGGTCCTAAAGGGGCAAGGTACACAAATAATTGTGAGTACACGTTAGTTTTGGTGAAACTCAACGATATAAGTAAGGAGTCCTTTTATGTCGTGGCAAAATCGATAGGTTTACCTAATAAGTTCTTAGACGTACCTATCAACCAAGAGTAGTTTCTAGACTATTAGCAAAAGGCTTTTGCTTACCTAAAATGTTTTAGAATTGATTCGACAAACTGTGCTTAACTCTTCAATGGTTTTAGGGTCTTGGAATCATTTTATTCACACCTGCCGGAACACATAATTCGAATAAAATGCTAATGACTTGTTTAAATTGCATGATTGCTTTCATTTTCAAGTTATTATTCATGATAAATGTTTAGACTTTGCATGCTTCAATGAATGTTTTAATTATTGTTTATAATTAAATATCTTACACTGCAATAAATCCTTTTAGAAAGGTAACAGTAAATTTCCTCGATTGGTAGTGAATCCAAGAACGATTCACGGAAATGAGAGAAAATGAGCAATTTAAAATATACGTTTCTTATATCGACTTTTATGGTTGTTTTCGAATATCAAAATCGAATGGCAAACCAATTGGTGCTTGTGAATTCAAAATACACTGTAGTTTTGAGATCATAAAGCATTGAGTTTAAAACGCTCAGCTTTACCAATGGTTAACAACCTAATATCTTTGTCCATTTAATTCTCGAATGAGTCTAGTCCCTAGACATTCAAATAGATCGATGCTTAGAGAACTTTAGAAGCTTCTGGTAAGATCATCTAGTTGAAACAAATTATTCAACATAAATTAAATGGTAAAAACCTTGTTGGAGTGACATTGGACATGTCTAACAAAGTATAAAAGTCAACACTAAAGAATTCAATTCTTAAGACTATAAGAAAGGGTACAAGAAATAGGAAAACAAGGAATTAATGAAAGGAATTTACGATTCCGTTTCTACCTATAAGTTTATGTTTAAAGAGAAGTGACCTAGCAATCAAACTTCCTGGGTATCATATACCGCTTGAGGTTCTTACTTCGGTAATAACTCAAACAATGGAAGCTAGGCTACACTAATGGCCTACAAGTGGGAAATGAAGCATGGCAATGCTACATTAGTTGTAGGGTCATCTAGTTTGTTTTAAGTCCTTTCAAAGGCTGGAACTTAATAGCTATTTTGTTCCATAATCAGCATGCCTAAATTTCTATTTTCAGACACAGAAAGACTCACATTCAAGAAAAACAAAAACAATGTTTGTTTGTTTATTTGAATGAAATGGTCAATTACGGGTTGAGTCAATATGCTTGATTAAAACAAACAACTCTTTAAAGAACTTTACTAGGTTCAAATCAACCCCTTAATTTGAGTTCCACTAATCTTTGACAGTGTTGCTTAGACCATATCAACAAGTTAACATTCAAAAGCTCTATTTTGATGGACTTTTGAAAGTTGATTGATTTCTAGATCAATTTAAGACAACTAGTCTTACTTGTTGAAAGTAACAAAAGATATGAACTATTGTTAGAACGCCTAGACAATAGAATCAAAGCTAAAGGTTTTATGACTTTATTATTTCACATGGATTTGAGTGAATATAGGTTTATTTACTCAAATGTGATATAAGTTAAATCTGTTTGGCTAGTTCAAAGATTCAGAAGTATAAAATCCACTTGGCAAGAAATCATAAAGATCTAGGTTAGATCATGTTGATGATTACTTGAGACCAAATATGATCATCAATGATTGTGTGTTGTAATTTCACAATCTAGGTCCATAAGATATGGCATATCTTAGTTGGAATAATCGAAGTCAATTAGTACTTGATTCGATCAATGATGTTCATAAAGACTTTTCCTATAATTTCTAAAACAAAATGCTCAACTACCACCAAACTAAACCAAATTCGTCAAAGCTATTGAAAAGTAATTTCAAAATATCTTTTCATAATATATCTAAAGAGTTCCTAAACTCAGTGGGAGCTTAGTGTTTGTTATTCAACAAACTAAGGCCCCAAGTATAGATATATGTTTCATTGTGATTTATTCAAATGAGACACAAGGGTATTGTTTCTACCACGAATTTTTGAGAACATAATGTTTGTTTGCTCGAAATGATGTCCTTTTGGAGATTCGTTTCCAAAATGACAAGTGGGAGAAAATAGACCTCGAAAGTCTTCGAGGCGAACAACAAACATAGACGGACATTCCGGAGGATTTTCGAAGTTCTTTAGAAAATCCGAACACGTATTCTTTAAGGACTTTAGAAGTGGCTTTAAAGAATAGACATCTCTTAGAAGACTTTACAAGTGCTTCAAGGAGAACAGAATATTCAAAGGACTCTCAAAGTGCCTGTTTGATACCCAAGTAGGCATAGAGTTCAGGTCAATGAAACTATGAGATTCTTCTATTAATAGTGAAGAAACCTACAACTTGCAGTCAAACTATTAATGAGTTTGTAACCTGTAAGAAAGCTATGACGAAACCCAGATTCCCTAAAATGGTTAGAGGCCATATATAGACTCAAATGTTTTAGATGGTTAAAGGCCATAAAACATAACCAATGTTTTGATGACAAAATTGAAATTTTGTTGATTTGCAAGAATAGTTTCACACCTATTGGTTACAAGTTTGTTTTAAGGATAAAAACCATCAAACATGGAATTGTGTTCACACACAAAGCTAGATTAGTTGCTAAAGGTTACAAGCAAATTCATGGCATGGATTGTGTTGAAACCTCATGCATAATCGTAATGCTCAAGTCTATAACTCAAGCAATGATTGCATATTGGTACATATGACAATTGGATGACAAAACGTATTCCTCAATCAAATGTTGGAACAAAACTATGTACATGGCATGTCATAGGATTTGTGGATCCAAATAAATTCTTGAAAAAGAATGCTAACTTATGAAATCTAAGTACAGATTTAAGCAAGCAATTGGGAATTGGAACTGTATTTTAGTGAAGGTAATAAGCATTTTAGTTTCATAAAATATACATGATTCTTATAGATATATAAGAAGTTTAGTGGGAGTACATAAAAACTTAATTGGTCCTATGTGTATCACACACATATCTCTCTATTGTAAAATAACATTCAAATGCTAAAGACTTAGATTTGAGATTATTCATCAATGATGGACCATGGCGAAACTTAGTACATACTGGGTATTAAGATCTATTTACGAAGATCTTATGATATTGTTTTGGATTAAGTAATGGCATTTACTAAATCAAACACGAAAGTCTCCATTGGAGATATTCGACCCATGTGAATAAATCTAAGTAAAGGATGTTTGAACTATGTATAAGCATTTACTAAAGTTAAACATCAAAGAGTCTAAATGAGATTCTTAACCTATATTATATGTCAAAGAATTTAGCTGAATTTAGTATCTACTGAAACTAGATAAGCTAAACTTACATGAATAGAATTCAATTGGGAATTATTCTGCAAAAGAATTTATCATGTATGATATAATATGAGGATCGCCAAAAACGTATCGTATGACTTTAGGCATGACGAACATATACCAATCTCTATTGATCTAAGTGAAGATCAACTAGATTGAGATCAAGAAAAACTTATGGTACTTGAAAAGGTACATAGGAATAGTTTGACGATATATTCAAGATAGACTGTCAGGACCAGTCCTGTGACTAAGAAATGTCTATCAAGTGAACTTGAATGTCAAAGGTTGAAAATGGTCCCTAGTCGGAGTTTTCTATAAAATTGGACGCATAGAAAACGTTAGACGATTAGAATGCAAGATGACTAGTAGTTCTGTTTCTTGAACTATGTGGACATGGCAATGTCATAATCATTTGCATAGATACTTACTTTGGGAAGACTAGTATCGGACATGACCTATGAAACTTTACTGTAAGAGATGAAAATCTGTCATAAGTAAATTTCATTAAAATTATTAGACACTAAATCCTCAATACCTGAGTGATTTGAGATTACTTGTTTGAGAACTGGTTGCTTTGACGTTGACCAACCGTCGCACCGTAAAAGGAGGCTATAGAGGCAACGCTCAGGTAATCACCTATCAAACGAAGTCTAATCTCAAGATCGCAAGATTGGGATTATCCTCCCATAAATCGGGATGAGATGCTTAAAAGTTGTACAAGGCCACTCGGAGAGCTAGAAACTGTGAAATGCATGGCCGTGCTCGGATGAATCATAGGCTATGATTATCTGTTTATTTGATTAGTTGAACTCTGAAACCGAGGAACACCTCTGGACATAATAAGGATGACAACTCTTACCTTATGTTCAAGAGCAAGCATCGAGTGACAAAGGAATTAGGAAATGCACACTTGTCCCTAAGGACAAGTGGAAGACTGAAGGAAATAATGCCCTTGGTCCAAGTATGCATTCTATGTTAAGTCTAATAAGTGCGGTTCAGTATTAATTAACAAGTTAATAATTCAGTGAGATCAAGTGAGCTGAATGCCTAGCTAGAGGCCGCTTCAGTTCAAGTGGAATTAATGATATTAATCCACAGCTTACTCTTGACTGAACCCGTAGGATCACACAAATAGTACGTAAACGGATCAAGTATTTAATGGCATTAAATACTCCATCTATGGATATTCCGAATCGACGGATCTTGGTTTCAGTGGGAGCTGAGATCGTCATAGGCAAGAAATGAATACTCCGGAAACGATGATATTGCCGGAAACGGAAATATGGATCGTATCGGAAATATAAATATTATCCAAGTCGTAGATGTTGCCGGAAACGGAAACATGGTACGTATCGGAAAATATTATCGGAAATGGAAATATTGCCGGAATCGGAAATATTGCCGGAAACGGAAATATTGTCAGAATCGGAAATATTATCGGAATCGGAAAATAATTCCGGAAACGGAAATATTAAATATTTGTTCGAAACGGAAATTAATTCCGGAATCGAAAATATTAAATATTGTTCGTATCGGAAATGAATTCCGGAACTGGGAATTTAATCGGAAGTGTATCGTACGAATAAGCATCGGACGAGGCCTGCCGGACGAGGGCCCAGCACGAAGCCAGGCCATCGCCCAGCAAGCCAAGCGCGCCACACGAACAGCCAAGGCCATGCCAGGCCCAGCGCAAGGCCAGGCCCAGCAGGCCATGGCAGCGCGCGCAGCAATGGGCTGCGAGCATTGCTGCAGCTCGCGTGGGCTTGTAGCTCGCGTGGGCCGAGCGGCCGTGTGGGCTGTGCGCGGGCATGGCCTACACGCTTGCGGGTCATGCTCGTATAGAGTTTGTGTTCACATACGAAACCTAAAGAGTATAGGATTTGTTTAATGATTAAAATTCCTAATCCTAAAAGATAAATTAATTAAATAAGAATTCTACTAGGATTCTAATTTAATTAATTCGTATCCTAGTAGGATTCGATTACTTATTCCATGGTCTATAAATATGAGTTAAGGGCTCATAATTTATATCGAGTATTCAAGTATTCAAAGTGATTTTTGAGAGCAAAAATTCAGTCATATAATTGCCTACAATAGCCGAAAATTCTAAGTACCTTAAGGGCGATCCTAGTTGGTCAAGCTTAAGGCGGATCCGGACGTGCTGTGGACTATCTACGGAGGGACGACACTTGGAGTCCTAAAGACTTGTTCTTGTTCGGTTCGGGCGCAGCTAGGGAGGGCACGCAACAAAGCGTATGCATCTAAACTATGCTAAATGATTATGTGTAAATAATATGCTTTCCTGGCTTTATGGTTTTTCCGCATGATTTATGCTTTGTCATATGAATCATAACCTAACAGCTGCCTGTGTCCGCGCGCGCGCCCAAGGCCTTGGCTGGGCCTGGCCTTGCGCTGGGCCTGGTCGAGGCTTTGGCGTGTGTTGGTGATGCGTGTGGCTTGCTGGGCGATGGCCTGGCTTCGTGCTGGGCCTTCGTCTAGCGAGCCTCGTCCGATGCTAATTCGTACGATACGCTTCCGATTAAATTTCCGATTCCGGAAATCATTTCCGATACGAACAATATTTAATATTTCCAATTCCGAAATTAATTTCCGTTTCGAACAAATATTTAATATTTCCGTTTCCGGGATCATTTTCCGATTCCGATAATATTTCCGATTCTGACAATATTTCCGTTTCCGGCAATATTTCCGATTCCGGCAATATTTCCATTTCCGATAATATTTTCCGATACGTACCATGTTTACGTTTCCGGCAACATCTACGACTTGGATAATATTTATATATCCGATACGATCCATATTTCCGTTTCCGGCAATATCATCGTTTCCGGAGTATTCATTTACTTGCCTTTGACGATCTCAGCTCCCACTGAAACCAAGATCCGTCGATTCCGAATATCCATAGATGGAGTATTTAATGCCATTAAATACTTGATCCGTTTACGTACTATTTGTGTGACCCTACGGGTTCAGTCAAGAGTAAGCTGTGGATTAATATCATTAATTCCACTTGAACTGAAGCCGCCTCTAGCTAGGCATTCAGCTCACTTGATGTCACTGAATTATTAACTTGTTAATTAATACTGAACCGCATTTATTAGATTTAATATTATATGCATACTTGGACCAAGGGCACTATTTCCTTCAATCTCCCACTTGTCCTTAGGGACAAGTGTGCATTTACCTAATTCCTTTGTCGCTCGATGCTTGCTCTGGAACATAAGGTAAGAGTTGTCATCCTTATTATGTCCAGAGGTGTTTCTCGGTTTCAGAGTTCAACTAATCAAATAAACAGATAATCATAGCCTATGATTCATCCGAGCACGACCATGCATTTTACAGTTTCTAGCTGTCCGAGTGGCCTTGTACAACTTTTAAGCATCTCATCCCGATTTATGGGAGGACAATCCCAATCTTGCGATCTTGAGATTAGACTTCGTTTGATAGGTGATTACCTGAGCGTTGCCTTTATAGCCTCCTTTTACGGTGCGACGGTTGGTCAACGTCAAAGCAACCAGTTCTCAAACAAGTAATCTCAAATCACTCAGGTATTGAGGATTTAGTGTCTAATAATTTTAATGAAATTTACTTATGACAGATTTTTATCTCCTACAGTAAAGTTTCATAGGTCTGTCCGATACTAGTCTTCCCAAAGTAAGTATCTATGCAAGTGATTATGACATTGCCATGTCCACATAGTTCAAGAAACAGAACTACTAGTCATCTTGCATTCTAGTCGTCTAACGTTTTCTATGCGTCCATCTTTATAGAAAACTCCGACTAGGGACCATTTTCAACTTTTGACTTTCAAGTTCACTTGATAGGCATTTCTTAGTTACAGGACTGATCCTGACAGTCTATCTTGAATATTTCGTCAAATTGAAGGGACTCATCATTTAATACTAAACCAAGATTAAATGGAATATGAAAATACATTTCATATATGATAAATGTTCAACCCCATTGTTTTAGAACCATGGGCCTCAAACCCATCTTTAAAATAGTTCATGGAATTCAAAGCTATGCTTGATTTCCAGTGCTACAACGTGAGTGTTGCTTCTCACTTGTTGCATAGGTTTAGTTATCATGCTTTGCCATTCTTAATATCCTTTTCATCGAATGTTCTTCGAGATATGATGATAAGATCTTTTGAGTATGTTTATTTTGTGATCTAGTCTTTCTTGCTACATTAGTGGTTCTACGCATTTTGCAATGAAGAACCATTAAGTCAACAGACATGTGATCTTCCCAAGTTCAATGAAGAACTCATTAATATAAACAACTCTGTTTTATTGCTTCTTAGGCAATAAGTACTTTTACTTCAACTGTTTAGGTTGCTAGTGATGTTTTGTTTGGATTTACATATCCAAGCAGTTCACAGATATGTGGAAGACTTTCCAGCTGTATCTTTGGAACATAGAAATTAATATTTTAATTTCCCACGCAACAACTCATGGTCTCTAACCCATGTTGCCATTTTCAAAACACGATGCTCTTTAGCTCGTCCTTGTCAATGGTTAACTCCAAGGAATCTTGCTTGATCCTTTGCCTAGTGTTTATGCGTGTAGCATCAATATTTAGCATATCTTTATTTCCTTAAATCAAGAACTATTCCTATGTACCTTTTCAAGTACCATAAGTATTTCTTGATCTCAATCTAGTTAATCTTTACTTAGATCAATAGAGATTGGTATATGTTCGTCATGCCTAAAGTCATACGATACGTTTTTGGCGATCCTCATATTATATTATACATGATAAATTCTTTTGCAGAATAATTCCCAATTGAATTCTATTCATGTAACTTTAACTCATTCTAGTTTCAGTAGATACTAAATCCAGCTAAATTCTTTGACATATAATATAGGTTAAGAATCTTACTTAGATCCTTCGATGTTTATCTTAGTAAATGCTTATACATAGTTCAAACATCTTTTACTTAGATTTATTCATATATATGGGTCGAATATCTCCAATGGAGTCTTTCGTGTTTGATTTAGTAAATGCCATTACTTAATCCAAAACAGTATTATAAGATCTTTGTAAATAGATTTTAATACCCAGTATGCACTAAGTTTCTCCATGGTCCATCATTGATGAATAATTTCAAATCTAAGTCATTAGCATTTGAATGTTATTTCACACTAGAGAGATATGTGTGTGTTACATATAGGACCAATTAAGTTTTATGTACTCCCACTAAACTTCTTATACATCTATAAGAATCATGTACATTTTATGAAACTAAAATACTTATTAGCTTCACTAAAATACAGTTCCAATTCCCAATTGCTTGCTTAAATCTGTACTTAGATTTTATAAGCTAGCTTCCTTTTCAAGCATTACTTGGATCCACAAATCCTATGACATGTCATGTGCATAGTTTCTTCAAACATTTGATTGAGGAATACGTTTTGTCATCCAATTGCCATATGTATCAATATGCAATCATTGCTTGAATTATAGACTTGAGCATTACGATTATGCATGAGGTTTCAACACAATCCATGCCATGAATTTGCTTGTAACCTTTAGCAACTAATCTAGCTTTGTGTGTGAACACAATTCTATGTTTGATGGTTTTTATCCTTAAAACAAACTTGCAACCAATAGGTGTGAAACTATTCTTGAAAATTAACAAAATTTCAATTTTGTCATTAAAACATTGAATATGTTTTATGGCCTCTAACCATCTAAAACATTTAAGTCTATATATGGCCTCTAACCATTTTAGGGAATCTATATTTTGTCATAGCTTTCTTACAAGTCACAAACTTATTAATCTACATGATAATAGTTTGACTGCAAGTTGTAGGTTTCTTCACTATCTAATAGAAGAATCTCATAGTTTCATTGACCTGAACTCTATGTTTCTTCACTATCTAATAGAAGAATCTCATAGTTCAAGTGACTTGAACTCTATGCATACTTAGGTATAGAACATCAAACAATAGAATATCAATAGCCACTTGAAAGTCCTTTGAATATTCTGTTCTCCTTGAAGCACTTGTAAAGTCTTCTAAGAGATGTTCATTCTTTAAAGCCACTTCTAAAGTCCTTAAAGAATACGTGTTCGGATTTTCTAAAGAACTTCGAAAAGCCTCCGGAATGTCCGTTTATGTTTGTTGTTCGCCTCGAAAACTTTCAAGGTCTATTTTCTCCCACTTGTCATTTTGGAAACGAAACCCCAAAAGGACACTATTTCGAGCAAACAAACATTATGTTCTCAAAAATTCGTGGTAGAACAATACCCTTGTGTCTCATTTGAATAAATCACAATGAAACATATATCTGTACCTGTGCCTTAGTTTGTCGAATAACAAACACTAAGCTCCCACTGAGTTTCGCAACTCTCAGATATATATATTATGAAAAGATATTCTGAAATTACTTTTCAATAGCTTTGACGAATTTGGTTTAGTTTGGTGGTAGTTGAGCATTTTTGTTTTAGAAATTATAGGAAAAGTCTTTATGATTCATCATTGATCGAATCAAGTACTAATTGACTTCGATCATTCCACTTAGATATGCCATATCTCATGGAGCTAGATTGTGAATTTTACTACACACAATCATTGATGATCATTCTTGACTTAAGTAATCATCAACATGATCTAACCTAGATCTTTATGATTTCTTGCCAAGTGGGATTTATACTTCTGAATCTTTGAACTAGCCAAACAGATTCAAACTTATATCACATTGAGTAAATAAACCTATATTCACTCAAATCTTTGTGAAATAATAAAGTCATAAAACCTTTCTTTAGCTTTGAACTCTATCGTCTAGGCGTTCTAACAATAGTTCATATCTTTTGTTACTTTCAACAAGTAAGACTAGTTGTCTTAAATTGATCTAGAAATCAATGAACTTTCAAAATTCCATCAAAATAGAGCTTTTGAATGTTAACTTGTTGATATGGTCTAAGCAACAGTGCCAAAGATTAGTGGAACTCAAATCAAGGGGTTGATTTGAACCTAGTAAAGTTTTTATTGTTAAAGAGTTGTTTGTTTTAATCAAGCATATTGACTCAACCCGTAATTGACCATTTCACTCAAATAAACAAACAAACATTGTTTTTGTTTTTCTTGAATGTGAGTCTTTCTGTGTTTGAAACAGAAATTTAGGTATGCTGATTATGGAACAAAATAGCCATTAAGTTCCAGCCTTGAAAGGACTTAAAACAAACCAGATGACCCTACAACTAATGTAGCATTGCCATGCTTCATTTTCCACTTGTAGGCCATTAGTGTATCCTAGCTTCCATTGTTTGAGTCATTACTGAAGTAAGAACCTCAAGCGGTATATGATACCAAGGAAGTTTGATTGCTATGACACTTCTCTTTAAACATAAACTTATAGGTAGAAACGGAATTGTAATTCCATTCATTTGTTCCTTGTTTTCCTATTTCTTGTACCCTTTCTAATAGCCTTAAGAATTGAATTCTCTAGTGTTCACTTTTGTACTTTGTTTAGACATGTCCAATGTCACTCCAATAAAGTTCTTACCATTTATGTTGAATATTCTGTTTCAACTAGATGATCTTACCATAAGCTTCTAAAGTTCTCTAAGCATCGATCTATTCGAATGTCTAGGGACTAGACTCATTCGATAATTAAATGGAAAAAAGATTTTAGGTTGTTAACCATTGGTAAAGCTGAGCGTTTAAACTCAATTCTTTATGATCTCAAAACTACATTGTATTTTGAATTCACAAGCACCAATCGGTTCGCCATTCAACTTTGATACTCGAAAACAACCATAAAAGTCGCTAAAAGAAACGTACATTTTAAATTGCTCATTTTCTCTCATTTCCTGAATCGTTCTTGGATTCACTACCAATCGAGGAAATTTACTGTTACCTTTCTAAAAGGATTTACTCAAGTGCAAGATATTTAATTATAAACAATAATTAAAACATACATTGAAGCATGCAAAGTCTAAACATTTATCATGAGTAATAACTTGAAAATTAAAGCAATCATGCAATTTAAACAAGTTATTAGCATTTTAATCGAATTTATTGTTCCGGCAGGTGTGAATAAAGTGATTCCAAGACCCTAAAATCATTGAAGAAGTAAGCACATTATGTTTGACTCAATTCTAAAATATTTTAGGTAAGCAAAAGCCTTTTGCTAATAGTCTAGAAACTACTCTTGGTTGATAGGTACGTCTAAGAACTTATTAGGAAAACCTATCGAATTTGCCACGACATAAAAGGACTCCTTACTTATATCGTTGAGTTTCACCAAAACTAACATGTACTCACAATTATTTGTGTACCTTACCCCTTTAGTATCGATAAGTAACACCTCGCTATGGCGGAAAACTATTACTAAGATTGATGAAAAAAGGATATCCAAGTAAGTGTTATTTTGACATGGCACCTTTTAACTCAATTTTTAAGTTTGGAACTTAAGGCTCTTACTATGTTGGTTAGATTTTAAGTGAACTAAAATCCTTAATCATGCAACATAATCAAGCCACAATCTCATGCATAATTAAGGCATATTTAAAGAAATAAATAACTTAAAGCATGCATAAGATAAATGTGATCTAGTATGGCCCGACTTCATCTTGAAGCTTCAACTTCAAAGTCCGTCTCGAAAATGGTAACTTCGTCTTGAATTTCACCGTGGCAGGCGCCATTTTCTTCAAATAGGATAAGCTATAATTAAACTAATTACAACTATTTGATGGTAAGCAGACCATATTTAAATTGAAAAACAAATTTGGTGCATTAGACCAATTACATTCAAATTAATGGTACGCAGACCATATTTGGGCCATACTAGTCACTCCATAACCTCCAAAACAGTACATATACAATGTATACCATTCACCCATTCATTATCATGAATGGCCCACATAGCTGGTTAGTAAAACACGTTATGCATCACATAAATATTTGCAGCAATTAATTAAGGGCACCAATAATCTACCAATTATTCAGTCCTTATTAATTCTAATCAAGTTGTTTAACCTTAAAGGATTTGTAGACCTAATCAAGAGTTTATGACTAAAAATGCTCCCACTTAAACCAATAAATTCATATGCTTTACTAATTTTAAACATAAAAATGTATTTCTAGTCTAACCGGAAACATACAAATTTAATTAAAATTTAAAGCTCATATAAATTTATAATAGAATCCACTTATTTAATTTATTTTCAGTCGAATTCAAATTAATTCAAGGTTTTTAATTTTAGTAAAATAATTAGAATAAATTAAAATTTATGATAATTATAATATTTAAAATTAAAATCCAAGAAAACAATTTAAAATATTAATTTTAAAATTAATTAAAATTACATGAACTAAAAATCTCAAATTAAAATTTAAAACTCGACAATCGTAACATGACGAGCACTTGGGCTTGCGCCCAAGCCCCATCGTGCGCACGACCTATCGCTGGCCCATGGCTCATCGCAGCATCAGCCACGCGCAAACGCAGCAAGCCAAGCCACGCTTGCGCGCAGCCTGCTTGCTCGCATGCATCGCAGCAGCTACGATGGGAGCGCTCGCTCGCTCGCTCGCGCGCAAGCAAGCCCTCGAGGCCACGCGTGTTGGTGCGCGGAGCAGCGATCGCTGGGCGACCAGCTCTCGCCCTCGCGCGCGCGCGCGCCTCTCCTCGTGCCACGCCTTCGCCCTTCGCCCTTCGCCACAGCACACAGCACACACGCACAGGCTCCCTTGCCTCGTGCGCGCGCCATGCGCTAGGTTGCTCGCTGCATTCGTACCGCACGGGCGACGAACTCCCTTGCTCGTCGTCGCGTGCCCGCACTATACAACAACCCTTAAGGGTAACACGTAGCTTCCATTGCTTTGTGCGTGCAACATTCATGAGCGTTTTCATAAACATTTAAAATTTTTAATTCAAAATTAATGACAAATTAATAAAACATATTAATTTCATAATTTTAGGGCGAAAAATCGAAAATTTATTAATCAATTAATTTCCGATTAACATGGATTCAAATCTAGGTCATAAAAATTAAAAATTTAACATAAATTAACAATTTTTATGGTGGATTTTAATCATTGGTACCTAATTAAATTATTAATTAATCATGAAAATCAAATCAATTCTAAATTATTCGCATTTCAACAAATTAATCATAATTACAAATTAGGTTGTATAATTAACAAGTCTAGGCATTCATAATTGTTAAACATATACAGTAGGTCAATCAAAAACTCAAGATTTATCAACAAGAATCGCAAATACTTAATTTAACATCTTAAATTTACAAACTTTTGCGTTCGAAAAACTAAAACCTCCGAAAAGTCATAGTTAGGCTTCGAATTTGGGAATTCTGCGTTCGGCCGAAAATACTAATTTTGTCAAAATTTTAGAATGCCTTTTTCATGCGGAATTGACATAAAAATCACTCGATTTGGATGAGTAACGAAGAAACTGCCGAAAAACTGCGTACATATAATTAAATAAACGCAATTTGCAATTAATTACGAAAATTAATCACCCCTTTAATTCTTTGCAAATTTGTAAAATTTAACCATGTTCATGCAATTTAGATTATGAAAATAATAAGAGGCTCGTGATACCACTGTTAGGTTATGATTCATATGACAAAACATAAATCATGCGAAAAACCATAAAGCCAGGAAAGCATATTATTTACACATAATCATTTAGCATAGTTTAGATGCATACACTTTGTTGCGTGCCCTCCCTAGATGCGCCCGAACCGAACAAGAACAAGTCTTTAGGACTCCAAGTGTCGTCCCTCCGTAGATAGTCCACAGCACGTCCTGATCCGCCTTAAGCTTGACCAACTAGAATCGCCCTTAAGGTTGCTTAGGAATTTCGGCTATTTAGGTGCAAGTGTATGGCTGATTTTTCTTCAAAATCTTACCTTTAGAATACTTCAATTGTGTCTATAAATTATGACCCTAGGAACCTATTTTTAGAGGTATGGAAAAGGAACTGGAATCCTACTAGGATACGAATTAATTAAACTAGAATCCTAGTAGAACTCTTATTTAATTAATTTATCCTTTTAGGATTAGGAATTTAATCATATATCGAATCCTGATAGCTTTAGGATTTGTATAGCACGTACAAGAGCATCGCACAAGCACCGCACACTTGCGCAGGCCTTGCGGCCCACGCTGAGCGCACAGCGCTCGGCCCATGCTGCTGCCTGTGTCCGCGCGCGCGCCCAAGTCCTTGGCTGGGCCTGCCCTTGCGCTGGGCCTGGTCGAGGCTTTGGCGTGTGTTGGTGATGCGTGTTGCTTGCTGGGCGATGGCCTGGCTTCGTGCTGGGCCTTCATCTAGCGAGCCTCGTCCGATGCTAATTCGTACGATACGCTTCCGATTAAATTTCCGATTCCGGAAATCATTTCCGATACGAACAATATTTAATATTTCCGATTTCGGAATTAATTTCCGTTTCGAACAAATATTTAATATTTCAGTTTCTGGAATTATTTTCTGATTCCTATAATATTTCCGATTCTGACAATATTTCCGTTTCCGGCAATATTTCCGATTCCGGCAATATTTCCATTTCCATTAATATTTTCCGATACGTACCATGTTTCCGTTTCAGGCAACATTTACGACTTGGATAATATTTATATTTCTGATACGATCCATATTTCCGTTTCCGGTAATATCATCGTTTCCGGAGTATTCATTTCTTGCTTGTGACGATCTCAGCTCCCACTGAAACCAAGATCCGTCGATTCCGAATATCCATAGATGGAGTATTTAATGCCATTAAATACTTGATCCGTTTACGTACTATTTGTGTGACCCTACGGGTTCAGTCAAGAGTAAGCTGTGGATTAATATCATTAATTCCACTTGAACTGAAGCGGCCTCTAGCTAGGAATTCAGCTCACTTGATCTCACTGAATTATTAACTTGTTAATTAATACTGAACCGCATTTATTAGACTTAATATTATATGCATACTTGGACCAAGGGCACTATTTCCTTCACCTTCTCCTTCAAGAATTTGATATCAAGATCCCTGATAAGAAGGGAACCTAGAATCTAGTGGCGGATCACTTGTTTAGGTTGGAAGTGAAGGGAAGTGGTGAAAATCTCCCCATTTATGAGGCTTTTGCGGATGATCACCTCTATGCTATTCAAACCAAGGTCACTCCTTGGTATGCGGATATTGTGAATTTTCTAGCTTGTGGGGCGATTCCTCCGAACTTCACCTCCCAACAACGAAGGAAGTTGAGGCATGATTGCAAGCACTATATTTGGGATGATCCGTGTCTATTGAAATGAGGTGTTGATGATCTCTTTAGGAAGTGTATTCCGGATGATGAAATTCAAGGTGTTCTTCATATGTGTCATTCCTCACCTAGTGGTGGTCACATGGGTGCCTCCAAAACCGCGGAAAAGGTTTTGCAATCTCTTTTATGGTGGCCATCTCTTTTCAAGGATTCTTGGGTTTTTGTGAAGACTTGTGATAGGTGTCAACGAGTTGGGAATATCTCCAAGAAGGATGAAATGCCACAAAATCCCATCCTTGAGCTTGAAATTTTTGATGTATGGGCCATTGACTTCATGGGGCCTTTCATATCTTCGCAAGGGAACACCTACATACTTCTAGCGGTTGATTACGTGTCCAAGTGGATTGAGGCCGTTGCCACCTCTACAAATGATGCTAAAGTGGTCATCCAATTCTTCAAGAAGGTGATATTTCCTAGGTTCGGGATGCCTAAGGCAATCATTAGTGATGGTGGGTCTCATTTCAAGGGTGCCTTCTCAAACCTTCTCTCCAAATATTGTGTCATCCAAAGGCGAGGCTTATCTTACCATCCTATGACAAGTGGTCTTGCGGAGGTCTCCAACCGCCAGATCAAACTCATTCTTGAGAAAACGGTAGCCTCGAACCACAAGGATTGGGCTTTGAAGCTTGATGATGCCCTATGGGCCTATAGAACGACCTACAAGACTCCCATTGGAACAACACCATATAAGCTTGTGTATGGGAAGAGTTTCTACCTCCCGGTAGAGATGGAATTCAAGGCCTCAAGTGCCATCAAGAACATAAATTTTGATCTAAAGAGTGCGGGGGAGAAGAGGCTCCTAGACTTGCATGAGCTAGAGGAATTGTGCATGAACGCATATGATTCGACAAGTATCTACAAGGCCAAGTATAATGAATATGATGACCGGAAAATCACGAAGAAGGACTTTCAAGAAGGTGAGAAAGTCCTATTCTTCAACTCGAAGTTGAAGCTTTTCCCGGAAAACTTAAATCCCGGTGGAGCGGCCCCTTTGAGGTAAAGAAAGTGTTTCCTTATGGTTCATTGGAGCTTTGGAACAAAGACAAATGCGACTTCTTCAAGGTCAACGGTCATAGAGTGAAAAATTATTCCGAAGGAGCCCACATTGGGACGGTTTGCACAACACATCTCTAAGCAATCACTTGATCTTCTCCGTGAAGATGCGTCAAACTAGTGACGTTAAAAGAGCGCTTTCCGGGAGGCAACCCGTGATCTCTAACCCTTGTCCTTTAATCTTGTTAGGTTATGATACATATAAATGAATATAAATCATGCGGAAATAACCATAAATGCCAGGATTCCAAATTAATTGCCACATAATAATTAGCATAATTAGGATGCATACTCTTTGTAGCGTGCCCTCCCTTGCTGCGCCCGAACCGAACAAGAACAAGTCTTTAGGACTCCAAGTGTCGTCCCTCCGTAGAAAGTCCATAGCACGTCCAGATCCGCCTGAAGATTGACCAACTAGAATCGCCCTTAAGGTACTAATAATACTCGGCTAATATGGGCTAAGTGCTTGGCTGAAATTTTGCTCAAATTCTTACCTTTGAATACTTGAAACTCGTTCTAAATTATGAGCCCTTAACTCATATTTATAGGCCTTGGAATAAGTAATCGGATCCTACTAGGATACGAATTAATTAAATTAGAATCCTAGCAGAACTCTAAATTAATTAATCTATCTTTTAGGATTAGGAAATTCAATCAACAAATGAATCCTATACGCTTTAGGTTTCGTAAGTAAACATAAACACACACGCACGCACAGCAGCCCACGAGGGGCGCCATGCGCGCGCGCAGCCCACGAGCACTCGCAGCCCACTGCCACGAAGCCCACACGCTGCCGCAGCCTTGGGCGCGCGCTGGGCCTGCCTTACGGTGGGCCTGGCGCAGCCTTGGGCTGGTGCGTTGTGGTGCGCGTTTCTCTTGCTGGACGTGGGCCTGGCTTCGTGCTGGGCCTTCGTCTAGAAAGCTCGTCCGATGCTAATTCGTACGACGCGCTTCCTATTAATTTTCGGATTCCGAAATTCATTTCCGATACGAACAATATTTAACATTTCCGATTCCGGAATTAATTTCCGTCTCGAACAAATATTTGATATTTCCGTTTCCGAAATTATTTTCCGATTCTGATAATATTTCCGATTTTGACAATATTTCCGTTTCCGGCAATATTTCCGATTCCGGCAATATTTCCATTTCCGATAATATTTTCCGATACGTACCATGTTTACGTTTCCGGCAACATCTACGACTTGGATAATATTTATATTTCCGATACGATCCATATTTCCGTTTCCGGCAATATCATCGTTTCCGGAGTATTCATTTACTTGCCTTTGACGATCTCAGCTCCCAATGAAACCAAGATCCGTCGATTCCGAATATAGATTAGATACAATATTTAATGCCATTAAATACTTGATCCGTTTACGTATTATTTGTGTGACCCTACGGGTTCAGTCAAGAGTAAGCTGTGAATTAATATAATTAATTCCACTTGAACTGAAGCGGCCTCTAGCTAGGCATTCAACTCACTTGATCTCACTGAATTATTAACTTGTTAATTAATACTGAACCGCATTTATTAAACTTAATATTATATGCATACTTGGACCAAGGGAATTATTTCCTTCAGTCTCCCACTTGTCCTTAGGGACAAGTGTGCATTTCCTAATTCCTTTGTCGCTCGATGCTTGCTCTTGAACATAAGGTAAGAGTTGTCATCCTTATTATGTCCAGAGGTGTTTCTCGGTTTCAGAGTTCAACTGATCAAATAAACAGATAATCATAGCCTATGATTCATCCGAGCACGGCCATGCATTTTACAGTTTCTAGCTCTCCGATGGCCTTGTACAACTTTCAGCATCTCATCCCAATTTATGGGAGGACAATCCCAATCTTGCGATCTTGTGATTAGACTTCGTTTGATAGGTGATTACTCGAGCGTTGCCTTTATAGCCTCCTTTTACGGTGCGACGGTTGGTCAACGTCAAAGTAAGTAGTTCTCAAACAAGTAATCTCAAATCACTCAGGTATTGAGGATTGAGTGTCTAATAATTTTAATGAAATTTACTTATGACAGATTTTCATATGAGGGACACATTACAACGCACCCTTGAGAGGTGCCATGTGGTTCTCAGAAAACTAACCACTTGGCTTTGCTATTTCTCCTTTTATTTAACGAATCTCGGGTTTCTAAGCAACGTTCCAGTATTTAGGCTAAATTCATCAAGCTACAAGGGGCAGGATGCGTTCTGTTCGACTTTTGGGTCGATTGCGACAGAACGCTGGATCAATTTCACAGCGTGAGGCTTAGGCTTAAGGCTAGAGTCAATACTCAGGTTATGGAATTGTGTGTGTGTTCCTTTCACGTCGGTTTTGAGGCTGTGTTTATAGGAAAAGGGTGTGTGGAAAGATAGATTTTAAGATACGAATCCAAAAAGAATCCGGAGATAAAACGGCCCCAGGCATTTTCAGCGCCCAGGGCTGGGCGTCGAAGATTTCGGCGCCCAGATCCAGGCGTTGAAAATGGGATATGGGCCGAGTTCTTTGTCAAATTTGGACTCTTAGAACACAGAGCTTTTGAGATTTATCCGAGTGTTTTAGTGCGTATTAACTTTATGACGGAATGCGTCTGGGCCCGTTACGAACTCTAGGTTCGTTAGGAATTTAATTAATACGTAACTCTTATTTTCGAATTATACCAGGAATGCAAATTCTATCTCTTTTAGGATTTATGTTGGAGTGCAACACCTAATTCTGACAGGTTTCTATCTTTTATGACTTTGCCACTTTTAACAACTACCTTTTACGGCAGATACTATTCTTAGCAGGTTTCCATAAATAGCAATTTTGGCTGAAATGAAAGGGTGATTGAGATTCGTTATTTTTATAGGAGATGCGTTGCCAAGTGGAGATTTATGTTCTCATCATCGAACCTTCCCTTTCGGGAATGGGGACAAAAGTAGGTGTCTTCAGTTAGCCCCCACTTTGACTGGGTCTCGGGATGAGACGATGGTCAAAGTACTAGACGGAGTGCGTCATACAAGCCATGGTGTATGTGACCTGTTTTGCGAGGGTCTCACGAGCCCCTGAGTGAACATTTGACTTAAGGGTCATCACTTGAAGTGTTAACACATTCCTCACGTGTCATTGGATTTGTTAACTGATAGTATAAAAACTCCCTCACTTTGTCATTGGAAGTATCTAAGATGTTTTCGAAATCAAAGCTATAAAGTGTAACTAGGCCTGGCCAAGCCCAATCAAGAGGTAAAACGTTTTTTTTTTTTTTTAATATTCTCATTTTCAGGGTTAGCTAAACGAGAAAACCCCCTTGTTTTTATAGGACGTAAAACGAAGGAAAATCCAGCACATCACTCTTTTTTGGAAAAACGGAAAACCAATCCTTTGATTTTTGGAAAAGGGAAACCATCCTTTGATTTTTGGAAAAGGGAAACCATCGTTTGATTTTTGGAAAAGGGAAACCATCCTTTGATTTTTGGAAAAGGGAAACCATCCTTTGATTTTTGGAAAAGGGAAAACCGGGAAAAGTTATCGCTGCTGCGACTAAGGACCTGCGCGGTTAGTGACGTAGACCCCGCCCGCTGAAGGTGGGCGAGCCTGTCCGCTGAGGGTGGACGCCCCGTCCGATAGAAGTGGACGAATCTGTTTTGATGTTTTGAAAATAAGGACCTACGCGGTTTGTGACGTAGACCCCGCCCGCTGAAGGTGGGCGAGCCTGTTTTTGTTTTTTGAAGAATTTATTTTCTTTTCATTTTCGAAAACTGAGGACCTGCGCAGTTAGTGACGCAGACCCCGCCCGCTGAAGGTGAGCGAACCTGAATTCGTCTTTTCGATTTGGGACTCGCGTGATACGTGCCGCGATCTTGCCCGATTGAGGTGGGCAAGTCCCTATTTCATTTGTTCTTGTGATTTCTTTTGAGAATTTCTTTTTATTCATTCTTGTAAGAGCGAATTCTTTCGAGGGATGCTCGGATTTAGTTGCAACCTAAATGTGGGTTGTCAACGCGCTTAGACAGACCATTGTCTCGTGGTCATCATCTTTCATAGTTTTGAGCTAGTCTTTACAGCTCAATTTTGCCACTACCTGGGTCCTTGATTAGGGGACTATGTATAAGTATCAACGACGACCTTCGTCTTGAGTTCGTAATCCGGTTTTATCTTTTGAGATTATCCAAACACGGGACTTCGTACAGCGTAGTCTGGGAATATTGTTTTAACTTTGCATACCCTCTTTTGAAATATATATTTTCTTTTGAGCCCCCAAGCACTCGTGCTTGACGGTCATTTCTTGTCAAAGAGGTTCCTTGGGGATGCACATTTTGCAATGTCCTTGATCGTGTTTGGGATCGTGCTCGTAAGTGCGAGCGATATTTGTAGTGGTATGCTACTTTGATGAAGTCGTGGAGTGCGACTTCATTTTTCGGGCGACAAAGTTTGCTTCATTTTTTCAATAATTAATACATTGAGCTTACTTTGGCCCGGATTGATCTTTTGACAAATAAACGCTTTTTAATTTGAGAAACCAACGACTTGATTTTTTAATTTTGATTTTTTTTGTTTCGAAGAATGACCTTGATTTTTATTTTTTCTATATTGCCTTGAAAAATGTACACATATTTTTTCTTGAGATGAGTCTGAGTTTCGACAAGCTTTAACATTTGTTTTCACTATTCGGGCTCTAAAGGTGCTTTGGGCTTGATCTTGATTACAGCAGGTCCTCGCATCTATTAACACGGTTTTAAGTCCTTTCCCGCTCCGCATTTTGAAGGATCCGGGCCTTGGGCTACATTTCCGGCGCCCCAGGCCAGGCGTTAAAAATTTCGGCGCCCAGCCTTGGGCGCTGGAAGTTTTATTTTGGCAGTTCCCGGATTTTTTAGCGCGTTTCCGAATGGGATTGGGATGTCACTCGATGCTTTCTTATATATATAGGGGTTTAAGTACGTCTTTCTTTTTCACCACTCTCAATCTTCCTCTTTTTTGCAATTGCTTAGCTTTTATTCTTCCCTGCTCTTGCCATGTCGATTCCTCCCTTCTCCCTCCAACGAGTTGTTAGGCGCTGGTTAAGAGCCCTTAATCCCACAGAAAAGGCTTTGTTGAAAGGATACCACTTAGAGGCATTCTTAGGCTTACAACAAATTAATATTGATTATAATTTTCTGTATGCGGCCCTGGACTTTTGGGATTCTGATCACCATGTTTTTGTCTTTCGGGGCAATGAAGTATGCCCTTTGCCAGGTGAATTTGCCGCGATCCTTGGTTATCCTACCAATGCTACTCCTGCTACCCCTGGCACTGTTGAAGAGGGTAAAACAACTATAGAGGCTTTCCTAGGACTAGATGCTAACATGCTCGCTGAGATCGTTGTGGGTGATAAGGTTAATTTGGCAAAGCTTGTAAAACATCACTTTAGACCTAGTAAAAATATGACCGAACAGAAATTGAATATTCGAGCATTTGTATTCTGCTTGTTGAACCACTATTTACTGTCGAATAATAATGGCGAGTTCGGTGACATAAGGTTGATCCCCTTGATCAGCCAGATGGAGAGTTGCTATTCCGTTATGCCGTTGGTTGTTGCCGAGACCTTACTAAGCGCGGATGAGTTAAAAAAAGATGCCAAGTCTGAAATTTTTAAGGGGAGCCCCCTATTGCTGCAGGTAATCGATCGTATATTCGCACATATTTTTTATTCTTTTATTTTTTCGTTTGCCTCGACAGCCCCCTGCCTGGAGCTGATTTTCAGCTCCCGGACCTGGGCATCGAAATTTCTGGCGCCTGGTCCTGGGCGTTGAAAGTGCGTCCCAGGCAGGACTTTCGTTCATTATTATTTTTCTGATCGTACCCGTTTTTTGCAGATTTGGCTCATGGAACGACTTAGGCTTCTAGAAGCTCCTGCCGATCCTAAACACTATTGCCCTATAGCCTTGGGTAACCGAAAGTATTTGCACCAAGGCCAGGACGAGGCCGAGTGGGCCTCCTATTTCACTCATGGCATATGCTCTATTAAGTGGGTGGTACCGTGGTGGGGTTTGACTACTATGACGGGGGGTTCCGAGGTGTTAGTTTATGTTTCTTTGTTGGGGCTATCTCGGCCTGTTTATATCTTTCCCTACCGATTCATGCGACAATACGGCTTAAGGCAGACTATCCCGTTTTCCGATACGGTACCACCTAAAGTAGCGATCTTTTCACAAGCACGGGTTCAAGCGTGGGCTAAGTATTATGGTGGCCTCCCGCGTTGGACCGTGGCTAGAGATAGCTTTGTGGGTCTTTCCGAAAACTACAAGTTGTGGATGAGTTCCGATGATAAGGCTATGAGAACCAAGGCTCGAAATGAAGAGTCGGCTGAGCTTTTGATACCTCGAGGTAGGGCTAAGTATGAGAGCCGTGATTCTGCTAATCCTCGCGACCATGGTATTAAGACTGTAAAAGCTCATCCTGATCGAAAGCGAAAGGAAGTTCCTCCCCGTTCCAGTTCTAGGCCTAAAAAGGTGCCTAACATGAAGGGGCCTGCCGTTCACAAAAGAAATGCAAGCTCTCGCGGAGATCGTCGCCGGAATAATGTATGGGTTAGGAAAGTTCAGCCCCTAGTAGAACCAGTGGCTAATCCAATTGATGTTGATAATCCTTCCCCTACCATTGTTTGTGCCCTTGAGGCTGAGCGGGCTATAGCTGTTCAAACTGAAAATGTTTCTGAGGCCTTGGCATCCTTGGAAGTTAGTGTCAAGGAGCCTGTTCTTATGGAGATTGATATGGGGGCAGCGCAGAAGCCTGTGGAAGTGGACCCCGCGAACATTGCCCTCTACAAAACGTTATTTGATGATCCGGAAGAACTCAAGTAGTGTAGTTCTTGTTAGGGTGTAGGTGCCCTTTATTTCAGTTGTGTTTGTTTTTCATTCCTTAGCACTTTTTGTTTTCCTTCTTATTATTTTTAAATATTAATAAAGGCGTAATTTTATTTTTCTTGTTTTCGTTTTGCTTCTCTCCTTTTTTTTTATTTGCTCATTTCCAACACTTACGCACATTATATTTTTTATTTGATTGGACCGAATCCAAAAATAGGATTGCCTACGTATTCTTGTTAAATAACTTTAACTTGGAATTAGGTCGCGCGTAGTTCTAGCTAGAATAAATTCTAGGATGCCGAATTTGATAAGTATGTTCTGAAATGGAAACATATTATTTGAAAAGGTAGAATAAGTGAAGTTTATTTTTTTTAATCTGCTGCTTTGCCGTAAAACAAAAGTTTGTTAATCTTTTTTGAGTACATGTATTTTGCACATCGTTTTTTCATGTGTTTTTTTTGTGGTATGTATATCTAAATACGTGAATAAGTGCTGTAACCCCCCAAGTGTTCGTTATTTTTCCGTGCATGTGCGGATAAAATGATGAGAACTTCTGGGCAAAATTTTGGCAAGCAGAGAGATTCAGCGCCCAGGCTAGGGCGTTAAAGATTTCGGCGCCAAGCTCTAGGCGTTGAAAATGATTCCTGGGGAGATTTCTTTGAAGGAAATAATGCCCTTGGTCCAAGTATGCATTCAATGATAAGTCTAATAAATGCGGTTCGGTATTAATTAACAAGTTAATAATTCAGTGAGATCAAGTGAACTGAATGCCTAGCTAGAGGCCGCTTCAGTTCAAGTGGAATTAATGATATTAATCCACATCTTACTCTTGACTGAACCCGTAGGGTCACACAAATAGTACGTAAACGGATCAAGTATTTAATGGCATTAAATACTCCAACTATGGATATTCGGAATCGACGGATCTTGGTTTCAATGGGAGCTGAGATCGTCACAGGCAAGAAATGAATACTCCGGAAACGATGATATTGCCGGAAACGGAAATATGGATCGTATCGGAAATATAAATATTATCCAAGTCGTAGATGTTGCCGGAAACGGAAACATGGTACGTATCGGAAAATAGTATCGGAAATAGAAATATTGCCGGAATCGGAAATATTGCCGGAAACGGAAATATTGTCTGAATCGGAAATATTATCGGAATCGGAAAATAATTCCGAAAACGGAAATATTAAATATTTGTTCGAAACGGAAATTAATTCCGGAATCGAAAATATTAAATATTGTTCGTATCGGAAATAAATTCCGGAATCAGGAATTTAATCGGAAGCGTATCGTACGAATAAGCATCGGACGAGGCCTGCCGGACGAGGGCCCAGCACGAAGCCAGGCCATCGCCCAGCAAGCCAAGCGCGCCACACGAACAGCCAAGGCCACGTCAGGCCCAGCGCAAGGCCAGGCCCAGCAGGCCGTGGCAGCGCGCACAGCGCGCGCAGCTGCGAGCAGTGGGCTGCGAGCATTGCTGCAGCTCGCGTGGGCTTGTAACTCGCGTGGACCGTGCGGCCGTGTGGGCTGTGCGCGGGCATGGCCTGCACGCTTGCGGGTCATGCTCGCGTAAGTGTTTGTGTTCGCATACGAAACCTAAAACGTGCAGAATTCGTTTAATGATTAAATTCCTAATTCTATTTGATAAATTAATTAAATAAGAGTTTTATTATAATTCTAATTTAATTAATTCGTATCCTAATAGGATTCCAATTCTCTTTCCATACCCCTATAAATATGTGGCCTGGGTTCACAATTTATAACGAGTTATTCAAGTATTCAAAGTGAGTTTTTGAGAGAAAAATTCAGTCACACATCTTGCTCAAAAGTGCCGAAAATTTACAGTACCTTAGGGGCGATTCTAGTTGGTCAATCTTAAGGCGGATCCGGACGTGCTGTGGACTATCTACGGAGGGACGACACTTGGAGTCCTAAAGACTTGTTCTTGTTCGGTTCGGGCGCAGCTAGGGAAGGCACGCAACAAAGAGTATGCATCTAAATTATGCTATATGATTATGTGTAAATAATATGTATTCCTGGCTTAATGGTTGTTTCCACATGATTTATGAATTGTCATATGTATCATAACCTAACAGTGGTATCACGAGCCTCTTATTATTTTCATAATCTAAATTGCATGAACATGGTTAAATATTACAAATTTGCAAGAATTAAAAGGGGTGATTAATTTTCGTAATTGTTAATTAATTGCAAATTGCGTTTATTTAATTATACGTACGCAGTTTTTCGGCAGTTTCTTCGTTACTCATCCAAATCGAGTGATTTTTGTGTCAATTCCGCATGTAAATAGCATTCTAAAATTTTGACAAAAACAGTATTTTTCTGCCAAACCCAGAATTCTCAAATTCGAAGCCTAACTATGACTTTTCGAAGGTTTTAGTTTTTCGAATGCAAAATTTCGTAAATTTAAGATGTTAAATTAAATATTTGCGATTCTTGTTGATAAATCTTGAATTTTTGATTGACCTACTGTATATGTTTAACAAGTTTGAATGCCTAGCCTTGTTAATTATGCAATCTAATTTGTAATTATGATTAATTAGTTGAAAATTAGAATAATTTAGAATTAATTTGATTTTCATAATTAATTATAATTTAATTAGAAACCTATGATTAAAAACCACCATAAAAATTGTAAATTTATGATAAATTTTAAATTTTTATGACCTAGGCTTGAATCCATAATAATCGGAAATCAATTGAATAATAAATTTTCGATTTTTCGCCCTAAAATTATGAAATTAATATTAATTTATTAATTTGTCATTAATTTTAAATATAAATTTTAGATTTTTATGCGATTCGTTCATATAACTTGCACGCACAAAGCAATGGACGCTTCGTGTTACCCTTAAGGGGTGTTGTATAGTGCGGGCATGCGACGACGAGCAAGGGAGCTCGTCGCCCGTGTGGCACGAATGCAATGAGCAAGGGCATGGTGCACGAGCACAAGGCAGCAGCCCTGCCTTGTGTCGTGGGCCACGAGCTATGGATGAATGAGGCATGGGCGAAGGCAAGGCACGGCAGTCGCGTGTGGGTAGCAAGCGAGCTGCGCCACAACGCGCACTGCCTCGCGCAAGCGCGCGCAGTCTCGCTCGCAGCGAGCGCAAGCTCGCGTGCCACGAGCGCTGCGCCCAGCGTCGATCGCGCGCAGCGAGCAATTGCTTGCGCACAGCGAGCGATGGCTCGCGTGCATCGAGCGCTGGAGCGCGCGCAGCAAGCGCTGGCGAGCGCGCACAGCGAGCGATAGCTCGCGTGCATCGAGCGCTGGCGCGCGCGCAGCGAGCACCAACTTGTGCGATGTCTTGCGATGGGTAGATGCAGCAGCTATGCGACGAGCGCATGGGCTGCGCGCACATGGCCAGCGATGGCTGTGTGCGTGTGGCCCATGGGCGTGCGATGCGTAGGGTGTTTGCGTTGCGATTAGATCGTTTTGAATGTTTAATTTGAAATTTTCAGTTTACGTAATTTTAATTAATTTTAAAATTAATAATTTAAATTATTTTCTTGGATTTTAATTTTGAATATTGTAATTATAATAAATTTTATTTATTCTAATTATTTTACTAAAATTAAAATCATGAATTAATTTTAATACGACTGAAATCAAATTAAAATTTTTGGATTCAATTATAAATTTATATGGGCTTTAAATTTTAATTAAATTTGTATGTTTCCGGTTAGACTTGAAATACATTTTTGTGTTTAAAATTAGTAAAGCATATGAATTTATTGGTTTAAGTGGGAGCGATTTTTAGTCATAAACTCTTGATTAGGTCTACGAATCCTTAAGGTTAAAACAACTTGATTAGAATTAATAAGGACTGAATAATTGGTAGATTATTGGTGCCCTTGATTAATTGCTGCAAATGTTTACGTGATGCATAATGTGTTTTACTAACCAGCTATGTGGGCCATTCATGATAATGAATGGGTGAATGGTATATATTGTATATGTACTGTTTTGCAGGTTATGAAGTGACTAGTATGGCCCAAATAGGATAGAAAATATGGTCTGCGTACCATTAATTTGAATGTAATTGGTCTAAATTACCAAAGTTGTTTTTCAATTCAAATATGGTCTGCGTACCATCAAATAGTTGTAATTAGTTTAATTATAGCTTATCCTATTTGAAGAAAATGGTGCCTCCCACGGAGATTTTCAAGACGGACTTTGAAGTCAAAGCTTCAAGATGAAGTCGGGCCATACTAGATCACATTTATCTTATGCATGCTTTAAGTTATTTATTGCTTTAAATATGTCTTAATTATGCATAAGATTGTGGCTTGATTATGTTGCATGATTAAGGATTTTAGTTCACTTAAAATCTAACCAACATAGTAAGAGCCTTAAGTTCCAAACTTAAAAATTGAGTTAAAAGGTGCCATGCCAAAATATACACTTGCTTGGATATCCTTTACATCAATCTAGTAATAGTTTTCGCTCAGCGAGGTGTTACTTATTGGTTCTAAAGGGGCAAGGTACACAAATAATTGTGAGTACATGTTAGTTTTGGTGAAACTCAACGATATAAGTAAGGAGTCCTTTTATGTCGTGGCAAAATCGATAGGTTTACCTAATAAGTTCTTAGACGTACCTATCAACCAAGAATAGTTTCTAGACTATTAGCAAAAGGCTTTTGCTTACCTAAGATGTTTTAGGATTAATTCGACAAACTGTGCTTAGTTCTTCAATGATTTTAGGATCTTGGAATCATTTTATTCACACCTGCCGGAACACATAACTTGAATAAAATGCTTAATAAACATTGAATTATGCATGTATGCTAGAATTTAAGTTTATTAAGAAAAAACTGTGAATGGTTATTTATTTGTTTATTCTTTTCAATTGTAGTTTTTAATATGGGAAACAACAATTCATTCAACATTCGATCAATTCTCGAAAAGGAGAAGTTGAACGGGAAAAACTTCCTTGACTGGCAAAGGAACTTGCAAATAGTTCTTATGCAGGAAGAAAAGGAGTATGTCCTAGATGAGGCGATGCCCGAAGCCGCAGGCGACGGGGTCACTCAGGCAGCCCTCAATCGTTGGATTGATGCCAACAAGGATGTGAAATGTCTAATGCTCGCCACCATGAGTGCGGATCTGCAGAAAACGTTCATCAACTCAGATGCTTTCACAATCATCAGTGAGTTGAAGAACATATTCCAAGATCTGGCTCGAGTCGAAAGATTCGAGACTCATAGGCAAATTCTTGAGACCAAGCTTAAGAAAGGCGAGCCCGTAAGTCCACATGTTCTCAAAATGATTGGACTCATTGAGAATATGAGTCGGCTGGATCAGCAATTTTCTCAGGAAATGGCTATAGACACCATCCTCCATTCTCTTCATAGCGGGTATGATCAGTTCAAACTGTACTACAGTATGAATAGTCTAAACAAAACGCTCACTGAGCTTCAGGGTATGCTGAAGACCGCTGAAAAGACGCTCAAAAGTGATAAGCAGGATGTGCTTATGGTGCGTGGGGGCAAGTTCAAGAAATCTGGAAAGAAGAGGAATGCTAAGAAAGGTGGCAACAAGGCCAGCCCAACTAAGCAAACTGGCGCCAAATCTGTAAAGAGGAAGGTCAGTCAACCCACTTCTGAATCCGAATGCTTCTACTGCAAGAAGAAGGGGCATTGGAAGAGAGATTGCTTGAAGCTAAAGGAAGATCAGAAGAACGGAACAGTCGTTCCATCTTCAGGTATTTTCGTTATAGACTGTATACTTGCTAATTCAACTTCTTGGGTATTAGATACAGGTTGTGGCTCACACTTATGTTCCAATCCACAGGGACTAAGAAGAAGTAGAAAGTTAAGCAAGGGTGAAGTCGACCTACGAGTGGAAAATGGAGCACGGATTGTTGCATTAGCTGTAGGAACTTACTTTTTGTCATTGCCCTCCGGGCTAGTTTTGGAACTGAAAGAATGTTTCCATGTTCCAAGTCTTACTAAAAACATCATTTCAGTTTCTTGCTTAGATGCTAAGGGATTTTCCTTTTTAATAAAAGACAATAGTTGTTCGTTTTATTTTAAAGAGATGTTTTATGGATCTGCTAGATTAGTCAATGGACTTTATTTATTAGATCACGACAAACAAGTATATAACATAAATACCAAAAAGGCCAAAAAGGATGATTCAGATCTCACCTATCTGTGGCATTGTCGATTAGGCCATATAAACTTGAAACGCTTAGAAAGACTTCAAAAGGAAGGAATTCTAGAACCATTTGACTTAGAGGATTATGGTAAATGCGAATCATGTTTACTTGGCAAAATGACAAAGCAACCTTTCTCTAAAGTTGGAGAAAGAGCAAATGAACTATTGGGTTTAATCCATACAGATGTATGTGGACCAATGAGTACAAATGCCAGAGGTGGTTTCAACTACTTTATCACTTTCACTGATGACTTCAGTAGATATGGTTATGTCTACCTAATGAAGCATAAGTCTGAATCCTTTGACAAATTCAAGGAATTTCAGAGTGAAGTAGAGAATCAATTAGGCAAGAAGATTAAGGCACTGCGGTCTGATAGAGGCGGTGAATATCTGAGCTATGAATTTGATGACCATCTGAAAGAATGTGGAATTCTATCAGAATTGACTCCTCCTGGAACACCACAATGGAACGGTGTGTCGGAACGGAGGAACAGAACCTTGCTAGACATGGTCAGGTCAATGATGGGTCAGGCCGAACTTCCATTAGAATTTTGGGGACATGCACTAAATACAGCTGCACTCACTATAAATAGAGCTCCGTCTAAAGCTGTCGAAAAGACTCCATACGAATTATGGTTTGGAAAGCCTCCAAATGTGTCTTTTCTTAAGATTTGGGGATGTGAAGTATACGTCAAACGATTAATTTCAGACAAACTTCATCCAAAATCTGACAAATGTATCCTTGTGGGCTATCCAAAGGAAACAAAGGGGTATTACTTCTACAATACATCTGAGAACAAGGTGTTTGTTGCTCGAGATGGTGTCTTTTTGGAGAAAGATCACATTTCCAAAATGACAAGTGGGAGAAAAGTAGACCTCGAAGAAATTCGAGTCGAACAACAAACTCTAGAGAATGCTCAAGATGACATTCAGGATGAAACTCAGAGATCTTTAGAAGAATCTGGTGAGAATCATGGTCAATCTAGAAATGTTACCCCGCGTAGATCGCAAAGATATAGATCTCAACCGGAAAGGTACTTAGGTATTTTGGCGAACGAGAGCTATGACGTTCTATTACTTGAAAGTGATGAACCTGCGACTTACAAACAAGATATGACGAGCCCTAGCTCCAAGCAATGGCAAGAAGCCATGCAATCTGAATTAGACTCCATGTCTGAAAACCAAGTATGGGATTTGGTCGATTTGCCAGATGGCTACCAAGCCATTGGAAGCAAATGGGTTTTCAAACTGAAAAAGGACAAGGATGGGAAACTTGAAGTTTTCAAAGCTAGATTGGTTGCAAAAGGTTACAGGCAAGTCCATGGTGTGGATTACGATGAAACCTTTTCACCAGTTGCAATGCTAAAGTCTATTCGGATAATGTTAGCAATCGCTGCATATTACGATTACGAAATATGGCAGATGGATGTCAAAACTGCTTTCTTAAACGGCGTTTTAACAGAAACTGTGTTTATGACACAGCCTGAAGATTTTGAGGATCCAAAGAATGCTAAAAAGGCATGCAAGCTAAAGACGTCAATCTACGGATTGAAGCAGGCATCCAGGAGCTGGAATATACGTTTTGATGAAGCAGTCAGTGACTTTGGTTTCATCAAGAACGCGGACGAATCTTGTGTATACAAGAAGGTCAGTGGGAGCAAAATTTCTTTCCTAGTATTATATGTCGACGACATATTACTTATCGGAAATGACATTCCTATGTTGAACTCTGTCAAGATTTGGCTTGGGAAATGTTTTTCGATTAAAGATCTAGGAGAATCACAGTACATATTGGGCATCAAGATTTACAGAGATAGATCTAAAAAGATGATTGGACTTAGTCAAAGCACTTATACCAATAAGGTGCTTGATAGGTTCAAGATGGCGGACTCCAAGCGAGGCTACCTACCCATGTCTCATGGAATGACTCTAAGCAAGACTCAGTGCCCAAAAACACTTGATGAGCGTAGACGAATGAATCAAGCATATTGGAGAATGGCTTTGATGTCTCTGTTTAATGTTTTAAAGTTTTAGAATTTAAATCTTTGTAAAACATTATTGGTTAATCATTCACAATAAATGAAAAGAATTCATTTTTCCATTTAATTTGTGGTTTATTAAATGATGAGTCCCTTCAATTTGACGATATATTCAAGATAGACTGTCAGGACCAGTCCTGTGACTAAGAAATGTCTATCAAGTGAACTTGAATGTCAAAGGTTGAAAATGGTCCCTAGTCGGAGTTTTCTATAAAATTGGACGCATAGAAAACGTTAGACGATTAGAATGCAAGATGACTAGTAGTTCTGTTTCTTAAACTATGTGGACATGGCAATGTCATAATCATTTACATAGATACTTACTTTGGGAAGACTAGTATCGGACAAGACCTATGAAACTTTACTGTAAGAGATGAAAATCTGTCATAAGTAAATTTCACTAAAATTATTAGACACTAAATCCTCAATACCTGAGTGATTTGAGATTACTTGTTTGAGAACTGGTTACTTTGACGTTGACCAACTGTCGCACCGTAAAAGGAGGCTATAAAGGCAACGCTCAGGTAATCACCTATCAAACGAAGTCTAATCTCAAGATCACAAGATTGGGATTGTCCTCCCATAAATCGGGATGAGATGCTTAAAAGTTGTACAAGGCCACTCGGAGAGCTAGAAACTGTGAAATGCATGGCCGTGCTCGGATGAATCATAGGCTATGATTATCTGTTTATTTGATCAGTTGAACTCTGAAACCGAGGAACACCTCTGGACATAATAAGGATGACAACTCTTACCTTATGTTCAAGAGCAAGCATCGAGCGACAAAGGAATTAGGAAATGCACACTTGTCCCTAAGGACAAGTGGGAGACTGAAGGAAATAATGCCCTTGGTCCAAGTATGCATTCAATGATAAGTCTAATAAATGCGGTTCAGTATTAATTAACAAGTTAATAATTCAGTGAGATCAAGTGAGCTGAATGCCTAGCTAGAGGCCGCTTCAGTTCAAGTGGAATTAATGATATTAATCCACAGCTTACTCTTGACTGAACCCGTAGGGTCACACAAATAGTACGTAAATGGATCAAGTATTTAATGGCATTAAATACTCCAACTATGGATATTCGGAATCGACGGATCTTGGTTTCAGTGGGAGCTGAGATCGTCACAGGCAAGAAATGAATACTCCGGAAACGATGATATTGCCGGAAACGGAAATATGGATCGTATCGGAAATATAAATATTATCCAAGTCGTAGATGTTGCCGGAAACGGAAACATGGTACGTATCGGAAAATATTATCGGAAATAGAAATATTGCCGGAATCGGAAATATTGCCGGAAACGGAAATATTGTCTGAATCGGAAATATTATCGGAATCGGAAAATAATTCCGAAAACGGAAATATTAAATATTTGTTCGAAACGGAAATTAATTCCGGAATCGAAAATATTAAATATTGTTCGTATCGGAAATAAATTCCGGAATCGGGAATTTAATCGGAAGCGTATCGTACGAATAAGCATCGGACGAGGCCTGCCGGACGAGGGCCCAGCACGAAGCCAGGCCATCGCCCAGCAAGCCAAGCGCGCCACACGAACAACCAAGGCCACGCCAGGCCCAGCGCAAGGCCAGACTCAGCAGGCCGTGGCAGCGCGCGCAGCGCGCGCAGCTGCGAGCAGTGGGCTGCGAGCATTGCTGCAGCTCGCGTGGGCTTGTAGCTCGCGTGGGCCGTGCGGCCGTGTGGGCTGTGCGCGGGCATGGCCTGCACGCTTGCGGGTCATGCTCGCGTAAGTGTTTGTGTTCGCATACGAAACCTAAAACGTGCAGAATTCGTTTAATGATTAAATTCCTAATTCTATTTGATAAATTAATTAAATAAGAGTTTTATTATAATTCTAATTTAATTAATTCGTATCCTAATAGGATTCCAATTCTCTTTCCATACCCCTATAAATATGTGGCCTGGGTTCACAATTTATAACGAGTTATTCAAGTATTCAAAGTGAGTTTTTGAGAGAAAAATTCAGTCACACATCTTGCTCAAAAGTGCCGAAAATTTATAGTACCTTAGGGGCGATTCTAGTTGGTCAATCTTAAGGCGGATCCGGACGTGCTGTGGACTATCTACGGAGGGACGACACTTGGAGTCCTAAAGACTTGTTCTTGTTCGGTTCGGGCGCATCTAGGGAAGGCACGCAACAAAGAGTATGCATCTAAATTATGCTATATGATTATGTGTAAATAATATGTATTCCTGGCTTAATGGTTGTTTCCGCATGATTTATGAATTGTCATATGTATTATAACCTAACATTCTTGGCGCGTTGCTTCACATGTTCTTGCATTTATTTCTTTTTCTTTGTTTCATTTTGAAGGAAATAATGCCCTTGGTCCAAGTATGCATATAATATTAAGTCTAATAAATGCGGTTCAGTATTAATTAACAAGTTAATAATTCAGTGAGATCAAGTGAGCTGAATGCCTAGCTAGAGGCCGCTTCAGTTCAAGTGGAATTAATGATATTAATCCACAGCTTACTCTTGACTGAACCCGTAGGGTCACACAAATAGTACGTAAATGGATCAAGTATTTAATGGCATTAAATACTCCATCTATGGATATTCGGAATCGACGGATCTTGGTTTCAGTGGGAGCTGAGATCGTCACAAGCAAGAAATGAATACTCCGGAAACGATGATATTACCGGAAACGGAAATATGGATCGTATCGGAAATATAAATATTATCCAAGTCGTAGATGTTGCCGGAAACGGAAACATGGTACGTATCGGAAAATATTATCGGAAATGGAAATATTGTCGGAATCGGAAATATTGCCGGAAACGGAAATATTGTCAGAAATCGGAAATATTATCGGAATCGGAAAATAATTCCGGAAACGGAAATATTAAATATTTGTTCGGAGCGGAAATTAATTCCGGAATCGGAAATATTAAATATTATTCGTATCGGAAATGAATTCCGGAACCGGGAATTTAATCGGAAGCGCATCGTACGAATTAGCATCGGACGAGGCAAGCCGAGCGCCCAACACGAAGCTGCCAGAGCCTCGCCAGGCCCAGTGCAAGGCCAGGCCCAACAAGGCCATGGGGCGCGCGGGCTGATGCTCGTGGGCTGCGAGCAGCGCCTGCTCGTGTGGGCCGTAAGGCCTGCGCGGGTTTGTGCGATACTCGTGGTCGTGCACGCTCGTGTTCGTAACGAATCCTAATCCTATCGGAATTCGTGTATTGATTAAATCCTAATCCTAATAGATTAATTTATTATTTAGAGTTCAAGTTGGATTCTAATTAATAAATCCAAATCCTAGTAGGATTATAATTCCTTTTCCATACCTCTATAAATAGGTGCCTAGGGTCATAATTTATAGACACAATTGAAGTATTCTAAAGGTAAGATTTTGAAGAAAAATCAGCCATACACTTGCACCTAAATAGCCGAAATTCCTAAGCAACCTTAAGGGCGATTCTAGTTGGTCAAGCTTAAGGCGGATCCGGACGTGCTGTGGACTATCTACGGAGGGACGACACTTGGAGTCCTAAAGACTTGTTCTTGTTCGGTTCGGGCGTAGCTAGGGAGGGCACGGAACAAAGTGTATGCATCTAAACTATGCTAAATGATTATGTGTAAATAATATGTTTCCTGGCTTTATGGTTTTTCCGCATGATTTATGTTTTGTCATATGTATCATAACCTAACAGTGGTATCACGAGCCTCTTATTATTTTCATAATCTAAATTGCATGAACATGGTTAAATGTTACAAATTTGCAAAGAATTAAAAGGGGTGATTAATTTTCGTAATTGTTAATTAATTGCAAATTGCGTTTATTTAATTATATGTACGCAGTTTTTCGGCAGTTTCTTCGTTACTCATCCAAATCGAGTGATTTTTGTGTCAATTCCGCATGTAAAAGGCATTCTAAAATTTTGACAAAATTAATATTTTTCGGCCGAACCCAGAATTCCCAAATTCGAAGCCTAACTATGACTTTTCGGAGGTTTTAGTTTTTCGAACGCAAAAGTTTGTAAATTTAAGATGTTAAATTAAGTATTTGCGATTCTTGTTGATAAATCTTGAGTTTTTGATTGACCTACTGTATATGTTTAACAATTATGAATGCCTATCCTTGTTAATTATACAACCTAATTTGTAATTATGATTAATTTGTTGAAATTCGAATAATTTAGAATTAATTTGATTTTCATAATAAATTAATAATTTAATTAGGTACCAATGATTAAAAACCACCATAAAAATTGTTAATTTGTGTTAAATTTTAAATTTTTATGAGCTAGATTTGAATCCAAGTTAATTGGAAATTAATTGATTAATAAATTTTCGATTTTTCGCCCTAAAATTATGAAATTAATATGATTTATTAATTTGTCATTAATTTTGGAAATAAAAGTTTTAATTTTTATGCAATTCGCTCATAAAACTTGCACGCACAAAGCAATGGACGCTACGTGTTACCCTTAAGGGGTGTTGTAAAGTGCGGGCATGCGACGACGAGCAAGGGAGCTCGTCGCCCATGCGGTACGAATGCAGCGAGCAAGGCAGCGAGCACAAGGCAGCAGCCCTGCCTTGCGTCGAGTGCTGCGATGATGCATGGGCGGCTGGGCGAAGAAGCAAGGCGAGCGAGAAAGGCAGGCGCGCGCGCGCGGGCAGCGAGGGGTGCCTCGCAGCATCGAGCGCTGCCTCGCCCAGCCTCGCCAAGCAACTGCTGCGCTACGAAGCAGCGAGCGATGCTGCGCGCAAGCGTGGCTCGGCTTGCTGCGATTGCGCATGGCAGCTGCTCGTGCCTTGCTGTGCGATCACTCGTGAGGGGCGATGCTGCCTCGTGGACTCGACGGGGCATGGGCGCAAGCCCATGGCCTCGTCTTGACCCGATTGATGCGTTTTGAATTTAATTTTTATTTTTCAGTTCGGAAACGATTTTAATTAATTTTAAAATTCGTAATTTAAATTGTTTTCTTGAATTTTAATTTTGAATATTATAATTATTATAAATTTTATTTATACTAATTATTTTACTAAAATTAAATCTTGAATTAATTTAAATTCGTTTAATTCAACTGAAATAAATTAAATTAATGGATTCGATTATAAATTTATATGAGCTTTAAATTTTAATTAAATTTATATGTTTCCGGTTAGACTAGAATTACATTTTTATGTTTAAAATTAGTAAAGCATATGAATTTATTGGTTTAAGTGGGAGCATTTTTAGTCATAAACTCTTGATTAGGTCTACAAATCCTTTAAGGTTAAACAACTTGATTAGAATTAATAAGGACTGAATAATTGGTAGATTATTGGTGCCCTTAATTAATTGCTGCAAATATTTATGTGATGCATAACGTGTTTTACTAACCAGCTATGTGGGCCATTCATGATAATGAATGGGTGAATGGTATATATTGTATATGTACTGTTTTGCAGGTTATGGAGTGACTAGTATGACCCAAATAGGATAGAAAATATGGTCTGCGTACCATTAATTTGAATGTAATTGGTCTAATGCACCAAATTAGTTTTTCAATTTAAATATGGTCTGCGTACCATCAAATAGTTGTAATTAGTTTAATTATAGCTTATCCTATTTGAAGAAAATGGCGCCTCCCACGGTGAAATTCAAGACGAAGTTACCATTTTCGAGACGGACTTTGAAGTTGAAGCTTCAAGATGAAGTCGGGCCATACTAGATCACATTTATCTTATGCATGCTTTAAGTTATTTATTGCTTTTAATATGTCTTAATTTGTTAGGTTATGATACATATGACAAAACATAAATCATGCGAAAAAACCTTAATGCCAGGAAACATATTATTTACACATAATCATTTAGCATAAATTAGGTGCATACACTTTGTAGCGTGCCCTCCCTAGCTGCGCCCGAACCGAACAACAACAAGTCTTTAGGACTCCAAGTGTCGTCCCTCCGTAGATAGTCCACAGTACGTCCGGATCCGCCTCAAGTTTGACCAACTAGAATCGCCCTTAAGGTTACTAGGAATTTTCGGCTATTGTGTAGCAAGTGTATGGCTGAATTTTTCTTTCAAAAACTTACCTTTAGAATACATCAAGTGTATCTATAAATTATGACCCTAGGCTCCTATTTATAGAGGTATGGAAAAGGAATTATAATCCTACTAGGATTTGGATTTATTAATTAGAATCCAACTTGAACTCTAAATAATAAACTTAATCTATTAGGATTAGGATTTAATCAATACACGAATTCCGATAGGATTAGGATTCGTTACGAACATGAGCATCGTAAGGCCACGAGCATCGCTCCACCCGCGCAGGCCTTGCGGCCCACACGAGCAGCCGCTGCTCGCAGCCCTACAGCACGCCTAGCATGCGCGCGCCAAGGCCTTGCCGGGCCTTGCCTTGCGCTGGGCCTGGTGAGGCTGTGGCAGCTCCATGTTGGGCGCTCGACTTGCTAGGCGCGGGCCTGGCTTCGTGCTGGGCCTTCCTCTAGCAAGCCTCGTCCGATGCTAATTCGTACGATGCGCTTCCGATTAAATTCCCGGTTCCGGAATTCATTTCCGATACGAACAATATTTAATAATTCCAATTCCGGAATTAATTTCCGTTTCGAACAAATATTTAATATTTCCGTTTCCTGAATTATTTTCCGATTCCGATAATATTTCCGATTCTGACAATATTTCCGTTTCCGGCAATATTTCCGATTCCGGTAATATTTCCATTTCCAATAATATTTTCCGATACGTACCATGTTTCCGTTTCCGGCAACATCTACGACTTGGATAATATTTATGTTTCCGATACGATCCATATTTCCATTTCCGGCAATATCATCGTTTCCGGAGTATTCATTTCTTGCTTGTGACGATCTCAGCTCCCACTGAAACCAAGATCCGTCGATTCCGAATATCCATAGATGGAGTATTTAATGCCATTAAATACTTGATCCGTTTACGTACTATTTGTGTGACCTTACGGGTTCAGTCAAGAGTAAGCTGTGGATTAATATCATTAATTCCACTTGAACTGAAGCGGCCTCTAGCTAGGCATTCAGCTCACTTGATCTCACTGAATTATTAACTTGGTAATTAATACTGAACCGCATTTATTAGACTTAACATTAAATGCATACTTGGACCAAGGGCATTATTTCCTTCAGTCTCCCACTTGTCCTTACGGACAAGTGTGCATTACCTAATTCCTTTGTCGCTGGATGCTTGCTCTTGAACATAAGGTAAGAGTTGTCATCCTTATTATGTCCAGAGGTGTTTCTCGGTTTCAGAGTTCAACTGATCAAATAAACAGATAATCATATCCTATGATTCATCCGAGCACGGCCATGCATTTCACAGTTTCTAACTCTCCGAGTGGCCTTGTATAACTTTTAAGCATCTCATCCCGATTTATGTGAGGACAATCCCAATCTTGCGATCTTGAGATTAGACTTCGTTTGATAGGTGATTACCTGAGCGTTGCCTTTATAGCCTCCTTTTATGGTGCGACGGTTGGTCAACGTCAAAGTAACCAGTTCTCAAACAAGTAATCTCAAATCACTCAGGTATTGAGGATTTAGTGTCTAATAATTTTAATGAAATTTACTTATGACAGATTTTCATCTCTTACAGTAAAGTTTCATAGGTCTGTCCGATACTAGTCTTCCCAAAGTAAGTATATATGCAAATGATTACGACATTGCCATGTCCACATAGTTCAAGAAACAGAACTACTAGTCATCTTGCATTCTAGTCGTCTAACGTTTTCTATGCGTCCATCTTTATAGAAAACTCCGACCAGGGACCATTTTCAACCTTTGACATTCAAGTTCACTTGATAGACATTTCTTAGTCACAGGACTGGTCCTGACAGTCTATCTTGAATATATCGTCAAAATGAAGGGACTCATCATTTAATACCAAACCAAGATTAAATGGAATATGAAAATACATTTCGTATATGATAAATGTTCAACCCCAATGTTTTACAACCATGGGCCTCAAACCCATCTTGAAAACAGTTGATGGAATTCAAAGCTATGCTTGATTTCCAGTGCTACAATGTGAGTGTTGCTTCTCACTTGTTGCATAGGTTTAGTTATCATGCTTTGCCAATCTTAATATCCTTTTCATCGAATGTCTTTTCGAGATAGGATGATAAGATCTTTTGAGTGTGTTTAGTTTGTGATCTATTCTTTCTAGCTACAAGAGTGGTTCTACGCATTTTGCAATGAAGAACCATCAAGTCAGCAGACATGTGATCTACCCAAGTTCAGTGAAGAACTCTTTAACTTAAACAACCCTGTTTTATTGCTTCTTAGGCAATAATTACTTTTACTTCAACTGTATAGGTTGCTAGTGATGCTTTGTTTGGATTTACTTATCCAAGCAGTTCACATATATGTGGAAGACTTTCCAACTGTATCTTAGAACATAGAAATTAATATTTAATTTCCCACGCAACAACTCATGGTCTCCAATCCATGTTGCCATTTCAAAACACGATGCTCTATAGCTCGTCCTTGTCAATGGTTAACTCCAAAGGGTCTTGCTCGATCCTTTGCCAGTGTTTATGCGTGTAGCATCAATATTTAGCATATCTTTATTTCCTTGAATCAAGAACTATTCCTATGTATTTTTTCAAGTACCATAAGTATTCTTGATTTCAATCTAGTTGATCTTCACTTATATCAATAGAGATTGGTATATGTTCGTCATGCCTAAAGTCATACGATACGTTTTTGGCGATCCTCATATTATATCATACATGATAAATTCTTTTGCAGAATAATTCCCAATTGAATTCTATTTATGTAACTTTAGCTCATTCAGTTTCAGTAGATACTGAATCCAACTAAATTCTTTGACATATAATATAGGTGAAGAATCTCTTTAGATTCTTTGATGTTTAACTTAGTAAATGCTTATACATAGTTCAAACATTCATTACTTAGATTTATTCATATGGGGTCGAATGTCTCCAATGGAGTCTTTCGTGTTTGATTTAGTAAATTCCATTACTTAATCCAGAACAATATTATAAGATCTTTGTAAATAGATCTTAATACCCAATATGTACTAAGTTTCGCCATGGTCCATCATTGATGAATAATTTCAAACCTAAGTTATTAGCATTTGAATGTTATTTCACAATAGAGAGATATGTGTGTGATACACATAGGACCAATTAAGTTTTTATGTACTCCCACTAAACTTCTTATATATCTATAAGAATCATGTACATTTTATGAAACCAAAATACTCATTAGCTTCACTAAAATATAGTTCCAATTCCCAATTGCTTGCTTAAATCTGTACTTAGATTTCATAAGCTAGCTTTCCTTTTCAAGCATTTATTTGGATCCACAAATCCTATGACATACCACGTACATAGTTTATTCCAACATTTGATTGAGGAATTGTTTTGTCATCCAATTGCCATATGTACCAATATGCAATCATTGTTTGATTTATAGACTTGAGCATTACGATTATGCATGAGGTTTCAACACAATCCACGCCATGAATTTGCTTGTAACCTTTAGCAACTAATCTAGCTTTATGTTGTGAACACAATTCCATGTTTGATGGTTTTTATCCTTAAAACAAACTTGCAACCAATATGTGTGAAAACATTCTTGCAAATCAACAAAATTTCAATTTTGTCATCAAAACATTGAGTATGTTTTATGGCCTCTAACCATTTAAAACATTTGAGTCTATATATGGCCTCTAACCATTTTAGGGAATCTAGGTTTCGTCATAGCTTTCTTACAAGTCACAAACTCATTAATCTACATGATAATAGTTTGACTGCAAGTTGTAGGTTTCTTCACTATCTAATAGAAGAATCGCCTAGCTTCAATGACCTGAACTCCATGTTTCTTCACTATCTAATAGAAGAATCTCATAGTTTCTGTGATTTGAACTCTATGCCTACTTGGGTATAGAACATCAAACAAATAGAATATCAATAGCCACTTGAAAGTCCTTTGAATATTCTGTTCTCCTTGAAGCACTTGTAAAGTCTTCTAAGAGATGTCTATTCTTTAAAGCCACTTCTAAAGTCTTCAAAGAATAAGTGTTCGGATTTTCTAAAGAACTTCGAAAAGCCTCCGGAATCTCCGTTTTATGGTTTTTGTTCGCCTCGAAGTCTTTCGAGGTCTATTTTCTCCCACTTGTCATTTTGGAAACGAATCTCCAAAAGGACATTATTTCGAGCAAACAAACATTATGTTCTCAAAAATTCGTGGTAGAAACAATACCCTTGTGTCTCATTTGAATAAATTACAATGAAACATATATCTATACTTGGGCCTTAGTTTGTTGAATAACAAACACTAAGCTCCCACTGAGTTTAGGAACTCTCTAGATATATGATGAAAAGATATTCTGAAATTACTTTTCAATAGCTTTGACGAATTTTGGTTTAGTTTGGTGGTAGTTGAGCATTTTGTTTTTAGAAATTATAGGAAAAGCCTTTATGATCCATCATTGATCGAATCAAGTACTAATCGACTTCGATCATTCCAATTTAGATATGCCATATCTTATGGAGCTAGATTGTGAATTTTACTACACACAATCATTGATGATCATTTTGGTCTCAAGTAATCATTAACATGATCTATCCTAGATCTTTATGATTTCTTGCCAAGTGGATTTTATACTTCTGAATCTTTGAACTAGCCAAACAGATTCAAACTTATATCACTTCGAGTAAATGAACCAACATTCACTCAAATCTAGGTGAAATAATAAAGTCATAAAATCTCTTTCTTTAGCTTTGAATTCTGTTGTCTAGGCGTTCTAACAATAGCTCATATCTTTTGTTACTTTCAACAAGTAAGACAAGCTTGTCTTGAATTGATCTAGAAATCAATCAACTTTCAAAAGTCCATTAAAATAGAGCTTATGAATGTTAACTTGTTGATATGGTCTAAGAAACAATGCCAAATATTAGTGGAACTCAAATCAAGGGTTTGATTTGAACCTAGTAAAGTTCTTATTATTAAAGAGTTGTTTGTTTTAATCAAGCATATTGGCTTAACCCGTAATTGACCATTTCATTCAAATAAACAAACAAACATTGTTTTTGTTTTTCTTGAATGTGAGTCTTTCTATGTTTGAAAACAGAAATTTAGGTATGCTGATTATGGAACAAAATAGCCATTAAGTTCCAGCCTTGAAAGGACTTAAAACAAACCAGATGACCCTACAACTAATGTAGCATTTCCATGCTTCATTTCCCACTTGTAGGCCATCAGTGTAGCCTAGCTTCCATTGTTTGAGTTATTACCGAAGTACGAACCTCAAGCGGTATATGATACGAAGGAAGTTTGATTGCTAGGTCACTTCTCTTTAAACATAAACTTATAGGTAGAAACGGAATCGTAAATTCCTTTCATTTGTTCCTTGTTTTCCTATTTCTTGTACCCTTTCTTATAGTCTTAAGAATTGAATTCTTTAGTGTTGACTTTTATACTTTGTTAGACATGTCCAATGTCACTCCAACAAGGTTCTTACCATTTAATTTATGTTGAATATTTTGTTTTAACTAGATGATCTTACCAGAAGCTTCTAAAGTTCTCTAAGCATCGATCTATTCGAATGTCTAGGGACTAGACTCATTCGAGAATTAAATGGACAAATATATTAGGTTGTTAACCATTGGTAAGGCTGGGCGTTTAAACTCAATGCTTTATGATCTCAAAACTACATTGTATTTTGAATTCACAAGCACCAATCGGTTTGCCATTCGACTTTGATACTCGAAAACAACCATAAAAGTTGCTAAAAGAAACGTACATTTTGAATTGCTCACTTTCTCTCATTTCCGTGAATCGTTCTTGGATTCACTACCAATCGAGGAAATTTACTGTTACCTTTCTAAAAGGATTTACTGCAGTGCAAGATATTTAATTATAAACAATAATTAAAACATACATTGAAGCATGCAACGTTTAAACATTTATCATGAGTAATAACTTGAAAATTAACACTACTACAAAATAGGGAATAGAAAACGCTGAATAGAGGACGGTTAAGTTTGTTAAGCGTTGTCTGGGTGTATAGAGAATGCATTTCTCTCTTAACATTTGTGTGAAAAAAAGAATAGAGGACGGTTACCTTTCCTAACCGTCTTATATTCTTTACCATTAATAATAAAAAATTTAAAATTTAAAATACGTATAAAATATAAAACTGTTTTCAAGATAACTGTTTTGTATTCTTTTACAAAACTATTTTACGAAAAATTAAAAAAACCTTAATTTAACCAAATCAAATTTTTAAAAAAAAATTAAAAAGAAAATACCAAAGCAATTAAACTTTTAGGAGTTAGGCGGCAGAACGTGATTTCCTAAAAGTTAGTCGCGCAATATTTCAGAACCCTATGAAAACCACCCCAATACCTCTGCTCGCAAAAACCCGCAAACCCTCTCTACCGCCGCTCTGCACCGTCGCTTTTCACTCTTCACCGCCTCTCCCTTGCACCTCTTTCCGGCGGCCTCCCAACCTACGGTAAAACTCTCAGAAAACCACTCCCTCTGCTCGCAAGAAAACTCGTAAAACTCTGCATCGCCGCTCTGCACCACCGCTCCTCACTCTGCACCGCCGCTCCCTTGCACCTCTTTCTGTCCGCCTCCCAACCTCCTGTAAAACCCGGCTTCCCCACCGCTGCCATCAATTCCACGGTTAGTGTGCTTAATTCTGTTTTTCATACGATTTTATTCATATAACCAGTGATTATGAATATTTGTAATTATCTAATTGTAATATGTGCTTAATTCGGTGAGTGATTGATTAGTTTTTTTGTTTGTAATTCTAGTTAGTTCAATCATTTGTATGTTGCTTTGGTTTTTTTGGTTGGGAATTGCTCGTTTTGTTTGGTTGTACGAATATATGGTTCTGCCGAGGAAGGAAATGATAGTTGTTGGATTCGGGGAATGCTGAGATCTTGTGGACTAAGGGTGTTGTGCTGCAACTGATTCGAGTTGAGTTTAGCTGAGTTGTGAAGTATTCATTTAAGCGACTTCTAGATGAGACGAGTTCAGCCAATCTCTAAATTTTGTTGTCACTTTCCAAGCTAATCCCGGGTTTTAACATTTGTTGAGTATGCTTTAATAGGAAGGTATTTTTTGTAAAATAATGGCAAAATTAGGAGGATAGGTAGTTGCAATTATTTAGGAACTTGACTTGCTAACTCGAATCACTTGCTAACTTTATCATTTATGCAGGCATTTGCACTGCAATATGTTCACTTTTTACTGTCATATAAAGTTGAACACGTGAACCGCAATAGGTTTACTTTCTCTTTTTTGTTTGCTTATTCTGTATTGTCATGCTATCATACTTGATGGTGCTTTGTGATGCTGCTACTGAAATTATTTATAATCAATAAATTTTTATGTATGTGTTAGACCCAGAAGATGATCACATCATCACAAGTTAGATTTTACAGTGTTTGTTTCTCTACTTTTTGCAGAGTGGTACCGGCTATCTGAACTTTCTCTTGGAACTGATTAGTGGAAGATTGAAGTTGATAAAACAAGGAGATTCTTTATTTTTGGTAATGTTGTTGTGGTTATTGTTTCTTTTTACTCTTTGTTTTAGAACTATCGTGGAATTGGACGAGTTTTTATTGTGTGTTTCCTTGTAGACTTGGATTCCGTACAAAGGGCAAAACACAAATACAAGGTTGTCTGAGAGAGGTGACTCAGGTGAGCGCGTTCTATTCATGGCTTTATATGGTATTGATGAAAGGCAAGACAGAACATAACCTTTTATGATCTGCTTACTTTTTGTCGGGTTCTTCAGTTGCTACTCAGGCTGGCGTTCTTCAGTTGCTACTCAGGCTGGCTATTAGCAGGTTTTCATTTCATCCAAGGTCAGAGATTCATCAGATATAGAGACATGATGGGACATCTATTTGGTTAGTTTGCTCAAAGAACCATATGTTTCATCTTTATTCAGAAGTCTTTCAAAAGTGTATATTGAAGCAGACACTTAACTGTGCAGGGAAGAAAATGTACTTTGTAACATAGTTTCTTCAATTTTCAACCTTCATTTTGGTAAATATGGGTTTCATCCTTCTCTGAGGAAGAGCACTGAAGGTATTTCTTTCATTTTTCCTCATCAATACTAGTGAAAGATTAAAAAAAATAGAAAAAATACAACTGCAAAAAGAACATTTATGCAAATATAAAGCAAGAATCTGTTACCAGTTAGTTAAACTTGTAATGGTCTTCTTACAAGAGATAAATCTGGTGTTCAGTGACAGCCATGAGGCTCCAGTATTTCATCATTTGGGATGCTCTGACTATAGATGGTATTTTCTATGTTATCGACACGGGTTACGGTAAAATGAAGGTCTACAATCCAAGAATGGGTATGGATGCTCTTCAAGTCTTCCCTGTGAGCCGTGCTGCTGCTGACCAGCGTGCTGGACGTGCTGGTAGAACTGGGCCCGGCACTTGCTACCGTCTATATACAGAGAGTGCATATCTGAATGAGATGCTTCATAGTCTTGTTCCTGAAATTCAGAGGATAAATCTTGGTAATGTTGTTTTGCTTCTGAAATTTCTCAAAATTGAGAACTTACTAGACTTTGATTTCATGGACCCACCTCCACAAGAAAACATCCTGAATTCCATGTACCAGTTGTGGGTACTGGGTGCCCTTAACAATGTCGGTGGCTTAACAGACCTCGGTTGGAAAATGGTGGAATTTCCGTTGGACCCGCCACTAGCAAAGATGCTACTGATGGGTGCAAAGCTTCATTACCTCGATGAGGTGTTGACTATAGTGTCAATGCTTTCAGTTCCAACAGTATTCTTCCGTCCCAAAGACAGGGAAGAAGAGAGTGACCTGCTAGGGAAAAGTTCTTTGTCCCTGAATCGGATCAAACCCTTCTCAATGTTTACCAACAATGGAAAGGCAACGAGTATCGAGGAGACTGGTGCAATGATCATTTTCTACAGGTTAAAGCTTTACCGAAGCAAATCACCTTTAAAAAATGGTGGAATTTGCTATGAAGATAACTTAAGTTTGCCATATTTTCGTTTTTCTGCAGGTTAAAGCTTTACGGAAGGCTAGGGAAGTAAGATCCCAGCTTATGGAAATACTGAAACAACTTAAGATTACACTTCATATGCTGATTGGGATATGGTTATACAAGCTATATGTTCTACATATTTCCACAATTCTGCTAAACAGAAGGGGATTGGTGAGTATGTTAACACAAGGAACGGAATTCCATGCCATTTGCACCCTAGCAGTGCTCTTTATGGATTAGGGTACACACCAGAGTACGTGGTTTACCACAAATTGTTGTTAACTACAAAAGAGTATATGCAGTTGTGCAAACTTAATGTGTTGAGTGTGATTTAAACTTCTTGGGGTTTCTAAGTATCAGGGCTAGTTTCTTTTCTAGTCTAAAATCAAATTCAGATGTGATGTGTGTTAATATCTATGTACTCCTGCAGATGTTATCCTTGAGCACTAGCATTGAACTGAAAACATGCTTTGTCCTGATATTCACACAGGCAACAGAGAGGAGCTAGAGATGTGCTGAATGAAACCATAGAAGCTCATCTCCTCAAGAAGAGACAACTGAACACACACTGGCAGCATCCTTGAGACCACTGAACACACACTGACAGCATCAACTGCATAGGTATTAATCTTTCTATTTATTGTGATCTCATTTTTGGGTTACCGTGGAGTTGACATTTCTTGTATGCTTAAATTAATAGAGATGAGGCTGGAACAACTGTTATAAAACAGTCGAGCTAGATGCAGCTCTTGGAGGGAAGGCTGTGCAGCATAGGCAGCTCCAGGGTTTTGAATCTGACACATTTTTGTCGTACTTAAAACCATGCATCTTACCTTTAGAGGGTGGAGCTGAATCTGGAGTTTTGTTGTACTTTGGTCTGCAAAGTTCTTTTTCGAATTATTGAAAATCAAGTGCGCTTGAGCAAGAAGAATTTCAGGGAATATATTCCGCGGTGCAAGCTGAAGTGCTGCTCCTACTGATGTGCAGTTGGCTCATTCAAGAACACCACAGACTTGCACCGAGGTGCTGCTCCTACTGATGTGCAGCTGGCTCATTCAAGAACACCATGGACTGATTTTCTCTGCTTTATTACTGAACCAGTACGAAGAAGCTAGGTGAAGGGTATTGTTGTAATTTTTTTTTATTTTTTTCCATTTCTATTTTGTAAACGCATAAAGTAAATTGTAAAAGATACATTATTTTTTAATATACTTAATACTGGTTTATGCAAAAAAAAAATATATTTTTTTTTTTTTTAAAAAAGGTGGAATAGAGGACGGTTATCTAACACAATTGTCGTCTATGTTTATGTAAAAAAAGAAGAATAGAGTACGCCTATGTAAGCAAGTTGTCCTCTATTTTATTAAATAGATAACATTTAAGTGTCCCAACCGTTCTCTATTCCTTCATTATTTTATGATTTAAGGAAGGGAATAGATGACGGTTAGAGGAGACCACCGTCCTCTATTCATATGTATATAGAACGCCTACCCCAACCATCCTCTAAACTATAGAGATCTCTTAGCAGGAGAACGGTCATCAGGCGTCCTCTAAAGCCTATTTCAACAGTTCTCTATTCCCTTTTTTGTAGTAGTGTAAAGCAATCATGCAATTTGAACAAGTCATTAGCATTTTATTCGAGTTATGTGTTCCGGCAGGTGTGAATAAAATGATTCCAAGACCCTAAAATCCATTGAAGAATTAAGCACATTATGTATTTAGACTCAATTCTAAAATCTTTTAGGTAAGCAAAAGCCTTTTGCTAATAGTCTAGAAACTACTTTTGGTTGATAGGTACGTCTAAGAACTTATCGATTTTGCCACGACATAAAAGGACTCCTTACTTATATCGTTGAGTTTCACCAAAACTAACATGTACTCACAATTATTTGTGTACCTTGCCCCTTTAGGAACAATAAGTAACACCTCACTGAGCGAAAACTATTACTAGATTGATGTAAAGGATATCCAAGCAAGTGTTTATTTTGGCATGGCACCTTTTAACTCAATTTTTAAGTTTGGAACTTAAGGCTCTTACTATGTTTGTTAGATTTTAAGTGAACTAAAATCCTTAATCATGCAACATAATCAAGCCACAATCTCATGCATAATTAAGACATATTTAAAGCAATAAATAACTTAAAGCATGCATAAGATAAATGTGATCTAGTATGGTCCGACTTCATCTTGAAGCTTCAACTTCAAAGTCCGTCTCGAAAATGGTAACTTCGTCTTGAATTTTACCGTGGGAAGCGCCATTTTCTTCAAATAGGATAAGCTATAATTAAACTAATTACAACTATTTGATGGTACGCAGACCATATTTAAATTGAAAAAAAAATTTGGTGCTTTAGACCAATTACATTCAAATTAATGGTACGCATACCATATTTTCTATCCTATTTGGGCCATACTAGTCACTTCATAACCTGCAAAATAGTACATATACAATATATACCATTCACCCATTCATTATCATGAATGGCCCACATAATTGGTTAGTTAAAACACATTGTATGCATCATATAAACATTTGCAGCAATTAATCAAGGGCACCAATAATCTACCAATTATTCAATCCTTATTAATTCTAATCAAGTTGTTTTAACCTTAAAGGATTTGTAGACCTAATTCAAAGTCTATGACTAAAAGGGGCTCCCACTTAAACCAATAAATTCATATGCTTTACTAATTTTAAACATAAAAATGTATTTCTAGTCTAACCGGAAACATACAAATTTAATTAAAATTTAAAGCTCATATAAATTTATAATTGAATCCACTCATTTAATTTATTTTCACTCCAATATAAATTAATTCAAGATTTTTAATTTTAGTAAAATAATTAGAATAAATAAAATTTATCATAATTATAATATTTAAAATTAAAATCCAAGAAAACAATTTAAATTATTAATTTTTAAATTAATTAAAATTACATGAACTGAAAATTTCAAATGAAAATTTAAAAACGATTTAATCGTAACACAAGGTACGCACATCACCACGCAACGCACAGCCATAGGCCACACGCACGCAGCCATCGCTGGCCACGATGCGCGTAGCCTATGTGCTGCGTCGCGTCTGCTGCTGCTCACCCTCGCAAGGCATCAATGGAAGCACGCGAGCCAGTGCTCGCTGCGCGCGCCAGCGCTCGATGCACGCGAGCCAGCGCTCGCTGCACGAGGCATTGCTCGCTGCATGCGAGCCAGCGCTCGCTGCGCGCGAGCCCGCACTCGCTTCGCGGGGCAATGCGCGTTGTGGCGCAGCTCGCTTGCTGCCCACACGCGACTGCTCGCTGCCTTGCCTCTCGCCCTTGCCCACTCGCCCATCGCGCATAGCACACGACACAAGGCAGGGCTACTGCCTTGTGCTCGCGCACCATTGCCTTGCTCGCTGCATTCGTACCGCATGGGCGACGAGCTCCCTTGCTCGTCGTCGCATGCCCGCACTATACAACACCCCTTAAGGGTAACATGTAGCGTCCGTTGCTTTGTGCGTGCAAGTTTTATGAGCGAATTGCATAAAAATTTAAACTTTTATTTCCAAAATTAATGACAAATTAATAAATCATATTAATTTCATAATTTTAGGGCGAAAAATCGAAAATTTATTAATTAATTAATTTTCGATTAACAAGGATTCAAATCTAGGTCATAAAAATTTAAAATTTAACACAAATTAACAATTTTTATGGTGGTTTTTAATCATAGGTATCTAATTAAATTATTAATTAATTATGAAAATCAAATCAATTCTAAATTATTCGAATTTTCAACAAATTAATTATAATTACAAATTAGATTGCATAATTAACAAGGCTAGGCATTCAAACTTGTTAAACATATACAGTAGGTCATGCAATTTGTATAATTTAACCATGTTCATGCAATTTAGATTATGAAAATAATAAGAGGCTCGTGATACCACTGTTAGGTTATGATACATATGACAAAACATAAATCATGCGGAAAAACCTTAATGCCAGGAAACATATTATTTACACATAATCATTTTGCATAATTTAGGTGCATACACTTTGTAGCGTGCCCTCCCTAGCTGCGCCCGAACCGAACAAGAACAAGTCTTTAGGACTCCAAGTGTCGTCCCTCCGTAGATAGTCCACAGTACGTCCGGATCCGCCCCAAGTTTGACCAACTAGAATCGCCCTTAAGGTTACTAGGAATTTTCGGCTATTGTGTAGCAATTGTATGGCTGAATTTTTCTTTCAAAAACTTACCTTTAGAATACTTCAATTGTATCTATAAATTATGACCCTAGGCTCCTATTTATAGAGGTATGGAAAAGGAATTATAATCCTACTAGGATTTGGATTTATTAATTAGAATCCAACTTGAACTCTAAATAATAAACTTAATCTATTAGGATTAGGATTTAATCAATACACGAATTTCGATAGGATTAGGATTCGTCACGAACATGAGCATCGTATGGCCACGAGCATCGCTCCACCCGCGCAGGCCTTGCGGCCCACACGAGCAGCCGCTGCTCGCAGCCCTACAGCACGCCTAGCGTGCGCGCGCCAAGGCCTTGCTGGGCCTGGCCTTGCGCTGGGCCTGGTGAGGCTGTGGTAGCTCCATGTTGGGCGCTCGGCTTGCTGGGCGCGGGCCTGGCTTCGTGCTGGGCCTTCGTCTAGCAAGCCTCGTCCGATGCTAATTCGTACGATGCGCTTCCGATTAAATTCCTGGTTCCGGAATTCATTTCCGATACGAACAATATTTAATATTTCCGATTCCGAAATTAATTTCGTTTCGAACAAATATTTAATATTTCCGTTTCCGGAATTATTTTCCGATTCCGATAATATTTCCGATTCTGACAATATTTCCGTTTCCGGCAATATTTCCGATTCCGGTAATATTTCCATTTCCAATAATATTTTCCGATACGTACCATGTTTCCGTTTCCGGCAACATCTACCACTTGGATAATATTTATATTTCCGATACGATCCATATTTCCGTTTTCGGCAATATCATCGTTTCCGGAGTATTCATTTCTTGCTTGTGACGATCTCAGCTCCCACTGAAACCAAGATCCGTCGATTCCGAATATCCATAGAAGGAGTATTTAATGCCATTAAATACTTGATCCGTTTACGTACTATTTGTGTGCCCCTACGGTTTCAGTCAAGAGTAAGTTGTGGATTAATATCATTAATTCCACTTGAACTGAAGCGGCCTCTAGCTAGGCATTCAGCTCACTTGATCTCACTGAATTATTAACTTCTTAATTAATACTGAACCGCATTTATTAGACTTAACATTAAATGCATACTTGGACCAAGGGCATTATTTCCTTCATAATTATGCATGAGATTGTGGCTTGATTATGTTGCATGATTAAGGATTTTAGTTCACTTAAAATCTAACCAACATAGTAAGAGCCTTAAGTTCCAAACTTAAAAAATTGAGTTAAAAGGTGCCATGCCAAAATAAACACTTGCTTGGATATCCTTTACATCAATCTAGTAATAGTTTTCGCTCAGCGAGGTGTTACTTATTGGTCCTAAAGGGGCAAGGTACACAAATAATTGTGAGTATATGTTAGTTTTGGTGAAACTCAACGATATAAGTAAGGAATCCTTTTATGTCGTGGCAAAATCGATTGGTTTACCTAATAAGTTCTTAGACGTACCTATCAACCAAGAGTAGTTTCTAGACTATTAGCAAAAGGCTTTTGCTTACCTAAAAGATTTTAGAATTGAGTCTAAATACATAATGTGCTTAATTCTTCAATGGGTTTTAGGGTCTTGGAATCATTTTATTCACACCTGTCGGAACAATAAATTCGAATAAAATGCCAATAACTAGTTTAAATTGCATGATTGCTTTAATTTTCAAGTTATTACTCATGATAAATGTTTAGACTTTGCATGCTTCAATGTATGTTTTAATTATTGTTTATAATTAAATATCTTGCACTGCAGTAAATCCTTTTATAAAGGTAACAGTAAATTTCCTCGATTGGTAATGAATCCAAGAACGATTCATGGAAATGAGACAAAATGAGCAATTTAAAATATACGTTTCTTTTAGCGACTTTTATGGTTGTTTTCGAGTATCAAAGTCGAATGGCGAACCGATTGGTGCTTGTGAATTCAAAATACAATGTAGTTTTGAGATCATAAAGCATTGAGTTTAAACGCTCAGCTTTACCAATGGTTAACAACCTAAAATCTTTTTCCATTTAATTCTCGAATGAGTCTAATCCCTAGACATTCGAATAGATCGATGCTTAGAGAACTTTAGAAGCTTCTGGTAAAATCATCTAGTTGAAACAGAATATTCAACATAAATGGTAAGAACTTTGTTGGAATGACATTGGACATGTCTAAACAAAGTATAAAAGTCAACACTAGAGAATTCAATTCTTAAGGCTATTAGAAAGGGTACAAGAAATAGGAAAACAAAGGAACAAATGAAAGGAATTTACAATTCCGTTTCTACCTATAAGTTTATGTTTAAAGAGAAGTGACCTAGCAATCAAACTTCCTTGGTATCATATACGGCTTGAGGTTCTTACTTCGGTAATAACTCAAAATAATGGAAGCTAGGCTACACTAATGGCCTACAAGTGGGAAATGAAGCATGGCAATGCTACATTAGTTGTAGGGTCATCTAGTTTGTTTTAAGTCCTTTCAAAGGCTGGAACTTAATGGCTATTTTGTTCCATAATCAGCATACCTAAATTTCTGCTTCAAATACAGAAAGACTCACATTCAGAAGAACAAAAACAATGCTTGTTTGTTTGTTTATTTGAATGGAATGGTCATTTACGGGTTGAGTCAATATGCTTGATTAAAACAAACAAATCTTTAACAATAAAACTTTACTAGGTTCAAATCAATCTCTTGATTTGAGTTCCACTAACCTTTAGCATTGTTGCTTAGACCATATCAACAAGTTAACATTCAAAAGCTCTATTTTGATGGACTTTTGAAAGTTTATTGATTTCTAGATCATTCAAGACAAGCTAGTCTTACTTGTTGAAAGTAACAAAAGATATATTGTTAGAACGCCTAGACAATAGAGTTCACAGCTAAAGAAAGATTTTATGACTTTATTATTTCACATGGACTTGAGTGAATATAGGTTTATTTACTCAAATGTGATATAAGTTTGAATCTGTTTGGCTATTTCAAAGATTCAGAAGTATAAAATCCACTTGGCAAGAAATCATAAAGATCAAGGTCAGATCATGTTGATGATTACTTAAGTCAAGAATGATCATCAATGATTGTGTGTAGTAAAATTCACAATCTAGCTCCATAAGATATGGCATATCTAAGTTGGAATGATCGAAGTCAATTAGTACTTGATTCGATCAATGATGAATCATAAAGACTTTTCCTATAATTTCTAAAACAAAATGCTCAACTACCACCAAACTAAACCAAATTCGTCAAAGCTTTTGAAAAGTAATTTCAGAATATCTTTTCAAATATATATATCTAAAGAGTTGCAAAACTCAGTGGGAGCTTAGTGTTTTCAACAAACTAAGGCCCAAATGTAGATATATGTTTCATTGTGATTTATTCAAATGAGACACAAGGATATTGTTTCTACCACGAATTTTTTAGAACATAATGTTTGTTTGCTCGAAATAATGTCCTTTTAGAGATTCGTTTCCAAAATGACAAGTGGGAGAAAATAGACCTCGAAAGTCTTCGAGGCGAACAACAAACATAAACGGACATTCCGGTGGCTTTTCGAAGTTCTTTAGAAAATCCGAACACGTATTCTTTAAGTACTTTAGATGTGGCTTTAAAGAATAGACATCTCTTAGAAGACTTTACAAGTACTTCAAGGAGAACAGAATATTCAAAGGACTTTCAAGTGGCTGTTGATATTCTATTGTTTGATGTTCTATACGCAAGTAGGCATAGAGTTCAAGTCACTGAAACTATGAGATTCTTCTATTAGATAGTGAAGAAACATATAGTTCAGGTCAATGAAACTATGAGATTCCTTCTATTAGATAGTGAAGAAACCTACAACTTGCAGTCAAACTATTATCATGTAGACTAATGAGTTTGTGACGTGTAAGAAAGCAATGACGAAACCCAGATTCCCTAAAAAGGTTAGAGCCCATATATAGACTCAAATATTTTAGATGGTTAGAGGCCATAACCAAAGTTTTGATGACAAAATTGAAATTTTGTTGATTTGCAAGAATGGGTTAACACCTATTGGTTGCAAGTTGGTTTTAAGGATAAAAACCATCAAACATGGAATTGTGTTCACACACAAAGCTAGATTAGTTGCTAAAGGTTACAAGCAAATTCATGGCATGGATTGTGTTGAAACCTCATGCATAATCGTAATGCTCAAGTCTATAAATCAAGCAATGATTGCATATTGGTACATATGGAAATTGGATAACAAAACGTATTCCTCGATCAAATGTTGGAAGAAACTATGTACATGGCATGTGATAGGATTTGTAGATCCAAATAAATGCTTGAAAAGGAACGCTAGCTTATAAAATCTAAGTACAGATCTAAGCAAGCAATTGGGAATTGGAATTGTATTTTAATGAAGCTAATAAGTATTTTAGTTTCATAAAATGTACATAAATCTTATAGATGTATAAGAAGTTTAGTGGGACTATGTAAAACTTAATTGGTCCTATGTGTATCACACACATATCTCTCTATTGTGAAATAACATTCAAATGCTAATAACTTAGATTTGAAATTATTCATCAATGATGGACCAAGGCGAAACTTAGTGCATAATAGGTACTAAGATCTACTTACAAAGATCTTATGATATTGTTTTAGATTAAGTAATGGCATTTACTAAATCAAACACGAAAGACTCTATTGGAGATATTCGACCCATGTGAATAAATCTAAGTAAAGGATGTTTGAACTATGTCTAAGCATTTACTAAGTTAAACATTAGAGAATATAATGAGATTCTTAACCTATATTATATGTCAAAGAATTTAGCTAGATTTAGTATCTACTGAAACTAGATGAGCTAAAGTTACATGAATAGAATTCAATTGAGAATAATTCTGCAAAAGAATTTATCATGTATGATATAATCTGAGGATCGCCAAAAATGTATCGTATGGCTTTAGGCATAAAGAACATATACCAATCTCTATTGATCTAAGTAAAGATCAACTAGATTGAGATCGAGAAAAACTTATGGTACTTGAAAAGGAACATAGGAATAGTTCTTGATTCAAGGAAATAAAGATATACTAAATATTGATGCTACACGCATAAACACTGGCAAAGGATCAAGCAAGACCCTTTGGAGTTAACCATTGATAAGGACGAGCTATAGAGCATCGTGTTTTGAAATGGCAACATGGATTGGAGACCATGAGTTGTTGCGTGGGAAATTAAAATATTAATTTCTATGTTCTAAGATACAGCTGGAAAGTATTCCACATATCTGTGAACTGCTTGGATAAGTAAATCCAAACAAAGCATCACTAGCAACCTAAACAGTTGAAGTAAAAGTACTTATTGCCTAAGAAGCAATAAAACAGAGTTGTTTATATTAATGAGTTCTTCATTGAACTTGGGAAGATCACATGTTTGTTGACTTAATGGTTCTTCATTGCAAAATGCGTAGAACCACTATTGTAGCAAGAAAGACTAGATCACAAAATAAACATACTCAAAAGATCTTATCATCTATCTCGAAGAACATTCGACGAAAAGGATATTAAGATTAGCAAAGAATGATAACTAAACCTATGCAACAAGTGAGAAACAACACTCACATTGTGGCACTGGAAATCAAGCATAGATTTGAATCCATGAACTGTTTTAAAGATGGGTTTGAGGCCCATGGTTGTAAAACATTGGGGTTGAACATTTATCATATATGAAATGCATTTTCATATTCCATTTAATCTTGGTTTAGTATTAAATGATGAGTCCCTTCAATTTGATAATATATTCAAGATAGACTGTCAGGACCAGTCCTGTGACTAAGAAATGTCTATCAAGTGAACTTGAATGTCAAAAGTTGAAAAAGGTCCCTGGTCGGAGTTTTCTATAAAGATGGACGCATAGAAAACGTTAGACGACTAGAATGCAAGATGACTAGTAGTTCTGTTTCTTGAACTATGTGGACATGGCAATGTCGTAATCATTTGCATAGATACTTACTTTGGGAAGACTAGTATCGGACAGACCTATGAAACTTTACTGTAAGAGATGAAAATCTGTCATAAGTAAATTTCATTAAAATTATTAGACACTAAATCCTCAATACCTAAGTGATTTGAGATTACTTGTTTGAGAACTGGTTGCTTTGACGTTGACCAACCGTCGCACCGTAAAAGGAGGCTATAAAGGCAACGCTCAGGTAATCACCTATCAAACGAAGTCTAATCTCAAGATCGCAAGATTGGGATTGTCCTCCCATAAATCGGGATGAGATGCTTAAAAGTTGTACAAGGCCACTCGGAGAGCCAGAAACTGTTAAATGCATGGCCGTGCTCGGATGAATCATAGGCTATGATTATCTGTTTATTTGATCAGTTGAAATCTGAAACCGAGAAACACCTCTGGACATAATAAGGATGACAACTCTTACCTTATGTTCAAGAGCAAGCATCGAGCGACAAAGGAATTAGGAAATGCACACTTGTCCCTAAGGACAAGTGGGAGACTGAAGGAAATAATGCCCTTGGTCCAAGTATGCATATAATATTAAGTCTAAGAAATGCGGTTCAGTATTAATTAACAAGTTAATAATTCAGTGAGATCAAGTGAGCTGAATGCCTAGCTAGAGGCCGCTACAGTTCAAGTGGAATTAATGATATTAATCCACAGCTTACTCTTGACTGAACCCGTAGGGTCACACAAATAGTACGTAAACGGATCAAGTATTTAATGGCATTAAATACTCCATCTATGGATATTCGGAATCGACGGATCTTAGTTTCAGTGGGAGCTGAGATCGTCACAAGCAAGAAATGAATACTCCGGAAACGATGATATTACCGGAAACGAAAATATGGATCGTATCAGAAATATAAATATTATCCAAGTCGTAGATGTTGCCGGAAACGGAAACATGGTACGTATCGGAAAATATTATCGGAAATGGAAATATTGCCGGAATCGGAAATATTGCCGGAAACGGAAATATTGTCAAAAATCGGAAATATTATCGGAATCGGAAAATAATTCCGGAAACGGAAATATTAAATATTTGTTCGGAACGGAAATTAATTCCGGAATCGGAAATATTAAATATTGTTCGTATCGGAAATGAATTCCGGAACCGGGAATTTAATCGGAAGCGCATCGTACGAATTAGCATCGGACGAGGCTTGCTAGACGAAGGCCCAGCACGAAGCCAGGCCCGCGCCCAGCAAGCCGAGCGCCCAACACGAAGCTGCCAGAGCCTCACCAGGCCTAGTGCAAGGCCAGGCCCAGCAAGGCCATGGGGTGCGCGCGGGCTGATGCTCGTGGGCTGCGAGCAGCGCCTGCTCGTGTGGGCCATAAGGCCTGCGCGGGTTTGTGCGATGCTCGTGGTCATGCACGCTCGTGTTCGTAACGAATCCTAATCCTATCGGAATTCGTGTATTGATTAAATCCTAATCCTAATAGATTAATTTATTATTTAGAGTTCAAGTTGGATTCTAATTAATAAATCCAAATCCTAGTAGGATTATAATTCATTTTCCATACCTCTATAAATAGGTGCCTAGGGTCATAATTAATAGATACAATTGAAGTATTCTAAAGGTAAGATTTTGAAGAAAAATCAGCCATACACTTGCACCTAAATAGCCGAAATTCCTAAGCAACCTTAAGGGAGATTCTAGTTGGTCAAGCTTAAGGCGGATCCGGACGTGCTGTGGACTATCTACGGAGGGACGACACTTGGAGTCCTAAAGACTTGTTCTTGTTCGGTTCGGGCGCAGATAGGGAGGGCACGCAACAAAGTGTAGGCATCTAAACTATGCTAAATGATTATGTGTAAATAATATGTTTTCTAGCTTTATGGTTTTTCCGCATGATTTATGTTTTGTCATATGTATCATAACCTAACACATTTTACTTTTTATTCGTCCTAAATCAATTTTGACGCTATTTCGGAAGCTTTTTGGACTGTTAGCGTTAGACGCATTTTCGTCTGGATTAATTTTTTCTATTCGTGACTCGAAACGGCTTTGAAAATGGAGTTGGAGTGCGGGAGATATGAAGATCTTTGTGTAGGCTTTTTGGGTGGGTTGAGGTGCGTGTTGTTAATGATGGGGTTGATGGGTTCATGTTTTATAAAAAAAAAAATTGAGCAACATTTGCATTGTTTGGATTTGATTTCTTTTGGTTTCTTTGGGTTGCACGGGTTTGACCTTTATGTCTTGGAAATATGGAGGGGATGGTGTGATTTTTTTGTGGATTTTCGGGAATTGGTTTCGATGTCACGATTCAAGACCGAGTGGGCCTTGCTATTGGGCCTACAGTGGGCCGCTTCCTTACATTTTTTGATTTTTACAAGTATGATTAGTGCTTTATTTAGTGTTAGAATTATATTTTTAGGAGAAAATTTACGCCTTTATTAATTTGGAAAGTAAGGAAAACACACTGAAATAAATTAATCAATATTCTAAGGGTTCCTAGGTCCATATCTAGGGCTTTATTCTTTCTATCATCTAACGAACTACTAGGTGTTTTGCTAAAGTGCTCTCTATGGCTCAAGCCTTGGGTTTAGTCTCGTAGAACCTTGGTCCTTCGCCTTTACTCATCTTGAACTCTATTCCCTTTGCGTTGACCCACTGACATGTCTTCACCCATCCGTTCTCGGCCTCTTCTAGTGTTGATGTAGGAGCGATTAACCGAGTTGGATCGAAACCTTCATCTTGTAGAGCTAGGGTAGTCATCACAGTCTCGTCCTCCATAGGCCTCGATTCGTTAAACAATGTCCATAGAGCTTGGTTGTCCAATAATTCAGCTGTTTCAGTCTTGGCGAGGTGGGGTGCCTCATCCAAAGTATGACTGTCATGGAAAATTTCAAATCCGGGTTTTAGCAGCCCATCCTGAACGAAGGGTTTAGGGAAGTCACAGCATGGGTGTTCTTCTCCTTCCCAGACAAACATACCGTTAAGGGTTCTTTGATATGGGGGAAGAAGGGTGGCTTGTTTTGTCTTGGCTGGCTTAAGGCGTAGCCTAGACAAGTGGTCAGCAATATCTTCCTCCGTTGGTTCATAGCCTAGGCCAAAGGGAGTAGATTTGTTGGGTGGGGGATGGAACATGTAGTTCTTCTTCCTTATGCCCAATGGAGTTCCCGGGAAATAGCCTTGAGCTAGAAATATTTTAGGGATGACCCGGGATGCTCGCGGATCTAGAAATGCTAAATTATAGTCCTCAATGACTTGGATGGCTTCATCCACTTGAAAACCGTAAAGGTCTTCTGCAGTTTCGGCCGTCCCAACCATAGTACAACTAACGTCAAGAGGAGGGGCGCGTATTTCCAGAATTACCCCGTTATGATTAAGTTTAACCATTTGGTGCAAGGTAGAAGTCACACCTCCTAAGTCATGGAGCCAAGGGCGTCCTAAGAGGAGGTTGAAAGTGGGCTTGATGTCGATTATTTGAAACTCCGTGGTACGTGCCACGGGCCCGGTTTGTATTGTGAGGTTGATTTTTCCCAACACAGGCCTTCGAGAGTTATCATAAGCTCGTACCCCTTGCGTGGAGGTTTGGAAGTCATCGCTTCCTAGCCCCAAGCAATGGGCGGTTTGCAATGGGCAGACATTTACCGCTGAACCGTTATCTACGAGTGCTAGGGGGGTGTTTTGTCCTTTGGATCCAACCACTAGATAGAGGGCCTTATTGTGGGCGCCTCCTTCATAAGGTAAGTCTTTGTCAGTAAAAACTATTTCTTTTTCCTCAACATCTCTTGTGACGTGGTTAACCAACGAGTCAGGTGTGATGTCCGTAGGGACTGAGATGAGGTCAAGTGAGCGAATAAGTTTTTCACGATGTTCCTTTGAAGTGCACATGAGATCCCAGATGGTAATCTCGGCTTTAGTTCTTTTTAGTTGCTTCAAGAGAGGATTTTTGATGACTTCTGCGACGGTGGTGTGCCGTATGTTTTCAGGAGTATGTCTGACTGGGATGTCGTCCCCGGGAGGTGGGCGAATATCCTGTTGGTATACCCTTCCGGACCGAATGAGATTGTCAACTTCGGGCTCTTGAGGGATGGTGTCAATGGGAGCATGCCCGGGCCAAGTTTCAGTAAAGAGGTCTTGGCCCGATACTTGAGATAGGTAGACATCTTCCGCATCATCATCCCACACACCGCACACTTCTCTCTCGATTTAATCCATAGGGACCATGGTGAGTGGTGCACCTTGAGGCGTAATATGCACCGTATGGTCAAAGTTCTTATTTTCTGGTTGATCGAGAGAGATGTGACAAGAACCGAGTGGGCTTTTGTTGTTGTTGGGTTTGCCAACGTTAGGGAGAGGTATTACTTCATCCTCTATCATATCCTGGATCGTGTGTTTTAGATTCCAGCAGTTTTCAGTATCGTGCCCATTTTCCTGATGGAATTTGCAATAGTTGCCCTCGACCCAATATTTATTTTTGAACGAAGGGTCGGGTGTGGGGCCTATGGGCCTTAGCTTTCCTTGATTGGTGAGTCTTTGGAAATCTTGTACCAGAGTCGACCCGAGTGGGGCACACTTTCGATCTCGGGTCCACCTTCCAGGGCTCCTTCGGGTTGGGGTTTCTTCTACGGCGTGGACCTCTTGGGCTTGAGGCGTGTGGCCCCTGTTGTAGGTGTTACTTTTGTATGCAGGCTTGCTTTGTACTGTTTTTGCGAGGTCATCCTCGATCTTTATTCCTACATCATAAACCCTTTTGAAGGTATCAAGGCCCAAGTACCTAAGGTGTTGTTTATAAGCTGGGTCCAGGTTGTCAATGAATTTTTGGACCAATTCAGTTTCGGGAGGCCTATTGATTAGTTGGGCCCCTTGGTCTCTCCATCTAGCAAAATAGGTCGTGAAACCTTCATTTTTCTTTTGGAAGAGGACTTCCAACTCGCGCATGGTGACTTGAAAATCCATGTTTGACGAGTATTGCTTGACGAAGACATTGACAAAGTCCTCCCAAGTGGGGAAGAGCTTAGGGTCCTGGTGGTAGTACCATTTGAGTGGTACAGGTTCCAAGGACAAAGGAAAGGCAGGCAAATACATGGACTTGTCCACACCTTTCAAGTTCATGGCATTCACAAAGCTCAAGAGATGATCACGGGGATTGTCCGTGGCTTTGAACTTTGGTAAGTCAGATGAACTGAACTTTTCCGGTAGTTTGCCGGGAAAAGGTTTAAGATCGAGGGAGAAATACTTGCTCCCCATGGTTTGCTGCAGAACCATTTTTTCGATCTTCTTCTCGTTATCGAGGTCATTTTTGGCTTGCGCAGTGTTAGAGGGGAAAATACCCTCTTGGTGACATGGGCATACGTGGCAAGCATTGCATACGTGGCTGCCAGCAAGACGCGAGGTGGCATTATTCGAACATCATTCCCAACTGCTGGGCTCAAAGCGAACGTTACAACCCCTTGATGAAGTCGGCCTTCATTACGCATTTATTATCTAATTATGTGCAATTAAGCATAAACGTTACACTTTTATTGTAAATGCCTATAAAATGGCTTAGTCTTGTCTATTTTTCATATATGATTCCCAAGCAATAAACCTACGATTATCCTATGCTATTACAACTTGCTCTCACCATTTTCAATTATCTAGCTCGATCGATTGTTAGCACCTTCATCAAGGCAAGTTCGTCTCTAAGTCGAATTTGCCCAAAACAATTTGGCGCCCACCGTGGGGCTGACAATCAAAAGCAGCTCGATAATACCATTCCGATCACCATGGCCGGAAATGCTAGCTCATCCAACGACATTACTCGTCGCTTTGAATCCATGGAGCAGCGCATCAACATATCCTCCAGAAAGAGAATGAAGCATTGCACTCTCAAGTCAGGTCCACCGCCACCGGATCCAGGTTCCAGTACCGGCGAGACACCTCCGGGTTAAACCGCCGCTTGGATCTTGACGCCGCTCCAGACCATCCCCTCCATATACCTTTTGGCGAACCTAGGGGCCCTGTCCTCGAACAGATCCGCGAGTTCGACCCGCTACCAAATCCGCCCCGCTCTAACTCGAGTTGGCTTCCGCCACCTCCAATTCGACCATCCTCTGCAGGAACATCGGCAACAGTTGTCGCCGCAACGGCTGCCCGGGTCACCCCACCTCAGGTCGGCACGACGACATCCACCATGGTGACGGCTCCCGCCTCCGTTCCGGTGTCTCGTCCGTTGCCCCCCCCAATGGTGACCATGTCAATGCCTCTGCCCGTTACGTTTCCGGCGCAAGGATCAACGCCAGCGACTCAAATGCCATGGGACCAACTCTTCTCTCAGCAAGTCGTCCAACCTGTTGTCGACCTGGTCACTTCGGCCCCAGGAGCACCCCCCAGTTGATGACGGTTCCTTTAGCCAGCCAGGCGCCACAAGCAGCGTTTCCAAATGCCCTAATGCGCCCTGACTCTTCTCGAAACTACTCTCCATATACTCCTCTTAACAGGTCAGTCATTCCGGTTAGTCACGGTTTCGTAACTCCTTTCCCTTATGTTGCAGGTACCCACGCTACTCAAGGAACGCCCCCTTACATGCAACAAGTGGTGCCGCAGTTCACTCCTCACCAACCCCATGATGTATACCCACAAAGTACCTATTATCAACATCTCCAAGCCAGCCTTCCCGAAACATTTAGCCCCCTCGTCCCGGTGCCCAACAGCATCTGTGAGAACACCAATCACCAACTCCAACAAATCATGACTATGATAAACAAAATCCCTGGTGTACCAACACCAATCAAAGAAGCTAGCCTAGACAGTTATGCCGACTCCCCATATGCTGATCCCATTGATGCAATAGACATCCCAAAACGATTCAGCCCACCCAACATGCCCATGTATGACGGGACGACCGACCCAAGAGAACATATCTTGACCTACAAACAACGGATGATGACCATTCCAGTCCCCAAACACATGAGAGAAGCCAGCCTTTGCAAGGGGTTTGGTTCGACACTCGTCGGGCCCGCCTTGAAGTGGTTGACTAGCCTTCCAAATGGGTGCATTACCTCTTTTGCTCACCTCGACAACATGTTCAAACAACAGTTCGCTAGCAGCAGGTGTCTAGAGAAGCAGACAAGCGACTTATACCGAGTAATCCAACGTCCTGACGAACCCCTGAAAGATTACATAGCCCGGTTCATCAGGGAGAAGGTGACTGTTCCTGAGTGTGATGTCCCGACAGCTATCGAAGCGTTCAGGCATGGATTGTATGGCGAAACCGACCTCTGGAGGGATTTAATCAAATACCCCTGCAAGACGTTCGAAGATGCCCAAGCCAAAGCAATGGCCCAAGTTAGGTTGGAAGAGACTCTCCATTCTCGGAAAAGGGGGTAATGACTACTCGAAGACGGAAAGACGGTTGCCCTATCCCAAGAGAAGCAACGATCGCCCTGCTCCTTATTCCCGACCTCAACATGTAGAAGTGGTAGAGGATGACGACGACTCCGACTGGAAGAACAGCCCGGACCTGCCTCCGAAAATTAACGAATATTCTTTCTGTGTAGACACTGTAGGTCTGATGAACCACCTCTCCAAGATGGGGAAAGCAGTGCAATGGCCACCGAAGTCCAGCAAACCCGAGTCGAAGAAAGATCCCTCTAAATGGTGTGATTTCCATGCCGACATCGGTCACACAACCAACGACTGCGTTGCGTTGAGGAGAGAAGTAGCCTACCTGCTGAAAAATGGTTACCTCAAGGACGTCATGTTAGATAAAGCTCGTGGCGTTGTCAACAAAGACAACTCTAACTCTCCATCTCGACCTCCTCCACCTCCCCCTCACACTAAAACTGTGAATTTTATTGCTGGAGGTTCTGACATTTGTGGTTTAACTTATTCTGCAGCGAAGAGACACGCCCGAGAAAATGAGATATATAGACCGGTCCGAGCCGTAGCCGCAAAATACCTAACCCCTATATCTTTTTATGAATCTGATGCAGGGGACATCTCGGACAAACATCACGACGGCTTGGTAATATCTATTCCTGTTGGAAACTGCATGATCAAACGAGTCCTTGTCGACAACGGTAGCTCAACTAACGTGATGATGCTCGACGCCCTCAAGGAGATGGGACTCAACCCGGACACAGATGTCGTCAAAAAATCCACCGTGCTTATAGGGTTCAGTGGCGAAGCAAAAACCACCTTCGGAGAAGTTACCCTACCTGTTTACGCACAAGGAATCAACCAACAGGTAAAGTTTTGTGTTATTGATTGCCCTTCATCTTACAACATTATTTTGGGCAGGCCCTGGATCCACGACATGAAGGCCATCCCTTCGACATATCACCAAACCATCAAGTTCCCGACTCGATGGGGGGTTCAGGAAATCAAAGGAGATCAGCAAGAGTCCAAAGAATGTTACAAGGCGGCCCTAAAACCATCGGCCACAAATAAATCCTCATTATAGCAATTACAGTCCAATTCCGAACCAGCAAGCTACGAAGAGCCCAAGTCTGAACAGCTCGACGAGATCATCTTGGATCCTGCGAAGCCAGAACAGGTTGTTTTTATTGGATGTGACATACCTGACGACATCAGGTCAGAACTTGTCACATTCCTCAAAGCCAATGCGGATTGCTTCGCGTGGTCGCATGAAGATATGCCAGGCATCAGCCCAGACTTCATCACTCACAAACTCAGTGTCAACCCCCGACATAAGCCCGTCAAACAAAAGCGGCGGAAGTTCGCTCCAGAACGCAACCAGATTATAAACGATGAAGTTCAGCAACTACTAGATACAAGAAAGATCAGGGAAGTAAAATACCCAGACTGGTTGGCCAATGTCGTCGTAGTCAGAAAAAAGAATGGGAAATGACGAGTGTGCATAGATTTCACCGACATCAACAAGGCATGCCCTAAAGGTTCTTTTCCCTTACCCCACATCGACGCCATGGTTGATGCTACTGCGGGACATGAGATGCCCACATTCATGGACGCGTTCAGTGGATACAACCAGATTTTGATGCACCCAGAAGACCAAGAGAAAACTGCCTTCATCACGGAGCGGGGAACTTATTGTTACAAGGTCATGTCGTTCAGTTTAAGGAATGCAGGCGCCACCTATCAGCGCCTAGTCAACAAAATGTTCATAAAACAGCTGGGCGACACAATGAAAGTCTACATCGACGACATGCTTGTAAAATCCAAGAAAGCCTCGGATCACATCACGCATCTCTAACAAGCCTTCGACGTGTTGCGAGAGTACAGCATGAAGCTCAACCCCACCAAATGCTCGTTCGGAGTCTCTTCTGGAAAGTTCTTAGGTTACATGGTTACTCAAAGAGGCATCGAAGCTAGTCCTGATCAGATCCGCGCAATCATCAACCTACAATCACCTCGAAACCAAAAGGACGTACAAAAGTTAGCAGGCAGAGTGGCTGCCCTCAACCGCTTCATCTCCAGGTCGTCCGACAAATGCAAATTGTTCTACGACATCCTCAGGAAGAATGAGAAGTTCAGCTGGACTGACCGACACGAAGCCGCATTGAAGCAACTCAAGCAATATCTGTCAAACCCCCCGTTACTGTCCAAACCAAAAAACAATGAAGTGCTACAAATATACCTCACAGTTACGGAGTCGACCATCAGTGCAGTGTTAGTACAGGAAGCAGACGGAAAGCAGCTACCTGTTTATTACGTCAGTAAGTCCTTACTTAGCGCCGAAATGAGGTACTCTCATCTCGAAAAACTTGTCCTTGCTTTAGTCGTCGCTTCTGTAAAATTGCGCCCTTATTTCGAATGTCATCCTATCACTGTTAGAACTAACTATCCCATGAAGTCAATCATGAGGAAACCCGAGTTGTCTGGTAGGATGTCCAAATGGGCAATACAATTACGTTGTTACGACATCAGATACGAACCTCGCACAGCCATCAAGTCGCAAGCTCTGGCTGATTTTGTGGCTGACTTCAGCCCGAGCCTCCAACACGAAGTCGATCACGAAGTCAACACACTGACCGACAATGGATCCTCATCAACATGGACCCTACATACTGACGGCTCCTCCAACATACGGGGGACAGGCCTCTAAAGTCGCCACAAGGGGACACCATAGTACAATCTGTCTGTTGCGAGTTCAAAGCTACCAACAACGAAGCAGAATACGAAGCCTTGATCCTGGGGTTGTCATTAGCACTCGACATGAATATCCGCCGACTTGAGGTACGTTGCGATTCTTTATTGATTATCAGCCAGATTAACGGTTCGTATGCAGCAAAGGACTCAAAGATGCAGGCCTACTTGGAAATAGCAAAAAGGCTCGTGAACAAGTTCGACTCATGCACCTTACAACAAATACCAAGAGACCAAAACACCCAGGCTGATGCCTTAGCCAATCTTGGCTCAAACATCAAACCTAAACTCACCTCCATCCCCGTAGTCCACTTAATGTATCCAGCCATCACCAAAGATAACCTGCCCATCACCGAACAGTCCCAACCTACTCAAATGCCCTCATGGCGCGACCCTTACATACACTGGCTTAAACACAACACCACCCCACCTGGAGTCACCCACGAAAAAGCCTTCCGCATGAAAGCCTCCAGATTTATCCTAATCCATGGAGTATTGTTCAGAAAATCGGTTGCAGGATCGTACCTGAGACGCCTCGATCATGACGAGATCGAGTCGACATTGCGCAACATACATGATGGAGAATGTGGAAACCACGCCGGAGGAAGAAGCTTAGCCCACAAAACCCTTACCATGGGATATTTCTGGCCCACCATGAAGAAAGACGTAATCACCTTTGCTAAGAAGTGCGACTCCTGCCAGCGGTTCGCTTCCATCTCTCATCAACCTTGTGAAGTACTCCACCCTATCTTGTCCCCTTGGCCCTTCATGAAATGGGGGATGGACATAGTAGGTCCCTTACCACAAGCATCAGGATAACGCGTCTTTATGTTGGCAATGACTGATTACTTCTCCAAATGGATCGAAGCAGAAGCTTTCAAGCGAGTTCGAGATACTGAAGTTATCTCGTTCATCAAAAGAAATATCCTTAGTCGGTTCGGTATGCCTTCCGAGATTGTCTGCGACAATGGTTCTCGGTTTATCAGCAACAAAACCAAGGAATTTTGCAGTAGGTATAACATCACCTTGCACACCTCAACACCAAGATATCCTCAAGCGAATGGCCAAGCCGAGTCAAGTAACAAAATTATCATCAATAACCTCAAGAAGCGCCTCGACGACGCCAAAGGAAGAAGGGCAGACGAGTTACCTATGATCCTTTGGGCCGACAGGACGACGCCCAAGACGGCGACCAATCACACTCCTTTCTCCTTAGTCTTCGGTTGCGAGGCAGTCATCCCTCCCGAAGTCGAGCTCCCCACAGCAAGAAGCAGTTTCATGGCTTCAGGAATGAACGACTCAGTCTTGGCTTATGACATCGATACCGTTGACGAACTTAGGGAAGCAGCACTGGTAAGGATGGCCTCCTACCAACAAGCTGTCGCAAACAGCTACAACAAGAATGTGAGGGTTCGGATATTTCAGCAGGGAGATTGGGTTATGCGCAAAGTCTTCCCAAACAAAAAGGATCCTCGACACGGCAAACTAGCCCCGACATGGGAAGGTCCTTACCAGATCGTGAGACGAACAGGTCATGGTGTGTACGAGTTGGTTGATAGAGACGGCACATCCATTCCAAGAAGTTGGAATGCAACACACCTAAAACTGTATCATTTCTGAACACTCAAGCCATTTTTCTTGCTTTTTAGTCTTTCCTAACACACAGGCGCACTAGCATTCGCCGTCATTGTGACGACGTCCCGAAGCAGAGTGAGCACAATGTATCACAAAACCGAGAACATCTCGGATAGTATACACTCAAAAGTAACAAAAGTTAAGTCCCTCTCCTCTATCCTTTTTACTTCTTTTTCTCTCCACGTATTATTATCCTTACTGACTTAGGCATCGGAGGGTCGTTGTCTCCACCAACGGCCAATCCTCACGCCGTCGTTCTGTTTTGCAGACAATAAACGTGACGATGACATAAAGTATACACTTAGAAGGAATAAAAAGCATTCGACTAGACTTCGTCCAGTATCTCTCTTTGACCTTTCTTTTCTTTTTTCTCCTTGTCGTAATTCCCTCTCATTTTCATGTCGCTCTATACTGACTTAAGCATCGGAGGGTCGTTGGCTCCGCCAACGGCCAATCCTCATGCTCTGCTATGTTGACAGTATGATGCCCACATGATGATGGATTCGACAAGAGGAGAAAAGACGAAGCGAAGTGTACAACACAACATACAGGAAAACAACATTCGAAACTGAGTGCAAATGATCAAAGAAACAAAGTAGCAGGAAACATTGTTAATTTTATTCAAACATGATTGTATACATTACATATTACAAGTCTTACAAAATACAAAACACAATTTAGGCCATTACAAAAACGCCTGGTACACTACAATGTACATTACATACATAATGGAATACAGATCTACATTTTCTACAGCATACATTTCATGCAGGTTCCCCTTTGACAGGCTGGAGGCGTCACCAAAGTCGAACTCGAGGTATGTGCCCAACCTGCAAAACAAAACACCAAACTAAAGCACATTTTTTCCAAACACAAGCAAACAAACACAGGATTGGAAATCCACAAAATATTTACATGACTTGCCCCCTTGGACAAGCCCAAACACATCCAAAAGACTGCCGTCTTCAAGGCAAAACACAGCCACAAATATCTTTTCGACCTTCCCAAAGGCCGAACACACAAAAATATTGTTTAAAACGAGCCATTGTTTAACAAACACACCATTAAAATTTTAAAATTTTGAGGGGGGGGGGGGGGGACAGAACTACTCCTGATGGTCTGCTGGGCCTGCATTCTCCCCTTGTTCGCCATCGCCTGGTGCCGCCATCGTCTCGACATTGGGGCTGGTTGCAGTTGCACCCTCCTCAACGTCTTCTACATCGCTAACGGCACCAGGGGGGATATAGTCCTCGGGGAATGCAGTGGTGAACTGAGCAATGTCTTCGTCAGGAGTCCAGTCCACATGTTTGCCCGCCTTGAACTCCTCCATCATCTCGGCCTTCATTTTCCAAGTGTAGTAACCAGGACACTCGTAAATCCTCGCCTTGACTTTGGAGAGAGACGTCTTCAGCTCGTCGACCTCAGCAACCTGCGTCTCCTTCTCGGCGTTCAACTGTGCGACCTCAGCAGCCCCCTTCTCTTGACTCACCTGCAGCGCCTCAGCTCTTGCCGTCGCCTCCTTGGCCACACCGCCAAGACGACCAGCTTCCTGCTTTGCCTTCTTCATGTCATTTTTCAGTTTTACTATTTGATCTTCTAACATTATGACATGATGACGTGTGGCTAAATCAGATTGCAGGGCCTATGTGAAAACAAATTATTTAAAGTCACTAAAATGACGAGATGAAGATGGGGGAGACGAAGAATTAAAAAAAAAAAAAAAAAAAAAAAAGAGCAAACACATACCCTCCATGCACCCGAGACGCTCTCGACAGTTGCAGCAACTGGGGACAAAGATTTCTGGCGCTCCCGGCTTGACGGCATCCAAAGGCGGTCGACTTCAGGCCAAAGCTGAACCTGTGGCGCATCTTCCGACCTGTAGTCGTCAGGGAACTCCACTGCAAGCTTCCTCTTCCGAGATGGAGGCGGCAGCTTTTTCTTAGCAGGCAAAAGCGAGCTGGTCTCCCCCGTCACCGTGGCGTCAGTTGAAGCCTTTGGCGGCTTCGGTGGTGACGACACAGTGATGGGTTTGGCTCGAGACACACTTCCCAGTGACTCCAGCCTCTTCCTCAGCAACGCATCCGCAGATGGGGCCTTGCTAGAGCGTGTCGATGGGCCAGTACCTGTTGACAGCATTTGTTCGACGACTCAGTCTCGTCACATCAGTTGTAATTTGTATTTCGTATTGAAGAGGGCGACGAACCCAAAAAATGTAAACTAACCCTAATCCATGTTTACCTGTTGATGTCGACATGTTCGCAGGTTCAGAAACTTCTTCTTCTTGAGAAAGCTCTTCGCGTTCGAACTTGAAGCCGATGAAAGCTCTGTCCTTTAGAGGGACCCCCAACAGCACAACAGTCTTTTCTATGGCTTCGGCACCGACACCAACTGTGTCGAAAGATGCACCTACAAAAACACAAAAGTGAGACAAAGTCAAATCAACAAGCCCAAAAAACACCACAAAACAAACAAAATACCTCTAGCCATCCATTCCCCCGTCAAGAAGTCGGAGTCGGGCCCTAAACTAGCCAACTCCACAAAAAAGAACCGACCCATCCACCCACGGTAGTTCGACTTGTCCGCGCCAAGAAGAGCCTCCCTGTCATCCTTGACATGCAGCAAGTATCTACCAGCCCCATAATTTTGGACCTTGTAGGTGTAAACAAGGTCCTCAACCCGGAACTCCATGTCCAGTTTGCCGGCCAGATGGTCGACCAGGTGCATTACCCTCCAGACCTGCGGCATCAGTTGCGCCGGCGGCACCGCCAGTGCCCTTAGAACTCCTCGCACCAGTGGAGAGAAAGGATAAGTATACTCAATTCTGAAGGGATACTCGTAGAAGCACACCCAGCCGTCCGATACCCAATCGGCCCGTTCGTCGGGCTGCGGCAACCGAATCACCGCCGACGGAGGAAAACCACACTCCTCCCTGAGCGCCTCCACATCCTGCTTCCCCCAAGTGGCCGGCCAAGCATTTTTTCTGTCCAGAATGTGGGTAGGGCAGAAAATTGGCCCCTCAACCAGATCACACTCCACCACCACTCTCTTGTTCTTCGCGCGGGTGGATTTCGTTCCCATTCGTTGCGACATAGAGAAAAATGAAGAAAGAAAGAAGGAAAGAAGAAGATGGAAGCCGAGCAGTTACCTGGAAAAAGGAGAGAGAAAGAGCGTCGTTCGTTTTTTCTGGGAAAGAGAGGAGAGAGATTGCAGAAGTGATTGCGGATGGTTGGAAGCACAGCCTTATTTATTGGCGTAGATGGACGGTTGGTCTTTCCAAGGCAAAAGTCATCATGTCTCTAACGCCGTCAGCCTTGGGGAGGTTAAGAGGCGGTTTCCATTTTCCTTCCGTGAAACCCATTTTTCCTTTTTGAACTTCCCGGAATAAATTCAAAATGGGTTTGTGGACAATTGTTAGGGGGGAAAATACCCTCTTGGTGACATGGGCATATGTGGCAAGCATTGCATACGTGGCTGCCAGCAAGACGCGAGGTGGCATTATTCGAACATCATTCCCAACTGTTGGGCACAAAGCGAACGTTACAAACCCTTGATGAAGCCGGCCTTCATTACGCATTTATTATCTAATTATGTGCAATTAAGCATAAACGTTACACTTTTATTGTAAATGCCTATAAAATGGCTTAGTCTTGTCTATTTTTCATATATAATTTCCAAGCAATAAACCTACGATTATCCTATGCTATTACAACTTGCTCTCACCATTTTCAATTATCTAGCTCGATCGATTGTTAGCACCTTCATCAAGGCAAGTTCGTCTCTAAGTCGAATTTGCCCAAAACACGCAGCTGCTAAGGATTCGTTTTCCATTTTTAATTGATTCATAAGTTGGGTCATTTGGACCATTTGGTCTCGTAATTCTTCCATGGACGTGTTTGAGGGTGCGAATCGAGGTTGGAGAAGCGGAGATCCTTGAAAGGGGGAATGACGGATGGAGCTTGGAGTTACTAGACCTTGTGTTGGTGATGTAGCTTCGAGACGCACTAACCTTTGACTTTCAGATCGACGCCAAGTGGAAGAACCAGCCCTATGCATAAGACAAGCTAAAGTTTAGGCCCAAAGTTAAGCATTACTTAGTCAAGACTTCTGACTCTTTCTACTGGTTTTCTATTCTCACTTTTGTTGGTACACTTTTGGCTCTTCTTTTAATCATTCTTTGGATTTTCGAAACATTTGCCCATGTGACATTCAAAGTTTATTTTAATTAGCATGCTCGGTTTTGGTGCCGAACATTGTCGTAACAGGAGGCCTAATGACGACACAAGGAGTTATTTATTTTATAAGTCGTTCTTAGAATCGAGTGCCTTTTTTCATACTTCCTTGTAGCAAATTTTTTACGATTTTTTTTATTGCTACGTATATTTTATGCGCGGGTACCGAGGCTGCTGTGCCTGACCAAAAGGCCAGGCAGCAACTTCAGCGCCCAGCTCTGGGCGTTGAAAATGATTGGCGCCCAGCCAGGGGCGCTGAAAATGCGTCCCTGACTGGTACTCGTATTCTGTTCGCGTATCCTTTTTTCGTATATACGACTTAATTTTGCGTGCTCGCCTAATAACGTCCTCTACGCGTTGTGCATCGTTATGGGATCTGTTACAGGTTGTCCTGGGCGTCGCTTATTTTTGTGGCGATCGCCCGGGGCTACGGAACACGTATTTTGGTATAACTCTTCGGCCAATCGGTGTCTATGAATGTTTGGGCAATTATTAGGGTCGTTGGTTTTCTAGTATTATTTGTCACACACAATCACATAATTCGCTACACATAACTAACATTACAACATGAAGCAAAATAATATGTCACGTAGTTTATGATAGGCTTCTATGGGTAATATTTGCGCCGGCTTGGTACCTCTTCTATCGTCAATCCAACACATGCCCCGGTCGGGGTAGTGGATTCACGAGCGAATTTCGTCCCAAGAGGCCAATCACGATGTAAGCCAAGGGGGCATGGACCAATGAGAGGGACCTAGCTAGTGGGCGAGCGATTGGGTTTGGGATAGGTGTACTACTAACGAAAGTGCCGAGTGGACAACATTCGAAGCGTATGCACCCCCCGGGTGGCGATGGGTATCCTTATTCCCAACTCCCGAGATGAAACATGCCAAGGGAGCCAAGATTCGTTATGCGGTTCTGTCCGTTCACATTAATATGCTGATTTTCAGGTCGTCCCAACTTGATAGGGAAATAAACGCGGGGTAGGATCGTTTCACCCTTCGGCTATTTTGATTACCTACGAGCACGAGTATTTCATTAACATCCCCAGCAAAGTCGCCACTGTAGGGGGTCGAAAAAGCACGAGGCTAATGCGTAACCTCGTCCCTCGTGGGCGTGACGTTGTCAGATCAAGTGTATTTGGATTTCCTGTGAGTTTACAACCAATCGACTAGTAATATAGGAGTCGCCATTCAGTTTTTAACGACAATGAGAAAAACTGACAAAACCCGGTTATCGTGACATAAAGGGAGTGCAATTATGTTCGACCACGACGGCCATAGGTTCCCTTGTGATCCCTGGTGTGGGGATCGCTCAACGTACACCCGCAGGGCAGAGATTGAGAGTTCGGGGGACTATAGCTACCGAGAGGAGTGCTCATCGATAATACTCCAGAGGCAGGTTATCCTTACTAGCTCAGCATAAATAATTGAAGGGACATGCGTTAAACTATTAAACTATTCTGAATTGATTTTAGCAATATGCAACACATAACACTAAATCGATCTTGATTATCTTATTTAGATTGATTTAAGGTACCTAGCATGATAATTCAATTGTCCAAGGTATTATCTTATTAGGCGTGATAGATCAATCAAATTAATAGTTTGACAATTTTATAAAAGGGTGATAAAAGCGATTAAATCATATGAGGGACACATTACAACGCACCCTTGAGAGGTGCGTTGTGTTTCTCAGAAAACTAACCACTTGGCTTTGCTATTTCTCCTTTTATTTAACGAATCTCGGGTTTCTAAGCAATGTTCCAGTATTTAGGCTTAATGCATCAAGCTACAAGGGGCAGGATGCGTTCTGTTCGACTTTTGGGTCGATTGCGACAGAACGCTGGATCAATTTCGCAGCGTGAGGCTTAGGCTTAAGGCTAGAGTCAATACTCAGGTTATGGAATTGTATGTGTGTGTTCCTTTCACGTCGGTTTTGAGGCTGTATTTATAGGAAAAGGGTGTATGGAAAGATAGATTTTAAGATACGAATCCAAAAAGAATCCGGAGATAAAACGGCCCCAGGAATTTTCAGCGCCCAGATCCAGGCGTTGAAAATGGGATCTGGGCCGAGTTCTTTGTCACATTTGGACTCTTAGAACACGGAGCTTTTGAGATTTATCCGAGTCTTTTAGTGCGTATTAACTTTATGACGGAATTCGTCTGGGCCCGTTACGAACTCTAGGTTCGTTAGGAATTTAATTAATATGTAACTCTTATTTTCGAATTATACTGGGAATGCAAATTCTATCTCTTTTAGGATTTATGTTGGAGTGCAACACCTAATTCTGACAGGTTTCTATCTTTTATGACTTTGCCACTTTTAACAACCACCTTTTACGGCAGTTACTATTCTTAGCAGGTTTCCATAAATAGCAGTTTTGGCTTAAATGAAAGGGTGGTTGAGATTCGTTATTTTTATAGGAGATGCGTTGCCAAGTGGAGATTTATGTTCTCATCATCGAACCTTCCATTTCGGGAATGGGGACAAAAGTAGGTGTCTACACCACGCAACAACTCATGGTCTTTAATCCATGTTGCCATTTCAAAACACGATGCTCTTTAACTCGTCCTTGCCAATGGTTAACTCCAAAGGAATCTTGCTTGATCCTTTGCCAGTGTTTATGCGTGTAGCATAAATTATTTAGCATATCTTTGTTTCCTTGAATCAAGAACTAATCTTATGTACCTTTTCAAGTACCATGAGTTTTTCTTGATCTCAATCTAGTTGATCTTCACTTAGATCAATAGAGATTGGTATGTGTTCGTCATGCCTAAAGCCATACGATACATTTTTGGCGATCCTCATATTATATCATACATGATAAATTCTTTTGCAGAATAATTCTCAATGGAATTCTATTCATGTAACTTTAGCTATCCAATTTCAGTAGATACTAAATCCAGCTAAATTCTTTGACATATAATATAGGTGAAGAATCTCATTAGATTCTTTGATGTTTAACTTAGTAAATGCTTATACATAGTTCAAACATTCTTTACTTAGATTTATTCACATGGGTCGAATATCTCTAATGGAGTCTTTCGTGTTTGATTTAATAAATGCCATTACTTAATCCAAAACAATAATATAAGATCTTTATAAATAGATCTTAAAACCCAGTATGTACTAAGTTTCGCCTTGGTCCATCAATGATGAATAATTTCAAATCTATGTCATTAGCATTTGAATGTTATTTCAAAATAGAGAGATATGTGTGTGATACACATAGGACCAATTAAGTTTTATGTACTCCCACTAAACTTCTTATATATCTATAAGAATTATGTGCATTTTATGAAACTAAAATACTTATTAGCTTCACTAAAATACAATTCCAATTCCCAATTGCTTGCTTAAATCTGTACTTAGATTTCATAAGCTAGCTTTCCTTTTCAAGTATTTATTTGGATCCACAAATCCTATGACATACCATGTACATAGTTTTTTTCAATATTTGGTTGAGGAAGATGTTTGTCATCCAATTGCCATATGTACCAATATGCAATCATTGCTTGAATTATAGACTTGAGCATTACGATTATGCATGAGGTTTCAACATAATCCACGTCATGAATTTGCTTGTAACCTTTAGCAACTAATCTAGCTTTGTGTGTGAACACCATGTTTGATGGTTTTTATCCTTAAAACCAATTTGCAACCAATATGTGTTAACCTATTCTTACAAATCAACAAATTTTCAATTTTGTCATCAAAACATTGGTTATGTTTTATGGCCTTTAACCATCTAAAACATTAAGTCTATATATGGCCTCTAACCATTTTAGGGAATCTAGGTTTCGTCATAGATTTAATACAAGTTCACAAACTCATTAATCTACATGATAATAGTTTGACTGTAAGTTGTAGATTTCTTCACTATCTAATAGAAGAATCTCATAGCTTCAGTGACCTGAACTCCATGTTTCTTCACTATCTAATAGAAGAATCTATAGTTTCAGCGACTTGAACTCTATGCCTACTTGGGTATAGAACATCAAACAATTGAATATCTTTGAATATTATGTTCTCCTTGAAGCACTTGTAAAGTCTTCTAAGAGATGTATATTCTTTAAAACCACTTCTAAAGTCCTTAAAGAATAAGTTTTTGGGTTTTCTGAAGAACTTCGAAAAGCCTCCGGAATGTCCGTTTATGTTTGTTGTTTGCCTCGAAGACTTTCGAGGTCTATTTTCTCCCACTTGTCATTTTGGAAACGAATCTCCAAAAGGACATTATTTCGAGCAAACAAACATTATGTTCTCAAAATTCGTGGTAGAAACAATACCCTTGTGTCTCATTTCAATAAATCACAATGAAACATATATCTATGCTTGGGCCTTAGTTTGTCGAATAACAAACACTAAGCTCCCACTGAGTTTAACAACTCTTTAGATATATATTATGAAAAGATATTCTGAAATTACTTTTCAATAGCTTTGACGAATTTGGTTTAGTTTGGTGGTAGTTGAGCATTTTGTTTTAGAAATTATAGGAAAAGTCTTTATGATTCATCATTGATCGAATCAAGCACTAATTGACTTCGATCATTCCAACTTAGATATGCCATATCTTATGGAGCTAGATCCTGAAATTACAACATAAAATCATTGATGATCATTCTTGACCTAAGTAATCATCAACATGATCTAACCTAGATCTTTATGATTTCTTGCCAAGTGGGTTTTATACTTCTGAATCTTTGAACTAGCCAAACAGATTCAAACTTATATCACATTTGAGTAAATAAACCTATATTCACTCAAGTCCATGTGAAATCATAAAGTCATAAAATCTTTCTTTAGCTTTGAACTCTATTGTCTAGGCGTTCTAACAATAGTTCATATCTTTTGTTACTTTCAACAAGTAACACTAGCTTGTCTTAAATTGATCTAGAAATCAATCAACTTTCAAAAGTCCATCAAAATAGAGCTTTTGAATGTTAACTTGTTGATATGGTGTAAGCAACAACGCCAAAGATTAGTGGAACTCAAATCAAGAGATTGATTTGAACCTAGTAAAGTTCTTATTGTTAAAGAGTTGTTTGTTTTTAATCAAGCATATTGACTCAACCCGTATATGACCATTTCATTCAAATAACAAACAAACATTGTTTTTGTCTTTCTAGAATGTGAGTCTTTCTGTGTTTGAAAACAGAAATTTAGGTATGTTGATTATGGAACAACATAGCCATTAAGTTCCAGCCTTGAAAGGACTTAAAACAAACTAGATGACCCTACAACTAACGTAGCATTGCCATGCTTCATTTCCCACTTGTAGGCCATTAGTGTAGCCTAGCTTCCATTGTTTGAGTTATTACCGAAGTAAGAACCTCAAGCGGTATATGATACCAAGGAAGTTTGATTGCTAGGTCACTTCTCTTTAAACATAAACTTATAGGTAGAAACGGAATCGTAAATTCCTTTCATTTGTTCCTTGTTTTCCTATTTTTTGTATCCTTTCTAATAGTCTTAAGAATTGACTTCTCTAGTGTTGACTTTTATACTTTGTTTAGACATGTCCAATGTCACTCCAACAAAATTCTTATCACTCCAACAAAATTCTTATCATTCAATTTATGTTGAATATTCTATTTCAACTAGATGATCTTACCAGAAGCTTCTAAAGTTCTCTAAGCATCGATCTATTCGAATGTCTAGTGACTAGACTCATTCGAGAATTAAATGGACAAAGATATTAGGTTGCTAACCATTGGTAAAGCTAAGCGTTTACTCAATGCTTTATGATATCAAAACTACATTGTATGTTGAATTCACAAGCACCAATTGGTTTGCCATTCGACTTTGATACTCGAAAACAACCATAAAATTCTTTATAAGAAACGTACATTTTAAATTGCTCATTTTCTCTCATTTCCGTGAATCGTTCTTGGATTCACTGCCAATTGAGGAAATTTACTGTTACCTTTCTAAAAGGATTTACTGCAGTGCAAGATATTTAATTATAAACAATAATTAAAACATACATTGAAGAATGCAAAGTCTAAACATTTATCATGAGTAATAACTTGAAAATTAAAGCAATCATGCAATTTAAACAAGTCATTGGCATTTTATTCGAATTTATTGTTCCGGCAGGTGTGAATAAAATGAATCCAAGATCCTTAAATCATTGAAGAATTAAGCCCATTATGTATTTAGACTCAATTCTAAAATATTTTAGGTAAGAAAATCCTTTGCTAATAGTCTAGAAACTACCCTTGGTTGATAGGCACTTCTAAGAACTTATTAGGTAAACCCATCTCATTTGCCACGACATAAAAGGACTCCTTAGTTATATCGTTGAGTTTCACCAAAACTAACATGTACTCACAATTATTTGTGTACCTTACCCCTTTAGGTTCAATAAGTAACACCTCGCTATGGCGGAAAACTTTTACTAAAATTGATGTAAAGGTTATCCAAGTAAGTGTTATTTTGGCATGACACCTTTTAACTCAATTTTTAAAGTTTGGAAATTAAGGCTCTTACTATGTTGGTTAGATTTTAAGTGAACTAAAATCCTTAATCATGCAACATAATCAAGCCACAATCTCATGCATAATTAACACATATTTTAAGCAATAAATAACTTAAAGCATGCATAAGATATAAATGTGATCTAGTATGGCCCGACTTCATCTTGAAGCTTCAACTTCAAACACCGTCTTGAAAATGGATTGGAAACTCCGTCTTGAATTTCACCATGGGAGGCGCCATTTTCTTCAAATATGATAAGCTATAATTTAAACTAATTACAACTATTTGATGGTACGCAGACCATATTTAAATTAAAACTTTGGTGCATTAGACCAATTTTACATTCAAATTAATGGTGCGCAGACCATATTTTCTATCCTATTTGGGCCATACTAGTCACTTTCAAAAACCTGCAAAACAGTACATATACAATATATACCATTCACCCATTCATTTATCAATGAATGGCCCACATAGCTGGTTAGTAAAACATATTATGCATCACATAAATATTTGCAGCAATTAATCAAGGCTTCCAATAATCTACCAATTATTCAATCCTTATTAATTCTAATCAAGTTGTTTTAACCTTAAAGGATTGTAGACCTTGTTATCCCACTTTTTGGACTAACGACATAACTGCACTAACGTTTGATCATGTCGTGTCAACCAGGTTCTGTCGTGTCGCAGGTAAGCATAGTTCCAGGGAGATACGTCCGATGTAGCGTCGTATGACGAGGCATAGACGACGAAGGACAGACGACAACGCGCAAGACGTAGAGACGCGTCATCTCTGGACAGGCCAATAAAGATAAGTTAACCTAAAGCCCATGATGGGCAGCGCCGTCATGATAGCAGGAACGAGTCCAAGGCATGCGCGAGAAACGTGGAGGTAGTTGAAGACCAAAGAGACGTGTGACAAAGATGTCCCTATCTTTGTGGGATTCTCTCAACCAACTAGACCGTTGGAAATCTCCCATAAAAGGACGAAGACGAAGATAAACGAAGGGCACGTAAACTCAAGCCCTCATACTCTCAAGCCATAAAAGCATTCATATTACTCTTGTATTCGTTATTTAGTTTTGTTACATTGATTTCCAGAATAATATACAAACAATCATATAGGAAACTTAGTGGATTGATAGCCTCATAGCTATCCGCGGTTTTTTACCTTATTCCTGGGTTTTCCGCGTCAACACTTCTCTGTGTCGTGTCTCTTTTTGTCTTCCTTTATTTAACTCTTGCTTAGTTAGTGTCGACCTAAGCCAAAGATCGCCCCTAGACGAAATTTGGCATAAATAGTTTGGCGCCGTCTGTGGGGACATTAACTAGGTTTCACACAAAATCACCCTACACACCATGACTACTGAAGAGATGACGCTCGCAGAGATGAAAGCGGCCTACGAGAAGGCCCAAGCAGAGCTGGCCCAAGAAAGGGCCTCCATTGAAAACCTCCAGAAGGAGCTCAAATCCGTGAAAAGTACCAAGTATCAATCGCGTTACAAGCCAGGTGCAAAACCGAAGAAGTTGATATTCGAGATGACTGACGACTCTGAGGACCTGTCCGACGGCGAGGAGCCACATGGGAAAGAGGATGAAGCAACACTGGACCCCGTCACCAAGCGCCTAAATAAGATGGAAACTCACATGAAGAAGCGATGCTCGTTGATGATGAAGCTGATGACCAAACTGCCGGGGGCACCCACGCCCGTGGAAACCGAACCGACCGACGGGTATGCAGCATCGCCGTTCTGTGAAGCGATCGCTAGAGTGACGGTACCACACCAGCTCCGACTCCCTACCTGGACCACCCTGTACGACGGAACGTCTGATCCGTATAGACACGTCAACTTCTACAAGCAGCGAATGTGGCAGATCGGCATCCCCTACGACCTGGTCGAGCCCGTCATGTGCAAATCCTTCGGAGGAACCCTCGATGGAGCAGCCCTGGAATGGCTCATGAACATAACACCTGGATCTATCTTCTGCCTGTCCGACCTCATCAACGCCTTCTACCAACAATTCGCCAGCAGTCGCCAGTTGGAGAAACAAACAAGTGACCTCTATCGGTTGGTCCAAAGACCTACCGAGTCGGTACGCGATTATTTTAACCGTTTTAATTGTGAGAAAATTAGTATAAAAAACTGTGATGTCAGGACAGCCATCGAAGCATTCAAGAGAGGTCTCGTCCCCAACTCGGAGCTGTACCGGGAACTAACCAAATATCCCTGTGCAACCTTCGAAGAGGTCAGATCGAGGGCCACTGCCCAGATGCGGATTGAAGACGACGAGATTACACGAATGGTTTCTCAGCGACCAGCAGGGGGCAGCAGCGACAGGAGGTCGTACACCCCAAGGAAACAACTGGAGACACCAACCATACAACCGCCAGAACCAGGTACAAAATGTCAATCAATATGATGATACTAACAGTGTTTACAGGAATGAACGGGTCGTTTATCCCCCCATCTCCGAGTATGGCTTCAACGTTGACATCGGAGGCGTGGTGAACGCCCTTCAAAGTGTAGGTGGTACCGTCAGATGGCCTAAGAAGAGCGACAGACCAGACTCTACAAAGGACATGAGCAGGTGGTGCGACTTCCACCGCGACAATGGCCACACAACCGAGGAATGCATCTCCCTCAAAAAGGAGGTGGCGTATCTATTGAAAAGAGGCCACCTGAAGGACCTACTGAGCGACAAAGGAAAGGAGACGTACAACAAGGATAGCAACTCCCAACCCAACCCAGCACCAAGCGGCGACCGACCGGCCCCGCCCACGTTCGAAAAAGTGGTAAACGTTATTTCTGGTGGTTCAGATATATGTGGACTAACTTCTTCTGCAGCTAAAAAAATCAACAGGGGCGAATCTGAAGCCGTCAAAGAGGGGCAGACCGAAGACGAAGTAGCACTCGACAAGTCATTAGCAGCGATGATAATAACCTTCGACGACTCAGATTCAACCGACATAATACAGGAACATCATGACGGGCTAGTCATATCGCTCCCAATAGGCAACGCTCTCATCAAAAGGATATTGATCGACAACAGCAGTTCAGCAAACGTATTGTTCCTAGAGGCTCTGCAAGAAATGGGACTAGACGAAAAGAGTATAATCAGAAGGTCGACAGTCCTAGTAGGATTCAGTGGAGAATCGCTACGAACAGTAGGAGAGATATCGCTGCCTACGTATGCAGAAGGTGTTAATGTGATGACCAAGTTCAACGTCGTCGACTGCCCATCAGCATACAACGTCATTTTGGGACGACCATGGATCCACAAGATGAAGGCGGTGCCGTCGACATACCACCAGTCAATCAAGTTCCCAACCAAATGGGGAGTCATGGAAATCAAAGGACAACAAAGGGACGCAAAGAAATGTTATGAAACGGCGCTGAAACCATCAAAGTCATCCATCTAGCAATTACAGCCAGGGTCGACGGTAGACGACCCGGACGACTAACAGATCGATGAGATTATACTAGATCAGGCAAAGCCAGACCAAGTAGTAAGGATCGGAGCGTCGCTGCCTGACAACATCAGAAGTCAGATAGTGTCATTCCTAAGAGAAAACTCGGACTGCTTCGCTTGGTCGCACGAGGACATGACAGGAATCAGTCCAGACGTCATCACCCACAAACTCAATGTCGACCCCAACTTTAAACCAGTGAAACAGAAACGACGAAAATTCGCACCTGAGAGAAATAAAATCATAGACGAAGAAGTCCAAAAACTGATAGACTCCGGGAAAATCAGAGAAGTCAAGTATCCAGATTGGTTAGCAAATGTCGTCGTCGTCAGTAAAAAGAACGGAAAGTGGAGAGTCTGTATCGATTTCACAGACATCAACAAAGCATGCCCTAAAGACCCATTCCCGCTGCCGCACATCGACGCCCTGGTCGACGCCACTGCTAGACACGAGCTACTAACATTTATGGACGCCTACTCCGGATACAACCAGATCCTTATGCACCCAGACGACCAGGAGAAAACATCTTTTGTAACAGACAGAGGAATTTATTGTTATAAAGTAATGCCTTTTGGTCTTAAAAATGCAGGTGCGACGTACCAACGATTGGTCAACAAAATGTTCAAAGACCAACTTGGAGACACGATGGAGGTCTACATCGACGACATGCTAGTAAAATCAAGGAAGGCCGACGACCATGTCGAACACCTACGACAATCCTTCGACATATTGAGAAAATACGGTATGAAACTTAACCCAACTAAATGTTCTTTCGGAGTGTCTGCAGGGAAATTCTTAGGTTACATCGTCACCCAAAAAGGAATCGAGGCTAGCCCCGACCAGGTGCGCGCAATCATCAACATTCAATCCGCCAGGAACATAAAAGAGGTACAGCGCTTGACAGGAAGAGTAGCGGCGCTAAATCATTTTATCTCGCGGTCGTCGGACAAGTGTCGTCTATTCTACGACGTCTTGCGCAAAAACAAAGGTTTTGACTGGTCTGACGACCACGAAGCAGCCTTGTAAAACCTCAAAAAATACATGATGTCGCCACCCCTCCTGTCCAAACCCAAAGAAGGCGAAGTCCTACAACTGTACCTAGCCGTCAGCTCCACAGCAGTCAGCGCGGTCCTAGCCCGAGAAGACAAAACGCAACAGCTACCTATTTACTGCATAAGTAAGTCGCTACTAGAAGCGGAAAACAGGTATTCCTCCCTCGAAAAACTCGTTTTAGCACTCGTTACTGCAGCTAGAAAACTAAGGCATTATTTCGAAACTCACCAAATAGTGGTGATGACTAATTATCCAATCAAGTCTGTGATGCGTAGACCAGAACTAACAGGTCGAATGGAGAAATGGACGATGGCGCTAGGAAGCTTCGACATCAAATACCAACCAAGAACGGCGGTGAAATCGCAGGCCCTAGCAGACTTTGTGGCAGACTTTAGCCCCGACTTGGAGAAAATAGCGGACGACGAAGTCAAACTCATCAATAACGTAGAAGAGGTATGGACGCTCTTCGTCGACGGTTCGTCTAACTTTCGCGGTGCAGGTCTAGGCGTCGTGCTAAAGTCACCACAAGGGGACATGATAGCATAAGCCATATGCTGCGATTTCAAAGCGACAAACAACGAAGCAGAATACGAAGCGTTAATCGCCGGATTGACGCTAGCTGAAGAATTGGGGGCAAGCGGACTCAACATCTTTAGCGACTCACAATTAATCGTCAACCAGATCAACGGTGACTACGAGGCTAAAGACCTGAAAATGACCTTATACCTCGAAAAAGCAAAAAAGCTAGCCTCCAAATTCAAACCCCTCTCCATTAAACAAGTGCCACGAGACTTGAACACGCAAGCCAACTCCCTTGCCAATCTAGGATCCGCACTCAGAAAGTCACCATTCTAGACCATACCTCTAGTACACCTATTGTCACCCGCTATTGAAAAAGACATACCACAAGATGCCAGCCTCGTCCTATCAGCCACAAACAGACAGCTGGACCAAGCCCATCCTCGACTACCTAACACATGAAACCCTACCCGACGACAAGCTCGAGGCCAGGAAAATACTTTTCAAAGCTTCACGATATGTTATTTTGCAGGGTATACTATTTAAAAGATCAGCGAACGAAATGTTGATGCGATGCGCAGAAAAAACAGAATGGGAAAGACTACAAAAGCAATACCACGAAGGAGAATGTGGCGGACATGAAGGAGGACGAAGCCTGTCAACCAGAATCAAAAGAAACGGATACTATTGGCCAACGATGCTCAAAGACGCAATGAGGTACGTAGCTAAGTGCGACAAATGTCAACGACACGCAGGTATGACACATAAACCATCTGAATTCTTACACCCCACCTTAACTCCGTGGCCTTTCATGAAATGGGGGATGGACATCGTCGGTAAATTACCCGTCGCCCCAGGACAAAAGGTCTTCATGCTAGCTCTAACAGATTATTTTTCTAAGTGGATAGAAGCAGGTGCGTTCCAACAGGTAAGAGACAAAGAGGTATGTTCGTTCATATGGACTAACATTATATGCAGATTCGGAGTGCCATCAGAAATCATATGCGACAACGGATCCCAATTCATCAGCGACAAGACTAGGGCTTTCTGCAAGACGTGGAACATTGAGCTAAAGACGTCAACGCCAAGATACCCCCAAGCAAATGGACAGGCGGAATCCAGCAACAAAACAATCATCGCATCGCTAAAAAAGCGGCTGGACGATAAGAAGGGACGATGGGCAGAAGAGCTGCCATCCATCCTATGGGCCAACAGGACGACGCCTAGGACGGCGACGGGACAAACTCCCTTCTCACTCGTTTACGGGTGCGAAGCAGTACTACCCCCTAAAGTGACGCTGCCCAGTGCACGATATGGACTCATGACGCCAGAGAAGAACGACGTCGAACTTAGTGAAAACCTCGACAACACAGAAGACTTCAGAGAAGCAGCGTTGATAAGAATGGCGTCGCAACAGCAGATTGTGGCAAAATGCTTCAACAAAAACGTCAAAGTAAAAGTGTTCAAGGAGGGCGACTAGGTGTTGCGCAAAGTGTTCCAAAACACAAAAGAATTAAACGCAGGTAAACTCGCGCCAGCTTGGGAAGGACCATACTTGATCGATAAAATCGTCGGAAAGGGGGCATACAGGCTCGTCACCAAAGACGGCAAGTCGGTCCCCCGAAGCTGGAACGCTACACATCTTAAACTCTATCACTTTTACAATATCCATCGTAGCCAATTTTATCAGTTGTCGTACCATCGTTTCTACCTTCTTCGTTACTTTTTGTCGCTTTATTTTGTTTAGAATTGTTACTGACTTAGGCATCGGAGGGCCGTTGGCATCCCCAACGGCCAATCCTCCTAGCAACCCATGTTTTCTTTTGCAGAAGATAACACACGACGCATGACAGAAAATGAATCCCAAGTGATTAACAACGAGCAACCGACGCAGGTACTGTTTTACATACATGTAATGCCACCATTTCAATATTTGTTACCCGTAAAACACATGCCACACGACGCACGACAAAAGCTTCGAAACACAAAAGTCACAAAAAACGTACAAGTAAGAAAAAGAGAGGAACACACTTATATAGCAAAATACAAATTGCGCGACCCCTGAGGCCACGACTTCCGAAATACAAACACAAAACATTATCCAAACACCTCGCCGCCGCCACCGACAACGAGTAAAAACATCCAAAACACGAAAACAAAACACAAGTCATCCAAACCACCTCGTCGTCGCCATCGACGACGAGTAAAGAAATTCACAAACAAAACACAAAAACCAACAGAAATTCGAAAACTACAAACTATTACATCCCTTCTTCCTGAGTAGAGGCCACGACCTCCTGCTCCGACTCCTGCTCTGGGGGCACGACGACGTCAGTCACGACTGGCACCTCCACCGACGCCACGTCCAACGCCTCGCCTTGAGGAACGACGACAAGAGCCTCCTCTTCACGCCCAACAGCTAACACCTCCCCCTCTTGCTCCAGAACAGGCACGTCCTCCACCAACAAAGCAGCGTCCACCTCTGTCGCCTCAGTACTGGCGGTGTCAGCCGTCTTCGCCAACTCTTCCGAATCCACCACGAGCACCGACAGATCAGCCATGGTACCGCCATTGGCCAGGTAGTCGTCCACCTCCTTCTGACACGGCCAAATGCTAGTCTCCCCAATCAAGCAGGAGTACATCATTTGCGCCCGCGTCCTCCATATAGCGAGAGCCTCGACGTCCTTCGCCTCCTCTTGCAGGGCGTCGTACAAGCTCCTCAATCCATCTAACTCCTCCGTCGTCGAGGCCAACTCTCCCTTCACTTTCTCCAAATCTTTAGCCACGTCGGCTAACTGCTTATCCTTACCCTTCAACTGATCACCCTTGGCCTTAACCACCGCAGCGAGGTCCACGACCTTCTTCTCAGCAGCCTTCCACTTCGCCTCCCACGACACGGCCGCCTTCTTCGCCGTCGCCGCTAGCTGCCTCGCATTCGTCACTTCGTCGCACAGCAACGAACATTGCCTACGCACAGCCAAGGCAGCCTGCGACGCCTGCGCAAAACCAATGCCAGAACAGATTTACACAACACACATCTTTTGCAAACAAAAAAGAAAAGACGAAAAAATTAAATAAAACTCACCTGCAGGCTAAGTTCAGCGGCGTCCGACGCGACAGGAAGAGGATCCACCTCGTGATATCGTCGATACGTCGTGGGCAAGATCAAATGATCAGCGAAAGGCCATATAACAGACGCCTCTTCATCGCCCAAGAAGCCTGGGGGCAAAGTGATAACCGTATCCTCGACGGGATTCGTCTCAGCGGGACGCTTCTTGGCCGACGAAGCAGACACTTTACCAACGTCGACAGCAGCAGACGACGCCTTGAACGGCTGCGGGGGCGACGACGAAGAAATCAGATGAAAGCCTTCGGCTCCTATGACGACAGGCGTCTCAGCCGACGAACCTATCGTAGAAAACCGAGGTACGACCGTCATACCTTGTCCACCAGAAGTCGAGGACGACCTCAATCGCTTCCTCGCACGCTCCTGAATCTCGCTCTGAGACATCCTCGACACAGGCCTAGACGACAAAGTGTGCTCTACACCCAATTCAAAAGATCAAGGTCAAACACTACCCAAAGCAAAAACAAAAAATATATCCAACCCCAAAAATAAACAAACGTCAAATACCTGAGTTGTCAGCCATATCGCCTACTTCACTTTCGGCGGACGACGAGTTTGCCACTACCTCTTCAAGCAAATCCAACCTTTTTCGACGACGAGTCAGTTGACCTGATTCCTCGTCTACTTCCTCCTCCTCGGCGACGTCGCCTGACCGGTTCACCTCTTGCTCGTCTAAAAACTCCCCGTCACGACTAAAAGACCTATCCTCGACAGAGTAACCCAAGAATTTCTGATACTTATCCTCAGAATCAGCGTTCAACTCAGTCAACGACGACGCCTTGACAACTGCAAAACAAAACCAAGTAAGGCGACGTTCAGTAAAACGACGAGAAACAAAGACAAAATAACACATTTACCTTCCGTCGTCCATCCCTCAACCAGAAACCGCCCTTTATCTCCCAGAGAATCTTTGCCTACGAAGACAAAACGACTCTGCCAACCCCTGTCGTTCACACCTAAACCGACACCTAAGTTCGTCTTCCCCTTCTTCGTGACCAAGGTATACCTACAACACTTCTGCAGCGCTAGGTCGTAAGTATACATCAAGTCAGACAGATCAAACGGTGCTCGCCAGTTTGCAGTGACTCCGTGCACCACCGTGAAAACCCGCCATATCTGGGGCATCAACTGACCCGGGCTCAAATGGAAAACCTCGATAAAGGACCTAACTAGAGGAGTGAAAGGGAATTTGAAGCCAATTGTGAACGGATACTCGTACATAACCACATACCCCTCTGGACAGTCAAAGGCTTCCTCGTCCGAGCCGGGAATCTTCACTTCCGCCGACGGCGGCAAACCAGCAAGTTCAACAAACGCCGCCGGGTCCACCACAGTAGAATATATCGGGTTAAGGGACTTAACCCGAGTGGATCCCGACTCCCCCTTTCCTCTCACCACAACCGACTTAGATCTACCCATCTCACTTACAGAATTCTACAAGAAAATCGAGAAAAGAAAGAAAATTTTACCTGAAATCGGGCAAACTCAGTGTGAAAATCGACTTCACTTTCTCCCTCTTCTCTCTCCTGCTTTCGGATCTAGAAATTTTTTGAAAAATCTTGGTGTGAAGAACTTTATTGCATGTCGCGAATCGATATTTATTACTCTGGAATTCTGAACGGTTTTGTCCCACGAACTAGGCAGTTGAAGACGGTTTTTTATTTTTTAAATTTGAATTGTCTCTTTCGCTCTGTATGACACCGCAAATTGACAATTGGGGGCAAACTGTTATCCCACTTTTTGGACTAACGACATAACTGCACTAACGTTTGATCATGTCGTGTCAACCAGGTTCTGTCGTGTCGCAGGTAAGCATAGTTACAGGGAGATACGTCCGATGTAGCGTCGTATGACGAGGCATAGACGACGAAGGACAGACGACAACACGCAAGACGTAGAGACGCGTCATCTCTGGACAGGCCAATAAAGATAAGTTAACCTAAAGCCCATGATGGGCAGCGCCGTCATGATAGTAGGAACGAGTCGAAGGCATGCGCGAGAAACGTGGAGGTAGTTGAAGACCAAAGAGACGTGTGACAAAGATGTCCCTATCTTTGTGGGATTCTCTCAACCAACTAGACCGTTGGAAATCTCCTATAAAAGGATGAAGACGAAGACAAGCGAAGGGCACGTAAACTCAAGCTCTCATACTCTCAAGCCATAAAAGCATTCATATTACTCTTGTATTCGTTATTTAGTTTTGTTACATTGATTTCCAGAATAATATACAAACAATCATATAGGAAACTTAGTGGATTGATAGCCTCATAGCTATCCGCGGTTTTTTACCTTATTCCTGGGTTTTCCGCGTCAACACTTCTCTGTGTCGTGTCTCTTTTTGTCTTCCTTTATTTAAATCTTGCTTAGTTAGTGTCGACCTAAGCCAAAGATTGCCCCTAGACGAAATTTGGCATAAACAGACCTAATCAAGAGTTTATGACTAAAAGGCTCCCACTTAAACCAGTAAATTTACATGCTTTACTAATTTTAAACATAAAATTGTATTTCCTAGTCTAACCGGAAACATAAAAATTTAATTAAAATTTAAAGCTCATATAAATTAATAATTGAATCCTTTAATTTATTTTCAGTTGAATTAAATAAAAAAATTTAAATTTATTCAAGGTTTTAATTTTAGTAAAATAATTAGTATAAATGAAATTTATAATAATTAGATTATTCAAAATTAAATTCCGAGAAAAAAAATTTAAATTACGAATTTTAAAAAATTAATTAAAATCGTTTCCAAACTGAAAATTCAAAATTAAATTTAAAGCGCATCAATCGGATCAAGACGAGGCACATGGGCTTGCGCCCATGCCCCGTCGAGTGCACGAGGCATCAATGCCCCTCGAATGATCTCATGGCAATGCACGAGCAGGCCGCACGCATACGCAGCCAGCCCAGCCACGCATGCGCGCAGCCCGCCTTGCTCAACACGTTCTAGTCTGCTTGCTGGGCGAGGCAGCGCTCGCTGTGGCGCAGCATCCATCGCTACCCACACGCGTCTGCTCGCTCGGCTTGTGCCTTGCCCCATCGCCCATCGCCCATGCGCGCAGCACACACGCCAGGCATCACTGCCTTGCGCGCGTGCCACGCTTGTTGCTCGCTGCATTCGTACCGCATGGGCGATGAGCTCCCTTGCTCGTTGTCGCATGCCCGCACTATACAACACCCCTTAAGGGTAACACGTAGCTTCCATTGCTGTGTGCGTGCAAAATTCATGAGAGCATTATATAAAAAAAATTAAAACTTTTAATTCAAATTTATTGACAAATTAATAAATTATATCAATTTCATAAATTTAGGGCGAAAAATCGAAAATTTATTAATTAATTAATTTCCGATTATCATGGATTCAAATCTAGGTCATAAAAATTTAAAATTTATCAAAAATTAACAATTTCTATGGTGGTTTTTAATCATGGATACCTAATTAAATTGTCAATTAATTATGAAAATCAAATCAAATTCTAAATTATTCGCATTTCAACAAATTAATTACAATTACAAATTAGGTTGTATAATTAACAAGCTTAGGCATATAAATTTGTTAAATATATACAGTAGGTCAATCAAAAATTCAAGATTTAACAACAAGAAGCGCAAATATTTAATTTAACATCTTAAAAATTGCAAATTTTGCGTTCGAAAAACTAAAACCTCCGAAAAGTCATAGTTAGGCTTCGAATTTGGGAATTCTAGGTTTGGGCGAAAAATATTAACTTTGTCAAAATTTTAGAATGCCTTTTACATACGGAATTGACACAAAAATCACTCGATTTCGTTAAGAAACGAAGAAACTGCCGAAAAACAGCGTACATATAATTAAATAAACGCAATTTGCAATTAATTAAAAATTACGAAAATTAATCACCCCTTTTAATTCTTTGCAAATTTGTAAAATTTAACCATGTTAAGAAATTATTATGGAATTAATTAGAGGCTCGTGATACCACTGTTAGGTTATGATACATATAAACGAATATAAATCATGCGGAAATAACCATAAATGCTAGGATTCCAAATTAATTTCCACATAACAATTAGCATAATTAGGATGCATACTCTTTGTAGAGTGCCCTCCCTTCCTGCGCCCGAACCGAACAAGAACAATTCTTTAGGACTCCAAGTGTCGTCCCTCTGTAGAAAATCCACAGCACGTCCGGATCCGCCTTAAGATTGACCAACTAGAATCGCCCTTAAGGTACTAATAATACTCGGCTAATATGGGCTAAATGTTTGGCTGAATTTTTGCTCAAATTCTTACCTTTGAATACTTGAAACTCGTTCTAAATTATGAGCCCTTAACTCATATTTATAGGCCATGGAATAAGTAATCGAATCCTACTAGGATACGAATTAATTAAATTAGAATCCTAGCAGAACTCTAAATTAATTAATCTATCATTTAGGATTAGGAAATTCAATCAACAAATGAATCCTATACGCTTTAGGTTTCGTAAGTAAACATAAATACACACGCACGCACAACAGCCCACGAGGGGCGCCATGCGCGCGCGCGCAGCCCACGAGCACTCGCAACCCACTGCCACGAAGCCCACACACTGCCGCAGCCTTGGGCGCGCGTTGGGCCTGTCATGCGGTGGGCCTGGCGCAGCCTTGGGCTGGTGCGTTGTGGTGCGCGTTTCTCTTGCTGGACGTGGGCCTGGCTTCGTGTTGGGCCTTCTTCTAGCAAGCTCGTCCGATGCTAATTCGTACGACGCGCTTCCGATTAATTTCCCGATTCCGGAATTCATTTCAGATACGAACAATATTTAACATTTCCGATTCCGGAATTAATTTCCGTCTCGAAAAAATATTTGATATTTCCGTTTCCGGAATTATTTTCCGATTCTGATAATATTTTCGATTCTGACAATATTTTCGATTCCGGCAATATTTCCATTTCCGATAATATTTTCCGATACGTACCATGTTTCCGTTTCCGGCAACATCTACGACTTGGATAATATTTATATTTCCGATACGATCCATATTTCCGTTTCCGGCAATATCATCGTTTCCGGAGTATTCATTTACTTGCCTTTGACGATCTCAGCTCCCACTGAAACCAAGATCTGTCGATTCCGAATATTGATTAGATAGAGTATTTAATGCCATTAAATACTTGATCCGTTTACGTACTATTTGTGTGACCCTACGGGTTCAGTCAAGAGTAAGCTGTGGATTAATATCATTAATCCACTTGAACTGAAGCGGCCTCTAGCTAGGCATTCAGTTCACTTGATCTCACTGAATTATTAACTTGTATAATTAACACTGAACCGCATTTATTAGACTTACCATTAAATGCATACTTGGACCAAGGGCATTATTTCCTTCAAATCTTTCTTTCATTTCTCTACTTTTTTGCATTATTGGTGTTTGGTGAGCTGTTTTTAGTCATCTGTTTTTGAGTATATGATGCATGGCATGAATTGAGAAGAGAAGGGGGGATTTGGTTTTTGATACAGGTCAGGTTTGGCCAAATCAGGGAGTAGTTCGACCGAACCAGTCAAAAGTTCGGCCGGACCACCTCATGGTTCGACCGAACTAGGTGAGAATCAGGAACTCCTCAGCAATCTAAGTTCGGCCGAACAAAAGAGAAGTCCGACCGAACTTGGTAATAGTTCGGCTGAACTTCCATCTTGTTTGACCGGACTATACAGAGAATCAGGAACTCCAAAAATGTGGGTTCGGCTGAACTTTTCCTTAGGTTCGACCGAACTTGAAGCAAAGTTCTGCCGAACTTCCCTCTTGTTCGGCCGGACTACCCAGATAATCAAGAACTCCAAAAATGTGGGTTCGGCCGAACTTTTCCTTAGGTTCGACCGAACTTGAAGAAAAGTCCGGCCGAACTCTATCTTGTTCGACCGAACTTTCAAGAGAATCAGGAACTCAACAAATGTGGGTTTGGCCGAACTTTGCCTAAGGTTTAACCGAACTTTAAGCAAAGTTCGACCGGACTATGGTAAATGTTCGGCCGAACTTGTCGGGAATCAGTAGCACCCCAATCTGCTAGTTCGACCGAGCTTCACAGCAGGTTCGACCGAACCTTAAGGAGTTCGGCCGAACTCTCTTAATGTTCGGCCGAACTTGCTGCGATTTTCGGCCAACTTAATCTTTTGGTGCCCGATTCTCTCTCCTCATTCACCATAATTTCGAACCACCCTTTTCTCTCCTCTCTCACTTCCTCTCATCCTCCTCCTCCATTGCAACTCCAATTCAACTTTTCTCCATACTCCATCACAAATCCTTACTCCTTTCACTCACAAATCAACTCCACAACAACAAAATCTACATTCAAATACCCAAAGACTTCAAAAAATCTAATTTTTTCTCAACATTGCAAGTTTGGGGGAATCCATCAACGTGCTCAAATCCTTCAAATTGGTTGCAAGTAAGGGTGTTTTATTGTCTTTTTCATTTCCCTAATGGTTGTGAGTAGTCTAATTTGCATCATATTACTTGTTCTCATGCTTTAATTTCCGAAATTCATATGTTAGGGTTTGAGAAATTGTTGATTATGAATTGAGAAATTATTGATTTTTACTTGCTTTATTGATGGATTATATGTTGTTGGTGGTTTGTTTTGTATGGATTGTGTTTCTACAGGTGTGGTTGTAGTATTTGGAGGTTGAGTTGAGTTTTGTTGTGGGTGTGTTCTTGGAGTTGATAGTTGATTCTCTCATTGGGGTTTTGTTGTTGTTGTTATTGGTAAACCCTTGGGACCTTGTGGAGTGATCTTTGAAACCTCTACCGAACCCTTAAACACAATATGCCTCCAAAGCCATCCAAAAAGAGAAGGGGGGGGGGAGATGTTGGTTCTTCCTCACAAGTCACCCCACCTACCAATGTTACAACCTATGGCATCATATTTGAGTCCCAAAAGAATTGGGACAACTTTGAGCGGCTTTCATCCCAAAAGATACGACCCACCAAATTCTATCATGAGCCAACTCTCGTTTAACTCGGGCTTAAAGAGGAAGAGTTGCTATTGGTTGAGAACTTTGAGTTGAAGGAGTTCATAAAACTCAATTGTGCGACCTATCCTAGGCTCACCCTAGAGTTTCTCTCCTCCAAAGAGACAACTTCATCGGAGGAAGGGTTGCAAGTGCATTTCTGGCTATTCAATAAATCCCGTGAGATGAGCTCCTCCGAGTTAGGTGCACTATTTTGTTTCCCCCAAGATGGTGAAGCCCACACCAACATCGTCACCACTTTAGTAGCCAATGGGTTTGCATACAATGAGAGTAAGTGGTGGAGCCAAATCACCGAACATACCCACTTCCAAACAAATCAATCAAAAGATTCGGAAATCATTCACCTATCCCTCCGGTATTTCTCCCGCATGCTTGCCTATTCCATCTTCTTCAAGGCAAGTTTAGGAGCCATGATTAATGATGAGGTTGCTAGTTTATGGTTGTCCACCAAACCACGACCATAATTTCTCTATGATTGTGTAGCATCATTCATCCACCGATGCTTGGGCACTAGGGATGGGACCTTGAAAGGAGAAATCCACATGGGAGGCATGGTGACCCTCATTGCCATGAGAATGAACAAAGGAAACTTGCGAGAAGGTTGAATGGTCTTGCTTGCATTGGCACACCGGATGACAAGTTTCTCAATATCCCAGCCCTCCAAAGTCAAAGGTTCATCAACTACACTTCAAGGAAGGATGCTAGGTGGGTTGTCGTGGTGTACAAGGAGCAAAAATGGTATGTCCTCCCCAACCGCAACCTCACAAAGATAGACCGCACCAAGCCCCACCCATGGTCCATCGAGCAACAAGACATCCCGGATGGTCTAAGATTGGTGGTAACCGACCCACCACAACAAAGGGTGAGAGTACTCCGCCAACAAGCTCCCCAAGTGGAGCAAGGTATGTCATCTTCCTCTTCCCCCTCCCCATTTAGTTTTGAGGGTATTCAAAGTTCCTTTAGTGATATCCTTCACGGGCAAGATCACTGGGGGTACTATGCACGGGCGAACTATGATGTGAACGTCAGGAACAACCTCATTGACCCGTACTTGAACTACCCTAACCACCCGCCCCAAGAAGGGCCAATTCCTCGATGGGGGGAGATGGCGCACCACTCTCCTATCCATACTATAGTGGCCATGTTCCCACCGAGGAGAGAATTCCCCCTCCCCCTCCCTATGATTGGACTAGCCCGGGCGGTGCGGACTTTGCGTATGACCCGGAGTGCCCCGATGTTTACCCTCCCCGTTCTGAAAATTAGGGGGAATGTTGGGGGACATACTAAGTACCATCCATGACGGTTTGTCCCACCGCCCCTAGATATGATTGGCCACCCAACACCACTGCCGGGCCCGATGTAGATGGCCAATACAATCTCACCCCGACCCCGTCCGATTATGTTAGTCCATATGATCCCTCGGGCATCTTTTATCCCTACCAACCTCCTTCACAGGAGGAAGGTGATGATCATATGGACGATGCTTGAGCCTTCCCCCCCCCCCCCCTATTTTTGCCTTGACTAGATTATGTTGCTCGAGGACGAGCAAAGGGTTAGCTTGGGGGAAGCTTTTAGCTAGCTTGGGGGAATGTTAATTTGGGAGCTTGTGGTGGGTTGAAAGGGGTAGATTTTGTGGTTGATGCTTGTTGGGTGTTGGTGTTGGTTTTTGGTTATGGTCATTGCTTGTTTATGTTGGTTGTTGGTTGATGTTGCTTGTTTGTGTTGATTGTTGGTCGGTATTGCTTGCTTGCTTGATTTCGCTTGTTATGAGTATGGTTGGTTCGTGTTTGTGGTGATTGGTTCATGTTTCATTGGTATCCTTTGTGGATGATCGCTCCCAATTCTCAAAATCCAAATTGACTAACAAAATTTCACCATTATAAGTTTTCTTTTCTTAATTCTTATTCCTATCTTTTCACTTTCTTTTTCTAAAAAATAAAAAAAATAAAAAAAAGTTACAAAAAGATTTTCATTTATTATTTTTGTTTTCCATTTCATTCAACTTTCGGAATTTCTTTTCTGTAAATAAAAAGGAAAAAAAATTCTTTCTTTATTACTTAATAAACGGTCAAAAATTGCCCAAGGACGATACCCAAATGATGAAATCTAATGTGGTTCCCTTTTTAGACCTTTGTGGGAATTTGTAGGAGTTGTTCTCGGAAAAATGTATGCTAGAGTTAGGGTGTTTTAGGAGTTGCTTAATCTCTATTGCTCCTTGTACCACTAAAGTTAGTCTTCAACCGTGCAATTGCCATCTAACCTGAAAATTTGTCTAATTCGCTCATCATTGGATAAAAGTAGCCCAATTTGTGGTCCCTTGAGCCCCTAAGTGTACTCTTTTTCTCCTCAAAGTGAAACTCTACAAAAGACTTAGTTCTATCCTCGTACCATTCAATAAGTGGCATCATAAGTCACAAGTGTATTTTTCATTTTCTTTATTCAAATAAAGTATGTTCTTGTAAGAGAAACTCCCATAATAAGGGAAAAAGAAAAAGCCAAAAACAGTTAAAAAAGGCGTGAAAAAAAGAAAAAAAGAAAGGAAAAAAAGAGAAAGGAAAAAAGGAAAAGTCTAATAAGAGGCCAATTTGTGGATGCCTCCCACGCTTAGTTTTAAATCGTTCATGTCTTGAGTAGAGGGAAGCAAAAGGGGGTCTAATAGTGCATTTGGGGGAGGTGGACCATTATTCTTGGATTCTTTTAGCCAAGTGGAGCTTATGAAACCTTTTGAATAGCTAGATGTGCTCTAATGTACCAAGTAAAAGCGCTAATAGAAGTGTCCTCTAGCAATCTAGATTAGTCCTCACCTTTACCCCAACCTTGGCATGCATTTAGAAGAAGATTTTCCGAGAAGTCACTCAATTGTCTTAATTTGTGGACCATTTCCGTGATGGGTTGACCTGGGCGTGACCGTGTAGTTTAATTTTCTTTATTTCTCTTTTCATTTGAGTTATGGGTAAAACTCAAGGAAAACCCTTGCGAGATCTCACTCGCCCTCTAGAATGACTTAGGGGTTTAAAGAGCTTATTGCATGTGCTTAAATGCAATCGTGATTCCTATGATAGTGAGTTAGTGTATATTCTCACCCTCGTTTTTCCTATTTTTATTTTTTTGTTTTGTTTGAATAAAATCTCATCTTTCCCTCGTTCTTCTCTTGTTTTGCTTGAGGGCAAGTAAAAGTCTAGCTTGGGGGAGTTTGATGAGTGACATTTATGTCACTCTTAGGATAGTACTTTGCCTCTTTTTATTCTTGTTTTTGTTCGTTTTCTTCCATTTTGTGCTTATTCTAGCCCCCTTTTGCTTTCCCTTGCTTAGTTGACTTGGTTTTTCCCAATTGTTGTCCTTTTCCCTTGTTTTTCTCATCTTTTGTCAAGCTTTTGCTTTTCACGGGTTTGTTAATGTGTAGGAAAACAAGTAAAGCGGACAGAAAAGTCAATGGAGGTCAACGACATCCCGAGGAAAGGTCAAAGTGGAAGGAATCAAGAACTCAAGATGTCCGGCCGAACTTCAGAAGTGTTCGGCCGAACCGAACCAGAAATTTCTGAAGCAATCAAGCCCAGAAGTTCGGCAGAACAATTCTGAAGGTTCGGCCGAACTTCCCTAAAAGTTCGGTCGAACCTCGCAATGAGAAAAGTTCCTGATTCCACTCAAGTCCGGACGAACCTGATCTTGGTTCGGCCGAACCTACCTCTTGGTTCGGCCGAACTTCTTTGTTGTTCGGCCGAACCTGCTGCCAGCGCTGAAATTTTTTCGGGACTATTTAAAGCCTTTTTGGGAACTTTTAGTTTAACCTAGTTTAGAACAAAAATAGTCTGAAATTAATTTGGAGAGAGAAAGGAAGGAAACTTCATTGATTGCTCATTTTTATGCTTGGGATTCTCCCGAATCTTGGAATTGAAGCTTCATTGTAAAAATTCTCTCATATTTTCATTTGTTGTCATTAATTTCTAATTTTTCTTACTTTTGTCTCTTTGTTTTCTCATTAATCAAAAACCCCAAACATAGGCACTTTTATATTTCCCTCTTTTCTATTTCTCTTGTTTACTTGGATTTGGCTAAAGATTTGCTTGATTAATTGGAAATGCATGCTCCTATTGAATATATCATGTTGAAATTTGTGGTCAATTCCATGAGTGAGTAGACCCTCGTCTAAGGGTTTAGGTGTAGCCTAGGGTTTCCATGTATAGGGTTTTAAGGTAGCATTTGTTAGTTTTTGCAATTAAATGCATAAGTTGGGGGGTTACTCGTTGCTTGCTTGGTTAGACGTAACTTTGCTTGGTCAATGGAATGCGATGCATTGATTTGGCAAGGGATTGTGAGTCCTTGCGTCGTATGATTTCGATCGGATTTATTTTGATTGATTTTAGTCTGTGGGTTGGTGCGGAAGCATGATTCATTGTCTTGAGAGTATTAAAGATCGATTCCCCTTTTCAATTTGTCTTTGCAAGTCTAGTTAACCCCCAAAATCCGTAATCCCCTATTGCACGTTCCCCTCGGTGAACCCCAATCCCCTAGTGTTTTTAATCCTTAATTGTTTATCATTCTAATCGTTTAGTTTGAATTTTCCTTTTCAACAACCAACCCCATTTCGAACTAGCTTATATTAGCACTTCTACCTACGAAACTCGCAATTCTCTGTGGATATCGACCATTTTCTTGCCACTCTACTTGTTTCTAGTGGTTAGTTTAGGTATTTGGATTGATTTAGGTGTAAGAGTAGCAACGACCTAGTTTTTCCCTTTATCACATCGCACGGGCTAAAATCTAAAACTCCTAATTTTAGATTTATTTTTAATTTGTTAGAGTGTTTGATTTTGGATGAAGTTGTATATACGTAATATTAGTAATTAATTAATAAAAATATATACGTGACACTCGACCTTTTTAATTCAAAAGTAATTTCGAAATCTTATTTTTCATTGGCCGAAACCATTAGATTTCCTACGTGGCAATTTAATATTGAATTAGTGTTTGATTTTGGATTGTGTTTACATAGATTAGTGTATGATTTTGGATGAATTTTATTTTAGATTTATTTTTTAATTATTAAAGTGTGTGATTTTGGATGAAGTTGCATGTATATACGTTTTAGTAATTAATAAAATATCTACGTGACACTATTATTTATCTATGTGACACTCGACTTTTTTTTAATTCAAAAGTAATTTCGAAATCTTATTTTTTATTGGCCGAAATCATTAGATTTTTTACGTGGCGCACCTATATTGGATAATTTTGGATTGAATTTTATTTTAGATTAGTGTTTGATTTTGGATGAATTTTATTTTAGATTTATTTTTAATTATTATAGTGTTTGATTTTGTATGGAGTTGTATATAATACTCCCTCCATTCCTAAATGATCTTCCTATTTGGTGTTTGGGGTGGAAAATAAGAAAATGAAATCTTGTAATGATTGAGTGTAAGAGTAATGATTGGGTATAAGAGAAAATAATAAATAAATAAAGAAATGTAATAAAGAAACGAAGGAGAGAGAAATATTTTTATTAAAGTAATAAAAAATCATAAAAGTGGGGTTGGGTGGGTGAATGGGGAAATGTGAATGAATTAAATAAGGGATGGTGGGGAAATTTATGGTAAAAAGTCATGTCCAAAAATAGAAACAGAAAGATCAAATAGGAACGACATTTATAGAAACAGGAAGATAAAAAAGGAATGGAGGGAATAGTAATTAATTAATTAAAATATCTATGTGGCACTTAATTAATTATCTACGTGACACTTAATTTTTTTAATTCAAAAATAAATTAGGAATTTCTACAACTTTGAACATTATCTACGAAAATCGCTCTAAGTAATTTTTTTTTAAGGAAACGTTAGGCGGATTTTATTATAATAAATCAATTTCCTCCAAAATCGTTAAACTTTGGGAAAATTATCAAACCATACAAATTCCTCAGTAATAGTGTTCCATCTTGCAACAAGATGTGCTAAAGTATTACCCGCTCTATGTACATGGTTACAAACAAATTCCTCAAAATCGCTCAAAGTAATTAATCTCCTTGGAAATTACTAATGCTGACTTCGGAAGGGCATGTGGCCCCACACCATTACTTGTTCGCCAACTCTGTGTTGTTGGCCTGTTCCTGAGCTCTCTGCCTCTCTCCCCCGACTCACTGGATCTCGCGTCGTCAACCCATTGATTCACTCTCCGAGTTCCTTCACATCTTCCTCACTCTTAATTTCTTCGAATTCTCCGAATTAGGGTTTCTCCGCCCTAAAACCTTATACCAATTTCCACTTCTGTTTTACTATCGATCGTTAGGTAAACGTCAATGATCTCTTTGATTTTCTCATTTAATTTTGAATTTATGCCATATGTTTATGCTTAATTTGCATTTTTTTCTTCAATTTGTTGTCGATTATTTGTTAATTTTGATCATGCAGCTGAAATTTCATGCTAATTGGTTGAATTTGATGTATATCGTCAGTTTTTGCAGGGTTTGAATTTAAGGAATTTGGGGCTAGCATTGGGGATATTCTGAAAAGCATGGTATTCTTTTTGCAACTTTTTTTGGTTGTCGTGTTAAATATATGATTTTTTTCGCCACTTCAGTATTTGCCACGGGGAACCTTGATTATTGGTCTGTAAACTAAATTAGTGGTTGAAGATAATCAAATTAACGCAGAAGGATTAATTTTGTTTTTTAGAATTACATCCTCGGAGCATTCAAACCTGCCTGTCATATTTCGATTACATTCGCAGATGAAAAGAATCGAAAGAAGGTAACTTTCCTGTTGCTTTTAGTTGTTGCTGGAAGAAGTGGTTTATGTTGGTTTTTAATTGAAGGAAGCCTGTGTTATGATTGATCTTTTTCCATTACCGGTCATGGTGCCAATGTCATTGAAAGAAAATGTGTGTTTTGAAAGGGCTGAGATCATTAAGTCATCCTATTAGTTTTGGGAAATTGAACCAGGGTATTATGTTTAGTTTGTCATTGCAGTGATTGATTTTTTCGGATGCATTCTGTGTCAGCATTCCATTGCTAAAATACAATAGCTTATGTATCTGCTTGAAATAGGTTCCAATCAAGAAAGAAAATGGTCAAACTGTCATGGTTCCGCTCTTCCAAAGTCAAGAGAACATCGTTGGCAAGGTGAGTTTTTCCAATCCCAGTACAACGTTGTGGTGACTGGGGTATGTCAAAAGATTGTGACAGAGTAGTCTTAAAATTTTAATCCTAGCCTTTTTTATTTGTGGTTGGACGTTGTAGATATCAGTAGAGCCCGTTCAAGGGAAGAAAATTGAGCACAATGGCATTAAAGTGGAGCTTCTTGGCCAAATAGGTATGCTTTTGATCTAGTTTTCTTCGTGATATGAATTGATATTGAATGGTGTTTCTCACATTTAACTCCATTCGTCTCCCTCCATACAGAGTAATGTTTATGTTCTGCATTCGTCATGTGAAATTCACACATAGAGACTTTACTTTATGTTTGCATTATAGTGGAGCTTTTTGGCAGACTTACCTTAATATTGAGTGCACCTTTTCCATGAGTTTCCGTATTGATATTGGTTTTCGTAATTCTAATCATCTTGATGCTGCTGGATTTACCTAATTATATAGTTTGACATTTGCTTGTAATATGCTTTTGAGACTCACAAATAACCATTGGCAACACTTGTAACATGTTTATTATCCTCTTTTTTTTTTTTTTTTGCAGAGATGTATTTTGACAGGGGGAACTTCTATGACTTTACCTCTCTAGGTGGGTGATTATCTGTATGTTGATTTTACTTTTTATATTTCCCCACAACTCTTGTTCAACTTCGATGTATTTGTCAGGTGATCTTTAAGCTTTAATAAGTATTACTCTCTTATTTTCTGATCTCATGCCAATAACACGTGTTATATACCTAAAGGTTATGAAAATAAGATATACTTCATATATATCCAGACCCACCAAAGATTTTTATCTTACTTTTGGAACTTATTGACTGTAAATCATTCTGCAAAATCTATAAGCATTAAATATCATGCACCTGTTTATAAGCATTAAAATTAGATGTTTGTCAACCCTACTATAAAAGAAAGGTAATAATAAATTATCACAATGACCCGAAGATGCAGACAAAATACATAAGCCCTTAATATATGAAATTAACAATCATGTGGGATCCTATTTACAAAATCAAGGAAGGATTACTGTTAACACGTTGATAATTATTGCATAGATTTCATTTGTGGATCCTTCTATCTCTCAGAACCTAATTGGTGATGAAAGTTTGCATACAGGCTAATTGATGATTTGTGTTTGCAGTTCGTGAATTAGATGTCCCTGGTGAAATATATGAAAGAAAAAGTTATCCCTTCGAGTTTTCCACCGTTGAAATGCCATATGAAGCATATAATGGAGTGAATGTGAGACTGAGGTATGTTAATATTTGGAGTATTCTCTCTCTCTCTCTCTCTCTCTCTCTCTCTCTCTCTCTCTCTTTTGTCTTGTAACGTTTACAAACAGAGAACTTTTTGCTAATGGAGGTGACAGAGATAATAAACAAGGAGCATGGTTATGAGTTCTGGAGAATGCCACCTATCTGCAGACTGTTTTACATACCTTGGTGTGACCTACTGACCTCTGAGTCTCAAGAAATTGACTAATGAATAATGATTGATCCATGGAAGCAAAAGAAAATACAAAATATGCTTGGTTCAGCAATTCTTGAAAGAAAGACTTGGAAATTAGACAAGAAGCTGTGTACTTCTGTTTCTTCTTACAGGCTTCCTAAATTTACGGCTAGTCACTTCTTAAAATTGCTCTTCCATACTTGGATAAGTAACCAGTGTCTGTCTTGTAGTGTTGTATAGTGGTTGGTTTGGCATCATTTACACGCTGTGATGTATATCATGCTGTTATCGCTAAAAATTTGACGATAAAGTCAGCTTTTACACTTGAGACTTGACTCGTACCGTGTTCTGCAAAATATTGCTACTGTTCTTGCACAAAATAATTTCAGATTTTCTTTGTAATGAAAACGTTAATATGATTTTCAAATTAATATCTGCTTGACGCTATCTTATGTGTCACAACCTTCTGAGAGACAGTTGTTACTTTGATATGTATGATGAATGTGTTTCAAAAAAATTGCCCATTTTTTATAGGAAATATTTAGCTTTTGAGTGATAGCTAATATAAAATGCTATGATGTGCTTCCTCCAGGTATGTTCTCAAAGTAACAATCAGCCGTGGTTATGCTGGAAGTATAATAGAGTACCATGATTTTGTGGTAACCTCCCTATCCCCTTCTTCACTATGCATCCTTTTGTTCACATGTCTTATTTTGCATTAGCTATCTGTGATATTATGGGAAGAACTTCTGTTTGAGGATTTCTCTTCTGTTTTTTGCTGCAAAACACCACTGTTTATCAATGCTTTGTTCTTTTCACCTTAAAAAAAATACATCCTCCATTCTTGAATACGAACTACTTGCAACATTTGGAGTTTTACAATATTCACGTATTCTCCTTTGAGGCTTTGACCAAAATTTGTGATTTATGCATAAGGAGAAATATGGTCAAGTCGTCTCGACATATAATTTTTTACTAAGGGCTAATTAAAGATATTGATAATCAGAGTTATGCATTGGTAAGCGTGAAACCCCAAATGGTGCAAATAAAAAAGAATGGAGTAAGTGAAAATTAATTTTGATAAGGGTCAATAAGTTTGATACGGGCTACAAAGTTTATTTAAATTTATATACTTTCTCCGTTCCGGAAATATCGCACCATTTGTTTTTTTTACACTATTCACACTACGACTTTGGCCATTTTTGGTGATTCGTACGTAAGTAAATTTTAGTCATGTGGGGTCATGTTAGATTCGTATCAATATATATTTTCTAAATATTAATTTTTTTATAATTTTTACTTGCACACGATTTGAGATATTAAGAGTCAAAGTAATGGTTAGAGGAGTAAAAGCCAACCATGGTGCGATATTTCCGGAACGGAGAAAGTATAAGTTTGGACAGGGTCAATTCAGTTTAAATATTAACGCATAAGAAGGTACATTTATTTGAAAGTGTCCCTATTATCGCAAGACAACATAACAAGTGTGAAAGTTGTCATTATACAATTTCAGTCTTGTCTTTGTAAACATTTAAACTCTTCATTTCATCACATTTGTTGAGAAGTAACCTTGTTCCCTATTGGAAATCAGTATCTGTGAACTTCAGTAGAGAGGATTTTTGGTGGTAACTGTATTTAGCTGACAATTGACAACTTTGCATTTAGATTTATCGACAAGATTTACTGTGTTCTAAGATATATTATGTAGTTTAATATCTATCCATATGTATGTTTAAAAAAGAGATGTAATATGTAATTGTGTATCTAAGCTTTGTGGAATTGAGGGTAGGTGGGTGCTTTTTCTGCACAAGCATGTTGTTTTTCTGTTGCTATAATTTTTCTACAATGCCTGAGATGTATGGCCATTCTATTCCTCTTTGTTCATGTTTTACTCTAGAATATGGATCATGGACTTGTTCTGCCGGTTGTGGAATACTTTTGAATATTTTTGTTGCCACTCTATATTGTCACTTTAAAGTTTCAGAACTGAGCTTCCTGTTTTATTCCATTTATTGTGCGTTATAGATTGTGTTTTTTATGGATCAGGTTCGCAACTATTCTCCACTACCGTCAATTAATAATAGCATCAAGGTCAGTTCGATTATAATGTTGCTATCTGCAGATATTTTACCTGTCCTGTTGAGATTACTCAGATAGTCAGATTAGTCACAAAGACAGTTCACCTTTTTTGTATTCTCTTGCTTCTGATATGGATCTGTCATCTATAGCTTGCTACTCTTTTTGTATTAATATCTTAGCAGTTTATGAAGTACATTAGTTTTCTTTTATTCTCTCCGGTACAAATTTTGATAATATTTTTTCCGTTTGCACAATGTCTTACAGTAATATTACTGTTTTTGTAGATGGAAGTTGGAATCGAGGATTGCCTACATATTGAGTTTGAATATAATAAAAGCAAGTAAGTCGACACTTCTTTGACCTCTTGGTTCAGCTTTGCAGGTGGTGTTTTTAGGATAGGATAACATCACGGTTTTCTTGATTATATCCCTATACCGCATGAATCGGTGATGTAGATTGATCTAGTATGCTTTGTGATTCAATCAGTTTCCCTATTTTCTTTTCTGGTTGGGGCTGTTTGACTCTGTGTCTAAGATGAGTTACTGATTCGAGTTGGTTCATGAGACTGCAGCATAAAGAGGGACACCGTTTTGTGGTTCTCCTATACATTAGCTACTTACTACATTTGAACAATGAGTATAAATTTGAGTTTTATAACTTTTCTTTTCCTGCTTATAGGTACCATTTGAAGGATGTTATCATAGGAAAAATTTATTTTCTTCTTGTAAGAATCAAGATAAAGAATATGGATCTTGAGATAAGGCGCCGCGAGTCCACTGGTTCAGGTGCAAACACTCATGTTGAAACTGAGACACTTGCCAAATTTGAGTTGATGGATGGGGCACCAGTCAGAGGTACACAAGAATCTAATATGAATTAGTTGTCTTTATTGTTTTTTGGCTACTTTTTTGTTTGCTTATTTGTTTTATTCAATGTTTTTGAAGTGCATAGTGTATTTGTAGTTTCTGAAAAATCTTACGGATTTGTTAGTACCTGATAACATTTTATGTGGTTCCTTACTCTGTTGTGGTCCCCTCAACAGGTGAATCGATTCCTATAAGACTGTTCCTAAGTCCATATGAGCTGACGCCTACACATCGTAACATCAATAACAAATTTAGTGTCAAATATTACCTTAACCTTGTTCTTGTTGATGAAGAGGATCGTCGGTATTTCAAGCAACAGGAAATCACATTATACCGCCTTGCTGAGAACTCTAGTTAGTTATCCTTGTTTGGTTTAATCTATTTCCATTATAATGATTCACTTTTCTGGATGCTGAGGGAAACATCTGTTCTAAATCTGGCAGAGTGGAGTGTGGTTGTTTTTTCTGGAAAGGGTTTGGTCTTAAAGCTGTATCTTCAACTCTTTGTGGTATATTTTAGTTTTTTTAGCCGTTTTTTCTTTCCATAATCCTGTTTATCTTGCTGTACATCAGGTGTGGTTGATGGTTTAATAGCATATTGTATCCCTGAATCTCTTGTGACCAGTTTTGCGTTTCTGAAACTGTATTTTGATGCTGCTTCTAATTTTCTATAATACTTGCTAATTTGCTATGAACATTATGTTATGTTATGAACATACCTGATACCCTTCTCTCGGGGGTCGTTTGGTTCATTACACTGGAATAGATTAGTATGGAACCTCATACCATTGGGGTATGGATTCATTATTTTGTAACGCCAAATCGACGACTTGTGTAACACTTAGGATATTTTAAAAGATTTCTCCACTATGTCGGGACAAATGATAAATTTTCATAAGTCCTCGCTGGTCTTTTCAAAATGTGTGCATAGCAACAGAAAAAATCAATTAGCTAGCTTTTTCCGTATGACTCCAAAATCCTTCCTTGTCCGTTATTTAGGAGTTCTATTCAACTCAAAGACCTTCACTAGACATAATTTTCAACATTTAGTAACAAATGCAGAACAAAAAAATGAATAGTTGGTCTTCAAATATGGTTTTCAAAGCCGGAAAAATAGTTTTAATACAAAGTAATTTGGAGGCCTTGCCTTCTTATGCGACGACAACATCGCGCCTTCCGAATATAATTTCTAATTCCTTAGATCAAATCAATCGAAATTTCTTCGGGAAACAATCTACTGACATAACTAGTATACCCATGATTTCTTGGGACAAAATTTGTCGTCCCAAGAATCAAGGTGGTTTAGGACTACGCAAAACCGATGGTAAATTCGGCTTTTCTGGCAAAATTAGGATGGAAAAATAATTTCTGACAAAGATAATCTATGGGTCAAAATCATCCAAGCTAAATATCTACAAAGAAAATCTTTTTTTAATTGTAAACCTCAAACAAAAGATTCTTGAATATACTGCAAATTCGACCTCTTCTACTTCAAGGTATAAGATGGAAAATTGGTTCGGGATCTAACGATCGGTTTTGGTTGGATAATTGGTGTTATTCCACTAATTTAATTTCGCTGTTAAATTTAGATACTTCTGTTATGGAAAATTTGAATATTACAGTAGATCACTTTATTACTCCTTCTCGAACATGGGATGAACAAGCTCTAGCTTCAGTGGTTCCTCTTTCAGTAGTCTAAGTTATTAAAGGTATTCCCTTACCGTTCACGAATTTAATAGATCAACCATGTTGGGGGTTTTCTAGTAACGAAAACTTTACAGTTAAATCTGCCACATGGTTAGCCCATTATGTTATCTCTCATGCTAAATGGGAATACCATTGGATTTGGAAACTTGATATCTCCCCTAAGTTAAAAATCTTTTTATGGCAACTTTTACACAATGGACTACCCACTAGAGATAACCTAGTGTATCGAAATATTGACATTCCTATTCGGTGCCCTTTCTGTACCTCTTACAATGAAACCCAAGATCACCTCTTTCTACATTGCCCTTCTACTAAAGAATTTTGGGATTCTTCTACAACTACCCGTTGGTTAGGTACTAACTTTAAACAAGATTCTATATTTTCTTTGTTTCGAAATATTCGATATAATGTCCGACTCCCAATTAAGAAAATAAAAACTTCCTTATGGAGCATCTGGAAAATAAGAAATGCAGTTATTTTCAAACAGGCTTCATTCTCTGCTATTGGTATCTATACTAGAGCTTTTAAAATTTTTAATGAATTGAACACTCGCACTTGTTTCGACTCTTTGGAATCACGTTTATTAAACGAAGCTCCTAAATTTTTTTATCGTTCTATACAAGTTTCTTAGACACCACCTGCCCCTGGAACCCTCAAACTCAATGTTGATGGCTCTGTTCGCCATAACTCAGATGCAACAGGTGTCGTAATTATGGATCATCTGGGAAACAATATTGCTAGTCGCTCTTTCAATCTGGGGGCTATACCCCCCCCCCCCCCCGGTTTCTTGCTGAAGCTATTGCACTCTGCAATGGCTTATTATTGGCAATGAAAAAGAATATACGCCATATTTTCATTGAGGGAGATAATTTGCTTATAATTCAGATTTTGCAACGATGAGCTCATTGTCCATGGAAAATTCAATTGCTTATGGACGACATTCAACAACTGCTCTCTAATTTCGACAGCCATAATTCAAGACATGTATACCGAGAAGCTAACCGAGTTGCTGATTACGTAACATCCCTTGGTCATCAAATTACAAGCCACTTAGACGTTGATCCTTTTATAGATAACACATTTTCTTATTATTTCCTTAGATAAGTTAGGATATAGTCTTGAGAGAAGACTATCCTAACTTTTGTGTATCTTTCCTTTTCAAAAGAATTCTTATACCAGTCTGACATTGTTTGGTTTAATCTTGAAATGGATTACATATCCCATTCATTTTGTTTGGTTACTTTTGAAATGGAATGCTAAACATCCAAACATAACAAATTTAATTTGTACATTATAAATCAAAATTAATAAAATCTGTATTTCTTTTAAAACAAAATAACAAATCTAAAAAAAAATTATAATAAAAGATGGAGCATCACACTAATGTTGTATAACAAGGAAAAGAAAAAATTCTATAATGAAGGTCGTGTACCAATATTTACTACAGAGTACTAATTAAGTAAATCTCTTGTATCGATATTTACCACTAACAAAAGCAATATAGATTATTGGACTAAAAATAAAGTTGTATGTTTCTCATCCCTCTTTGGTCACTTAATTACTCGTATTCATCTTTCACTTTTAGTCCTTGGCTTTCATTCTTCCATTGCCAGTGTTTGTGCATCTGCTTGAATTAATCATTCAAAAGGAAGCCATATGCCTCATCCAAAACTAGAAAAAACACAAAATCATTTGATCGATTCATTTGCCGTTACTCTAAACTAATTACAATAATACAAACTCATTTTTACAGTAAACTTCATTAATCAGCTTAATCCAGTGATAGTCATAAATATGATTTGATGTTTTCTAATCAATCTGGTCGACGCTTATAACCGCTTCTAAATTTAGAACACTCAAAATTCAAGTTGAATGTGTATTAATTGAAATTAATTTGAACAAACATAATCAAGAATTATGTACATCAATCTACTAACCAAAGCAATAAATTGGACTGTCGATTTCGTGATATTTTTTTTCCAATTTTGCTAGAACTGTAGACAGAGAAAGAGCGATTTTTTAAAATGGTCGGAATAGAAAAATTGATTTCTAGAGCTTGATTGATTGATTGGCGATACAAGGGTTGATAACTTGATTATTTGTTGCATTTACTTGATGAATTAGACATGGAGATGGAGATACACGGATAAGTTAACAACCATTGCATATGATTTTGATAAAAGTGAATATGCTTATGAAAATCAGAAAATCAAGGCAAATTTGCCAAAAAGGACCTTTTATACCCAAAATTTTATGAGAAAGAACCTTATATAATTTTTTTGTAAAAAGACACCTTAATTTTTTTTTTTTTTTTGCGAAAGGCAATCAAAGGAAAGTTTCCGGCATTGACTGAGCTTTTCTAGCCATTGACTTAGACATGACCAGCATGAGTGGCTTCATTTTATATGTTAACTTGTGAAAACGAGCATGTTTAGTGGAAACTGATCGAGGTAAAACTAGGTCGTTACTAGTCTCTCCTAATCAAACAAATTACCTAAACTAACCACAAAACACAAGTAAAGCGGTAAGCAAGGGTCGAAATCCACAAGGACTAAGGTGCGCTAATTTATGCTAATCAAACAAACAATAATTTAATCATGCAACATCACCAAATTCAAACTCATTTACCCAAATCAATCTTTGTTAGGTTTTTCACGAAAACCCTAACCAATACACTACTCAATCAACATAAAAACAATAAATTTAAAGACTTTAATAACTAATAACATGAAACTAAGCAAAACAACAACTAATTTAAAGAGTTAATTATAAAACTAAACATGAAACTAATCTAATCAAGAAACATATAAAACAATAAATAAGACAATAAATGAAGAGAGAAAAGTAAGTAATTCTCATTGATTAATTGATGGAGATCTCCAAATCATTAATTCCCATCTTTGAATCATCAAAATCCATCTTCAACCCATTGTTTCTCTCACTTTCTCTCTCCAAAAACTAACTAAAACCCTAAAAATTAGATACTAAGGCAAAATATGTACATGGTAATAAAGTTCATGACCCAAAATAAGTATTTATACTCAAGGCCTAAAATCAAATAAAAGAGAAAAAAAATGAAATAATAGTGAAAAGCAAAATCTGAAATTAAGTAAAAGAAAAAAGAAAATGAAAAAGGAAGAAAAGAAATGAAAAAGAAAAAAGAAGGAAAAATAAAAGGGAAAAGAGAAAAAGAGATAAAGAGATAAAGAAAGAAAAGGAGGAAACCCCCTCAAAACTCCCAGACCCCCGTGATTTTCTTGTCTCCTTCCCCCGACGCGTCCCCATCATCATCAATCACCTTAAGAGCATGCTTGGATTGAGGGTAATGTATTAAAGGGGTAATAAAAGTCAAACTAAGGTAATTGAAGGTGATGATGATGATGAGGGGATGAAGTGGTGGCAAAGGGAACAAGCTAGTGTTGGCAAGAAGAAAATAAAAGGGAAGGGGGAACAAATACCCTCATCATGGGGGAATAGTTACCCACCATCCCACTAGGGTGATTATTACCCTCATTTGGGGGGTAATTACTTCCCCCCTTCCTCCCTTCTCCTCACAACACCACCACTTGTTAGGTTATGATTCATATGACAAAACATAAATCATGCGGAAAAACCATAAAGCCAGGAAAGCATATTATTTACACATAATCATTTAGCATAGTTTAGATGCATACACTTTGTTGCGTGCCCTCCCTAGCTGCGCCCGAACCGAACAAGAACAAGTCTTAGGACTCCAAGTGTCGTCCCTCCGTAGATAGTCCACAGCACGTCCGGATCCGCCTTAAGCTTGACCAACTAGAATCGCCCTTAAGGTAGCTTAGGAATTTCGGCTATTAGGTGCAAGTGTATGGCTGATTTTTTTCTTCAAAATCTTATCTTTAGAATACTTCAATTGTGTCTATAAATGATGACCCTAGGCACCTATTTATAGAGGTATGGAAAAGGAACTGGAATCCTACTAGGATACGAATTAATTAAACTAGAATCCTAGTAGAACTCTTATTTAATTAATTTATCCTTTTAGGATTAGGAATTTAATTATATATCGAATCCTGATAGCTTTAGGATTCGTATATGAACACAAACACACACACGCACGCACAGCAGCCCACGAGGGGCGCCATGCGCGCGCGCGCAGCCCGCGAACACTCGCAGCCCATTGCCACGAGGCCCACACGCTGCCGCAGCCTTGGCATGCGCTGGGCCTGCCTTGCGGTGGGCCTGGCGTAGCCTTGGCTGGTGCGTTGTGGCGCGCTGGTTTGCTGGGCGATGGCCCGACTTCGTGTTGGGCCTTCGTCTGGAAGGCCTCGTCCGATGCTAATTCGTATGATACGCTTCCGATTAAATTCCCGATTCCGGAATTTATTTCCGATACGAACAATATTTAATATTTCCGATTCCGGAATTAATTTCCGTTTCGAACAAATATTTAATATTTCCGTTTCTGGAATTATTTTCCGATTCCGATAATATTTCCGATTCTGACAATATTTCCGTTTCCGGCAATATTTCCGATTCCGGTAATATTTCCATTTCCGATAATATTTTCCGACACGTACCATGTTTCCGTTTCCGGCAACATCTACGACTTGGATAATATTTATATTTCCGATACGATCCATATTTCCGTTTCCGGCAATATCATCGTTTCCGGAGTATTCATTTCTTGCTTGTGACGATCTCAGCTCCCACTGAAACCAAGATCCGTCGATTCCGAATATCCATAGATGGAGTATTTAATGCCATTAAATACTTGATCTGTTTACGTACTATTTGTGTGACCCTACGGGTTCAGTCAAGAGTAAGCTGTGGATTAATATTATTAATTCCACTTGAACTGAAGCGGCCTCTACCTAGGCATTCAGCTCACTTGATCTCACTGATTTATTAACTTGTTAATTAATACTGAACCTCATTTATTAGACTTAATATTATATGCATACTTGGACCAAGGGCATTTTTTCCTTCAGTCTCCCACTTGTCCTAAGGGACAAGTGTGCATTACCTAATTCCTTTGTCGCTCGATGCTTGCTCTTGAACATAAGGTAAGAGTTGTCATCCTTATTATGTCCAGAGGTGTTTCTCGGTTTCAGAGTTCAATTGATCAAATAAACAGATAATCATAGCATATGATTCATCCGAGCACGGCCATGCATTTCACAGTTTCTAGCTCTCCGAGTGGCCTTGTACAACTTTTAAGCATCTCATCCCGATTTATGGGAGGACAATCCTAATCTTGTGATCTTGTGATTAGACTTCATTTGATAGGTGATTACCTGAGCGTTGCCTTTATAGCCTCATTTTACGGTGCGACGGTTGGTCAACGTCAAAGCAACCAGTTCTCAAACAAGTAATCTCAAATCACTCAGGTATTGAGGATTTAGTGTCTAATAATTTTAATGAAATTTACTTATGATAGATTTTCATCTCTTACAGTAAAGTTTCATAGGTCTGTCCGATACTAGTCTTCCCAAAGTAAGTATCTATGCAAATGATTATGACATTGCCATGTCCACATAGTTCAAGAAACAGAACTACTAGTCATCTTGCATTCTAGTCGTCTAATGTTTTCTATGCGTCCAATTTTATAGAAAACTCCGACCAGGGACCATTTTCAACTTTTGACATTCAAGTTCACTGGATAGACATTTCTTAGTCACAGGACTGGTCCTGACAGTCTATCTTGAATATATCGTCAAATTGAAGGGACTCATCATTTAATAAACCACAAATTAAATGGAAAAATGAATTCTATTAATTTATTGTGAATGATTAACCAATAATGTTTTACAAAGAATTAAACTCTAAAACTTTAAAACATTAAATAAGGACATCAAAGCCATTCTCCAATATGCTTGATTCCCATAGATGCAGTGTGCGAGTTGTGCTTCGCCTGCGGCAGAGGTTTAGTCAATGGATCTGATATGTTTTCATCAGTTCCAATCTTGCTTATCTCGACTTCTTTTCTTTCAACGAACTCTCGTAGAAGGTGAAATCTACGAAGTACATGCTTGACTCTTTGGTGGTGTCTAGGCTCCTTTGCCTGTGCAATAGCTCTGTTATTATCACAATACTGGGCTATTGGTCCTTTAATGGAGGGGACTACACCAAGTTCACCTATGAACTTCCTTAGCCATATAGCTTCCTTAGCTGCTTCATGTGCAGTAATGTACTCCGCTTCAGTTGTAGAATCCGCAATGGTGCTTTGCTTAGCACTTTTCCATCTTACTGCACCTCCGTTGAGGCAGAAGACAAACCCAGACTGTGATCTGAAATCATCTTTGTCGGTTTGGAAACTTGCATCCGTATAGCCTTTAACAATTAATTCATCATCTCCACCATAGACCAGGAAGTCATCTTTGTGCCTTTTCAGGTACTTCAGAATATTCTTGGCAGCAGTCCAATGCGCCTCTCCTGGGTCTGACTGGTATCTGCTCGTAGCACTGAGTGCGTAAGCAACATCCGGGCGTGTACATATCATAGCATACATTATTGAACCAATCAATGATGCATATGGAATCCCATTCATTCGTCTACGCTCATCAAGTGTTTTTGGGCACTGAGTCTTGCTTAGAGTTATTCCATGAGACATGGGTAGGTAGCCTCGCTTGGAGTCTGCCATCTTGAACCTATCAAGCACCTTATTGATATAAGTGCTTTGACTAAGTCCAATCATCTTTTTAGATCTATCTCTGTAAATCTTGATGCCCAATATGTACTGTGCTTCTCCTAGATCCTTCACCGAAAAACATTTCCCAAGCCAAATCTTGACAGAGTTCAACATAGGAATGTCATTTCCGATAAGTAATATGTCATCGACATATAATACTAGGAAAGCAATTTTTCTCCCACTGACCTTCTTGTATACGCAAGATTCGTCTGCGTTCTTGATGAAACCAAAGTCACTGACTGCTTCATCAAAACGTATATTCCAGCTCCTGGATGCCTGCTTCAATCCGTAGATTGATTTCTTTAGCTTGCATACCTTTTTAGCATTCTTTGGATCCTCAAAACCTTCAGGCTGTGTCATAAACACAGTTTCTGTTAAAACGCGGTTTAAGAAAGCGGTTTTGACATCCATCTGCCATATTTCGTAATCGTAATATGCAGCGATTGCTAACATTATCCGAATAGACTTTAGCATTGCAACTGGTGAAAAGGTTTCATCGTAATCCACGCCGTGGAATTGCCTGTAACCTTTTGCAACCAATCTAGCTTTGAAAACTTCAAGTTTCCCATCCTTGTCCTTTTTCAGTTTGAAAACCCATTTGCTTCCAATGGCTTGGTAGCCATCTGGAAAATCGACCAAATCCCATACTTGGTTTTCTGACATGGAGTCTAATTCAGATTGCATGGCTTCTTGCCATTGTTTGGAGCTAGGGCTCGTCATAGCTTGTTTGTAAGTCGCAGGTTCATCATTTCAAGTAATAGAACATCATAGCTCTCGTTCGTCAAAATACCTAAGTACCTTTCCGGTTGAGATCTATATCTCTGCGATCTACGCGGGGTTACATCTCTAGATTGACCATGATTCTCACCAGATACTTCTAAAGATCTCTGAGTTTCATCCTGAATGTCATCTTGAGCATTCTCTAGAGTTTGTTGTTCGACTCGAATTTCTTCGAGGTCTACTTTTCTCCCACTTGTCATTTTGGAAATGTGATTCTTTTCCAAAAAGATACCATCTCGAGCAACAAACACTTTGTTCTCAGATGTATTGTAGAAGTAATACCCCTTTGTTTCCTTTGGATAGCCCACAAGGATACATTTGTCAGATTTTGGATGAAGTTTGTCTGAAATTAATTGCTTGACGTATACTTCACATCCCCAAATCTTAAGAAAAGACACATTTGGAGGCTTTCCAAACCATAACTCATATGGAGTCTTTTCAACAGCTTTAGACGGAGCTCTATTTATAGTGAGTGCAGCTGTATTTAGTGCATGTCCCCAAAATTCTATTGGAAGTTCGGCCTGACCCATGATTGACCTAACCATGTCTAGCAAGGTTCTGTTCCTCCGTTCCGACACACCGTTCCATTGTGGTGTTCCAGGAGGAGTCAATTCTGATAGAATTCCACATTCTTTTTTCATATGGTCATCAAATTCATAGCTCAGATATTCACCGCCTCTATCAGACCGCAGTGCTTTAATCTTCTTGCCTAATTGATTCTCTACTTCACTCTGAAATTCCTTGAATTTGTCAAAGGATTCAGACTTATGCTTCATTAGGTAGACATAACCATATCTACTGAAGTCATCAGTGAAAGTGATAAAGTAGCTGAAACCACCCCTAGCATTTGTACTCATTGGTCCACATAAATCTGTATGGATTAAACCCCATAGTTCAGTTGCTCTTTCTCCAACTTTAGAGAAAGGTTGCTTTGTCATTTTGCCAAGTAAACATGATTCGCACTTACCATAATCCTCTAAGTCAAATGGTTCTAGAATTCCTTCCTTTTGAAGTCTTTCCATGCGTTTCAAGTTAATATGGCCTAATCGACAATGCCACAGATAGGTGAGATCTGAATCATCCTTTTTGGCCCTTTTGGTATTTATGTTATAAACTTGTTTGTCGTGATCTAATAAATAAAGTCCATTGACTAATCTAGCAGATCCATAAAACATCTCTTTAAAATAAAATGAACAACTATTGTCTTTTATTAAAAAGGAAAATCCCTTAGCATCTAAGCAAGAAACAGAAATGATGTTTTTAGTAAGACTTGGAACATGGAAACACTCTTCCAGTTCCAAAACTAGCCCAGAGGGCAACGACAAATAATAAGTTCCTACAGCTAATGCAGCAATCCGTGCTCCATTTCCCACTCGTAGGTCGACTTCACCCTTGCTTAACTTTCTACTTCTTCTTAGTCCCTGTGGATTGGAACATAAGTGTGAGCCACAACCTGTATCTAATACCCAAGAAGTTGAATTAGCAAGTATACAGTCTATAACGAAAATACCTGAAGATGGAACGACTGTTCCGTTCTTCTGATCTTCCTTTAGCTTCAAGCAATCTCTCTTCCAATGACCCTTCTTCTTGCAGTAGAAGCATTCAGATTTAGAAGTGGGTTGACTGACCTTCCTCTTTTCAGATTTGGCGCCAGCTGGTTGCTTAGTTTGGCTGGCCTTGTTGCCACCTTTCTTAGCATTCCTCTTCTTTCCAGATTTCTTGAACTTGCCCCCACGCACCATAAGCACATCTTGCTTATCACTTTTGAGCGTCTTTTCAGCGGTCTTCAGCATACCGTGAAGCTCAGTGAGCGTTTTGTCCAGACTATTCATGCTGTAGTTCAGTTTGAACTAATCATATCCGCTATGAAGAGAATGGAGGATGGTGTCTACAGCCATTTCCTGAGAGAATTGCTGATCCAGCCGACTCATGTTCTCAATGAGTCCAATCATTTTGAGAACATGTGGACTTACGGGCTCGCCTTTCTTAAGTTTGGTCTCAAGAATTTGCCTATGAGTCTCGAATCTTTCGACTCGAGCCAGATCTTGGAACATGTTCTTTAACTCACTGATGATCGTGAAAGCATCTGAGTTGATGAACGTTTTCTGTAGATCTGCACTCATGGTTGCAAGCATTAGACATTTCACATCCTTGTTGGCATCAATCCAACGATTGAGGGCTGCCTGAGTGACCCCTTCGCCTGCGACTTCGGGCATCGCCTCTTCCAGGACATACTCCTTTTCTTCCTGCATAAGAACTATTTGCAAGTTCCTTTTCCAGTCAAGGAAGTTTTTCCCGCTCAACTTCTCCTTTTCGAGAATTGATCGAATGTTGAATGAATTGTTGTTTGCCATAATTAAAACTACAATTGAAAAGAATAAACAAATAAATAACCATTCACAGTTTCTCTTAATAAACTTAAATTCTAGCATACATGCATAATTCAATGTTTATTAAGCATTTTATTCAAGTTATGTGTTCCGGCAGGTGTGAATAAAATGATTCCAAGACCCTAAAATCCATTGAAGAATTAAGCACATTATGTATTTAGACTCAATTCTAAAATCTTTTAGGTAAGCAAAAGCCTTTTGCTAATAGTCTAGAAACTATTCTTGGTTGATAGGTACGTCTAAGAACTTATCGATTTTGCCACGACATAAAAGGACTCCTTACTTATATCGTTGAGTTTCACCAAAACTAACATGTACTCACAATTATTTGTGTACCTTGCCCCTTTAGGACCAATAAGTAACACCTCGCTGAGCGAAAACTATTACTAGATTGATGTAAAGGATATCCAAGCAAGTGTTTATTTTGGCATGACACATTTTAACTCAATTTTTAAGTTTGGAACTTAAGGCTCTTACTATGTTGGTTAGATTTTAAGTGAACTAAAATCCTTAATCATGCAACATAATCAAGCTTTGATCTCATGCATATTTAAGACATATTTAAAAGCAATAAATAACTTAAAACATGCATAAGATAGATGTGATCTAGTATGGCCCGACTTCATCTTGAAGCTTCAACTTCAAAGTCCGTCTCGAAAATGGTAACTTCGTCTTGAATTTCACCGTGGGAGGCGCCATTTTCTTCAAATATGATAAGCTATAATTAAACTAATTACAACTATTTGATGGTACGCAGACCATATTTGAATTGAAAAACAATTTTGGTACTTTAGACCAATTACATAAAAATTAATGGTACGCAGACCATATTTTCTATCCTATTTGGGCCATACTAGTCACTTCATAACCTGCAAAACAGTACATATACAATATATACCATTCAGCCATTCATTATCATGAATGGCCCACATAGCTGGTTAGTAAAACACGTTATGCATCACATAAATATTTGCAGCAATTAATTAAGGGCACCAATAATCTACCAATTATTCAGTCCTTATTAATTCTAATCAAGTTGTTTAACCTTAAAGGATTTGTAGACCTAATCAAGAGTTTATGACTAAAAATGCTCCCACTTAAACCAATAAATTCATATGCTTTACTAATTTTAAACATAAAAATGTATTTCTAGTCTAACCGGAAACATACAAATTTAATTAAAATTTAAAGCTCATATAAATTTATAATCGAATCCATTTATTTAATTTATTTCAGTTGAATTAAACGAATTTAAATTAATTCAAGATTTAATTTTAGTAAAATAATTAGTATAAATAAAATTTATAATAATTATAATATTCAAAATTAAAATCCAAGAAAACAATTTAAATTTCGAATTTTTAAAATTAATTAAAATCGTTTCCGAACTGAAAATCAAAAATTAAATTCAAAGCGCATCAATCGGGTCAAGACGATGCCATGGGCTTGCGCCCATGCCCCGTCGAGTCCTCGAGGCAGCATCGCCCCTCACGAGTGATCGCACGGCAAGGCTCGAGCAGCTGCCATGCGCAAACGCAGCAAGCCGAGCCACGCTTGCGCGCAACATTGCTCGCTGCTTCGTAGCGCAGCAGTTGCTTGGCGAGGCTGGGCGAGGCAGCGCTCGTGCTGCGAGGCACCCCTCGCTGCCGGCGCGCGCGCGCCTGCCATGCTCGCTCGCCTTGCTTCATCGCCCATCCGCCCATGCATCATCGCAGCACTCGACGCAAGGCAGGGCTGCTGCCTTGTGCTCGCGTGCTACTCGCCTTGCTCGCTGCATTCGTACCGCATGGGCGACAAGCTCCCTTGCTCGTCGTCGCATGCCCGCACTATACAACACCCCTTAAGGGTAACACGTAGCGTCCATTGCTTTGTGCGTGCAAGTTTCATGAGCGAATTGCATAAAAATTAAAACTTTTATTTCAAAAATTAATGACAAATTAATAAATCATATTAATTTCATAATTTTAGGGCGAAAAATCAAAAATTTATTAATTAATTAATTTCCGATTAACATGGATTTAAATCGAGGTCATAAAAATTTAAAATTTAACACAAATTAACAATTTTTATGGTGGTTTTTAAGCATTGACACCTAATTAAATTATTAATTAATTATGAAAATTAAATTAATTCTAAATTATTCGAATTTCAACAAATTAGGTTGTATAATTAACAAGGCTAGGCATTCAAAATTGTTAAACATATACTGTAGGTCAATAAAAAATTCAAGATTTATCAACAAGAATCGCAAATATTTAGTTTAACATCTTAAATTTACAAACTTTTGCGTTCGAAAAACTAAAACCTCCGAAAAGTCATAGTTAGGCTTCGAATTTGGGAATTCTGGGTTCGGCCGAAAAATACTAATTTTTGTCAAAATTTTAGAATGCATTTTACATGCGGAATTGACACAAAAATCACTCAATTTGGATGAGTAACGAAGAAACTGCCGAAAAACTGCGTACATATAATTAAATAAACGCAATTTGCAATTAATTAACAATTACGAAAATTAATCACCCCTTTTAATTCTTTGCAAATTTGTAATATTTAACCATGTTTATGCAATTTAGATTATGAAAATAATAAGAGGCTCGTGATACCACTGTTAGGTTATGATTCATATGACAAAACATAAATCATGCGGAAAACCATAAAGCCAGGAAAGCATATTATTTACACATAATCATTTAGCATAGTTTAGATGCATACACTTTGTTGCGTGCCCTCCCTAGCTGCGCCCGAACCGAACAAGAACAAGTCTTTAGGACTCCAAGTGTCGTCCCTCCGTAGATAGTCCACAGCACGTCCGGATCCGCCTTAAGCTTGACCAACTAGAATCACCCTTAAGGTAGCTTAGGAATTTCGGCTATTAGGTGCAAGTGTATGACTGATTTTTTTCTTCAAAATCTTATCTTTAGAATACTTCAATTTTGTCTATAAATTATGATCCTAGGCACCTATTTATAGAGGTATGGAAAAGGAACTGGAATCCTACTAGGATACGAATTAATTAAACTAGAATCCTAGTAGAACTCTTATTTAATTAATTTATCCTTTTAGGATTAGGAATTTAATTATATATCGAATCCAGATAGCTTTAGGATTCGTATATGAACACAAACACACACACACGCACGCACAGCAGCCCACGAGGGGCGCCATGCGCGCGCGCGCAGCCCGCGAGCACTCACAGCCCATTGCCACGAGGCCCATACGCTGCCGCAGCCTTGGCGCGCGCTGGGCCTGCCTTGCGGTGGGCCTGGCGCAGCCTTGGCTGGTGCGTTGTGGCGCGCTGGCTTGCTGGGCGATGGCCCGGCTTCGTGCTGGGCCTTCGTCTGGAAGGCCTCGTCCGATGCTAATTCGTACGATACGCTTCTGATTAAATTCCCGATTCCGGAATTTATTTCCGATACGAACAATATTTAATATTTCCGATTCCGGAATTAATTTCCGTTTCGAACAAATATTTAATATTTCCGTTTCCGGAATTATTTTCCGATTCCGATAATATTTCCGATTCTGACAATATTTCCGTTTCCGGCAATATTTCCGATTCCGGTAATATTTCCATTTCCGATAATATTTTCCGACACGTACCATGTTTCCGTTTCCGGCAACATCTACGATTTGGATAATATTTATATTTCCGATACGATCCATATTTCCGTTTAAGGCAATATCATCGTTTCCGGAGTATTCATTTCTTGCTTGTGACGTTCTCAGCTCCCACTGAAACCAAGATCCGTCGATTCCGAATATCCATAGATGGAGTATTTAATGCCATTAAATACTTGATCCGTTTACGTACTATTTGTGTGACCCTACGGGTTCAGTCAAGAGTAAGATGTGGATTAATATTATTAATTCCACTTGAACTGAAGCGGCCTCTAGCTAGGCATTCAGCTCACTTGATCTCACTGAATTATTAACTTGTTAATTAATACTGAACCGCATTTATTAGACTTAATATTATATGCATACTTGGACCAAGAGCATTATTTCCTTCACCACTAGCACAACTTCTCATCACAATACCACCACACCATCCTCCTTGCAACCACCTCAATTCACCTTCATTGTCCTTTTATTATGGTGGTTTGACTTTTATTACCCCATAATCCATTACACTCAATCCAAGCGTGCCCTAAATCATCATCGATCATCACCAACATCAACGACCATCATCATCATCATCATCAAATCGCTGCTCCGATTCGAATCAAAGCCGTCAAACCTCCATCACCATCTTGCTTTAATTGTAATCCGGTGGTTCTAAATTGTTGTCCCAATCATTCAATCGCAGCCATCCGATCATCATTAATCCGTACAACAATTGAGCGCCCAAAAGTCCGGTCGAACCCGATTAAGGTCCGAGCGAACCCAATTCTAGTTTTGGGCGAACACCGTTGAGGTTCGACCGAACATCATACAATCAGTAACTCTAAATTTTCGGTTCGGCCGAACCAATTTACGGGTTCGAACGAACCAAATTACTCTGTTTTCTCTGTTTTGCAGCTGCGAGTATGTCGTTTTGGTGTTGTTGTTGGTTGTGTTGCTAGCTGCAGTAGTAGGTTGTTGCGTGGAATGGTGTTGGTTGTTGCGTGGAATGGTGTTGTGAGAGGGAGTGCTGCGTTGGAAGGCGAGGGAGGAAGGAGATTAAAGATATGGGGTTGCTTGATGTTGTGGTGAAGGATAAGGGAGGTGTGTGGTGGCAGCAGGGCAGCTTGTTGCTCTAGCTTGAAACCGTTGACTTTTTCCTTGACCCGACCTTTGAAGCTTGTATTCCGATCTCAAACATGTACCTACACAACTAAACAAAGAAAGTGAAAGAAACGAGACAAATAAATATAAACAAAGGAAAATAATAATAATAATAATAATAATAATAATAATAATAATAATAATAATAATAATAAAATAGAAATAAAAATATAAAATTAATAACGAACTAAAATAATTAAACTATATAAAACGAATGAAATAAATAAATTACGGAAGTAAGATCTAAAAACTAACAAAAATAGTTAAAAATGATAAACTAAGCTATAAATAATCAAAATAAGAAATTAAGGAAAATAAAGATTAAAAATACTAAAAATAGGATAAAACTACTCAAATTATGCCTAAATCACTATCCTATGAGCGACATAAATGTCACTCATCAAATGCTCCCAAACTTGAGTTTTTGCTCGTCCACGAGCAAAACAAAGAAACACAAAGGGAAATAGGATAGAAAACTTGAGCAAAATGAGTTATTAAAATGCTAATCAACATTGAAAATAGAAATTGAGAAAGAATATACACTAACTCACTGTCGTAGGAATCACGATTGCATTTAAGCACAAGCAACAAGCTCTTTAAACCCCTAAATCGCTCTAGAGGGCGAGTGAGATCTCGCAAGGGTTTCCCACAAGTTTAACCCATAACTCTTATTAAGCACAATTAAGACAATCCCCCCAAAGTCATCTCATCAATTATGGTTCACCAAACAAGGTCGATTCGAACAAACTTTTAATGCATAACCATCATCGAGATGCATCCATGAATTAGGAATATAGGGGATAGACTAATCTAAGGTGCAAGAGAATCACAATCAAAGCATCGAATCATCAATTAAGTTCACTAAGGCATCCAAAAGTCAAAAATTGTTCTAAAATGGATAAATATGACCACAACCACCTAAAATGCACATTGACTCCCCCAAACTTGACTTTTGCTAAGAGAATCTTATATTATAAGATTAAGGAACTTGAGTAATGGGTCTAGAGTCTCGATTCTTGAGCCGCAATGACATTCATCATCACTAGGGAAAACTTTACTTAATAAATCTTCAAGCTCCCACTCAATCATCTAAACTAACCCACTTTCTCAAGGACTTGTGGTATTTACCACTTATTGACTCTTTTTTTTTTCTTTTTGTAAACTTTAATAGGCTTATTATGCCTTGCGGGCTCATTGGCGCCACTTATTGACTCGGACTTGACACTTAGGCTTTCGCCTTGTGGACTCAAATGCACCACTTATTGGACTTAAAACATAAATCACAATCTTTTTGTTCTTTTTACAATCCTTTTAACTCTTAGCATAAGTCATTAGAGGGAATGAAGTGCACCAAAGGGAATTAAGGTAGCAAAGAACATCCAAAAGAGAACAAAATTAACTCTTTTCAAACCAAAGCTTATCATTTAGAATCATCGAAAACTTTTTCAAGTAGAGACTCAAGCAACAAAGATTAAGCTATCCCTCATCGCCCTAACTCACACATGCAAAAATCCAAAGGAAATACCTCTACTCAATTATCCAAAAAGACAAGCAAGGGAATCCACATTATAAATCATCAAGATTCTTCCTTTGGACGAACAAATCATTTTTTGTGCTTTTATTCAATCACTTGATGCTTTTTTTTGGATTTTCTAAACGTTTTTTGATTTTTTTTTTTGTGATTATTTAACAAAATTTTGAAAGAAAAGATAAATAAAAGAAATAAACAAAGAAAATATTTTTGGATTTTGAATTTTATAAAGAAAAAGAAAAAAAGTGAAAAGAAAGAAACAAAAAGAATGAAGTCTCCCCCAAGCTAGCGAAAAGCTATCCCCCCAAGCTAGAATTAAGCATTGTCCTCAGTGCTTGAAACAAATACTCAAGGGAAGGGAGGGGGGGGAAACAAAACACGCATTCAACCAATATGCATAATTCCGCAAATCACAATACACTAGAGAAAGAGAAATGGAGGCAACCAAATCAACATTTTCAACCATCCAACCTCATGCATGCTCCAACAAGTACATGGAGTAATGAAAAGAGGGAAAGGAAGGACACTACCGGATAGTGGGTAAGAGTAAATACCCGCAAATGATCCAATTTCTCCATTTGAAATAAACTTTCTCCAACATCGTGCTTTGCTTTCCTTATGCTATCGAGAATGTGCGCTTATTCCACTTAAGTACCTAAAACGAAAATTGAAAATAAACATAAGTTAGAACAAAAATAAAGAAAATGAAAGCAATTAAGCACGGGTTACTTCCCGAGAAATGCTTATTTAAGGTCCTAAGCATGACCTTTCTAGTAAATAACAAGCTAATGATCGCAAGAGTTTATCATATGCACTAGCACACATTTATGAGATAAAACATATGCAATGACAAGAGGCAATGTGTGCATAAAGTGCATTACAACTCTATGCCAATGAGGAGAAGGATGCCTAAAAGAAGAGGGATCAAAAGAAAAAACAACAAAAGAAGAAAAAGAAGAATCGAAATAAGGAAATGAAAAAGGAATAGGCAAACTCTCCTCAAGAAACTCTTTTTGGTTGGCAACATTACTTTCACCCTCAATTAGAATCGAATTGAGCACTTGAGAACAAAATTGAGCAAAGAGCTCTTCATCACCATCATCGAGGCACTCATTCAAGGAGGAATGAGTAGGAATGTAATCCCCAATACTCAATTCCTCAATGTCATGCGTCATAGGTGGCAAATTAGCCTCAAATTCATCTCTTCTCCATGAAGCATCCCGAATAGATTCATTTAGAAGGTTAGAAACTTCCCCCATGCCTTTTACAAAAGTTTGGGATGCAACCTCAAAGTCCTTAATAAAAGAATCCATTTTAAGGCTTTCTTGGAAATCCAAATGAGCTATAAAAAGACGAAATTCGGACAATGAAATGACCGACTCGTAGTGCAAAGAATCAAGGAACTCATTGTGGAGAAGCTCATGGTGGAGAGATGTGAAATCTTCAAGTGTACTCGATTCTTCATTTTGAGGGATATGGACAGTTGCCATGTTTTAAGGAATTTTCAAAAGAAAAAGAACAAACAAAAACTAAAATTATTCACAAAGACCTAGACTCATCTAACTAACACAAACTAATGCAAACCATAGTCCCCGGCAATGGCGCCATTTTGATCGAGGTAAAAACTAGGTCGTTACTAGTCTCTCCTAATAAAACAAATTACCTAAACTTACCACAAAACACAAGTAAAGCGGTAAGCAAGGGTCGAAATCCACAAGGACTAAGGTGCGCTAATTTATGCTAATCAAACAACAAGCTAAGTCGAAATAGGGTTGGAAAAGTCAACTAACCAACTAAAACAAAACTAACTACCAAAGGACAAACATGGTCAAGGAATGAGATCAAACACCAACAATAATGAAACAAGTATACGAGCAACAATTAAGAATGATGATGCATAAGCAAAGTATGAATGATGCGTTGGTTAGAAATAGATCCCCAAATGACTCCCGCCTTGGATCAATTCTTAGAATAGTCAAATGCGAACTCCCGTCCTACACACAACTACCCTTAGGTCACGGTTAAGCACAAACCAAACAATAGTCAACCTAGGTCACGATCCCTCGATTTTCCTAAAGTCAACTACCCCAAAATCTAAGTCATACACAAGTAGCTAATTTGCATACGACAAAGTTTGAGTGTGCTCAAACAAACAATAATTTAATCATGCAACATCACCAAATTCAAACTCATTTACCAAATCAATCATTGTTAGGTTTTTCACCCAAACCCTAACCAATACACTACTCAATCAACATAAAAACAATAAATTTAAAGACTTTAATAGCTAATAACATGAAACTAAGCAAAACAACAACTAATTTAAAGATTTAATTATAAAACTAAACATGAAACTAATCTAATCAAGAAACATGTAAAACAATAAATAAGACAATAAATGAAGAGAGAAAAGTAAGTAATTCTCATTGATTAATTGACGGAGATATCCAAATCATTAATTCCCATCTTTGAATCATCAAAATCCATCTTCAACCCATTGTTTCTCTCACTTTCTCTCTCCAAAAACTAACTAAAACCCTAAAAATTAGAGACTAAGGCAAAATATGTACATGGTAATGAAGTTCATGACCAAAAATAAGTATTTATACTCAAAGCCTAAAATCAAAATAAAAGAGAAAAAAAATGAAATAATAGTGAAAAACAAAATAAGAAATTAAGTAAAAGAAATAAGAAAATGAAAAAGGAAGAAAAGAAATGAAAAAGAAAAAAGAAGGAAAAAGAAAAGGGAAAAGAGAAAAAGAGATAAAGAAAGAAAAGGAGGAAACCCCCTCAAAACTCCCAGACCCTCGTGATTTTCTTGTCTCCTTCCCCCGCCGCGTCCCCATCATCATCGTTCATCGCCAACATCAACGGCCATCATCATCATCATCAAATCGCTGCTCCGATTCGAATCAAAGCCGTCAAACCTCCATCACCATCTTGCTTTAATTGTAATCCGGTGGTTCTAAATTGTTGTCCCAATCATTCAATCGCAGCCATCCGATCATCATTAATCCGTACAACAATTGAGCGCCCAAAAGTCCGGTCGGACCCGATTAAGGTCCGAGCGAACCCAATTCTAGTTTGGGCGAACACCGTTGAGGTTCGACCGAACCTCATACAATCAGTAACTCTAAATTTTCGGTTCGGCCGAACCAATTACGGGTTCGAACGAACCAAATTACTCTGTTTTCTCTGTTTTGCAGCTGCGAGTATGTCGTTTTGGTGTTGTTGTTGGTTGTGTTGCTAGCTGCAGTAGTAGGTTGTTGCGTGGAATGGTGTTGGTTGTTGCGTGGAATGGTGTTGTGAGAGGGAGTGCTGCGTTGGAAGGCGAGGGAGGAAGGAGATTAAAGATATGGGGTTGCTTGATGTTGTGGTGAAGGATAAGGGAGGTGTGTGGTGGCAGAAGGGCAGCTTGTTGCTCTAGCTTGAAACCGTTGACTTTTTCCTTGACCCGGCCTTTGAAGCTTGTATTCCGATCTCGAACATGTACCTACACAATTAAACAAAGAAAGTGAAAGAAACGAGACAAATAAATATAAAACAAAGGAAAATAATAATAATAATAATAATAATAAAGGAAACAAAGGAACATGTTCGAGGGCTCAAGACATTGGGGCACGGGCAGCTGCCCACATTTTCAGCAGGATCGGGTTCGTCATAGCTAGAGTAGTGGGGGCCCAGATTGTCTCTCGGCTCCCCTCCAACTTCTTGTAGTTCATTTGATCTTTGTAGCTTGTTAAGCTTGTAACGTTATAATAATAATAATAATAATAATAATAATAATAATAATAATAATAATAATAATAATAATAATAATAATAATAATAATAATAATAATAAAAATATAAAATTAATAACGAACTAAAATAATTAAACTATAAGATTATAAAACGAATGAAATAAATAAATTACGGAAGTAAGATCTAAAAACTAACAAAAATAGTTAAAAACGATAAACTAAGCTATAAATAATCAAAATAAGAAATTAAGGAAAATAAAGATTAAAAATACTATAAATAGGATAAAACTACTCAAATTATGCCTAAATCACTATCCTATGAGCGACATAAATGTCACTCACTCATCAGAAACGAAATAACTTCCCTTAAACACGACACAATATACCAAAATTGAGCACTATTAAAATAAACATCACTTTAACAATGCGTTTTGTTGAAAATGTAGCACAAATGAAGGCACGCGTGTTTATCACGTGCAAGCCCATTGCCGGAAAAGCTCAGTGAGTGCCGAAAACTTCCCTTAAAGTGTCTTTCTCAAAAAAAAAAAAAACATTAAGGTGTGATTTTAATAAAAAAAATTATATAAGGTCCTTTCTCGCAAAATTTGGGTTGTAGAAGGTCCTTCTTGGCAAATTTGCCAATAAATTATCAAAAAGAGAACACATGTGATGCGATAGTTTGGTCGGGAGCATCATCGTCAAACGACCTGGCATGGAGATTTGTTATACAGAGCCACAGAGGGAATGAGAGGTTGAAGGAGAGAGATAATCGAGATGAAAAGAGGGGGAGATTGATATTTAATTAATCGATTTAATTAAATTTAGTTAAGTAATACATACCAGTACATAACACTTGCGGTACATTACGGTACATGTCATGCCTAAGAAAATGGAAAATACTAGGAGTTCTAATTACAGATTCAATCTTATTTAACTTTAGCAATATTAATTCAATTATAACAACCCAAATCGAATCTAGCCAACAAATCCAATTATAACAACAAATCGAATCTAGCCGGCAAATCAAAGAGGATACATTCTATCAATCTAAAACAAAAGCTATAGAGAGCATCACTTATGTCGTCGGTCAAGTCACCAGAGAAGGATAAATGTTTGACTAGAGACGCTGGTCAGATCCGTCAGCCTTATTGTGTTGATTCTTCTTTCTCTTTTCTTGTGTGAGTTAGGGTTTGTATTTTGGGTGGAATACATTATGATTCGGTAAGGTGGGTAAGGGATTCTAGGGAAATAGAGTGAAGTTAGAACCCCTTGGTATCAGGTCCTATACCAAAATATCTCAACCAAACAATAATATGGATGGAATGAGTTCTAACTCCATTCCAAATTGCACAACCAAACACCCTTTTAGGGGGCGTTATGTTCACCTTAAAGAAATAAGTTTCAGTTCCAACAATTTCAGATAAGTTCCAATAAGTTCCAACAAGTTCAGATAAGTTAAGATAAGTTTCAATAAATTCAGATAAGTTCCAATAAGTTTCAATAAGCTTCAATAAGTTTCAACATTAATAATATTATTATTTATTTATTTATTTATTTATTTATTTATTATTATTATTATTTATATCATTTATTATTAATTTTTTTTATTATTATTTATTTACTATTATTTATTTACTATTGTTATTATTATTTATTTAATATTTATTATTTCATATTTCATATTTATTACTCCCTCCGTTCCTAAATAAGTGTCACATTTCCTTTTTTGGCGTTCCCTTATAAGTGTCACATTTCTATTTTTGGACACGTACACTTTACCAATATACCCCTTAACTTCCCAACAATTACACCCCATACCTACCTTTTATTAAAATATGTGCCCAAAAAATAATTAAAAAATAATTAAAAAATAATTTTTTTTAGAAAAGGGGAACAGAAAGAAGAGGGAACACGTTCACGGTTCACCCCTCTCTCACGTTCACCCCTCTCTCTCTCCTTCATTTTCATCTTCTCTCTCCTTCCCTCTCCACTCTCTCCCCTTCATTTTCGTTCGTGTTTCTCTTATTTCACCCACAAAATTCAAGACTTTGTTTTAAATGGTGAAATTTGACCATGAAAATTCCAGATCTGAAGTTTTCATGGTCAAATTTGACCTTTTAAACCTCGAATTTGGCTTTGGATTGTTAGGTATGTTGACTTTTTGATAATTTTTTAGTTTATTTTAGTTTAATTACGATTTCTGGGTTTGTTGTTGATAATTTTTGATGATTTGTTGTGATTTTGTTGATTTTATTTATTTGTCTAGGTTTTATGATTTTTTGATTTTTTTTTTATTTTTCCGAATTTAGGGTGGATCTTAGGTTTTTGATGATTTTTTGTTAGTTTTGTTCGAATTTTAGTTGAACCTTTTGATGTTCGATTTTTAGAGTTCGTTTGATTTTTGGTGAATCTGGGTTCGTTCGAGTTTTAGGGTTTGTTCAATTTTTGTTCGATTTTTGATAATTCGAGTTTTAGGGTTTGTTCGATTTTGGGTGAATCTGGGTTTTGTTCGATTTTTTGATAATTCGAGTTTTGTTCAACTTTTTTTTGATGATTTTAGGTTCGTTCGATTTTTGAGATTTTAGTGTTGTTCGAATTTTTTTTGATAAATTAATCCTGGATTTGTTTGAATTTTTTGGTCGATTTTTTGAAATTTTTGGTGATTGGGTTGAGTTTTTTTGGATAATCCGTGGATTATTGCTCTTGTATTTCTATTGGTTGATGTTTTTTTTGGTTGTAATTTGATTGGTTGATTTTGTGGGTAGTGTATTGATGACATGGCAATGTCTTTAATTTTCTGATTTCTCTCTTTTTTCTCACTTTACTTTTTGTACTTTACTCAATTAAACAATTATCTACTTTATCCATTCCAAAAAAAAAACATTCCCAATCATTACCTCTTACACACTTCACAATTTTATTAATTACAGTGCAAAGTCCCAAATGTGACACTTATTTAGGAACGGAGGGGGTATTATTAATTTAATATTTTTTATTTAATATTTTTTATTTAATATTTTTTATTTAATATTTAATATTTAATATTTATTATTTATTATTTATTATTTATTATTTTTTATTTTTTATTTTTTATTTTTTATTTTTTATTTTTATTTTTTATTTTTTATTTTTTATTTTTTATTTTTTATTATTTATTATTTTTATTTATTATTTATTATTTATTATTTATTATTTATTATTTATTATTTATTATTTATTATTTATTATTTATTATTTATTATTTATTATTTATTATTTATTTATTATTTATTATTTATTATTTATTATTTATTATTTATTATTTATTATTTATTATTTATTATTTATTATTTATTATTTATTATTTATTATTTATTATTTATTTTTATTATTTATTATTTATTATTTATTTATTATTTATTATTTTTTATTATTTATTTATTATTTTTATTTTTATTTTTTATTTATTATTTATTACGTAGTGTTTATTATTTATTATTTATTATTTATTATTTATTATTTATTATTTATTATTTATTATTTATTATTTATTATTTATTATTTATTATTTATTATTTATTATTTATTATTTATTATTTATTATTTATTATTTATTATTTATTATTTATTATTTATTATTTATTATTTATTATTTATTATTTATTATTTATTATTTATTATTTATTATTATTATTATTATTATTATTTATTATTTATTATTTATTATTTATTATTTATTATTATTATTTATTATTTATTATTTATTATTTATTATTTATTATTTATTGTTTATTGTTTATTTTTATTTTTTATTATTTATTATTTATTATTTATTATTTATTATTTATTATTTATTATTTATTATTTATTATTTATTATTTATTATTTATTATTTATTATTTATTATTTATTATTTATTATTTATTATTTATTATTTATTATTTATTATTTATTATTTATTATTTATTATTTATTATTTATTATTTATTATTTATTATTTATTGATTATTGATTATTTATTATTTATTGTTTATTGTTTATTGTTTATTGTTTATTGTTTATTGTTTATTGTTTATTGTTTATTGTTTATTGTTTATTGTTTATTGTTTATTGTTTATTGTTTATTGTTTATTGTTTATTGTTTATTGTTTATTGTTAATTGTTTATTGTTAATTATTTATTATTTATTATTCATTATTATTATATATATATATATTACATAAAAAATATTATAAATAAATAAAGTTTAAAATAAATAAAATAATTAAAATAATCACATTTCAAAATAGCATTTAAAAAATTGAAAAAAAAAACGCAAGCATTAAATTTAAGAGAGTCAAAACGGAAGATGTATAAGTCAAATGAAGTCATCAACATATATTCTCTTCTTCCACTATGTCCTATCCAACGCCATATTCTTCTCAATCCCAAGTAGACTCATATCATGCTCAATCACATTCCTCCAAGTTTTCTTAGGTCTTCCCCTACCCCTTGCAATTCTATCACTTTGCCACCCTTCTAGCCTCCTAACCGGGGCATCACTTGATCTTATGCTTACATGCCCAAACAATCTTAAACGATTTCCCATCATCTTAAACTCAATAGGTGCAACCTCTACTTTCTTCCTAATAATTGCATTTCTCAAACGATCTTTTCTTATATGCCCACACATCCAACGTAGCATGCGCATCTCCGCCACATTCATCTTATGCATGTGACATTGTTTCACTGCCCATCGTTCCGTGCCGTATAACGTCGATTGAATTACCCTGCGGTATAATTTTCCCTTCAATTTTTGGGGCATGCCTGGATCACATAGGAACCCCCTGTCACTTTTCCACTTTAACCAACCTGCTTTGATTCTATGAGCCACATTGCCATCCAATTCCCCGTCCTTTTGGATAATAGATCCTAAATAACGGAAATTTCAGAACCTTGGAGAATTTTCTCATCTAAGGTAATCGCCCCTGTCTCTCTAGCATGTACTCCACTAAACTTACACTCCATATATTCCGTCTTATTTCTACTCAGCCTAAAACCCCGAGATTCCAAAGTTTATCTCCATAACTCTAACTTACTTTCCACTACTTCTTTAGTTTCATTAATCAACACAATATCATCTGCAAACATCATGCACCAGGGTACACCATCTTGAATTGACCTCGTTAATTCCTCTATGAATATAGCAAAAAGAAACGGGCTAAGTGCGGAACCTTGATGCACACCAATCGTAATGGGGAATTCTTCGGTATTACCAACACTAGTACGCACACTCGTGCTAACTCCCTCATACATGTCATTGATGATATTAATATACTTCCTCAGAATTCATTTCCTACTTAATACCCACCAAAGAATTTTCCTCGGTACCTTATCATACGCCTTCTCCAAATCAATGAAAACCATATGTAAATCCTTCTTCTTATCTCGATAATTCTCCATTACTTGCCTTATAAGATGGATGGCCTCCATAGTCGATCTCCTAGGCATAAATCCAAACTGGTTCTCCGAAATCTTCACATTTCTCCTTAATCTTCGCTCAATAATATGCTCCCAAAGTTTCATGTTATGACTCATTAGTTTGATTCCTCGATAGTTGGCACAATCCTAGACATCACCCTTGTTCTTGTACAAAGGGATCATAGTATTTTTCCTCCACTCTACTATCATCCTATTACTTCTCCAAATCTTGTTGAAAAGAGTTGTTAACCATACAACCCTCTCTCTCCCAAGCATCTCCTGACCTCGAAGGGATGCCATAGGGCCCCACTGCCCTCTTGCGTCCATCTTTTTCAATGCCATTTCTACTTCTTTCTTTTGAATTCTTAGCATAAAGTCTAGGTTAACCATATCCTGAGGGATATTTGTCTCTCCAATATCGCGCCCTTGATCCCCGTTGAACAAGCTATCGAAGTAGAACTTCCATATATCGTTGATTTTCCTTATTCTCACCAAAACTTTTTAATCCACATCTTTCACACATTTAATCCTCCCGATGTCTCGCTTCTTTCTATCTCTCATTCAAGCAAGTGTATAGATGTCCTTTTCCCCTTCTTTTGTATTCAATCTTGCGTAAAGATCATGATTCACCTTTTCTCTAGCCTCTCTTACGACCTTCTTTGCTTCCCTTTTAGCCTCATTGTTCTTCTCATAGTTCTCATCACTTCTACATTTTCCCAACTCTTTATAGCATTCTCGTTTGCTCTTTATAACTTGTTGCACATCTTCGTTCCACCAAGATGTGTCCTTACTTGGTGGCATGATTCCTTTAGATTTCCCCGTGACCTCTGTTTATGCCAAAATTCGTCTAGGGGCGACACTTGGCTTGGGTCGACACTAACTAAGTAAAGAATGCAAAAAACGATAAAGATAGAGACGACAAAAGGAGATGTTGACGCGGAAAACCCAGGAATAAGGTAAAAAACCGCGGATAGCTATGAGGCTATCAAACCACTAAGTATCCTAAAAAAATGACTAAGTAAATAAATGAGCTTTGTAAAAGAAATAAACGAGTACAATGATTTCTTTAATGGCTAAAATACAGTTCTCTTGTATTGCTTGAATGCTTGAGTTAACTTGTCCCCTGATGATGGTCGTCCCTGGTTTATGTAGCTTGAGTCCAACGGTCCAGTTAGTTGAGAAGATCCCTGAGAAATAGGGGCCAGTTGGTTATCCATTGCTCCACGTTTCCTACTTATCTTCAACAAATCCACGAGATCTTTGGGGACTCCCTTGACTGGCTCAAAGTATTCAGCGACGCCTTAGACCTTGGGCTTTGGGCTTTAGACCTAGCCCACTCTTCCGATCTCTCGTCCTCCGTCGCTTGTCGCATGTATGTCGTCGCTTGACTCTACGTCCGACCTGTTCACCCGACGCGTCGAAACCTGTGACATGACAAGTACCTGTTCGACACGACATGATCAAACGTCAAAAACGGTTATGTCGTCAGTCCAAAAAGTCGGATAAAAGTTTTCCCCCAATTGTGATTTTGCGGGGTCTTGCGAAGCAAAATAACAATTTAAATTTCAAAAAGAAACTGCTTCAACTGCCTCGATCGTGGGGAACCGCTACAAATTAAAGGCAAATAAATTGAGATCAGTGCATGCAATAATTGTTCACAGAAAAACTTCAAAAAAATTTCAGATCCGAAAATTGGAGAGAGAAAGAGAGAGAAAAAGAGAAGTGGAATCGTTTCCTTGCTTGATTTCACCCGTACTCAGGTAAATTTCGATTACTTCTTTCGTTTTTCCTATTGAATTCTTTAGAAAAAATGGTTAGATCTAAGTCTGTGGCGGCCAAAGAGAAGGAGGAAGCTGGGTCTAGCCGGGTTAAATCACTTAATCCGTTTTATTCCACTGTTGAGAGTCTAGAAGCGTTTATTAAGCTTGCTGGTTTGCCGCCGTCGGCGGAGGTTGTACTTCCGGGTCCGGAGGATGAGGCCCTTCATTGCCCCGAAGGATATGTGGTTCTGTATGAGTACCCGTTTACAATTGGTTTGAAGTTTCCTTTTATACCTCTGGCTAGATTTTTCATTGAGGTGCTCTACTTGAGCCCAGGTCAACTGATGCCTCAGATCTGGCGCATTTTCACTGTCGTACAGAGAGTTACTTCGGACTGGCGGGTACCATTCGATCTGGCCGACCTATTGTATACCTATGACCTAGGGTTGAAAGAATGTTTTCGCTACACCTTGGTTACGAGGAAGGCGATGAAGAATTTGGGCATCGGTTTGAGTGTAAACGATAGAGGCTGGCAGAGCCGTTTTGTTTTTGTGAATAAGGATTCTCTTGGAGATGTGGGGAATTTCTTGGTCGAAGGGTGGACGACGGAAGGTAATTCTATTTTTGATTTTGGTTTTTGTTATTTTACTGAACGTTGCCTTAGTTGGCGTTGTTTTGAAGTTGTCAAGACGTTGTTGGCTGAACTGAACTCGGATTCTTATGAGAAGACTCTCAAATTCTTGGGCTACTCTGTCGACGAGAGATCGTTTCGTCGTGATCGCTTAGAAGGTCAGGAAGGTGAGCGGGTAGACGACGTCGTCGAGGAAGAGGTCGAGGAGTCGGATTGTTTGACTCGTCGACGAAAGAGTTTGGGTTTGCTTGAGGACGTTGTTGCGAATTCGTCGTCTGACGAGGCTAAAGCGGATTCTGAAGGTGAAATGGCTGACACTTCAGGTATGGTTTCGTGTTTCTAGTTTGTGACGTGTTTTGGTTTTGGTTGGTATCTTTGAGAAACGATATGTGGTTTGTGCAGAGAATACCTTGTCGTCCAAACATGTGGCTAGAATGTCTCAGACTGAGGTGATGGAACGTGCTAGGAAACGACTGAGGTCTTCTACTTCTTCTGATGTGCAACAGCTGTTGTCGCACGTTGTGAGGGGGTCGAAAAAGCACGAGGCTAATGCGTGACCTCGTCCCTCGTGGGTGTGACGTTTCTTTTTGTCAAATCAAGTGTTATTGGATTTCCTGTGAGTTTACACCCAATTGACTAGTAATATAGGAGTCGCCATTCAGTTTTTAACGATGATGAGAAAAACTGACAAAACCCGGTTATCGTGACATAAAGGGAGTGCAATTATGTTTGACCACGACGGCCGTAGGTTCCCTTGTGATCCCTGGTGTGGGGATCTCTCAACATACACCCGCAAGGTAGAGATTGAGGGTTCGGGGGACTGTAACTACCGAGAGGAGTACTCGCTCTTCGATAACTCCAGAGGCAGGATATCCTTACTAGCTCAGCATAAATAATTGAAGGGACATGCGTTAACTATTGAACTAATCTGAGTTGATTTTAACAATATGCAACATATAATACTAGATTGATCGCGATTATCTGATTTAGATTGTTTTAAGGGACCTAGCATGATAATCCAATTTCCCAACATATTATCTTTATTAGGCGTGATAGAACAATCAGATTTGATTAGTTTAACAGTTCATAAAAGGGCGAGGAAAGCAATTAAATCATGCGAAGGGGCACATTACGACGCACCCTTGAGAGGTGCGTCACGGTTCTCAGAAAACTAACCACTTTGACTTTGCTATTTCTCCTTTTATTTAACGAATCTCAAATTATGGGACAGGATACGTTCTGTTCGATTTTTGGATCGATTGCGACAGAACGCGGGATCAATTTCGCAGCGTGAGGCTTAGGCTTAGGGGTTGGAGTCAATACTCAGAATATGAATTGTGTCTGTCTTTCACGTCGAATTTGGGGCTATATTTATAGAAAAGAGTTCGTGGGAAGATAGAATTTTAGAGCTCTAATCCACGAAGAATTAGGAAAGAACACGTCCCAGGTAATTTCAGCGCCCAGGGCTGGGCGCCGAAGATTTCGGCGCCCAGAGCCAGGCGTTGAAAATAGGGTCTGGGATGTTTTCTTTGTCAGATTCGGACTCTTAGAATCCGGAGTGTTTGAGACTTATTCGAGTCTTTTAGCGCGTATTACTTTATGACGGAATGCGTCTGGGCCCGTTACGAACTCTAGGCTCGTTAGGATTTTAATTAATACGTAACTCTTATTTTCGAATCATATTGGGAGTAGGATTCCTCTTGTAATTTCTATCTCATCTAGGATTTATGTTGGAGTGCAACACCTAACTCTGACAGGTTTCTATCTTTTATGACTTGCCACTTTTAACAACTACCCATTACAGCAGTTACTATTTTTAGCAGGTTTCCATAAATAGCAGGTTTCTATAAATAGCAGGTTTTGGGTGAAATAAAAAGGGTGATTTAGATTCGTTATTTTATAGGAGATGCGTTGCCAAGTGGAGATTTATGTTCTCATCATCGAACCTTCCCTTTCGGGAATGGGGACAAAAGTAGGTGTCTACAGTTAGCCCCCACTTTAACTAAGTCTTGGGATGAGACGATGGTCAAAGTACTAGACGGAGTGCGTCACACAAGCCATGGTGTAGGTGACTTGTTTTGCGAGGGTCTCACGAGCCTCCGAGTGATAAAATTTGACTTAAGGGTCATCACTTGAAGTGTCGACATATCCCTCACGTGTCATTGGGATTTGTCAACGGATAGTATTGAAACTCCCTCACTTTGTCATTGGAAGTATCTAAAGAGGCGTAGGAACTCCCTCACTTTGTCATTGGGAGTACCTACAGATGTTTTCGAAATCAAAGCTATAAAGTGTAATTGGGCCTGGCCAGGCCCAATCACGAGGTAAAAATGTTTTTAAAGATTCTCATTTTCAGGGTCAGCTAAACGAGAAAACCCCCTTGTTTTTATGGGACGTAAAACGAAGAAAAAAATCCATCACATCGTTCTTTTTTGGAAAAACGGAAAACCAATCCTTTAATTTTTGGAAAAAAAAGGAAAACTACTCACATCGTTCTTTTTTGGAAAAACGGAAAACCAATCCTTTAAAAAAAAGGGAAACTACTCACATCGTTCTTTTTTGGAAAAAACGGAAAACCAATCCTTAAAAAAAGGGAAAACTACTCACATCGTTCTTTTTTGGAAAAACGGAAAACCAATCCTTTTAAAAAAAAGGAAAACTACTCACATCGTTCTTTTTTGGAAAAACAGAAAACCAATCCTTTAAAAAAAAGGGAAAACTACTCACATCGTTCTTTTTTTTTTGGAAAAACGAAAAACCAATCCTTTAAAAAAAGGGAAAACCACTCACATCGTTCTTTTTTGGAAAAACGGAAAACCAATCCTTTAAAAAAAGGGAAAACTACTCACATCGTTCTTTTTTGGAAAAACGGAAAACCAATCCTTTAAAAAAAGGGAAAACTACTCACATCGTTCTTTTTTGGAAAAACGGAAAACCAATCCTTTTTAAAAAAAAGGGAAAACCAGAAAAAGTTATTGCTGCAGCAACTAAGGACCTGCGCGGTTAGTGACGCATACCCCGCCGGCTAAAGATGGCGAGCCTAATTTGGGAAAACTACAATTTCTTTTATTCATTCTTGCAAGAGCGAATTCTTTCGAGGGATGCTCGGACTAAGTTGTAACCTGAATGTGGGTTGACAACGGCTTAGACGGACCTTTGTCTTGTGGTCATCTTTTTTCATGGTTTTGAGCTAGTCTTTGCGGCTCAATTTTGCCACCACTCGGTCTTTGATCAGAGGACCATGTACCAGTATCGACGGCGACCTTTATTCTGAGGTCGAAATCCGTTTTTTTTCTTTTGAGATTATCCAAACATGGGACTGTGTATAGCGTAGTCCGGGAACATGATTTTAACTTTGCACACTCTTTGTTGGAGTATATATTTTCTTTCGAGCCCCCAAGCACTCGGGCTTGACAGTCATTTCTTGCCAAGAGAGGTACGTATTTTATAACGTCCTTTAATCATGTTTGGGGTCGTGCTCGTATGTGCGAGTGACCTTTATAGTGGTATGCTATTTTGACGATGTCGTGGAGTGCGACTTCAGTTTCCGGGCGACAAAGTTTATTTTCCAATAATATCCGGTTTAGCTTGGCCCGGATTAATCTTTTGACAAACAAACATTTTTCATTTTGAGAAACCAACGACTTAACAATATTTTTTTGGTGTTTCGAAGAATGACCTTGATATTTATTTTGCTCATATTTGCTTTGAAAAGTGTACACATATATTCCTTGAGACGAGTCTAAGTTTCGACCATGTTTTAACATTCATTTTCACTATTTGGGTGCTAAGGGTGCTTTTGGGCTTGATCTTGATTGCAATAGGGCCTCGTGTCTACCAACACGGTTTTAAGTCCTTTCCTGTTCCGCGTTTTGTGAAATCCGGGCCTTGGGCTGCATTTTCAGCGCCTAAGGCTAGGCGTTAATCATTTCGGCGCCCAGCCGTGGGCGCTGAAAGTCTTTTCCTGGCGATTTTTGGCTTTCGGATTTCTTAGCGCGTTTCCGAATGGGATCAGGATGTCATTTGATGTCTTCAGCTATATATAGGGGGTTAGATACGTCCCTCTTTTCCATCACTCTCAATCTTCTTCTCTCTTGTAGTTGCTTAGCTTTAATTCCTCCTTGCTTTTGTCATGTCGATTCCTCCCTTCTCCCTCCAACGAGCTGTGAGGCGCTGGCTAAGAACCCTTACTCCTACAGAAAAGGCTTTGTTGAAAGAATACCACTTAGAGGAACTTTTAGGCTTACAACAAATTAATATTGACTATAACTTTCTGCATGCTGCCCTGATCTTTTGGGATTCCGATCATCATGTTTTTGTCTTTCGGGGCAATGAAATATGTCCTTTGCGAGACGAATTTGCTGCGATCCTTGGTTATCCTACTAATGCTACTCCCGCCACCCCTGGCACCATTGAAGAGGGTAAAACAACCATAGGGGCTTTCCTAGGACTAGATGCTAACATGCTTGCTGAGTTTGTTTTAGGTGATGAGGTTAATTTGGCAAAGCTTGTAAAACATCACTTTAGGCCCAGTGAAAATATGACCGAACAGAAATTGAACATTCGAGCCCTTGTATTTTGTTTGTTGAATCATTATTTGCTGTCGAATAACAATGCCGTTGGTTGTTGCCGAGACTTTGCTGAGTGCGGATGAGTTGAAGAAGAATGCCAAATCTGAATATTTTAAGGGGAGCCCCCTATTGCTGCAGGTAATCGACCTTTCCTTTGCGCACATATATTTTTTTTATTTTTTTTTTGCTCGTCCTGCCTGGAGCTGAGTTTCAGCGCCCAGGGCTGGGCGTTAGAATTTTCGGCGCCTGGTCCTGGGCGTTGAAACTGCGCCCCAGGTTCCGTTTTCTTATTTTTTGATTTGATCGTACCCGTTTTTTTGCAGATTTGGCTCATGGAACGACTTAGGCTTTTAGAAACTCCTGCCGATCCTAAACATTATCGCCCTATAGCCTTGGGTAACCGAAAGTATTTGCACCGAGGCCAGGACGAGGCCGAGTGGGCTTCCTTTTTTACTCATGGTATCTGTTCTATTAAGTGGGTGGTACCGTGGTGGGGTTTGACTACTATGACGGGGGGTTCTGATGTGTCGGTTTATGTTTCTTTATTGGGGCTATCTCGGCACATTTATGTCTTTCCTTACCGAGTCATGCGTCAATACGGCTTAAGGCAGATTATCCCCTTTTCTTATACGGTACCACCTAAAGTAGCGGCCTTTTCACAAGTACGGGTTCAAGCATGGGCTTAGTATTATGATGGTCTCCCGCGTTGGGCCGTGGCTACAAATGGCTTTGTGGGTCTTTCTGAAAACTACAAGTTGTGGATGAGTTCCGATGATAAAGCTGTGAGGACCGAGGCTCGAAATGGGGAGCCGGCTGAGCTTTTGATACCTCGTATTCGGGTTAAGTATGAGGGTCGTGATTCTGCCAATCCTCGCACCCATGGTATTAAGACTGTGAAAGCTCGTCCTGATCGAAAGCGAAAGGAAGTTCCTCCCCGTTCCAGTTCTAGGCCTAAGAAGATGCCTAACATGAAGGGGCCTGCCGTTGCTAAAAGAAATGCAAGCTCTCGCGGAGATCGTCTCCGGAACAATGTATGGGTTAGGAAAGCTCAGCCGCTAGTAGAACCAGTGACTAATCCAGTTGATGTTGATAATCCTTCCCCCACCATTGTTTGTGCCCTTGAGGCTGAGCAGGCTATAACTGTTCAAACTAAGAATGTTTCTGAGGCCTTGGCATCTTTGGAAGTTAGTGTCCCGGAACCGGTTCTTATGGAGATTGATATAGGGGCAGCGCAGAAACCTGTGGGGGTGGACCCCGCGAACATTGCCCTCTACAAGACTTTATTTGATGATCCGGAAGAACTAGAGTAGTGTAGTTCTTGCTAGGGTGTAGGTGCCCTTTATTTATTTCAGTTGTGTTTGTTTTTCATTCCTTAGCACTTTTGTTTTCCTTCTTATCATTTTTTAATAAAGGCGTATTTTATTTTTACTTCTTTTTTGCTTCTCCATTTTCTTCATTATATATGTCTAACACTTTTGCACAACGTATATATATTTTTTATTTGATTGGACCGAATCCATAAATAGGATTGCCTACGTATCTTTGTTAAATATTTTAGAATCAGGTCGCGCGTAGTTCTAGCTAGAATAAATTCTAGGATGCCGGATTTTAATAGATATGCCATGAGGTGGAAACATATTATTTAATCGGTAAAATGAGTGAAGTATTATCATTATTTTAGTCTGCTGTTTTTTGCTGTAAGCCGCGTATCTGTACATAAAAATGAAATTCCATGTGTTTTTTGTACGACTATTTTTTGGTACGCATATCTAGATACGTGCTGTACCCCCCAAGTGTTCGTTATTTTTCCGTTATGTGCGGATAAAATGACGAGCACTTCTGAAAAGTTTAGGCAGGCAGAGAGTTTCGACGCCCAGGCTGGGCGTCAAAGATTTCGGCGCCCAGCCCTGGGCGCTGAAAATGATTTCTGGGCGGTCCTTTCGACGCTTTGCTTCACATGTTCTTGCATTTATTTCTTTTCTCTTTGTTTTGTGTTTTACTTTTTTACTCGTATTAAAAATCAATTTTGACGCTATTTCGGAGGCCTTTTTGACTGTTAGCGTGAGACGCATTTTTGTCCGGATTAATTTTTTTTATTCGTGACTCGAAACGGTTTCGAGTGTGGGGTTAGTGTGTGGAAGGTGTGAAGATCTTTGTATAGGCTTTTGAGTGGTCTGAGGCGTGGGGTGGGAATGATGGTGTTCTATTTTATGGATGTATTTTTTTTTGAGCAACATTTTGAATTTGATTTTCTTTTTTGATTTCTTTGGGTTGCATGGGTTAGACCCTTATGTTGTGGCAATATGATAGTATGGCTTATTTTGGGATCTTTATTTTTTTGAGTTTCGATGTCACGATTCAAGACCGAGTGGGCCTTGTTTATTGGGCCTAGAGTGGGCCGCCTCTTTGTTTTTGTATTTGCAAGTACGTTTGGTGCTTATTTAGTGTTAGAATAAAAGTTTTTTAGGAGAAATCTTACGCCTTTATTAATTTGGAAAGTAAGGAAAACACTGAAACAAAGTTAACCTATATTCTAAGGGGTCTTAGGACCATCTAAAGCCTTTATTTTTTTCCATCAATCTAAAGAATTACCAGGCGCTTTTTTTACTAAGGTGCTCTCCATGGCTCAAGCCTTGGGTTTAGTCTCGTAAAACTTTGGTCTTCCGCCGGTACTCATCTTGAATTCTATCCCTTTTGTGTTGGCCCACTGACATGTCTTCACCCATCCGTTCTCGGCCTCTTCTAGTGTTGATGCAGGAGAGATTAACCGGGTTGGATCGAAACCTTCATCTTATGAAGCTAGGGTAGTCATCACAGTCTCGTTCTCCATAGTCCTCGATTCGTTAAACAATGTCCATAGAGCCTGGTTGTCCAATATTTCAGCTGTTTTGGTCTTGGTGAGGTGAGGTGCCTCATCCAAGGTATGGCGGTCATGGGAAATTTCAAATCTGGGCCAAGTTTCAGTAAAGAGGTCCTGGCCCGATACTTGAGACAGGTAGACATCTTCAGCATCATCATCCCACACACCGCACACTTCTCTCTCGATTTGATCCATAGGGACCATGGCGAGTTGTGCACCTTGGGGCGTAATATACGCCGTAGGGTCAAAGTTCATATTTTCTGGTTGGTCAAGAGAGATGTGACAAGAACAGAGTGGGCTCTTGTTGTTGTTGGATTTGCCAACGTTGGGGAGAGGTATTATTTCCTATATCATATCCTGGATCGTGTTTTTTAGTCTCCAGCAGTTTTCAGTATCATGCCCATTCCCTTGATGGAACTCGCAGCGAGCGCCCTCCACCCAGTACTTACTTTTGACTGGAGGGTCGGGTGTGGGGCCTATGGGCCTTAGTTTTCCTTAATTGGTTAGCCTTTGGAAAGCTTGTACTAGAGTCGACCCGAGTGGGGCAAACTTCCGATTTTGGGTCCACCCTCCCGGGCTCCTTCGGGTTGGAGTTTCTTTCACAACATGGACCTCTTGTGCTTGGGGCATGGGGCCCCTGTGGTAGGTGCTACTCTTGTATGCAGGCTTGTTTTGTACTGTTGTTGTGAGGTCATCCTCGATCTTCATTCCTACTTCATAAACCCTCTTGAAGGTATCACGGCTCAAGTATCTAAGATGTGGTTTGTAAGTTGGGTCCAGGTTGTCAATGAATTTTTGGACTAATTCGGTTTCGGGAGGCCAAATGACCAGTAATGCAAAATGTTTGGCTTGCGCAGCCACTAAGGATTCGTTTTCCATTTTCAGTTGGTTCATGAGTAGGGTCATTTGGGTCATTTGGTTCTGTAGCTCTTCTATAGACATATTTGAGGGTGCGAATCGAGGTTGGGGAAGCGGAGATCCTTGAAATGAGGGATGACGGACGGAGCTTGGAGTCACTAAACCTGGTGTTGGTGATGTATCTTCGAGACGCACTAACCTTTGATTTTCAGATCGGCACCAAGTGGCAGGTTCAGCCCTATGCATAAGATAAGCTAAAGTTTAGGCCCCAAAGTTTTAATCATTACTTAGTCTAGACTCTTGACTCTCTCTATTGGTTTTTTCGCTCTTTCTTTTGTTGGTACACTTTTTGGTTTTTCTTTTGGTCATTCGTTGGATTTTCGAAACACTTGCCCGTGTGACATTCATAGTTATTGGCATGTTCGGTTTTGGTGCCGAGCATTGTCGTCGTAGGAGGCCTAATCAACGACACAGAGAGTTATTTATTTTTATTCATTTTTTTAGTCGCTTTAAGAATCGAGTGCTTTTCACACGCCCTTGCAGCAATTTTTACGAATAGTTTTTTTTGCTACGTATTTTTTGCGCGGGCACCGAGGCTGCTGCGCCTGACCCAAAGGCCAGGCAGCAACTTCGGCGCCCAGCGTAGGGTGTGAGAAATTTTTGCGCCCAGCCAGGGGCGTTGAAAATGCGTCCCTGGCTGGTTCTCGTCTTTTGTTTGCGTATACTTTTTGTTTATGCGACTTTGACTGTGCGTGTTTGCCTAATAACGTCCTTTACGCGTTGTGCGGCGTTTGTGGGATTCGTTACGGGCCATCCCGAGCGTCGCTTATTTTTGTGGCGATCGTTCGGGTTTGCGGAACACATATTTTGGTATAACTCTTTGGCCAATTGGTTTGTGAATGTTTGGGCAATTTTTAAGGTCGTTGGTTTTCTAACGTTGTTTGTCACACACAATCACATATTTCGCTACACATAACTAACATTACATCATGAGGCAATAATAACATGTCATGTAGTTTATGATAGGCTTCTATGGGTAGTATTTGCGCCTGGCTTGGTACCGCTTCTATCGCAGATCCAACACATGCCCCGGTCGAGGTAGTGCCTTCAACAGACGAATTTCGCCCAAGAGGCCAGTCACGATGTAAGCCAAGGGGGCATGCACCGATGAGAGGGACCTAATGGGCGAGCTATTGGGTTTGGGACGAGTGTACTACTAGCGAAAGTGCCGAGTGGAGAACATTCGAAGCGTATGCACCCCCTGGTTGGCGATGGGTATCCTTAGTCCTAACTCCCTAAGGGAGCCAAGATTCGTTATGCGGTTCTGCCCGTTCACATTAATATGCTGATTTTCAGGTCGTCCCAACTTGATGGGGAAATAAACGCGGGGTAGGATCGTTTCACCCTTCGGCTATTTTGATTACCTACAAGCACGAGTATTTCATTCACTATCCCTAGTGGAGTCGCCACTGTGAGGGGGTCGAAAAAGCACGAGGCTAATGCGTGACCTCGTCCCTCGTGCGTGTGACATTTCTTTTTGTCAAATCAAGTGTAATTGGATTTCCTGTGAGTTTACACCCAATTGACTAGTAATATAGGAGTCGCCATTCAGTTTTTAACGACAATGAGAAAAACTGACAAAACCCGGTTATCGTGACATAAAGGGAGTGCAATTATGTTTGACCACGACGGCCGTAGGTTCCCTTGTGATCCCTGGTGTGGGGATCTCTCAACATACACCCGCAAGGTAGAGATTGAGGGTTCGGGGGACTGTAACTACTGAGAGGAGTACTCGCTCTTTGATAACTCTAGAGGCAGGATATCCTTACTAGCTCAGCATAAATAATTGAAGGGACATGCGTTAACTATTGAACTAATCTGAGTTGATTTTAACAATATGCAACATATAATACTAGATCGATCGCGATTATCTGATTTAGATTGTTTTATGGGACCTAGCATGATAATCCAATTTCCCAACATACTATCTTTATTAGGCGTGATAGAACAATCAGATTTGATTAGTTTAACAGTTCATAAAAGGGCGAGGAAAGCAATTAAATCATGCGAAGGGGCACATTACGACGCACCCTTGAGAGGTGCGTCACGGTTCTCAGAAAACTAACCACTTTGACTTTGCTATTTCTCCTTTTATTTAACGAATCTCAAATTATGGGACAGGATACGTCCTGTTCGATTTTTGGATCGATTGCGACAGAACGCGGGATCAATTTCGCAGCGTGAGGCTTAGGCTTAGGGGTTGGAGTCAATACTCAGAATATGAATTGTGTGTGTCTTTCACGTCGAATTTGGGGCTATATTTATAGAAAAGAGTTCGTGGGAAGATAGAATTTTAGAGCTCTAATCCACGAAGAATTAGGAAAGAACACGTCCCAGGTAATTTCAGCGCCCAGGGCTGGGCGCCGAAGATTTCGGCGCCCAGAGCCAGGCGTTGAAAATAGGGTCTGGGCTGTTTTCTTTGTCAGATTCGGACTCTTAGAATCCGGAGTGTTTGAGACTTATCCGAGTCTTTTAGCGCGTATTACCTTTATGACGGAATGCGTCTGGGCCCGTTACGAACTCTAGGCTTGTTAGGATTTTAATTAATACGTAACTCTTATTTTCGAATCATATTGGGAATAGGATTCCTCTTGTAATTTCTATCTCATCTAGGATTTATGTTGGAGTGCAACACCTAACTCTGACAGGTTTTTATCTTTTATGACTTGCCACTTTTAACAACTACCCATTACGGTAGTTACTATTTTTAGCAGGTTTCCATAAATAGCAGGTTTCTATAAATAGCAGGTTTCGGGTGAAATAAAAAGGGTGATTGAGATTCGTTATTTTATAGGAGATGCGTTGCCAAGTGGAGATTTATGTTCTCATCATCGAACCTTCCCTTTCTGGAATGGGGACAAAAGTAGGTGTCTACACACGTCTTTCTAAAATAGCCGCGTCGCTTGAAACGCCCGTTGTTATAGGTGGCGAAGGGTTTCATCCTATTGCTTCGTCGTCGCCTCCGAGGCCGTTCAAGGTGGTGTCGTCTGCTCTGTCAGTTGGCAAGGATCCTGCAGCGTCGGCTAAGAAGTTGCCCGATGAAACGAAGTCTGCTGCTGATAATATCAGCGCCGTCTTGCCCAAAAACTTCTTGGGAGACGGCGATGCAGCGGTTGTCTGGCCCTATGCTGATCGTTTGATGCTTCCGTCGACGTATAAACGGTATCGTGAGATGACGCCGATGGCTACTGCGACCGATGCTGCTGAATTAAGCTTGAGGGTAAGTTGTGGATTATTCTGTCATGTGTTAGATCATCGTGTGGTGTGTGCTTCGTTCGTCCTTGTGTCTATTTTTTAGCGCGCGTATATCGTCGTGTGTCGCTGATGTGGTGACATCTTTTTTGTTTTTTGCAGGCGTTTCAAGCCATGTTGGCTGCTCGTGAGTACTGTGCGCAGTTGAGCGATGAATTGGCTCTTGCTGGTAAGTCGGTCGCTGCTGCGCATAAGGCGTCGGCGTCGTGGGAGTCCAAGTGGAGGGTGGCTGAAAAGAAGGTAGTTGATATGTCGGAGCTGTTAAGGCAAGGGATGAGCAGGTGAAGGCTAAAGATAGTTAGCAGGCCCGACCCTAGGGGGTAGGCCGGGAGTGCGACTGCCTAGGGCCCAAGCAAAAAGGGGGTCCAAAAAAAAAATTTAGTTATTAGGTTGCTATATTTAGTGCACTGTAAAAGGAAAAAAAATCATAGAAGACCCACAAAATACCACCAAAATATCAGTTACACTTTCCCATGCTAAAATCACGGAACATTTTTCCAAAAACTTCTTCTGCCTGCTCGAATACCTCCCTCTTTTCTATTTTCTGAACTTCTTCCTTCTTTTATTCATCAAATTCTTTGAATTCGTTCAATATTTCCAATAGTTCTTAAATCGAATCAATTAATTGAATAATTGATTCACATTTTCTTCTCCAATTCCCTAGTTCAAACTTTCAATTTTCAAGCTTTCAAATGTGTTTCAAGATATATTGAGGGGGAATTATTCATCAATCCTCAATACTTTTTCCATCTCTTATTTCTGTTGAATCTGTTAGCGGTTGTTTCTATCAAATTTCCTTTTTTATTTATTTATTTTCTCTACTCTCGCGGAACGCGAGGCCGCAGAGGTGGAGAAGGCCGGCGGCGCAACGCGAAGTGGAAGAGGTGACGCGGCAGAGGCGGTGCACTGGTGCGGCATATTCAGGGATTCAATCTGATTTCATCACCGATCTCAGTCAGTCAGTCTCTCAAATTGTACTGTAATTCCAATTAAATTCTTTTAATTTCAGTTCTAATTTTTTTTAATTTCAATTTGTAAATTTTGATGTTGAATTGACAATGATTTTTAGTCATTTTTATTCTAATTGTTAATTTGTTTTCAAAACAATAATTGTTAATCTGTAAACCGTTTCTAATTATTAGATTAACAACAGATTGGAATCGTTTCTAATTATTCTAAATGTTATTCTAATTGTTGACAGTGATTTTTAGTTGTTATTATTCTAACCGTTTCTAATTATTATGATTGTTAATTTGTTTTCAATTCGGATTTCGGAATTTTTGTTATTATGAAAATTCTAATTGTTAATTTGATAAGAGTTTAATGATGGGGAAAATGGGTAATTGTCATTTTTTGGAATAATTGTTTGCAAAACTAAGTTTATTTATTATGTAGTATTAGGTTGACTGTGGAAAAAAAAATTTGGTCTTTTTTTATTAAGGGGGCCCTTTTTTCCAACTTCGCCCAAGGCCCTTAAATTCTCAGGACCGGGCCTGATAGTTAGATCAAGGCCATGAAGAAGGAGGTCGAGGATGCAAAGGAGAAGTTATCTTTGTAGACGACAGAGATGGAAGGGTTGAAGAGTTTATATGACGCTTTGCTGGAGTAGTTTAAGGACTGCGAAGCGCTAGCCATCTGGAGGACTAGGGTGCAAATGATGTACTCGTACCTGATTGGGGAAACGAGCATCTCGCCGGCACAGAAGGAAGTGGATGATTATTTGGATAATGGAGGTACCATAGAGGAGTTGGCGGTGCCGGTGGTGGATGTGCGGGGAGAGGTTGATGATACTGCTAGTACGGGGGTTACTGAGGCCGCCGTCGCCCAATCGGTCGAGGATGCCCCCGTTGCCCAATCGGTCGAGGATGCCCTCGTTGCCCCCGCCATTCAGGAAGAGTAAGGTGTTCCCGTCGCCGCCCCGCAGGAGGAAGAGGAGGGGGAGGCAGCGGTAGCGGTTCCCGTCGCCACTGGTGTGCACTCCGAGCAGATGGATGAAGATCCTGTCCCGCCCTAGGAGTGATTTGCAATAGTTGGTAGGGTTTGAACTTTGCTTTTATTGTGGTTGTTTTTTACTCGTCGTCGATGGCGGCGACGAGGTGTTTGAACAATGTCTGTGTTTTTGTCGCTCGTTGAGGCGGCAGTTTGGATTTCAAAGTCGTGGCCTTTAGAGGTTGCGCATTTTTCTTGTATGCAATTTGTGGGTTTATTTTGCGTGTGTTTTTCAAGTACTTCTTGTGGTAGTGTGATAACTTCTTTGTTTTTCGATGTCGTTGTTGTGTCTAGTGTATTTATATGTCACATAAATAGGTACTCGAAGGACGAAGTTATATGCACATAAAATAGTACCTGCGTTGTCTGTAGTCGTTACGTTTCAGAAGCGATGCGTCGTTGTTAGGATCCATTTAAGTTTAAGGGTCATGACCTTTGGGGGCGACGTCGTCCTTCGCGTCGTTGTCTCCTCTTTTAGGCTTGTGATCTCGTTCGACTGTTATGACATGCAAAACGAACATGGGTCGCTAGGAGAATAGGCCGTTGGTGGTGTCAACGACCCTCCGATGCCTAAGTCAGTAATGGTTATGAAGTGAAAAAATGCGATAAAAAATGAAAAAATGAAAAGATGAAAAGACGATGTAACAGCTGATAAAATTGTAACGACGACGGTTCAAAAGTGATAAAGTTTAAGGTGGGCGACGTTCCAGCTTCGGGGGACCGGCTTTCCGTCTTTGGTGACGAGTCTGTATGCCCCCTTTCCGATGATTTTGTCGAGTAAGTATGGTCCTTCCCAAGCTGGTGCCAATTTACCTGCGTTTAATTTCTTTGTGTTTTGAAACACTTTGCGTAGCACCCAGTCGCCTTCCTTGAACATCTTCACTTTGACGTTTTTGTTGAAGCACTTTGCGACTATCTGTTGTTGTGATGCCATCCTTATCAATGCTGCTTCCCTTAAATCCTCCGTATTGTCGAGGTTCTCACTTAGTTCCATGTCGTTCTGTTCGGCGTCATGAGATCGTACCGTGCACTGGGCAGTTTCACTTCTGGGGGCAGTACCGCTTCGCAACCGTAGACGAGTGAGAAGGGTGTCTGCCCTGTCGCCGTCCTAGGCGTCGTCCTGTTGGCCCATAGGATGCAAGGCAACTCTTCTGCCCACCGTCCCTTCTTGTTGTCTAGGCGCTTCTTCAGCGACCCGATTATCGTCTTGTTGCTAGATTCTGCTTGGCCATTTTCTTGGGGGTATCTTGGCGTCAACGTTTTTAGCTCGATGTTCCACATCTTGCAGAAAGCTCTCGTCTTGTCGCTTATGAACTGCGATCCGTTGTCGCATATGATCTCCGAGGGTACTCCGAACCTGCATATTATGTTAGTCCAAATAAACGAGCATACTTCTTTGTCACTTACTTGTTGGAACGCACCTGCTTCTATCCACTTAGAAAAGTAATCCGTTAGTGCTAACATAAAGACCTTTTATCCTGGGGCGACGGGTAATTTACCAACGATATCCATACCCATTTCATGAAAGGCCAAGGTGTTAAAGTCGGATGTAAAAACTCAGATGGTTTGTGTTTCATACCTGCGTGCCTTTGGCATTTGTCGCACTTGGCGACGTACCTCATGGCGTCTTTGAACAACGTCAGCCAGTAGTATCCATTTCTCTTGATCCTGGTTGATAAGCTTCGTCCTCCCTCATTTCCTCCGCATTCTCCTTCGTGGTATTTCTAGAGAAGTCTTTCCCATTCTGTCTTTTCTGCGCATCGCATCATCATTCCGTTGGATGATTTTTTAAATAACACATCCTGCAAAATAACATATCGTGAAGCTTTAAAAAGAATTTTTCTGGCTTCGAGTATGTCGATGGGAAGGGTTTCGTGCGTTAGGTAGTCGAGAATGGGTTTGGTCCAGCTGTCTGTGTTTGTGGTTGATAGGACGAGGCTGGCGTTTTGTGGGATTTCTTTATCTATAGTAGGCGACAATAGGTGTACTAAGGGTATGGTTGAGAATGGTGATTTTCTGAGTGCGGATCCTAGGTTGGCAAGTGCGTCGGCCTGTGTGTTTTGGTCTCGTGGTACTTGTCTGATGGAAAAAGGTTTGAATTTTGTAGTTAGGTTTTTGGCTTTTTCGAGGTACAAGGTCATTTTGAGGTCTTTGGCTTCCTAGTGGCCATTGATTTGATTGACGATCAGTTGTGAGTCATTGAAGATGTCGAGTCCACTTGCTCCTAATTTTTCAGCTAATGTCATTCCGGCGATCAGTGCCTCGTACTCTGCCTCGTTGTTCGTTGCTTTGAAGTCGCAGCAAATGGCCTATGCTATCATGTCCCCTTGTGGTGATTTCAGCTTGACGCCTAATCCCGCACCTCGAAAGTTAGAAGATCTATCGACGAAAAGTGTCCATGTTCCGCCTATGCTGTTGATGTGTTTGACCTCGCCGTCTGCTATTTTCTCCAAGTCGGGGCTGAAGTCGGCCACAAAATCTGCTAGGGCCTGCGACTTTACAGCCGTCCTGGGTTGGTATTTGATGTCGAATCCTCCCAGTGCCATTGTCCATTTTTCCATTCGACTTGTGAGTTCTGGTCTACGCATCACAGACTTATTTGGATAATTAGTCATCACCACTATTTGGTGAGTTTCAAAATAGTGCCTTAGCTTTTTTGCAGTAATGAAGAGTGCTAAAACAAGTTTTTCAAGAGAGGAATACCTGGTTTCCGCCTCTAATAGAGACTTACTGATGTAGTAAATGGGCAATTGTTGTGTCTCGTCTTCTCGGGCTAGCACCGCGCTGACTTCTTCTTCCTTGGGCTTGGACAGGAGGGGTGGCGACATCAAATACTTATTAAGATTTTGTAAAGATTTTTCATGGTCGTCAGACCAATGAAAACCTTTATTTTTTCGCAAGACGTCGTAGAATAGACGGCACTTGTCTAACGACCTAGAGATGAAACGGTTTAATGCCTCCACTCTTCCTGTTAAGCGCTATACCTCTTTTATGTTTCTGGGAGATTGGATGTTGATGATCGCACACACTTGGTCGGGACTCGCCTCGATTCCTCGTTGGGTGACGATGTAGCCCAAGAATTTTCCTACGGACACTCCAAAAGAACATTTAGTTGGGTTAAGTTTCATACAGTATTTCCTTAATATGTCGAAGGACTATCGCAGGTGCTCCACGTGGTCGTCCTATTTCTTTGATTTCACCAACATGTCGTCGATGTAGACCTCCATCGTGTCTCCGAGTTGGTCCTTGAACATCTTGTTAACTAGTCGTTGGTACGTCGCACCTGCATTTTTAAGACCAAAAGACATAACTTTGTAACAATAAATTCCTCTATCTGTTACACAAGATGTTTTTTCTTGATCCTCCGGGTGCATGAGGATCTGGTTGTATCCCGAGTAGGCATCCATGAAAGTGAGTAACTTGTGACCGGCGGTGGCATCGACCATGGCGTCTATGTGCGGCAGAGGGAATGGATCTTTGGGGCAAGCTTTGTTGATGTCCGTGAAGTCGATGCAGACTCTCCATTTCCCATTCTTTTTGCTGACGACGACGACATTTGCTAACCAGTCTAGATACTTAACTTCCCTGATTTTCCCCGAATCTATCAATTTCTGAACCTCTTCGTCTATGATCTTATTCCTTTCAGGTGCGAACTTTCGTCGTTTCTGTTTTACCGGTTTGAAGTTGGGGTCGACGTTGAGCTTATGGGTGATGACGTCCGGGCTAATTCCTGTCATATCCTCATGCGACCAGGCGAAGCAGTCCAAGTTTTCTCTTAGGAACGCTATTATCTGACTTCTGATATTGTCAGGCAGTGACGCTCCGATCCTTATGACTTGGTCTGGCTTTGTCGGGTTTAGTACGATTTCATCGATCTGTTGGTCGTCCGGTTCATCTGCTGTCGACCCTGGCTGTAATTGCTAGATGGATGATTTGGATGGTTTCAGCGCGGTTTCGTAGCATCTCTTTGCGTCCCTTTGATGTCCTTTGATCTCCATGATACCCCATTTGGTTGGGAACTTAATTGACTGGTGGTATATTGATGGTACTGCTTTCATTTTGTGGATCCACGGTCGCCCTAGGATGACGTTGTATGATGATGGGCAATCGACGACGTTGAACTTGGTCATGATGTTGACACCTTATGCGTATGTGGGCAATGATATCTCTCCGACTGTTCGCAGCGACTCTCCATTGAACCCTACCAAGAATATCGACCTCCTGACAATGTTCTTTTCCTCGAGCTCCATTTCCTGTAGGGCCTCCAAGAACAGTACGTTTGCCGAGCTGCCGTTGTCGATCAATATCCTTTTGATTAGAGCGTTGCCTATTGGGAGCGATATTACCAATCCATCATGGTGTTCCTACTGTGCGTCCACTGAATCTGAGTCGTCGAAGGTAATTGACATTGCTGCTAGGGATTTGTCGAGTTCGATCTCATCCTCGGTCTGCCGGTCTTTGACGGCTCTAGATTCTCCCTTGTTAATCTTTTTGGCTGAAGAAGAAGTTAGTCCACAAATATCTGAACCACCAGAAATAACGTTTACCACTTTGTTAAATTTGGGCGGGGCCGGTCGGTCGCTGCTCGACGCTGGGTTGGGCTGGGCGGGTTTCTCCTTGTTGTATGTCTCCTTCCCTTTGTCGCTCAGCAGCTCCTTCAGGTGCCCTCGTTTTGGAAGATATGTAACCTCCTTTTTAAGGGAGATGCACTCCTCTGTTTTGTGGCCGTTGTCGCGGTGGAACTCGCACCATTTGCTCATGTCTTTCATGGAATCCGGTCTGTCGCTCTTTCTAGGACACCTGACTGTTCCACCTACATATTGAAGGGCGTTGACGACGCCTCCGATGTCGACGTTGAAGCCATATTCGGAGATGTCGGGGTGATCGGCCCATTCATTCCTGTAAACATTGTTAGTATCATTATATTGATTGACATTTTGTACCTAGTTTAGGCGATTGTGAAGGAAATAATGTCCTTGGTCCAAGTATGCATTCAATGTTAAGTCTAATAAATGCGGGTCAGTATTAATTAATTATGCAAGTTAATAATTCAGTGAGATCAAGTGAACTGTATGCCTAGCTAGAGGCCGCTTCAGTTCAAGTGGAATTAATAATATAAATCCACAGCTTACTCTTGACTGAACCCGTAGGGTCACACAAATAGTACGTGAACGGATCAAGTATTTAAGTGAATTAAATACTCCATTTATGGTTATTCGGAATCGACGGATCTCGGTTCTAGTGGGAGCTGAAATCGTCAAAAGGCAAATTATGAATACTCCGGAAACAATGATATTGCCGGAAACGGAAATATGGATCGTATCAGAAATATAAATATTATCCAAGTCGTAGATGTTGCCGGAAACGGAAACATGGTACGTATCGGAAATGGAAATATTGTCGGAAACGGAAATATTGCCGGAATCGGAAATATTATTGGAATCGGAAATATTAAATATTTGATCGAAACGGAAATTAATTCCGGAATCGGAAATATTAAATATTGTTCGAATCGGAAATGAATTCCGGAATCGGAAAATAAATCGGAAGCGCGATGTACGAAATAAACATCGGACGAGCTTGCTAGACGCAAGGCCCAACACGAAGCTAGGCCCGCGCCTAGCGAAGCCCGCGCAAGCACGACAGGCGAGCAGCAGCCCGCCAAGCAAGCAAGGCCCAGCCGAGCAATGAAGCAAGGTCAGGCCCGGCAAGCAAGGCAAGGCCAGCAAGTAGGGGTGTTCAAAAATACCCGACCAGCATTACCCGACCCGCTGACCCGCTGACCCGGTACAAATTATGCGGGTAATTTGCTGATTTTTTAGAAATAAATGGGCCGGGTACCCGCATGCCCGTTAGAACAAAAAAAATTCCAAAAATTATGCGTCAGCTTTAGACTTTACTCTTTAGGAATTCGGAGTTTAGGGTTTCTCAAACAGACAAACACTCTCCGCCGTTCGCCTCTCATTCGCTGGCTCTCTCACCCTTACCCCCTGTGGCTCTCTCGTAGTCTCGCTCACTCTCTTAGGCAGCATACCAGCAGGCTAATTGTCCATCGTCAATTCACCGCCAGTCCACCACCAGTCCACCGCCAGTGCACCGTCGCAACAATTCTCCGGCCAACAATCAAGATTCTAGGTAATTTTTTGGTATTATGACACCCAATAAATTCGACAATGTTTACTTCCAAAACTTGCCAAAAGGTTGGGGAATCTTGGCTTCGGATCGGGTCTTGTATACCGACTCGAGAACGAAACTGTTCGTCGAATTTTATGCCCGTGATCAGAATGCATTTTTCAGTTATTTTGCGAAAGCAATGGAGCAATTGAGCCTTGTTGGTGTTAAAACTGGGCGACATGGCGAGATTAGGCGCAGGTGTGATGCCTTCAACAATTAAAATCGAAAAAAAAAACCAAAAAAAGAGTTTAGATGAGTTAGCAGTATTACAGATTTTGCAATAAATTATTGCATTTTTTGAGGGTAATTTCTTAGATTTTTAATCTGTTATTTGATTCTTGGTTGCGTTTAATTATAAATTTTGTAATGTACTCAAAATCTAAAAGGGCAGTAGTTTTATAATTGTTGATCACTCTTCAAATTTGGTCCACTTAATTTATAGGTTCACTAAATTAATCTACCATTTAATTTGGATTTCATATATGAGCAATTGAACAACTATTAGGAATCACGATATTGTGTGGTCTCTGCAAAATTGACAAGAACAACAACATACAAATTTTTATGTTACTAATTTAAATGAATATGAATTTATGATACAGACTGCAAAATAAGTATGCGATTTGTTAATAATAAAATAAGCCGGGTACCCATGACCCGACCCGGGATAACAGGGTACCTGTCTACCGGGGACCCGGTTATCCCGAGTCGGGTCATGGGCCGACAAAACAACTACCTGCAATTCCGAGTACCCGCATTTACGGTACCCGTTTAGCCGGGTACCCGGTAATGAACACCCCTGCCAGCAAGCTGGCGCGCCCTTCGTGGGCTGCGTACCAGCGCTGCTGGGCCGAGCCAACCCACCGTGCGCGGGCAGCACCCCTTGCGGGCTGTTCGTGCGTGTTGTTGTTTTCGTGCATGTTTCGAATCCTTAGGCATTTAGGATTTATCCGATTAGACTATTTTCCTGAAACTACTAGAATTAGTTGTTAAGCTAAACACTAAAATTAATAGATTTAATTTAAGTCTAATTCTAATTGAATTAGATAAATTGAATTCTAGTATGTTTTTAGTTCCGATAAACCTACCCTATAAATAGGTGATGGAAATCACAATTTATATACATCAATTCAAAGTATTCATATAGTTTTAAGTTAAAAACTAAGCTTAATAATTTGCCAAATAATTAAGTACGAATAACATAATACCTTAGGCTAAATTTTAGTTAATTGAATCTAAGGCGGATCCGAACGTGCTGTAGACTATCTACGAAGGGACTACACTTGGAGTCCTAAACTTGTTCTTGTTCGGTTCGGGAGCAGCTGGGGAAGGCACGCTACACATGTATGTATCCTAAATTATGCTAATTGGTTATGTGGCAATTAATTTGGATTCGCGGCTTTATGGTTTTTCCGCATGAAATATATGTTTTATATTTGTCATAACCTATCGGTGGTATCACGAGCCTCTAATTAATTCCATAATCAATTATAGTTAGCATTGTTAAATTTTATAAATTTGAAATGAATTAAAGGGGTGATTAAGTTCGATTTTTGTATTTAATTGCAAATTCGTGCGATTATTTAATTATATGTTCGCAGGATTTTCGGCAGTTTAGTCAATAATGGTCGGAATCTTATAGGGTCGGATTCTTATAGGGTCGGATTTTCGGAAGTTTAGTCAATAATGGTCGGATTTTCGGCAGTTTAGTCAATAATGGTCGTGCGATTATTTAATTATATGTTCGCAGGATTTAATTATATGTTCGCAGGATTATTTTTATAGGGAATTTCGCATGTAAACGGCGTTTTAAAATTTTGACTAAAATCACAGATTTGATGTCGAACCCAGAATTCCCAAATTCGAAGCTTTATCGGAGGTTTTAGTTTTTCGAACGCAGAATTTATAATTTTTGGATGTTAAAATTAAATATTTGCGATTCTTGTTTGTAAATCTTGAATCTATGATTGACCTACTGTATATGTTTAACAATTTTAATGCCTAAGCTTGTTAATTATACAAACTAATTTGTAATTGTAATTAATTTGTTGAAATTCGAATTATTTAGAATTTGATTTGACTTTCATGATTAATTAGCAATTTAATTAGGAACCCATGATTAAAAACCACCATGAAATTTGTTAAAATTGAAAAGTTTTAAAATTTTATGACCTAGATTTGAATCCATATAATCGGAAATTAATCTGAATAATAAATTTTCGATTTTTCGCCCAAAATTTATGAAATTAATATGATTTATTAATTCGTCGATAAATTTAATAATAAAAGTTTTAATTTTTATGAAACCCGTTCACGAATCTTGCACGCACGAAGCAATGGACGCTAAGTGTTACCCTTAAGGGGTGTTGTATAGTGCGGGCATGCGACGACGAGCAAGGGAGCTCGTCGCCCATGCAGTATGATGCAGCGAGCAAGGGACGTGGCACATGCGCGCAAGGTAGCAGCCCTGCCATGCGCTATGTGCTGCGAGCAGTGGGTGGGTGGGGCGAGAAGCAAGGCAGCAAGCAAGACGAGGCCGCGCGCACGGACAACGAGAGCTGGCTCGACCAGCGAGCGCTGCTCCGCACCAGCGAGCGCTGCCTCGCCCAGCGAGCGCTGCCTCGCCCAGCGAGGGATGCCTCGCCACAGTGAGCGAGCTGCTGCGCGCAAGCGTGGCTTGCTCGGCTTGTTGCGTTTGCGCATGGCTGCTCGTTCCTTGCTATACGATCATTCGAGTGGCATCCCATGGGGAGTTGCTACTACGTGGACTCGACGAGGCATGGGCGCGAGCCCATGGCCTTGTCTTGACCCGATTGGTTCATTTTAATTTTGATTTTTCGGTTGAAAAACGATTTTAATTAAATTTAAATTTGTAATTTAATTTTTTCTTGAAATTTTATTTTGAATAATTTAATTATTATAAATTTTATTTATACTAATTATTTTACTAAAATTAAAACCTTGATTAAATTTAAATTAATTAGTTTAATCAACATGATATAAATGAAAGGATTTAAATAATAATTTATATGAGCTTTAAATTTTAATTAAATTTGTAAGTTTCCGGTTGGACTAGGAAATACAATTTTATGTTTAAAATTCGTAAAGCATGTAATATTCTTGGTTTTAGTGGGAGCGTTTTAGTCATAAACTCTTGATTAGGTCTACATTCCTTTAAGGTTAAAACAACTCGATTAGAATTAATAAGGGTTGAATAATTTGTAGATTATTGGAAGCCTTGATTAATTGCTACAAATTTTTATGTAATGCATAATATGTTATACTAACCAGCTATGTGGGTCATTCATTGGTAAATGAATGGGTGAATGGTATATTGTAAATGTACTGTTTTGCAGGTTATGGAAAGTGACTAGTATTGCCCAAATAGGATAGAAAATATGGTATGCGTACCATTAATTTGAATGTAAAATTGGTCTAAAGTACCAAAGTTTTATTGCTTTAAATATGGTCTGCGTACCATCAAATAGTTATAATTAGTTTCAATTATAGCTTATCCTATTTGAAGAAAATGGTGCCTCCCATGGTGAAATTCAAGACGGAGTTTCCAATCCATTTTCAAGATGGAGTTTGAAGTTGAAGCTTCAAGATGAAGTCGGGCCATACTAGATCACATTTATATCTTATGCATGCTTTAAGTCCTTTATTGCTTTAAATATGTTTTAATTATGCATGAGATTATGGCTTGATTATGTTGCATGATTAAGGATTTTAGTTCACTTAAAATCTAACCAACATAGCAAGAGCCTTAAGTTCCAAACTTTAAAAATTGAGTTAAAAGGTGCCATGCCAAAATAACACTTACTTGGATAACCTTTACATCAATCTTAGTAATAGTTTTCCGCCATAGCGAGGTGTTACTTATTGATCCTAAAGGGGTAAGGTACACAAATAATTGTGAGTACATGTTAGTTTTGGTGAAACTCAAAACTAACATGAGTAGGTTTACCTACTAAGACCTTAGACGTACCTATCAACCAAGAGTAGTTTCTAGACTATTAGAAAAGTCTTTGCTTACCTAAAATATTTTAGAATTGAGTCTAAATACATAATGTGCTTAATTCTTCAATGATTTAAGGGTCTTGGAATCATTTTGTTCACACCTGCCGGAACACATAACTTGAATAAAATGCTTAATAAATAAAAAATTATGCATCTATGCTAGAATTTAAGTTTATTAAGAGAAACTGTGAATGGTTATTTATTTGTTTATTCTTTTTCAATTGTAGTTTTTACTATGGCAAACAACAATCAAAACATCATCATGGGTTCTGAGCTTATGGTCAATGTAACAACCCTGATTTTTAAGCAATTCTTAATCTGTTGTTAAGCATAAATTATTCTCTTAATTGGTATTTAAATTTTCTTTTGAGACTAATTTGAGATTAAGATTTTGGAATTTTAATAAATTGGTGAATGAAGTGATTATTATTTTTATTTTTATTTTATTTTAATATTATAACTAAGCTAGTCTTCGACATGATCTTCGAGTTTTGCCTTGAGATAGTTTATGGAATAGAATTTGTTTAATGATTTAAGATTTTCGTGATTCCAAATTAAATCATTTAAAACTCAAGGATTAATTATGAAATTGAAGTTTCTAACTTTAGATTATTTTATTTAAAATCATCTGCCCTAAACAAATGAATTTTTAATTAGTTTGAAAAGAATTTCATTGAAATGAATAAGATTATTTATATTCAAGCTTATTTATAATCTAGTTTAAACTATAATTATTATATTTATAATATTATTGATGCTAATTAAGTTCAATCCCTTCCTCTTTCCTTTTGCTACATGTCACCCCAATTGAAGCCAACCTACCAATTTTCCTAGCCAAGTGTCAAAGTAAGTGGCCTTGTTGTCAAATATTCTAAAAGCTTTAAACCAGGAAACCAAACCCATTATCTCTCTCTCACCCGACACTCTCCTCTCTCTCCTCACCATGTCGCCTCTCCCATCTCCGTTCGAGCCGTCGCACCACCACCGCACCGCGCCACTGCTCCGCCTCCCCTTTTCGTCGGTCACCACTGATGCGGTTGTTGTTGTTGATTTGTGGGGCGGATTCGCAGCTGCTCTTCCCTCTCGTCTCCTCCCCTCTCTCGTCCCAACTGCGTAACGCCGCCGCCGGTGGTGGTTGTAAAACCCACCCATGTTGATTCTCTCTCTTCAATTAGTAAATTTACTTGAACTCTTTTGTCAATTATATTTATTTAAAAACCCCCAAATTGAAGAAATCCTAACTTCCTTCTTTGATTTTCTCCCTCTTATTGCGGCGCACCGACCCTTCCACCGCCGCTGCCTTCCCTTCGCTGTTGCATGCGGTGACTCTGCTCCTCAGCCGCCGCCGCTGTTGTTGTTGTTATTCCCTATCCTGTTGTTGCTGCTCTTTGTTGTGTTGTTGCTGATCCTTGTTGATTTGCTGCACCTTGACTCCTATTTTCTAAGGGTATAATTCAATCTCTAATTCTAGCTCATTGAGTTCATCTAATTAGTTTAATTATATTTTTTATTATTATTATTATTTTAGTTTAATTATCTTGGTTTAAATGTAGAAGCTTTATAGAATTGAGTTTTAATTGGTTTGTTAATTTGACAATAGAGGAATGATCTCAAATTATTGAATTCAAACAAATTTCATTATGTTGTCAAACAATATAAATTCATTATTTCATTTCCAAAAAGGTTTCTCTTAAAATAAAGTATAATTGATGTTTATAGTTTGAGCATATTAATTTTTGGTATGCTTATAAATACTATTTTATATAAATAATGGTTATTGAGATATATAGTTTTCCATTAAAAATGTTTTGTTTATAAGTTTGATTCGATTTTCTTTAAAATAAGTAGGTGCCATGTCAATTTCTAAAATAAGTTTATCAAGTTTATGTTTAGTTTAGAATGAAATTTAAAAGGTTCATTAGTCAGATTTTGAAGAGAGTTCGATTTAGTTCTAATTCGATTAAATTGAATGGTTTATTGATTAGGGACTTTGTTTGTTGGGGTGTATTATTGGAGGTCGTTGAATTATGGATTTCTGCGGAGGTTGATGATCGAAATGTATAGTTATTGGAGTTTATATCGAAGGTACACATCGTCCAACCAACTTCAATGTTTGAAAATCTATCTTGTGTTTAAGTATTATGTGTATTTATAATGTATAGGTTGAATGTTGTTTTGCAAATTGAATGTTATTTTGCGAATTAAATTGTGTTTTGCAAAACTTAATTGTATTTGCGAATTGATTTGTTCTTTGCAAATTGAATTGGATTGTAATGCTTTCAAGAATAATGATTCTTTTAAACGAATGTTTGTGTCAATGAGAACCCAAGTGAGAGATGGTTTGAGTTGAGGCATTGAGCGGCTAGAGAATTGATTTCATTGAGTATCTTGAGGTCGAACTTGGAAGTCGTGAGATGTGTGAAAGAGTCAAAAGCTTAAGAGAGTGTTAATTGAGAGTTAATGATCAGGTAGAAGTCCTTGCATAATGGAAGTAGTCCTACTTGAGTTTCTAAGGAGTTGAAGTCTTAGTGTTAAACCACATAAAAGATCCTAAAGTAGGATTTTGTGGAACCAAAGACATCACTTTTAATTTTAAATTCTTGTTTGCAATGAAGTTTTATGTTTTCTTTCAACTGGGTCATACTTGTTTTAATTTCTTATATATTTATTTTAATCAAGGGTTAATAATAAAAGGATTCTTTTAATGTAGTAAATGAGAAATCTCTAAACTATTTTAAGTATAACAAAAGCTGAGTCTTTAATGATTCTTTAATGATTCTTGAATGAGTCGTTTCAAGGGTTTGTAATCATTCCTTACGAGCCATATTTATTTTGGAATTTCCTAAAAGTCACATGTTTTTCCTAAAACTGTGAATTATGGAACTTGAACTAGCTTTGAACAATATTAAAGTGTTTAATGAACTTAAGAGTTGAAACAATAAACTAAAGATGTTTTCGGTTTTGTTTTAAGTTCTTTAAATACATATAGTTTGCAAATAAGTAAATCTTTGACAAGTTTTATAAAAGAAACTATTGTAAAGAATAACGATATACTATAAAATAAATAATCAAGTTTTCATATTTTTGAAACCTATTAGTTTAAGATATAACTAGTGGGGATTTGTATGAATAATAAAGTTTAGTTTGAGTAATTGAGTTTTATATAAAAGTTTTTAAAACACATTTCAGGCACATTAAGCTATTAAATAATGAATTCGGATTTGAGGAGGGTATAAGTTGTTGATAACCTTGGGATCGTAAATGAGTGTTACCCACTAGCAGTCAATTATTAATTAATAGGCTAAGAGTATAACTGAGGGTAAAGAGTGATTAGTTAAAAAGGGAATAGTTGTGAAGAGTGTCCAAATTTTAATTGAGGAACAAATGTGCCCATTACGGTTTGTTTAAGTGTAAGAGAAAGTGTCAGCAAGTCTTGAGTTTGAGGTTGAAATCGGGTTGAGAAGTCATATAAGATAGAAGCTGAGTTGAATTTAATTGAGGAAGAAGTAATGCATGAGTAAGGGCTTGCTAATGATATTTTGAGAACAAGATTGCTTAAATTGGTAATAATATGCTTAAGTAGGGGAAAGTAGCCGTGTATGTGTTACATAGTGCTCACATGCATCGGTGATGAAAAACATTGAAAGCGAGTGCTACAATTGCAGACTCGTAGTTCGGCGGGATAGACCCGTTGAAGCGGCTTGGCCGTAAAGCGAGTGCTATAAAAGTAGACTCGTAGAGGCGGGATAGACCCGTAGTTCAGCGGGATAGACCCGTTAAAGCGGCTTGGCCGTAAAGCGAGTGCTACAAAAGTAGACTCGTAGAGGCGGGATAGACTCCAAGTTAGGGACATGTCCTAGTTAAGTCTTGCAAGCGTATTCTTATCAGGAGGGTGACGACCCCCACCAAATAGAGACAGTTGGTTGAATAACCCCTCTCTATTCGTGTTCACTTTCCCCAACAGAAAGCTAATATGTTGAGATTATGTAAGCTATTATGCTGAGTTTGAGTCGTGTGTTTTCGCAACGAGTTATAAATTCCTTATGAATGTCTATTTCTGCATTTGAATTGTTATGAGAACTTTATGAACAGAATTATATGTTTTTGGAAATGTTGTACCAATGAATTTTCCCCATTCAGTTAGGAATATGTGTATGTATTGAGTTCCACCTTGTGTCATAAATGATGGTTTGGGAAAAATTTACTGCTGGAGAAGTACTTGAGCTATCTCTATGGTTAATTGTCAAATAAGCTATGGAATGAAAACGGTTAAGAGTATGGGAGTAATGATAAATCTTAGCTGTGAGCCTAATTATGTTGATATGAATGTGAATTTAGAAACTTTATGAGGTGATAGTAAGGTGTGAAGCTTTTGCAAGTAAAATTTATTGTAACGTTTTACCATGTAATGTTTCGAAGCAAGTTTGATAAGCGAAGTTGCTTTTCAAAATAAATTATTAAACTAAAACGAAAACTATTTTGAGCCACCTATCAAATGCATTTCAGGTTGGATGTGTGTACTCAGATTTCCGCTGATTTTGTTCTTTGAACCTGTCCTGGTGGGGGCAGAGTTAAAATGTTTTGCAGGTAGCAAGAGTTAGGTCTCAGTTCAGGTTCAAGGTTCGTAGAGTTCTCCAATGGCCGTATGTGTCCAAGGTTGGATTATGGATTCGCCAAATGTAATTTAGTTCCTAGAGTTTGTTAATGCGCTGTATAATTTCTTCTTAAAGCTTTTGGTTTATAATTTATGGATTACATATCTGTATTGGAGTCGTAGTTAAGTTAAGTTTCTTTGGTTAAAGTTAAGTGTGCTTAGAAGTATCTTATTAAGTGTGGGTTGTTGCAGTGACGCCTTAGTGATGTTTTGGATTATGTTATATGTTGGAATGATGTAATTGAAGCAGGTAAAAAAAGATATGACGTAATATCCTAAGCAATGTTTTAGGTTGTCCATATTTAGGGGAAGTGCTGCCGAAATTTTTAATAATTAATTAAGTTTAAGAGTTTTAATTAGTGTCTTTGAGATAGGCTAGGCCGTAACTAAATCTTTGAAGTACTTTGAAAAGTCAAAGTTTGTTTAGTAGGTGTTAATTGTAACTCGCAAGCAGCTCGTCAAGGGCGGGCTGTTACAGTCAAGCTGAACCTAACAAATTTTCTTGAATGGGAAGCTAAGCTGATTAAAATAGTGAGACTCAATGGATTTGAGTATGTATTGTTCCATCCCATGCCAAGCTACTATGCTAAAGACATGACCCCTGAAAGACATGTCGCCTGGGATGCGGATCTCAAAAAGGTTATGAGTCTCATGCTGAACAATATCCCTGATGAATGGGCTAGGAGTTTTGTAGCTTACGAACCTTTTACGCTCATCAAGAATCTGAGGGATATCTGTCGTGGAAACACGGAGGACAGGGACCTAAATGTCCATGAGTTGATTGAATCAATGTCTGGCCTAAAGGTTAGTTCTTATAACATATGTTTTAGGATGGAGGTCCAAGAAACACATGTTCAGCTCCTTCGCACTAAACAAAGGGTTGGTGTTCCACTAAGGTTCCATGTAGACCTTATGCTTTCATATTTTGATCGCCTAAGTCTGCTAGGAACACCAATAAGTGAAAGGATGGCATTCTCTATCTTGCTCAATTCACCCCATAGTGGGTTTGGTCGTTTTAAGCAACTATACATGAGTGAACCAAGAGAAGAAACAGTCGCAGAGTTTGTTCACCTGGTCCAAAAGGCTGAGATAATACTCGACTGTGAAGCCACAGATTTACTCTAGGATAATGGGAGACCCTTCAAGAAAAGTAGAAAGTCCAAGGGCAATGTTGAGTCAAGAAAGAAGACAAAGCAGGACAAGTCCACATCAAGCTGTCTTTATTGTGATGGAATTGACCATTACAAGAGAGAATGTCCAAAGCTTAAGGAAGATCAGAAGAACGGAACAGTCGTTCCATCTTCAGGTATTTTCGTTATAGACTGTGTACTTGCTAATTCAACTTCTTGGGTATTAGATACAGGTTGTGGCTCACACTTATTTCCAATTCGCAGGGACTTAGTAGAAGTAGAAGGTTAAGCAAGGGTGAAGTCGACCTACGAGTGGGAAATGGAGCACGGATTGCTGCATTAGCTGTAGGAACTTATTATTTGTCGTTTGCCCTCTGGCTAGTTTTCGAACTGGAAGAGTGTTTCCATGTTCCAAGTCTTACTAAAAACATCATTTATGTTTCTTGCTTAGATGCTAAGGGATTTTCCTTTTTAATAAAAGACAATAGTTGCTCGTTTTATTTTAAAGAGATGTTTTATGGATCTGCTAGATTAGTCAATGGACTTTATTTATTAGATCACGACAAACAAGTTTATAACACAAATACCAAGAAGGCCAAAAAGAATGATTCAGATCTCACCTATCTGTGTCATTGTCGATTAGGCCATATTAACATGAAGCGCATAGAAAGACTTCAAAAGGAAGGAATTCTAGAACCATTTGACTTAGAGGATTATGGTAAGTGCGAATCATGTTTCCTTGGGAAAATGACAAAGCAACCTTTCTCTAAAGTTGGAGAAAGAGCAACTGAACTATTGGGTTTAATCCATACAGATGTATGTGGACCAATGAGTATAAATTCTAGAGGTGGTTTCAGCTACTTAATCACTTTCACCGATGACTTCAGTAGATATGGTTATGTCTACCTAATGAAGCATAAGTCTGAATCCTTTGACAAATTCAAGGAATTTCAGAGTGAAGTACAGAATCAATTAGGCAAGAAGATTAAGGCACTGCGGTCTGATAGAGGCGGTGAATATCTGAGCTATGAATTTGATGACCATCTGAAAGAATGTGGAATTCTATCAGAATTGATTCCTCCCTAAACACCTCAATGGAACGGTATGGAAGAACGGAGGAATAGAACCTTGCTAGACATGGTTAGATCAATAATGGGTCAGTCCGAACTTCCAATAGAATTTTGGGGACATGCACTAAACACGGCTGCACTCACTATAAATAGAGCTCCATCTAAAGCTTTCGAAAAGACTCCATATGAGTTATGGTTTGGAAAGCCTCCAAATGTGTCTTTTCTTAAGATTTGGGGTTGTGAAGTATACGTCAAACGATTAATTTCAGACAAACTTCAACCAAAATCTGACAAATGTATCCTTGTGGGCTATCCAAAAGAAACAAAGGGTATTACTTCTACAATACATTTGAGAACAAGGTGTTTGTTGCTCGAGATGGTATCTTTTTGGAAAGAGATCACATTTTCAAAATGACAAGTGGGAGAAAATTAGACCTCGAAGAAATTCGAGTCGAACAACAAACTCTAGAGAATGCTCAAGATGACATTCAGGATGAAACTCATAGATCTTTAGAATAATCTGGTGAGAATCAAGAACCATCTAGAAATGTAACCCCGTGTAGATCGCAGAGATATAGGTCTCAACCGGAAAGGTACTTAGGTATTTTGACGAACGAGAGCCATAAAGTTCTATTACTTGAAAGTGATGAACCTGCGAATTACAAACAAGCTATGACGAGCCCTAGCTCCAAGCAATGGCAAGAAGCCATGCAATCTGAATTAGACTCCATGTCTGAAAACTAAGTTTGGGATTCGGTCAATTTTCCAGATGGCTACCAAGCCATAGGAAGCAAATGGGTTTTCAAACTGTAAAAGGACAAGGATGGGAAACTAGAAGTTTTCAAAGCTAGATTGGTTGCAAAAGGTTACAGGCAAGTCCACGGTGTGGATTACGATGAAACCTTTTCACCAGTTGCAATGTTAAAGTCTATTCGGATAATGTTAGCAATCGCTGCATATTACGATTACGAAATATGGCAGATGGATGTCAAAACCGCTTTCTTAAACGGCGTTTTTAACAGAAACTGTGTTTATGACACAGCCTGAGGGTTTTGAGGATCCAAAGAATGCTAAAAAGGTATGCAAGCATAAGAAATCCATCTACGGATTAAAGCAAGCATCAAGGAGCTTCATCAAGAACGCAGACAAATCTTGTGTATACAAGAAGGTCAGTGGGAGCAAAATTTCTTTTCTAGTATTATATGTCGACGACATATTACTTATCGGAAATGACATTCCTATGTTGAACTCTTTCAAGATTTGACTTGGGAAATATTTTTCGATGAAGGATCTAGGAGAAGCACAGTACATACTGGGCATTAAGATTTACACAGATAGATCTAAAAGGATGATTGGACTTAGTCAAAGCACTTATATCAATAAGGTGCTTGAAAGGTTCAATATGGCAGACTCCAAGCGAGGCTACCTACCTGTAGACACCTGCTTTTGTCCCCGTTCCCAAAAGGGAAGGTTCGATGATGAGAACATAAAATCTCCACTTGGCAACGCATCTCCTATAAAATAACGAATCTCAATCACCCTTTTCATTTCACCCGAAACCTGCTATTTATAGAAACCTGCTATTTATGGAAACCTGCTGAAAATAGTAACTGCCGTAATGGGTAGTTGTTAAAAGTGGCAAGTCATAAAAGATAGAAACCTGTCAGAATTAGGTGTTGCACTCCAACATAAATCCTAAATGAGATAGAAATTACAAGAGGAATCCTATTCCTAATATGATTCGAAAATAAGAGTTACGTATTAATTAAAATCCTAACGAGCCTAGAGTTCGTAACGGGCCCAGACGCATTCCGTCATAAAGTTAATACGCGCTAAAAGACTCGGATAAGTCTCAAAGACTCCGTATTCCACGAGTCTAAATCTGACAAGGAAATACGGCCCAGACCCTATTTTCAACGCCTGGCTCTGGGCGCCGAAATCTTCGTCGCCCAGCACTGGGCGTTGAAATTACCTGGTTACGTGTTCTTTCCTAATTCTTCTTGGATTAGAGCTCTAAAATTCTATCTTTCCACGAACTCTTTTCTATAAATATAGCCCCAAATTCGACGTGAAAGGAACACACAATTCATATTCTGAGTATTGACTCCAACCCCTAAGCCTAAGCCTCACGCTGCGAAATTGATCCCGCGTTCTGTCGCTATCGATCCAAAAATTGAACAGAACGTATCCTGTCCCTTGTAGCTGAAGAATTAAGCCTGGAAACTTGAGATTCGTTAAATAAAAGGAGAAATAGCAAAGCCAAAGTGGTTAGTTTTCTGAGAACCGTGACGCACCTCTCAAGGGTGCGTCGTAATGTGTCCCTTCGCATGATTTAATTGCTTTCCTCGCCCTTTTATAAAACTGTTAAACTATTTAATCTGATTGTTCTATCACGCCTAATAAAGATAATATTTTGGGAAATTGAACTATCATGCTAGGTCCCTTAAAACAATCTAAATCAGATAATCGCGATCAATCTAGTATTATGTGTTATTTAGTGCTAAAATCGATTCAGATTAGTTTAATAGTTAACGCATGTCCCTTCCATTATTTATGCTGAGCTAGTAAGGATATCCTGCCTCTGGAGTTATCGAAGAGCGAGTACTCATCTCGGTAGTTACAGTCCCCCAAACCCTCAATCTCTACCCTGCGGGTGTACGTTGAGAGATCCCCACACCAGGGATCACAAGGGAACCTATGGCCGTCGTGGTCAAACATAATTGCACTCCCTTTATGTCACGATAACCGGGTTTTGTCAGTTTTTCTCATTGTCGTTAAAAACTGAATGGCGACTCCTATATTACTAGTCAATTGGGTGTAAACTCATAGGAAATCCAATTACACTTGATTTGACAAAAAGAAACGTCACAACCACGAGGGACGAGGTCACGCATTAGCCTCATGCTTTTTCGACCCCCTCACAGTGGCGACTCCACTGGGGATAGTGAAGGAAATACTCGTGCTCGTAGGTAATCAAAATAGCCGAAGGGTGAAACGATCCTACCCCGCGTTTATTTCTCCATCAAGTTGGGATGACCTGAAAATCAGCATATTAATGTGAACGGGCAGAACCGCATAACGAATCTTGGCCCTTAGGGAGTTGGGACTAAGGATACCCATCGCCAACCAGGGGGTGCATACGCTTCGAATGTTGTCCACTCGGCACCTTCTCTAGTAGTACACCCGTCTCAAACCCAATCGCTCGCCCACTAGGTCCCTCTCATTGGTGCATGCCCACTTGGCTTACATCGTGATTGGCCTCTTGGGCGAAATTCGTCTGTTGAAGGCACTACCTCGACCGGGGCATGTGTTGGATCTGCGATAGAAGCGGTACCAAGCCGGCGTAAATACTACCCATAGAAGCCTATCATAAACTACATGACATATTATTATCTTGCCTCATGATGTAATGTTAGTTATGTGTAGCGAAATATGTGATTGTGGGTGACAAATAATGCTAGAAAACCAACGACCTTAAAAATTGCCCAAACGTTCATAAACCAATTGGCCAAAGAGTTATACCAAGATACGTGTTCCGCAAACCCGAACGATAGCCACAAAAATAAGCGACGCTCGGGATGGCCCGTAACGAATCCCACAAACGCTGCACTACGCGTAAAGGACGTTATTAGGCAAGCACGCAAAATCAAAGTCGCATAAACAAAAAGTATACGCAAACAAGAAACGAGAATCAGCCAGGGACGCATTTTCAACGCCCCTGGCTGGGCGCCAATATTTCTCACGCCCTTCGCTGGGCGCTGAAGTTGCTGCCTGGCCTTTTGGTCAGGCGCAGCAGCCTCGGTGCCCGTGCAAAAAAAATATACGTAGCAAAAAAAAACTATTCGTAAAGATTGCTGCGAGGGCGTATGAAAGGCACTCGATTCTAAAAAGCGACTAAAAAATATAAAAATAAATAACTCTTTGTGTCGTTGTTAGGCCTCCTATGACGACAATGTTCGGCACCAAAACCGAGCATGCTAATAACTATGAATGTCACACGGGCAAAGATTTTCGAAAATATAAAGAGTTCAAAGTGCACACATAGTAGTCCAAATATACTAGTCCGACTTAAGGGTAGTCATAAAATGTCTAAAAAACGACTCCTGAAATAAACTAATGTGTCCCCTACTCCACAACAATAATGCAGGGCCCCTGAATACCTACCCGTGATAGCCATCAAGGATCGCAATGGAAGTAGCATATCCCGAACATCTATTCCTAGAGGTCGCACAAACCCAAGAGATGCATGCTCTGGAACACGACCCTCTACGTTCTCAAAGGCCACTCGCCTCAAAGAACCACGCTATGCCAACAACGTCACATGCTTTCGGGCTACTGTTTGGGTTAGAAAAGAAAAGAGCAAGGAACGAAACAGAAATTATGGCATTGGCCCTTCAAGATGAATTGTTCGATCCCACTAAACTAATCGCTCCATCACCCTCAAAGGTTGACCAAATCCAACGAGGGTGGCGCAAGACCTTCAAATGGACTAATGCTCGTGGAATGAAGTTCAAGATATCTGCGGGAGAGGGTCCAATGTACGAAGAATTAGAGTCTGAATCCGAGTCCGACTCCGAGTCCGAACCTCGCAAAATTGTAACCCCTCCCAAAACTAGTTTAGACCCGGAAATATCCACTCTGGGAGATCTTTTTGATGTGATGCTTCATGACTTTAATGAGATAAACAAAACCTTCGAGTATATGCCGCTTAAAAATCCGAGTAGTAATGCAGAATGTCTCGCCACTAATGAGCACGAAAAAGAGCCAGAAGAGGAATATACCGAATTAATAAAAGTTGTAAATGAACAAGAACGCAAAACTCCTATAATTGAGGACACAGAATCGGTAAATATTGGAACAGAGGAAAATCCTAAAATCATTAAAATTGGGCTCACCTTAACTCCCACTGAAAAAATCGATCTAATCTCCACTTTGCAGGAATTCGAGGGTGTCTTTGCTTGGTCCTACAAAGACATGCCAGGAATAGATCGAGAAATCGTTGAGCATAAGATTCCGCTAGATCCCAAAATGACGCCAGCAAAACAAAAGCTACGGCGGCTCAAACCAGAGATAGCCTTGAAAATAAAAGAAGAAGTCACTAAACAATTAGACGCCGGCTTCATAAAAGTCTCCAACTACCCAGAATGGGTGGCCAATATTGTCCCCGTAGCTAAAAAAGATGGACGAGTGCGAATGTGCGTAGACTTTCGAGATCTCAACAAAGCCAGTCCCAAAGATGACTTCCCTCTACCTCACATTGACATATTGGTAGACAACACCGCAGAACACGCGCTTCTCTCCTTTATGGATGGGTACGCAGGATATAACCAAATACTTATTGCAGAAGAAGACATGGAAAAAACAACCTTCATTACCCCTTGGGGTACATATTGCTACACTGTAATGCCTTTTGGTTTGAAAAACGCGGGGGCCACCTATCAAAGAACGGCCACCACGTTACTCCATGACATGATACACAAAGAAATCGAGGTCTATGTAGATGACATGATCGTCAAATCTAAAGACCGGCACGGTCACCTCCCGACACTTAGAAAGTTCTTCACCCGAATCTTGAAATATAACATGAGACTAAATCCACAAAAATGTGTGTTCGGGGTAACCTCTGGAAAATTACTAGGATATGTTGTTAGTACGCGGGGAATCGAGATTGACCCATCCAAGATTAAAGCCATTACCGAAATGCCCCACCAAAAACTGAAAAACAGATAAGGGGCTTCCTAGGAAAGCTGCAATACATAAGTAGGTTCATTTCCAAGCTTACTATGACTTGTGAGCCAATATTCAAAAAATTAAGAAAAGAAGAAAAAGTCGAATGGGATGAACAATGCCAAATTGCCTTCGATAAAATCAAAGAATATCTAAGCAAATCACCCGTCCTTTCCACTCCTTTGCCTGGAATCCCTTTACGCCTATACCTAACCGTCACGGATACTGCAGCGGGAGCTATGCTCTCACAGTGTGTACATGGATCCGAGCGAGCCATTTACTACTTGAGCAAGAAGTTCATACAGTACGAGACGAGATATACAGAACTTGAGAAAACCTGCCTCGCCCTCGTCTGGGCATCCAAAAAACTCAGACATTACCTATTGGCCCACACCGTTCATATAGTGTCACAACTAGACCCCTTAAAATATATGTTCGAAAAGCCCGCTCTAAACGGTCGCTTGTCCATGTGGCTAGTCATGCTCTCAGAGTTCGACCTAAAATTCATGCCAGAAAAAACAATCAAAGGAAGAGCGGTAGCCGAGTTCTTGGCCGAGCATGCTACGAATGAGGAAAACACGGAAGCTTACCTCCTCCCTGACGAGGAACTTCTGATGATACGAGACGACTATTGGACACTATACTTCGATGGCGCATCCAATCAGAAGGGATGCGGTGTCGGAGTTCTCCTAGTCAGTCCCGAAGGGGCCTATATACCAATTTCCGTCAAACTTGACTTTGAAGCCACAAACAACGCCGCCGAATATGAAGCCTGCATAGTAGGGCTAGAGGCCGCAGTTAGCCTCGGAGTCAAACATCTACAAGTCTTCGGGGATTCTTCCCTAATAATCAACCATATATCCAAAAGATGGAAGGTCCGAAGCACTAGTCTCTCAAAATACCAAGCTCACTTAGACCAAATAGTCGAGCAATTCGAAAAAATCGAGTATACGTACTTACCAAGAGACGACAACCAATTCGCGGATGCACTAGCAAAGTTAGCTTCAATGCTCAACATCCCGAATGAATGGGACGGAATGACCCTTCGAGTCGAACGAAGAAAAGAGCCGGCTTATTGCTGTGCCATAGACTCCGAACCTGAAAACACCGAAGAAGAACCATGGTATACGGACATCCTTCGTTACAAAACAAGTGGGGAATTCCCCCCAAACACCTCCCCGCGAGCACAAAAGGCCCTACGCCTCCTCGCGTCGCAATATAGCATAATCCTGGGGAATTGTACAAATACACGCCGAATAAAATCAAGTTACTTTGTGTTCACCAAAACCAAGCCCAAAGACTAATGCAAGAATACCATAACGGCGTGTGTGGGCCTCATATGAACGGAAAAATGCTATCCCGGAAAATATCCCGCTCAGGGTATTATTGGACCACCATGGAAACCGATTGCCATCACTTTGTGAAAACTTGCCCAAAATGCCAAATCTTCAGTAACCTTAACCACTTACCTCCCTCGGAACTATACACCTTCACTTCCCCATGGCCCTTTTCTACCTGGGGTACAGATATAATCGGAAAAGTAACGCCCACAGGCGTAGGGGGACACGAGTACGTTTTAGTCGCAATTGACTACTTCACTAAATGGGTAGAGGCAGTCTCCTACGCAAAATTAACGGCCAAACATGTAGCTCGATTCCTAGAAAAGAACATATTCTGTCGATACGGGGTTCCACATGAAATCATAAGCGACCAAAGTTCCCACTTTAGTGCCGAAGTCCAAGACCTGCTCGAAAAATATCATGTCAAACATCATAAATCCTCTCCCTACAGGCCGCAAATGAACGCCGCGGTAGAGGCGGCCAACAAAAACATTAAAGTCATAATCGAAAAAATGGCCGAAAATTATAAGGATTGGCCCAACAAATTACACTTCGCATTATGGGGTTATCGAACCTCAATCCGCACCTCCATTGGAGTAACACCCTACTCCTTGGTATACGGAATGGAAGCAGTTCAACCGATAGAGTTGGAAATTCCCTCCCTCCGGATCGTCCTAGAAAGCAAGCTACCCGAGGCCGATTGGGTTCAAGCTAGGTACGACGAGCTCGTTCTTTTAGACGAACGGAGGTTGAGAGCTTTACATCACGTGCAAGTGTATCAAAAGCGTATCGCAAGGCAATTCAACAAAAGAGTCAAACCTCGAAATATCAAAGAAGGCGATTTTGTGTTAAAAGAAGTCCGCGCACCTACTACGGACCCCCGAGGAAATTTCCGGCCTAATTGGACCGGACCATATTTTGTAAAGACTATCCTTCCTGGCGGAGCGGTCCAACTGGCTGACATAGATGGAGCGGAATTCGCCAACCTCACGAATTTAGACCAATTGAAAAAGTACTATATTTAATAAAATTCAGTCCGGAGTTAAGGCATCTAATAATACACATTAATACTCATAAGCAAGCATTCTGCGCATTACTCTAACCAAACGGCATAAGACTCGCTAAAGTAGAAAGGGCGAAGAACACAGTTTCAACGCCCAGGACTGGGCGCTGTTATTTTTCACGCCCAGGCCTGGGCGCCGATATTCCCAACGCCCAAGCTTGGGCGTCATTCTCTCTTGCCACCAATTCTCCCGCTTCTGCAAGTGTTCGTACTCCTTTTTCGGATCATCAAAAGAAGCACGAACACTTGGGGGGGTAGCAGACGTGTAATGAACACCCCTTTCAAAAAAAAACATATAGCTAGAACTACGCGCGACCTGATTCTGACAAGATACATAGGCAATCCTTACCAAGGATTCGGTCCAATAAAAAATTAAATAATAATAAAGTCATGGAACACATCAAGAGGAAAAGATATTACAAAGGGCACTATACCCTAACCCATGCACGAGCAAGGCCAAATAGAACGAAAAACGGAGACACAAAAAATATTTCAGGAGCAAACCCAACAAAGGAGTATGGCACGAGTCGGCAAAAAAGGGAACCCCCAAATGTAGACATAAGAAAACATACATATGTAATTCCCCCGAAGTAGTCGGCTAGTCTAAATATGTGTGCACTCTTGTATGAACTCATTTTTTCTATTAAAGAACAATATATGGAATTCTTTGTTTTTTTTTCAAAATTCATCGTTGGTTTAGAAACTTTATACCGTCATAATGCTATGTGTTGAGGCCTCAGTTGATAAAGGCAAACCTAGCAAGCCCATGGAAGGCTCAAAACATTCTTGCACCAAAAATTCGCAAAAATAAATAAAACATATATACATGCGAAATACAAGAATGAATAAATACAAAATAGAAGCAAGCCTAAGACTCGTCATCGGCTTCATGCCTCCAAGCCTCGCCAGTCCATCCGCTCCACCCCCCGTGGTGTGAGGACCCCCAACCAGAATCGCCCCAAAACTGAGGCTGTGGTTGCGACTCGGGGCTGGGCTCTCGAGCCATCGACACGGAACGTCGCCTACGCTCCGGCTCGGACCTCTCCCCAGAAGAACTCACCCCCACAGCAGAACGGCGATGCCGTAGGGGCGAGTGTCGTACTCTCTCTCTCTCCTCAGGGCCACGTCCCCCGCCCGATGGTCCTGCGTCCTCGGCCCTGGCTCGTCCGGTCCCCGTCTGCAGAAACAAAAAAAAGGAAAGTGAGTGACAGAAAGCCAAATAAAAGGTACAAATAAAAAAAACGGCACATTACCTGAGTAGAGCGGGGGCTCCTGCAAGAAAGTGCAGATCGGGCCCGAACCAACGCGGACTTCAACCGGTTGATCACCCCCACCATCGTGTTGGCCGTACGGGCCGGAACCTGAAATGGGAATGTTAGTAACAAAAGAAAACCGAAAAAATAAGAAGGATGCATAAATAAAAGGTGCATACCGCCTGTACTCCCTCAGGGAGCGGAGCATGGAAAACCCGACCTTCCGGGACAGTCTCCACAACCTCGGATCCACTCTCCCCAATATATGAGATCCGAGCATCGGGAGGCACCCATCCCCCTAACAAAGGGTCAAGATGCTCCTGCACAAAACACGGTAAACATAAACACATGGGCACGAACATGAAAACACCGTAAAAAATCAATAAAGAAAAAGAGCAACTTACAGCGCCGGGCTCCGGGAGACGAAGAGAATCCTGGATGAACTGATTATAGCTAGCTCCCGCTATCACCAACTCCGTCGCCGACACGCCCGTCCTCGAATGGACCCTCCACGCCTCGCCTATCGAACGGGTAGACAGCATGGTGGCAGGTGGAGGCTGAGGCACCGAAAAGACTCCGACAGTCTGCATACGTACCCGCTCTCCTAGGTACCAGACAGGGTCACGGCGACCAATAAACAAAACCCGCATCTGGCTCAGGGCATAACTATCCCTAACCGAAGCATAGGAACCCCTAAAGGAGAGCCATGGGGTCCAGGCCACCTGTTTTGTGAATACAGACACAATCAGATCTCGCACATAGAAACAAAAAAAATAACGAAATACGAGATAAAGGATAAGGTGCTGCACATGCTCGGGGTTCCCGTCCCGGATAAGATCCCACACGGTATCGGGCGGCGGACGCGCCGTCAGCTTCTTCTTCCAACCCCAACGACGACCGACAGGGTACTCCAAAGGCCTCTGCCCCTTTCGGGGAGCCAGCCAAGGCAAATGCTCGAAGGCCCACAGCTATAAAAGAAAAAAAATAATAATACATCAGAAAAAGGCCCAATAAATGCAAGAAAGCAAAAGGAGAGCTAGGCACACACCTCAATCAAACGCGGCACTCCCGCCAATGCAATGACAAAGTGATGTCTACGCGGGTCCGAGTCTCGCACCGCCAAACTCATCTGGCCTACGAGCGTCGCATAGCCCAAATCGCCCCAGCAGTAGTCGCCCAGCGAAGACACGTGCTCCACCAAACCTATCCACCTCGGGTCAAAGGTGTCAGTAGGACCCGGCAGAAAAGTGGAAGTGATAAAATGGAGGTAGAACAGTCGGGCCTGTCTCAAAGACGACTCCTCCACCCCACGCTCCAAGGCCCACATCAGGTCAGCATAGGGTATCCCACGGGCCTGGTACGAAGGCAATCTCTCACCCAGCCACGAGCCCATGAGCCTAGTACCCTCAGCAACGGTCGGCAGCGGGCCATCTGACCTCAGACGAACGGGGATCCCTCTAAAGGTCAAGCCCGTCAAAGCCGTATAGTCCTCGGGAGTAAACGTCATCTCACCCCAAGGAAAGTGGAAAGTGTTGGTGGTATCCCACCACCACCTCATGAACGACCGCAGAAAAGATAGGGAGATGTTGAGTCGCAGTATCTCCCAGAAAGTGTCAACCACCGGGAACAACGAACTCTCCCTCACCAAAGCCTGGGCGTCCGAGCTCAGGTAACCGAAGACAGTCTCGCTCGTCGCTGCACCATAGCCGCGAACTGTAGTATCCCTCCTCTCGTGAAGGCGGGTAGTCACGTGATGTTCCAAGTCGTAGTGCAGGTCTCGACCGTCGTAGTACTCGGGACCCACCCATAGGGGTCCCGTGCCAGTGGACTGATGCGTCATGCCATGCTCCTCGTGGCCGCCAGAGGGCGGTGACGACTCGTCAGACATGCTGATCAACGATACAACAGTAAGGCATTATACCTTTAACAAAATTGGCACTCACACCAATCCTTAAAAAAGTGCATTCCGCTCATGAAATGGAGTCATACAATTTTTGTTCCCTAAAAACATGGTACTAAGTTCATATTGAGCAAAAATTCCCTAATCAAAAATTAACTCCAGCAAAATCGAAATTCTTCCATAATTTGTCACTCATGAATTATGAGGAACGCAAGCAATATGCCAAGAACACCTACATTGCAAGAAAATACTAGAATCGTAGGTACACTTGGGGGCTAGTATAAATATGCCCAAATTCAACAAAAACCAACATACTTGCGAAAATTAACATGCACAAACTAATTAACATGTCATGTAGAACATTTTCAACTATCTAATTGAAGGAAAGGGGCACAAAATCAAAAACCCCCAAATCAATTTCATGCTCAAGAACACTTGACAAAAATGCTGAAAATTGACAAAAAAGGCTCAAAATTACTGAAAATTACTTACATTGGGAAGATTAGGAAGTGATTTGGAGTAGAATTCGTGAAGAAAATTGAAGAAAATGAGCGAAAAATCAGTAGGATAAGTGGAGAAGTGAGAGCGAAAATGGTGGAAATGGGAAAGGAAGGAGACGGTCGCGTCTTTTAAAGACCGGTCTCCCCTTTGCATTTTCAACGCCCAGCTCTGGGCGTTAGAAATTTTCGCGCCCAGAGCTGGGCGCTGAAAATGCTTCCCAGACAGCGAATATTCGCTGTCGGGGCACGCGTGACTCCCCTCTTTGTGTAAGATATCCGTTGTCTTGATATTTCTTTCCCACACGAAAAAACAGTGTTGTAAAATCTCAATACACAGCGTGGGCCCACTTATAGGACACGCCTAATCAGGAAATATTGCGACCCACCAAAAGGTTGTAATCACAAAAAGCCTTTTTATTTTTATATATAGGCAAAATGAAAAGAAAGTAAGAAATTCAAAATAGGCTCGCCATCTTCAGCCGGCGGGGTCTGCGTTACTAATCACGCAGGTCCTCAGTTTTCGAAAAATAGAATCATCAAAAACAAAATGAAACAGGCTCGCCATCTTCAGCCGGCGGGGTGTACGTCACAAACCACGTAGGTCCTTATTTTCAAAAAAAAAAACAAATAAATTTCAAAACAGATTCGTCCACTTCTATCGGACGGGGCGTCCCCCTCAGCGGACAGGTTCGCCATCTTCAGCCGGCGGGGTCTACGTCACAAACCGCGTAGGTCCTTATTTTCAAATTTCAAAAACAGATTCGTCCACTTCTATCGGACGGGGTGTCCACCCTTAGCGGACAGGCTCGCCATCTTTAGCCGGCGGTGTCTGCGCCACTAACCGCGCAGGTCCTTAGTCGCCGTAGCGATAACTTCTTTCGGTTTTCCCTTTTTCCAAAAATTAAAGGATTGGTTTTCCGTTTTTCCAAAAAAGAGCGATGTGCTGGATTTTCCTTCATTTTACGTCCCATAAAAACAAGGGGGTTTTCTCGATTAGCTAACCCCGAAAATGAAAATAATTAAAAACATTTTTACCTTGTGATTGGGCTTGGCCAGGCCCAATTACACTTTATAGCTTTAATTTCGAAAACATCTGTAGCTACTCCCAATGACAAAGTGAGGGAGTTTCTATGCATCTTTAGATACTTCCAATGACAAAGTGAGGGAGTTTCTATACTATCCGTTGACAAATCCCAATGACACGTGAGGGATATGTCGACACTTCAAGTGATGACCATTATGTCAAATGTTATCACTTGGGGGCTCGTGAGACCCTCGCAAAACAAGTCACATACACTATGGCTTGTGTGACACACTCCGTCTAGTACTTTGACCATCGTCTCATCCCGAGACTCAGTCAAAGTGGGGGCTAACTGTAGACACATGCTTTTGTCCCCGTTCCCGAAAGGCAAGGTTCGATGATGAGAACATAAAATCTCCACTTGGCAACGCATCTCCTATAAAATAACGAATCTCAATCACCCTTTTCATTTCACCCGAAACCTGCTATTTATAGAAACCTGCTATTTATGGAAACCTGCTAAAAATAGTAACTGCCGTAATGGGTAGTTGTTAAAAGTGGCAAGTCATAAAAGATAGAAACCTGTCAGAATTAGGTGTTGCACTCCAACATAAATCCTAAATGAGATAGAAATTGCAAGAGGAATCCTATTCCTAATATGATTCGAAAATAAGAGTTACGTATTAATTAAAATCCTAACGAGCCTAGAGTTCGTAACGGGCCCAGACGCATTCTGTCATAAAGTTAATACGCGCTAAAAGACTCGGATAAGTCTCAAAGACTCCGTATTCCACGAGTCCGAATCTGACAAGGAAATGCGGCCCAGACCCTATTTTCAACGCCTGGCTCTGGGCGCCGAAATCTTCGGCGCCCAGCCCTGGGCGCTGAAATTACCTGGGTACGTGTTCTTTCCTAATTCTTCTTGGATTAGAGCTCTAAAATTCTATCTTTCCACGAACTCTTTTCTATAAATATAGCCCCAAATTCGACGTGAAAGGAACACACAATTCATATTCTGAGTATTGACTCCAACCCCTAAGCCTAAGCCTCACGCTGCGAAATTGATCCCGCATTCTGTCGCAATCGATCCAAAAAACGAACAGAATGTATCCTGTCCCTTGTAGCTGAAGAATTAAGCCTAGAAACTTGAGATTCGTTAAATAAAAGGAGAAATAGCAAAGCCAAAGTGGTTAGTTTTCTGAGAACCGTGACGCACCTCTCAAGGGTGCGTCGTAATGTATCCCTTCGCATGATTTAATTGCTTTCCTCGCCCTTTTATAAAACTGTTAAACTATTTAATCTGATTGTTCTATCACGCCTAATAAAGATAATATTTTGGGAAATTGAACTATCATGCTAGGTCCCTTAAAACAATCTAAATCAGATAATCACGATCAATCTAGTATTATGTGTTGCATATTGCTAAAATCGATTCGGATTAGTTTAATAGTTAACGCATGTCCCTTCCATTATTTATTCTGAGCTAGTAAGGATATCCTGCCTCTGGAGTTATCGAAGAGCGTGTACTCCTCTCAGTAGTTACAGTCCCCCGAACCCTCAATCTCTACCCTGCGGGTGTACGTTGAGAGATCCCCACACCAGGGATCACAAGGGAACCTATGGCCGTCGTGGTCATACATAATTGCACTCCCTTTATGTCACGATAACCGGATTTTGTCAGTTTTTCTCATTGTCGTTAAAAACTGAATGGCGACTCCTATATTACTAGTCAATTGGGTGTAAACTCACAGGAAATCCAATTACACTTGATTTGACAAAAAGAAACGTCACGCCCACGAGGGACGAGGTCACGCATTAGCCTCGTGCTTTTTTGACCCCTCACACTACCCATGTCTCATGGAATGACTCTAAGCAAGACTCAGTGCCCAAAAACACTGGATGAGCGTAGACGAATGAGTGGGATTCCATATACATCATTGATTGGTTCAATAATGTATGCTATGATATGTACACGCCCGGATGTTTTGTATGCACTCAGTGCTACGAGCAGATACCAGTCAGACCCAGGAGAGGCACATTAGACTGCTGCCAAGAATATTCTGAAGTACCTGAAAAGGCACAAAGATGATTTCCTGGTCTATGGTGGAGATGATGAATTAATTGTTAAAGTCTATACGGACGCAAGTTTCCAAACCGACAAGGATGATTTCAGATCACAGTCTGGATTTGTCTTCTGCCTCAACGGTGGAGCAGTAAGCTGGAAAAGTGCTAAGCAAAGCACCATTGCGGATTCTACAACTGAAGCGGAGTACATTGCTGCACATGAAGCATCAAAGGAAGCTATTTGGCTAAGGAAGTTCATAGGTGAACTTGGTGTAGTCCCCTCCATTAAAGGACTAATAGCTCTATATTGTGATAATAACGGAGCTATTGCACAGGCAAAGGAGCCTAGACACCACCAGAGAGTCAAGCATGTACTTCGTTGATTTCACCTTCTATGAGAGTTCGTTGAAAAAAAAGAAGTCGAGATAAGCAAGATTGGAACTGACGACAACATCTCAGATCCATTAACTAAACCTCTGCCGCAAGTGAAGCACAACTCGCACACTGCAGCTATGGGAATCAAGCATGTTGGAGAATGGTTTTGATGTCCTTATTTAATATTTTAAAGTTTTAGAGTTTAATACTTTGTAAAACGTTATTGGTTAACCATTCATATAAATGAATAGAATTCATTTTTCCATTTAATTTGTGGTTTATTAAATGATGAGTCCCTTCAATTTGACGATATATTCAAGATAGACTGTCAGGACCAGTCCTCTGACTAAGAAATGTCTATCAAGTGAACTTGAATGTCAAAAGTTGAAAATGGTCCCTAGTCGGAGTTTTCTATAAAGATGGACGCATAGAAAACACTAGACGACTAGAATGCAAGATGACTAGTAGTTCTGTTTCTTGAACTATGTGGACATGGCAATGTCGCAATCATTTGCATAGATACTTACTTTGGGAAGACTAGTATCGGACAGACCTATGAAACTATATTGTAAGAGATGAAAATCTATCATAAGTAAATTTCATTAAAATTATTAGACACTAATCCTCAATACCTGAGTGATTTGAGATTAGTTGTTTGAGAACTGGTTACTTTGACGTTGTCAACCGTCGCACCGTAAAAGGAGGCTATAATGGCAACGCTCGGGCAATCACCTATCAAACGAAGTCTAATCTCAAGATCGCAAGATTGGGATTGTCCTCCCATAAATCGGGATGAGATGCTAAAAGTTGTACAAAGGCCACTCGAAGAGCTAGAAACTGTAAAATGCATGACCATGCTCAGATAAATCATAAGCTATGATTATTTGTTTATTTGATCAGTTGAACTCTGAAACCGAGAAACACCTATGGACATAATAAGGACGACAACTCTTACCTTATGTTCATGAGCAAGCATCAAGCGACAAAGGAATTAGGAAATGCACACTTGTCCCTAAGGACAAGTGGGAGACTGAAGTAAATAATGCCCTTGGTCCAAGTATGCATTCAATGTTAAGTCTAATAAATGCGGTTTAGTATTAATTAATGATGCAAGTTAATAATTCAGTGAGATCAAGTGAACTGTATGCCTAGCTAGAGGCCGCTTCAGTTCAATTGGAATTAATAATATTAATCCACAGCTTACTCTTGACTGAACCCGTAGGGTCACACAAATAGTACGTGAACGGATCAAGTATATAAGTGAATTAAATACTCCATTAATGGATATTCGGAATCGAAGGATCTCGGTTCCAGTGGGAGCTGAAATCGTCAAAAGGAAAATTATGAATACTCCGGAAACAATGATATTGCCGTAAACGGAAATATGGATCGTATCGGGAATATAAATATTATCCAAGTCGTAGATGTTGCCAGAAACGGAAAATATTATCGGAAATGGAAATATTGTCGGAAACGGAAATATTGCCGGAATCGAAAATATTATCGGAATTTAAAATATTAAATATTTGTTCGAAACGGAAATTAATTCCGGAATCGGAAATATTAAATGTTGTTCGAATCGGAAATGAATTCCGGAATCGGAAAATAAATCGGAAGCGCGACGTACGAAATAAACATCGGATGAGCTTGCTAGACGCAAGGCCCAACACGAAGCTAGGCCCGCGCCTAGCGAAGCCCGCGCAAGCACAGCAGGCGAGCAGCAGCCCGCCAAGCAAGCAAGGCAAGGCCAGCAGGCTGGCGCGTCCTTCGTGGGCTGCGTACTAGCGCTGCTGGGCCGAGCCAACCCACCCCGCGCGGGCAGCACCCCTTGCGGACTGTTCGTGCGTGTTGTTGTGTTCGTGCATGTTTCGAATCCTTAGGCATTTAGGAATTATCCGTTTAGACTATTTTCCTGAAACTACTAGAATTAGTTGTTAAGCTAAACACTAAAATGAATAGATTTAATTTAAGTCTAATTCTAATTGAATTAGATAAATTGAATCCTAGTAGGTTTCTAGTTCCGATAAACTTACCCTATAAATAGGTGATGGAAATCACAATTTATATACATCAATTAAAAGTATTCATATAGTTTTAAGTTAAAAACTAAGCTTAATAATTTGCCAAATAATTAAGTACGAATAACATAATACCTTAGGGTAAATTCTAGTTAATTGAATCTATGGCGGATCCGAACGTGCTGTGGACTATCTACGGAGGGACTACACTTGGAGTCCTAAACTTGTTCTTGTTCGGTTCGGGAGCAGCTAGGGAAGGCACGCTACACATTTATGTATCCTAAATTATGCTAATTGGTTATGTGGCAATTAATTTGGATTCCTGGCTTTATGGTTTTTCCGCATGAAATATATGTTTTATATTTATCATAACCTATAAGATTGTATGGTTGGTGTCGCCAATTGTTGTTCCTCTGGGTGTACGACTGCCTGTCGCTGCTGCCCCCTGTTGATCGTGGTGCTGTCGACCGTGTAACTTCGTCGTCCTCGATCCGCATCTGGGCAGTGGCTCTCGATCTGACCTCCTCGAAGGTTGCGCAGGGATATTTCCGGTACAACTCCGAGTTGGGGACGAGACCTCTCTTGAATGCTTCGATAGCTGTCTTGACATCACAGTTTTTTATACTAATTTTTTCACAATTAAAACGGTTAAAATAATCGCGTACCGACTCGGTGGGTCCTTGCGCCAACTGATAGAGGTCGCTCATCTGTTTTTCCAGTTGACGGCTGCTAGCGAACTGTTGATAGAAGGCATTGATGAGATCAGCAAGGCAGGAGATGGATCCGGGGGTGATGTTCATGAGCCATTCCAGAGCTGCTCCGTGGAGGGTACCTCCAAAAGATTTGCACATGACAGGTTCAACCAGGTCGTATGGGATGCCGCTCTACCACATTCGCTTATTGTAGACGTTGACATGCCTGTAAGGGTCGGATGTTCCGTCGTAGAGGGTGGTCCAAATAGGGAGTCGTAGCTGGTGCGGGACTGTTACCCTGGCGATTGCCTCGCAAAATGGTGAAGCTTCGTATCCGTCGGTCGCCTCAGTCTCCACTAGTGTAGGTGCTCCTGGTAGCTTGGTCATCAGTTTCAACATCATCGAATATTGCTTCTTCATATGTGATTCCATCTTGTTGCGGCGGGTCACGGGGTCAGGTGTCGCTCCTTCTTCTTCTTCATCGGGCTCCTCGTCGGATGGGATCAGATCTTCGAATTCGTCGGGCATCTCAAATGTCAGCTTCTTTGGCTTTCCACCGGTTCTGGAACGCGACTGGTACTTGTTGCTCTTTGCGGACTCTAGTTCTTTCTGGAGGTATTCAACAGATGCTTTGGAAGGCAGGTTTTCGGATGCGAGCTGCTCGTTTTGGGCCAGGATGCGGGCGGTTTCAGCTTTCTCCCGAGCCAGCTCTGCCTGGGCCTTGTCGTAGGCCGCTTTCATCTCTACGAGTGTCATGTCTCCGGAAGTCATTTTGAGAGAGGTGTTTTGTGAGGGTATTTTTTGTGTGAAACCTAGTTATTGTCCCCACAGACGGCGCCAAACTGTTTATGCCAAATTTCGTCTAGGGGCGACACTTGGCTTGGGTCGACACTAACTAAGTAGAGAATGCAAAAAAACGATAAAGAGAGAGACGACACAAGGAGATGTTGACGCGGAAAACCCAGGAATAAGGTAAAAAAACCGTTGATAGCTATGAGGCTATCAATCCACTAAGTATCCTAAAAAAATGACTAAGTAAATCAATGTGCTTTGTAAAAGAAATAAACGAGTACAATGATTGCTTTAATGGCTAAAATATATTTCTCTTGTATTGCTTGAATGCTTGAATTAACTTGTCCCCTGATGATGGTCGTCCCTGGTTTATATAGCTTGAGTCCAACGGTCTACTTAGTTGAGAAGATCCCTCAGAAATAGGGGCCAGTTGGTTATTCGTTGATCCACGTTTCCTACTTATCTTCAACAATCCACGACATCTTTGGGGGACTCCCTTGACTGGCTCAAAGTATTCAGCGACACCTTAGACCTTGGGCTTTGGGATTTAGACCTAGCTCACTCTTCTTATCTCTCATGCTTCGTCGCTTGTCGCATGTATGTCGTCGCTTGTCGCTACGTCCGACCTGTTCACCCGACGCGTCGTAACCTGTGACATCACAAGCACCTGGTCGACACGACATGATCAAACGTCAAAAACGGTTATGTCGTCAGTCCAAAAAGTGGGATAACAACCTCTTTTTCCACTCCCTTTATGGTGTGCTCCATTATTGTCCAAATAATGAGTCTATATCCAAATCCATATCACCGGCCCAAATACCTTCACTTGTCAACTTTTCTACGAATTTTAGTTGTTGCTCCCCTTGAAGTTTCCACCACTTGATCTTAGGCTCTACTAGTATTCTTCTCCTCCTTAATTCCTTATACAACTTCTACCTCAAAAATCAAGTATCACAAGTCTATGTTGGGTTGATGTACTCTCACCTGGAATGACCTTACAATTGGTGTAAGACTGTCTCAAAGGAATACTTACTAAAAAGAAGTGGATCTGACTCGTATTACCAAAAACCACCATGAATGCTTTCAAATCCATCACGACTCGAGCCTACATGCCCGTTGAGATCCCCACCAATGATCAGTTTCTCGCTTCTAGGGACGCGTTTCCCCACTAGCTTCTTCCAAATCCTCCCACAGTTCTTGTCTAGTTGAAGCATCTAGTCCTGCTTGTGGTACATAGGCACTCACAATAGTTACAACTTCATCACCTAACACAAGCTTAATACTCATAATTCGATCACACATCCGAGACACGTCCACCACATCATCAATATATTCTCGGCCAATAAGGATACCTGCCCCATTCCTACCCCTAGTTTTTCCCGAATACCAAAGCTTATAACCCCATGGAGCTATTTATCTTGCCTTGTTTCCAGCCCACTTGGTCTCCTGCAAACATAATTTGTTCATTCTCCTCCTTCTCAAAACCTCTACCAAATCACTGATCTCCCTGTCAAAGAGCCAATGTTCCAAGTCCCAAAACGCATCCTAGTACCCTTACCCTTACCCTACCCTTGCCATGAAACCTATGCTAATTAATACCACCCGGGTGGTGCGCAGCTTTCGGGCGACGACCTAGTAACCCTTGCATATTTTTCACTACACTCGGGCCTAGGAAGTGTAGTGCACCCTTGCATATATGACACCACCCCCAGGTGTAGGGGTGGGCTGCTTATGGGCGGCGACCTAGCAACCCTCACATATTTTTCACTACACCCATCTTAAGAGGTGTAGCGCGTCGCTGAGAAGGGGACGCCCCCACGATATTCTATTGTCAATTCATGTCATGATATGTGACTTAGTTTTACGCTGGCTGCCACCAACCTACCGCAACCTTGTTATACACTCCATACTTATTGAGAACCTTAAAAGAAACTGCATGGTTGAAATTAACCTTGTTATACACTCCATACTTATTGAGTAGACGTAGTACGAACCGATTCTAAATTATGGTACACGAGCCACAAGTGTTTTAAAACTCGACTCAAGTTGTATTTTCTTTGCCTGAATTTCACTTATTAGATCTAAAATAAGTGAAAATAAATACCTAGTATTTAAAAAGCATAACCATCACCATTTCAATGACACCTAAGCAATACTATTTTGATGACACGTGTCTCAATCTTATTAATCTTTCTATTTACGTTTTGTTATAAAAAAATAATGGTCATTCATTATTCTACTTTATTGTCATTAGTTATTACGTAGTATACTACTAATCTCCGTCTCATTAATTTACTAGAATTGTACTACATCTATCCCATATTTATAGTGTTAGGGTGCGTTCTGTTCAACTTATTTGACCTGAACTTATCAGAATTTATCTGAACTTATCTGAACTTATCTGATCTGAACTTATCTGAACTTATTGGAACTTATCTGAACTTATCTGAACTTATTGAAACTTTTAATAGTAGTAGTAGTAGTAATAATAATAATAATAATAATAATAATAATAATAATAATAATAATAATAATAATAATAATAATAATAATAATAATAATAATAATAATAATTAAATTAAAAAATTAAAAAAATAATAACAATAATAATAAATTAAAATAATTAAAATAATAATTAAAACAAATAAAAATAAAAATAAAAATAATCATTATTATTAATAACAATAAAAAAATATTAAAAAAATAATAATAATAAAGAAAATAAAAAAAATAAAAAATAAAAAAAATAATAATAATAATAGAATATAAAAATATAAAAAAAAAAAAAAAAATTAATAATATATATATATAATAATAATTAATAATAATAATAGTAATTAATTAATAATATATATATATAAATAATAATTAATAATAATAAATAACGTTTTCAGATTTTTACGGGTATGGGTTGAAACGGGTTCGGATTTTAACGTGTTCGGGTTTTAATGGGTACGGGTTGAAACGGGTTTGGATTTTTAACGGGTTTAGGACTTAACGGGTATGGGTTGAAACGGGTTCGGGTTGAAACGGTTTCGGGTATTAACGGGTACGGGTTTAAACGGGAACGAGTTGAAAAGGGGTTAGATTTTAAAGGATTTGAGAATCATATCGGTAATCTTCATGTAAGATCGGGTAAATCGTGTTTGAATGTAATGGGTCATTTTTCGCCGAATTTGGGTTCTTATCGGTTCGGGTTAATATCGTGTCGGGTAATTTATAATCATGATAGTAATATTTCACTAATAATAATAAGAAGAATAATAATAATAATAATAATAATAATAATAATAATAATAAGAAGAAGAAGAAGAAGAAGAAGAAGAAGAAGAATATTAATAAGAAGAAGAAGAATAATATAAGAATAATTATTTAATTATTAATTATTATCATTTTTATTTTTATTTTTATTATTTATTATTATTATTATTATTATTTATTATTATTATTATTTATTATTTATTATTATTATTTATTATTGTTAATATTATTATTATTATTAATTTTTTTTATTATTATTATTTATTATTATTATTATTATTATTATTATTATTTATTTATTTATTATTATTATTATTATTATTCTTATTATTATTATTATTATTATTATTATTATTATTATTGAATCTTATTGGAACTTATCTGAACTTATCTGAACTTATTGGAACTTATTGGAACTTATTGGAACTGAAACTTATTTTTTTAAGGTGAACAGAACACACCCTTATTTGACTAAAAACACGGGTTTTAAGAAGGGCATTACTATTCGACGCCCATTTTTACGCAAAACGCCCACCTTTATTTAAGGAATGTCCCTTTTGTCCCTCTCAACCCACCCCACCCCACTCTCACTCACCCCCACTTCTCCACTCACTAATTACCCCACTTTCTCTCACTAGACCCACTACCAAATTCCGGCAACCACTATTTTTGTCGGCCCCACCTTAGCCACCGCCATCATTGGCCCGTCAACCGCCACCTCAATTCATATCATTGTCACTCCCTCCACTTCGTGAGCTCAACCACCGGCACCTCCACCTTCGCCGCCACCACCTGTGAGGGGGTCGGAAAATCACGAGGCTAACGCGTGACCTCGTCCCTCGTGGGCGTGACGTTGTCAGATCAAGTGTAATCGGATCTCCTGTGAGTTTACACCCAATCGACTAGTAATATAGGAGTCGCCATTCAGTTTTTAACGACAATGAAAAAAACTGACAAAACCCGATTATCGTGACATAAAGGGAGTGCCATTATGTTCGACCACGACGGCCATAGGTTCCCTTGTGATCTCTGGTGTGGGGATCGCTCAACGTACACCCGCAGGGCAGAGATTGAGAGTTCGGGGGACTGTAACTACCGAGAGGAGTGCTCATCGATAATACTCCAGAGGCAGGTTATCCTTACTAGCTCAGCATAAATAATTGAAGGGACATGCGTTAAACTATTAAACTATTCTAAATTGATTTTAGCAATATGCAACACATAATACTAAATCGATCGTGATTATCTTATTTAGATTGATTTAAGGTACCTAGCATGATAATTCAATTGTCCAAGGTATTATCTTATTAGGCGTGATAGATCAATCAAATTAATAGTTTGACAATTTTATAAAAGGGTGATGAAAGCGATTAAATCATATGAGGGACACATTACAACGCACCCTTGAGAGGTGCGTTGTGGTTCTCAGAAAACTAACCACTTGACTTTGCTATTTCTCCTTTATTTAACGAATCTCGGGTTACCAAGCAATGTTCCAGTATTTAGGCTTAATTCATCAAGCTACAAGGGGCAGGATGCATTCTGTTCGACTTTTGGGTCGATTGCGACAGAACGCCGGATCAATTTCGCAGCGTGAGGCTTAGGCTTAAGGCTAGAATCAATACTCAGATTATGGAATTGTGTGTTAGTTTCACGTCGGTTTTAGGCTATATTTATAGGAAAAGAGTGTGTGGAAAGATAGATTTTAAGATACGAATCCAAAAAGAATCCGGAGATAAAACGGCCCCAGGCACTTTCAGCGCCCAAGGCTGGGCGTCGAAGATTTCGGCGCCCAGATCCAGGCGTTGAAAATGGGATCTGGGCCGAGTTCTTTGTCAGATTTGGACTCTTAGAACACGGATCTTTTGAGATTTATCCGAGTCTTTTAGTGCGTACTAACTTATGAAGGAATGCGTCTGGGCCCGTTACGAACTCTAGGTTCGTTAGGATTTTAATTAATACGTAACTCTTATTTTCGAATTATACCAGGAATGCAAATTCTATCTCTTTTAGGATTTATGTTGGAGTGCAACACCTAATTCTGACAGGTTTCTATCATTTATGATTTTGCCACTTTTAAGAACTACCTCTTACGACAGTTACTATTCTTAGGAGGTTTCTATAAATAGCAGCTTTGGCTGAAATGAAAAGGGTGATTGAGATCCGTTATTTTATAGGAGATACGTTGCCAAGTGGAGATTTATGTTCTTCTCATCGAACCTTCCCTTTCGAGAATGGGGACAAAAGTAGGCGTCTACAGTTAGCCCCCACTTTGACTGAGTCTCGAGATGAGACGATGATCAAAGTACTAGACGGAGTGCGTCATACAAGTCATGGTGTATGTGACCTGTTTTGCGAGGGTCTCACGAGCCCTCGAGTGATAACATTTGACTTAAGGGTCATCACTTGAAGTGTTAACACATTCCTCACGCGTCATTAGAACTTGTTAACTGATAGTATAGAAACTCCCTCACTTTGTCATTGGAAGTATCTAAAGATGTTTTCGAAATCAAAGCTATAAAGTGTAACTAGGCCTGGCCAAGCCCAATCACGAGGTAAAACGTTTTAAAGATTCTCATTTTCAGGGTTAGCTAAACGAGAAAACCCCCTTGTTTTTATAGGACGTAAAACGAAGGAAAACCCAGCACATCGCTCTTTTTTGGAAAAAACAGAAAACCGATCCTTTGATTTTTGGAAAAGGGAAACCATCCTTTGATTTTTGGAAAAGGGAAACCATCCTTTGATTTTTGGAAAAGGGAAACCATCCTTTGATTTTTGGAAAAGGATAAACCAGGAAAAGTTATCGTTGCAGCGACTAAGGACCTGCGTGGTTAGTGACGCAGACCCCGCCCGCTGAAGGTGGGCGAGCCTGTCTTCTGAGGGTGGACACCCCGTCCGATAGAAGTGGACGAATCTGTTTTGATGTTTTGAAAATAAGGACCTACGCGGTTTGTGACGTAGACCCCGCCCGCTGAAGGTGGGCGAGCCTGTTTTTGTTTTGAAGATTTTATTTTCTTTTCATTTTCGAAAACTAAGGACCTACGCGGTTAGTGATGCAGACCCCGCCCGCTGAAAGTGGGCGAGCCCTGTCCGCTAAGGGTGAACGCCCCGCCCGCTGGAGGTGAGCGAACCTGAATTCGTCTTTTCGATTTGGGACTCGCGTGGTACGTGCCGCGATCTTGCCCGATTGAGGTGGGCAAGTCCCTATTTCATTTGTTCTTGTGATTTCTTTTTGAGAATTTCTTTTTATTCATTCTTGTAAGAGCGAATTCTTTCTAGGGATGCTCGGATTTAGTTGCAACCTGAATGTAGGTTGACAACGTGCTTAGACGGACCATTGTCTCGTGGTCATGATCTTTCATGGTTTTGAGCTAGTCTTTACGGCTCAATTTTGCCACTACCTGGGTCCTTGATTAGGGAACTATGTATAAGTATCAACGGCGACCTTTGTCTTGATGTCGTAATCCGGTTTTATCTTTTGAGATTACCCAAACACGGGACTTCGTACAGCGTAGGCTTGGAATGTTGTTTTAACTTTGCATACTTTCTTTTGAAATATATATTTTCTTTCGAGCCCCCAAGCACTCGTGCTTGACGGTCATTTCTTGTCAAAGAGGTTCCTTGGGGATACGCATTTTGTAATGTCCTTGATCGTGTTTGGGATCGTGCTCGTAAGTGCGAGCGATCTTGGTAGTGGTGTGCTACTCTTAACAAAGCCGTGAGGTGCGACTTGCAGTAAAGAAATCGACAATTTTCGAGTCGAATGGATACGGCAGGACCCTATAGAAGTCAGGGCTTCTTTTGGGCCTGGGCTCATTTTCGGCGCCCAGGCCTGGGCGTTAGAAATAATTCACGCCCAAGTGGGGCATTGAAAATATTGTTTGGGCTGGTCTTTTGATGACACAGTTGGCCTCTTGTTCGTTCGTTTATTTCACTTGGAAATTCTACGTATTCTCTTCTCTTTTGTTTTTCTTTATTTTTGGAACGTAGAATTTTATTAGAGATCACAATGAGTTGAGTGATCGTGATGATTTCTCGAGAAGCCGTAGCCGATTGGTGGACTACGGTGTTTATCGCTTTTGGGCGATTATTTAATGGAACTGTCGCTCTTAAGGCGTACAGTTATTGCAATAGTTGGGCGAGTCTATATGGCCCGAGGAACATACCTTGAGGCGTAAGACTTTGATCGCGTATATATTTTTTTATTTTGCTACGGTCGTTTCGTAGCTTGGAGCCCCCAAGTATGCATGTTGGGATGCTTCCTTTTGGCGTACGATTTTTGTAGGTTCTTTCGAGAAAGATGCCTTGGGGTCCCGCTCGTGTAGGTGCGAGCTATCCCTTCCATGGTAGGTAATATTTTGCTACCTTTAATCCTTAATGTAGAAGTCGTGTGGCTTGCATTTTGAATTTGGGCGATAAGTAGTCTTTGCCTCATACTCTTGGTCGTGCCCGCATTAGTGCAATATGCCTTACTCTTTTTTTTTTTAGACTTGTACCGTGGGATGGTTGAACTTATGGTGCGACGTAGGCTTGTGTGGCCTAACAGCGTGTCTTAGAACATTTCTCCAGGTGTTGGGATATCATTATTATTTTTTGCATTGGAGTACTTCATCACGCCCCGTTCAGGTGCTCGAACAAGTGTAGCGCCTTCTGCGTGGGTGTGCACGGCTTATTACTTCGTTCGATGCGAGGATTCATAGATGTTTCTTTCTTTCTTTTTTTTTGTCCTTGATTTTTCTTTCGCTTTTGCTTTGGAACGACGTAGACTGTGTAACGGGCGCTTGTAGGGCGAGCGTTATGTGCAGTAGTTTGATCGGAGTTTTGGTGACTCGCGATTTTCAGTTACCCTTGTTAGTGGGGTGACTTTATATATTCTAAGTAGCGCTTAGAATTTGGGAGGGGTTGTAGCTATTTTTTAAGGTTCGTTTTACACAATCAAACCTTAGGATTGTGCCCTTATGACGTGTGTATAGCATTAGCGTTGAGAATTTGCGATAAAATCGTCATTTTGAGCATTTTTAGAGTGTTTTCCCAAGCCCCCAATTGTAGCTACGGGGTTGGCTTGGTGCTATAATGCTTGGCATACGTTTTTATGCATTCATGGTGACATGGATCATGAATAGTTTGAACCAGACTCGTTTAGTGCGAGGTACGTTCGAGTAGTGATTTGCTACTTCTCTTGTAAATGTCGTATTGTGCGACATTGCCATGGTCAAGGTAGTCACATGTTGAAGTGTGCCTTGACCAAAAGCTAGGTGCCTTTCTTTACCCATAATCATATTTAGAAATCTTTTTGACTCACTTGCAACATCGAGATAAACACATACTTAGCTTAAACCAACGACACTTTATAATGTTCGAAGAATTCTTTGAAAATTATTTGAAATCCGAGTCCTACTGTGTACAATCCGAGGTGTCCTAAGTAAGTTGACTTATAGAAGGGTTCGTACAGGATTACATGAGTGAATCAAAATACTGTTACGATTTTCGGAATGTTGTCTAAGGATTTGCTGGAAGCCAGGGTGCAGGCGTCAAGATATTACTTGTGCCCGTGTGGCACATGCTTCAGGCTTTTAGGGCCATCATTTCCAGAATTGCGAGAATATAAACCGCTCTCAAATTGACTTAGATTTACTTGGTGTATGTCTGCACAAAAGGTCAAGGTATACTTAGTTCTTTCCCTAGTTCTTTCATTTCAATTTTTAGCCCCCAGTTGCTATTATGTCTTCTCATTAATGATGCTTTCAGATTTCGATTTTAGATGCCCGTGTCATATGTCTGAGTAGGGTGAGCCTTGGTTAAGTGCCAAGTCCTATTGACAATGTCTGATTTTTTCAAAGGGGATTCGCAAGCATTTGAATTACCATGAACGGGTGCCCTGAGTTCGAAGGAACGATGGGGCGATGCCGTAGAACAATCCTCTTTATTGCAAGCTTACTGCCTTTACTACTTGTTGGCGATTATGACTGTGTCTAGTGGTGAAAGAAGGTCTTTAAGTGAGTTACTTTGCTTTAGGGAGGGTCAAGTCGAGTACTTTAGAGGTCATGGACGCTCGCGCTAGCCCCCATTCAATTGAGGCAAAGCGATCTTTTGAGTATTGGCTAAGTGCCTAGGAGTGTGAGTGCTCCTTCTGGCAAGGGTACGTGCCCTTATTATTTTTCGATGTGTGCTCATTTTGGCATCTTGATGACTTGGATTCTTCCTTTTACTTAAATTTTTCTTTCGATTTGGATTGCAAGCAATTAAATTTCAATAAGGGACTCTATTTTTTATTCTTGTTATTCTATAGGCTTTAACATTTTTGCAAATTGGTTGGACCGAATCATGGATTGCCTACGTATCCGCCTTAAAAGATTTAATTTGGAATCAGGTCTTGCGTAGTTCTTAGCCAGAAAATGGTTTCTTAGAATGCCGATTTTAAACAAGTACGTTCGAGTGGAATCGTAATGTTTGAAATAGGGTGAAATAAGTGTACGAAAATTTTGGAGCGCGCGTATTTTGCGTATTTTATATGATCTTCTACCCCCAAGTGTTCGTTATTCTTCCGCATGTATATAGGAAAATATACGAACACTTTTAGGAATTGGGAGTTGAAAAGTGATAAGCAAGAACGGCGCCCAGGGCTGGGCGTTATTAATTTTGGCGCCCAGGTCTGGTCGTTGAAAACGTGTTCTGGGCTGCCTTTTTATGCTGCTCCTTTTCGTTTTGTGCCAAATATTTGCGAATCTTTTTTGTGCGCTAAATGCTTTTTTTTTAGACGAACTTTAAAGGCGCTTTGCAAAGTTTCTTTTTTATTATTATTTTTTATTATTTTTTTTACGTTTAGCGTAGAATGTACTTTTCATTTGTCTTTTTTTTTTATTCGTGACTCAAGACGGCTTGAAAAATGGGTTGAATGAGATAGGATAATCTGTATAGGTATTAGTCAAGCATGAGGATTGGAAAGGGTAGAAGATCGTAGAACGTTATGTAGTTTTTGTGGTATGATTTGGATTGGTTGACTCAATTCTTTTCCTTCGTTTACTTGGGTAAATTTCGCACTTTGGGAGGTACGGGCTAAGTATTTCATGGCTCGCTCTTTTCGCTCTCCCTTTTCTCTTTCTCTTTTTTCTTTTTTGCTTGGGATTTCTCCCCCTTTTTATTTGGGCTAAAAGGTAGATGGTTGTGGTCTTTGAGTCACGAGGCGAAACTGAGTGAGCCTCGTTTGGTAGGCCTATAGTGGACCTTTAATTTTAGTAGGCCTAGGGTGGACCTTTAAATTGCCTTACTTTGCAAGCGTATTTAGTCGTTTCTTAAAATGTGCAAATAGCGTAGATTCAAAATGTTGTTTTTACTTTATTGAAATTTAACGAAAGAATTACATCGAAAATAATTTTTTTGCTTCTTTTCAGATTCCAGTTTCCGGGATTTAATTGGAAGTTGTGATTTAGACTCGAACTTTCATTAATTTTTCTGATTATAACCCATGTATGAATACAAGGAGGTGGCCTAGACTCAAAATAATGACGTGGCGTAAGCCTATAATACTTGACCAAGCGACTTTCAGACTTAGGCTAATTGGACCATAATTTTCGTTGGTTGACACTTTAGATTTTAACCCTTGGGTGTTCATTTGTCATGCGCCATTTTGCTTAATGTTGGCAAGGTAGTTAGTTGGGGAGATCGAATTTTCATTTTTGCAAGACTAGAATCATTAGTGCGGCTTCCCTCTTACTGTGTATTGCTTTACCCCAATGGTAGCCTTATGGCATGCCGACTTGGGTATTTTCATGGTTCGTCATGTTGCATTCATGGAAAATCTTTTAGTCCGTACTTAGGAGTACTTCAAGGAGCGAGTGGCTCAAGAGGACTATGATAGTCGTGACCCAATGTGATCATAAGCCTTGAGGCAATTAATTTTTATTTTTATTTTTGCCAATGGTATTGACACCTTAGGCTCACTTTGGGGGTTGTGCGACTATGGAGGAATGATTTTCAGAATGTGACTGTTTCCATTTTGCAAATACTTGAATTACATAATATATTCTTTTTATTGGTGAGAGAGAGTATTGAGGCCGTAGATTCTTAGCAAGGGATGACAATTACATATGGGTGCTTATTGATTTCTTTTAAATGTTAGGAAGGGAGACTCAATATAGTTTAACCTTTTAACTTGCAGAACGACATCAAGCATTAGGACCGATTCTATGTATAAGACAACTAAGACTTAGGATTTAGATTGTACTTTGGCATAGCCTAGTCTAGACTCGGATTTATTTATTTTTTATTCGAACATTATTTTTTGAACACTTTGCCCATGTGACATTCAAGGTCATTTAATCAGCGTGCTCGGTTTAGTGCCGAACATAGTCGTCATAGGAGGCCTAGTGACGACATAATGAGTTGTTTAGTTTATAAGTCGTGCTTCAAAGTCGAGTGCCTTTTTTCCAATACGTCCTTGCAACAGATTTGTCGCTCATTATTCTTTTTTTTTATGCGCGGGCACCAAAGCTGCTGGGCTTGACCAGTAGGCCAGGCAGCAACTTCGGTGCCCAGACTGGGCGTGGAAAATGATTGGCGCCCAGCCAGGGGCGCTGAAAATGCGTCCCTGACTGGTACTCGTATTCTGTTCGCGTATCCTTTTTTCGTATATACAATTTGATTTTGCGTGTTTTCCTAATAACGTCCTTTACGCGTTGTGCGGCGTTGTGGGATCCGTTACAGGCTGTCCTGGGCGTCGCTTATTTTTGTGGCGATCGCCCGGGGCTGCGGAACACATATTTTGGTACAACTCTTTGGCCAATTGGTGTTTATGAATGTTTGGGCAATTTTTAGGGTCGTTGGGGTTTTCTAGTATTATTTGTCACACACAACCACATAATTCACTACACATAACTAACATTACAACATGAAGCAAAATAATATGTCACGTAGTTTATGATAGGCTTCTATGGGTAATATTTGTGCCGGCTTGGTACCACCTCTATCGTCGATCCAACACATGCCCCGATCGGGGAAGTGCATTCACGAGCGAATTTCGTCCCAAGAGGCCAATCACGATGTAAGCCAAGGGGGCATGCACCAATGAGAGGGACCTAGTGGGCGAGCGATTCGGTTTGGGATAGGTGTACTACTAGAGAAAGTGCCGAGTGGACAACATTCGAAGCGTATGCACCCCCCGGGTGGCGATGGGTATCCTTATTCCCAACTCCCGAGATGAAACATGCCAAGGGAGCCAAGATTCGTTATGCGGTTCTGTCCGTTCACATTAATATGCTGATTTTCAGGTCATCCCAACTTGTTAGAGAATTAAACGCGGGGTAGGATTGTGAGTGGGTCGAAAAAGCACGAGGCTAATGCGTGACCTCGTCCCTCGTAGGTGTGACGATTCTTTTTATTCAATCAAGTGTAATTGGATTTCCTGTGAGTTTACACCCAATTGACTAGTAATATAGGAGTCGCCATTCAGTTTTCAACGACAATGAGAAAAACTGACAAAACCCGGTTATCGTGACATAAAGGGAGTGCAATTATGTTTGACCACGACGGCCGTAGGTTCCCTTGTGATCCCTGGTGTGGGGATCTCTCAACATACACCCGCAGGGTAGAGATTGAGGGTTCGGGGGACTGTAACTACCGAGAGGAGTACTCGCTCGTCGATAACTCCAGAGGCAGGATATTCTTACTAGCTCGGCATAAATAATTGAAGGGACATGCGTTAACTATTAAACTAATCTGAGTTGATTTTAGCAATATGCAACATATAATACAAGATCGATCGTGATTATCAGATTTAGATTGCATTAAGGGACCTAGCATGATAATCCAATTTCCCAAAAATATTATATTTATTAAGCGTGATAGAACAATCAGATTTAGTTAGTTTAACAGTTCATAAAAAGGGCGAGGAAAGCAATTAAATCATAGAAAAGGGACACATTACGACGCACCCTTGAGAGGTGTGTCACGGTTCTCAGAAAACTAACCACTTTGACTTTGCTATTTCTCCTTTTTATTTAACGAATCTCAAATTATGGGACAGGATACGTTCTGTTCGATTTATGGATCGATTGCGACAGAACGCGTGAACAATTTTGCATCGCGAGGCTTAGGCTAAGGGTTGGAGTCAATACTCAGAATATGAATTGTGTGTGTTGTGATTTCACGTCGAACTTGGGCTATATTTATAGAAAAGAGTTTGTGGAAAGATAGAATTGCAGAGCTCTAATCCACGAAGAATTAGGAAAGAACACGTCCCAGGTATTTTCAGCGCCCAGGCCTGGGCGCCGAAGATTTCGGCGCCCAGAGCCAGGCGTTGAAAATAGGGTCTGGGCTGTTTTCTTGGTCAGATTCGGATTCCTGAAATCCGTAGTGTTTGAGACTTAATCGAGTCTTTTGGTGCGTATCAATTTCATGACGGAATGCGTCTGGGCCCGTTACGAACTCTAGGCTCGTTAGGATTTTAATTAATACGTAACTCTTATTTCCGAATCATATTAGGAATAGGATTCTCGCAGTTTTCTATCTCATTTAGGATTTATGTTGGAGTGCAACACCTAATTCTGACAGGTTTCTATCTTTTATGATTTGCCACTTTTAGAATCTACCCTTTACGGCAGTTACTATTTTTAGCAGGTTTCCATAAATAGCAGGTTTCGGGTGAAACGAGAAGGGTGATTGAGATTCGTTATTTTTATAGGAGACGCGTTGTCAAGTGGAGATTTATGTTTTCATCATCGAACCTTCCCTTTCGGGAATGGGGACAAAAGTAGGTGTCTACAGTTAGCCCCCACTTTGACTGAGTCTTGGAGTAAGACGATGGTCAAAGTTTTAGACGGAGTGCGTCACACAAGCCATGGTGACCTGTTTTTTTGCGAGGATCTCTCGAGCCCCCGAGTGATAACATTTTACTTAAGGGTCATCACTTTGAAGTGTCGACATATCCCTCACGTGTCATTGGGATTTGTCAACTGATAGTATAGAAACTTCCTCACTTTGTCATTGGAAGGATCTAAAGGTGCGTAGAAACTCCCTCACTTTGTCATTGGGAGTAGCTACAGATGTTTTCGAAATCAAAGTTGTAAAGTGTAATTGGGCCTGGCCAAGCCCAATCACGAGGTAAAAATGTTTTTAAAGATTCTCATTTTTAGGGTTAGCTAAACGAGAAAACCCCCTTGTTTTTATGGGACGTAAAACGAAGGAAAATCCAGCACATCGTTCTTTTTTTTTTTTTTTTGGAAAAAGAACGGAAAACCAATTTTTGAATTTTTTTGGAAAAAGGAAAGCTACTCACATCGTTCTTTTTTGGAAAAACGGAAAACCAAAAGCTACTCACATCGTTCTTTTTTTTGGAAAAACGGAAAACCAAAAGCTACTCACATCGTTCTTTTTTGGAAAAAACGGAAAACCAAAAGCTACTCACATCGTTTTTGGGAAAAACGGAAAACCAAAAAAGTTATCGCTGCAGCGACTAAGGACCTGCGCGGTTAGTGACGCAGACCCCGCCGGCTAAAGATGGCGAGCCTGTCCGCTAAGGGTGGACACCCCGTCCGATAGAAGTGGACGAATCTGTTTTGAAATTTGTTTGTGTTTATTTTTTGAAAATAAGGACCTACGTGGTTTGTGCCGTAGACCCCGCCGGCTGAAGATGGCGAGCCTATTTCATTTTGTTTTTGAAGATTCTATTTTTCGAAAACTGAGGACCTGCGCGGCTAGTGACGCAGACCCCGCCCACTGCGGGTGGGCGAGCCCTGTCCGCTGAGGGTGGACGCCCCTGAATTCGTTTTTTAATTTGGGACTCGCGTGGATCGTGACGCGATCCTGCGCACTAAGATGGGCAAGTTTCCTACTTTTTTCATCGTGATTTCTTTTTGAGAATTTCTTTTATTCATTCTTGCAAGAGAGAATTCTTTCGAGGGATGCTCGAATTTAGTTGTAACCTGAACGTGGGTTGACAACGGGTTTAGACGGACCTTTGTCTTGCGACCGTCTGCTTTCGTGGTTTTAAGCTAGTCTTTACGGCTCGATTTTTGCCACTACTTGGTCTAATGACGACCTTTCTCTGAGGTCGAACCTGTTTTTTTGAGATATCCAAACATGAGATGGTGTATGGCGTAGTCCGGGAATGTGATTTTGATTGTGCGCTCCTCGTTGGAGTATATTTTTTCGCGAGCCCCCAAGCACTGGGGCTCGTCGGTCGTTTTTCGCATCTTGTAATCATGTTTGGGGTCATGCTCGTATGCGCGAGCGACCTTTTATAGTAGTGTGCTATTTTAGCGAAGCCGTGGAGTGCGACTTCAGTTTTCAGGCGACACCCGGTTTTAGCTTGGCCCGGATTAATCCTTTGACAGACAAACATTTTTTATTTGGGAAACCAACGACTTAATGACACACATTTTTTGGTGTTTCGAAGAATGACCATGATATTTATTTCGATTTGAAAAGTGTACATAAGCATTTTCTGAGACGAGTCTAAGTTTTGACCAAGTTTTAATGTTTATTTTTGCTTATTTGGGAGCTAAAGGTGCTTTTGGGCTTGATCCTACTTGCAATAGGGCCTCGTGTTTAGCAACACGGTTTTAAGTCATTTCCTGTTCCGCGTTTTGTGAAATCTGGGCCTTGGGCTGCATTTCCGGCGCCAAGGCTAGGCATTAAACATTTCAGCGCCCAGCCATGGGCGCTGGAAGTCTTTTCCTGGTGATATTTGACTTTCGGATTTCCTAACACGTTTCCGAATGGGATCAGGATGTCACTGGGTGCGTTCAGCTATATATAGGGGCTAGATACGTCCCTATTTTCCACCACTCTCAATTTCCTTCTTTCTTTTTTGTTGTGTTTTAATTACTCATTGCTTTTGCTATGTCGATCCCTACTTTCTCACTCCAACGGACTGTTAGGCGTTGGCTACGGGCCCTTACTCCCACAGAAAAGGCTTTGTTTAAAGAATACCACTTAGAAGCACTTTTAGGCTTACAACAAATTAACATTGATTATAACTTTCTGCATGCTGCCCTAAGCTTTTGGGACTCCGATCATCATGTTTTTGCCTTTCGGGGCAACGAAATATGTCCTTTGCCAGATGAATTTGCTGCGATCCTTGGTTATCCTACTAATGCTACTCCTGCTACCCGTGGCACTATTGAAGAGGGTAAAACAACCATAGGGGCTTTCCTAGGACTAGATGATAACATGTTTGCTGAAATTGTTGTAGGTGACGAGGTTAACTTGGCAAAACTTGTAAAACATCACTTTAGGCCTAGTAAGAATATGACCGAACAGAAATTGAATATTCGAGCCCTTGTGTTTTGCTTGTTGAATCACTATTTGCTGTCGAATAACAATGGCGTGTTCGGTGACATAAGGTTGATCCCCTTGATTAGCCAGATGGAAAGTTGCTATTCTATTATGCCGTTGGTTGTTGCCGAGACTTTGCTGAGTGCGGATGAGCTGAAGAAGGATGCCAAATCTGAACATTTTAAGGGAAGCCCCCTATTACTGCAGGTAATCGATTTTTCCTTGCGCACGTATACACGTTTTTTTTTTTTGCGTACACAATGAGTTTCAGCGCCCAGGGCTGGGCGCTGGAATTTTCGGCGCCTGGTCCTGGGCGTTGAAACTGCGCCCCAGGAACCGTTTTCTTTTATTATTTTTTGATCGTGCCCGTTTTTTGCAGATTTGGCTCGTGGAACGGCTTAGACTTTTGGAAGCTCCTGCCGATCCTAAACATTAACGCCCTATAGCCTTGGGTAACCTAAAATACTTGCACCAAGGCCAGGACGAGGCCGAATGGACCTCCTTTTTTACTTATGGCATTTGTTCTATTAAGTGGGTGGTACCATGGTGGGGTTTGACTACTATGACAGGGGGTTCTGATGTATCGGTTTATGTTTCTTTGTTGGGGCTATCTCGTCCCATTTATATTTTCCTTACCGAGTCATGCGTCAATATGGTTTAAGGCAGACTATCCCCTTTTCTGATACGGTACCACCTAAGGTAGCGGCCTTTTCACAAGCACGGGTTCTAGCGTGGGCTAAGTATTATGATGGTCTCCCGCGTTGGGCCGTAGCTACAAATGGCTTTGTGGGTCTTTCTGAAAACTACAAGTTGTGGATGAGCTCCGATGATAAAGATGTGAGGACCGAGGCTCGAAATGGGGAGCCGGCTGAGCTTTTGATACCTCGTATTCGTGTTAAGTATGAGGGTCCTGATTATGCCAAACCTCGTACCTATAGTATTAAGACTGTGAAAGCTCGTCCTGATCGAAAGCGAAAGGAAGTTCCTCCCCGTTCCAGTTTCAGGCCTAAAAAGATGCCTAACATGAAGGGGCCTGCTGTTGTTAAAAGAAGTGCAAGCTCTCGCGGAGATCGTCGCCGGAACAATGTATGGGTTAGGAAGGCTCAGCCGCCTGTAGAAACAGTGGCTAGTCTAGTTGATGATAATAATCCTTCTCCCACCATTGTCTGTGCCCTTGAGGCTGAGCGGGCTATAACTGAGAATGTTTCTGAAGCCTTGGCATCTTTGGAAGTTAGTGTCCAGGAGCCGGTTCTTATGGAGATTGATATTGGGGCAGCGTAGAAGACTGTGGGGGTGGATCCTGCGAACATTGCCCTCTACAAGACTTTATTTGATGATCCGGAAGAACTAGAGTAGTGTAGTTCTTGCTAGGGTGTAGGTGCCCTTTATTTATTTCAGTTGTGTTTGTTTTTATTCTTAGCACTTTGTTTTCCTTCTTATTATTTTTTCAATAAAGGCGTATTTTTATTTTTCATTTTCATTTATTTTTGTTTCTCCTCTTTTTTATGTTTTTATATGTCTAACACTTTTTGCACAAAGAATATGTGTTTTTTTTTATTGGACCGAATCCTTGGTAAGGATTGCCTACGTATCTTGTCAGAATCAGGTGGCGCGTAGTTCTAGCTTAGAATAAGTTCTAGTATGCCGGATTTCGATAGATATGCCCTGAGGTGGAAGCATATTACTTAATCGGTCAAATGAGTGAAGTATTATCATTATTTTCATCTGCCATTTTTTGCCATAAGTCGCGTAAAAATGAAATTCGACTAATTTGTATGGCTATATTTTTGGTAAGCCTATTTGGATACGTACTGTACCCCCCAAGTGTTCGTTATTTTTCCGTTGTGTGCGGATAAAATGACGAGCACTTCTGAAAAGAAAAATTTTGGCAGGCAGAGAGTTTCAACGCCCAGGCTGGGGCGTCAGAAATTTCGGCGCCCAGCCCTGGGCGCTGAAAATGTTTTCTGGCGGTCGTTTTTGACGCTTTGCTTCACATGTTCTTGCATTTATTTCTTTTTTGTGCCTTGATTTTTGCTCGTATTTAAAGTCAATTTTGAGGCTATTTTGGAGGCTTTTTTGACTGTTAGTGTGAAATGCATTTTTGTCCGGATTAATTTTTTCTATTCGTGGCTCGAAACAGTTTTGAAAATGGAGTTAGGGTGTGGAAGTTATGAAGATCTTTGTGTAGGCTTTTGAGGTGGGTTGAGGTGCGTGTCATTTTTGAAGGATTGGTGGGGGTTATATTTTATTAATTCCCCTTTTAAGCAACATTTGCTTTCGTTTTGGATTTTGATTTCCTTTGACTTCTTTGGGTTGTATGGGTTGATTTTTATGGTTACACTGGTTGACTTTTATGTTTTGGGGATATGAATGGGATGGTGCGGTTTATTTTGTGGGTTTCGGGAATTGGCTCCCATGACACTATTTCAAATCCGAGTGGGCTTTGTTTGTTGGGCCTAGAGTGGGCCGCCTCTTTATTTTTGTATTTTGCAAGTACATTTGGTGTTTATTTAGTGTTAGAATAAAAATTTTAGGAGAAATATTACGCCTTTATTGATTCGGAAAGTAAGGAAAACACACTGAAATAAAAATGACCTATATTCTAAGAGGCCTTAGGACCATCTAAAGTCTCTATTATTTTTGTATTTTGCAAGTACATTTGGTGCTTATTTAGTGTTAGAATAAAAATTTTAGGAGAAATATTACGCCTTTATTGATTCGGAAAGTAAGGAAAACACACTGAAATAAAACTGACCTATATTCTAAGGGGCCTTAGGACCATCTAAAGTCTCTATTATTTTTTTTTCTATCAATCTAAAGAACTACTAGGCGCTTTTTACTAATGGTGCTCTATGTGGCTCAAGCCTGGGGTTTAGTCTCATAAAACTTCGGTCTTTCACCGGTACTCATCTTGAATTCTATTCCTTTTGCATTGACCCACTGATATGTCTTCACCCATCCGTTCTCGATCTCTTCTAGTGTTGATGCAGGAGAGATTAACCGGGTTGGATCGAAACCTTCATCTTGTAAAGCTAGGGTAGTCATCACAGTCTCGTTCTCCATAGGCCTCGATTTGTTAAACAATGTCCATAGAGCCTGGTTGTCCAATATTTCAGCTGTTTTAGTCTTGGTGAGGTGGGGTGCCTCATCCAAGGTGTGGCAGTCATGGAAAATTTCAAATCCTGGTTTTAGCAAGCCATCCTGAACGAAGGGTTCAGGGAAATCGCAGCATGGGTGTTCTTCTCCTTCCCGAACGAACATCCCGTTAAGGGTTCTTTGATACGGGGGAAGGAGGGTGGTTTGTTTGGCTTTGTTAAGGCGTAGCCCAGACAGGCGGTCAGCAATATCTTCCTCCGTTGGTTCATAGCCTAAGCCAAAGGGAGTAGATTTGTTGGGTAAAGGATGGAATGTGCATTCCTTCTTCCTTATGCCCAATGGGGTTCCTGGGAAATAACCTTGAGCTAGCAGCATTCTAGGGATGACCCGGGATGCATGCGGGTCTAGGAATGCTGGATCATAGTCTTCAATGAACTGGATTGCTTCTTCCATTTGAAACCTATAAAGGTCGTCTGCAGTTTCGGCCGTTCCAACCATAGTACAACTGATGTCGAGAGGAGGGGCGCGGATTTCTAGTATTACCCCGTTATGGTTAAGTTTAACCATTTGGTGCAGGGTAGAAGCCACACCTCCTAAGTCATGGAGCCAAGGTCTCCCCAATAGGAGGTTGAAAGTGGGCTTGATGTCGATTATTTGAAACTCCGTGGTGCGTGCCACAGGCCCGGTTTGTATGGTAAGGTTGATTTTTCCCAACACAGGCCTTCGGGAGTTATCATAGGCTCGTACCCCTTGTGTGGAGGCTTGGAAGTCATCGCTTCCTAGTCCCAAGCAATGGACGGTTCGCAACGGGCAAACGTTAACCACCGAACCGTTATCTACGAGCGCTAGGGGGATGTTTTGCCCTTTGCATCCAACTACTAGATAGAGGGCTTTGTTATGGGCACCCCCCTCTCTGGTTAGATCTTTGTCAGTGAAAACTATGGCCTTTTCTCCAGCATCTCTCGTGACGTGGTTAACCAATGAGTCAGGTGTGATATCTGTAGGCACTGAGATGAGGTCAAGTGAGCGAATAAGCTTTTCGCGATGTTCTTTTGAGGTACACATGAGATCCCAGATGGTAATTTCGGCCTTGGTTCTTTTCAATTGTTTCAAAAGAGGATTTTCAATGACTTCTACGACGGTGGTGTGCCATCCATTCTCAGGAGCTTGTCTGACTGGGATATCGTCCATAGGAGGTGGGCGAATGTCAGGCTGGTATATTCTTCCTGATCTGGTGAGGTTGTCGACTTCGGGTTCTTGAGTGGTGGTGTCGATGAGAGCATACCCGGGCCAAGTTTCAGTAAAGAGGTCCTGGCCCGACACTTGAGATAGGTAGATATCTTCAGCATCATCATCCCACACACCGCACACTTCTCTCTCGATTCGATCCATAGGGACCACAGCGAGTAGTGCACCTTGAGGTGTAATGTACACCGTAGGGTCGAAGTTCTCATTTTCTGGTTGGTCGAGAGAGATGTGACAAGAGCCGAGTGGGATCTTGTTGTTGTTGGGTTTGCCAACGTTAGGGAGAGGTATCACTTCATCCTCTATCATGTCTTGGATGGTATTCTTTAGGTTCCAGCAGTTTTCAGTGTCATGCCCATTTCCTTGATGGAATTTGCAGTAAGTACCTTCGACCCAATATTTGCTTTTGACAGGAGGGTCACGGGTGGGGCCTATATGTCTCAATTTTCCTTGATTGGTTAATCTTTCAAAGGCTTGTACCAAAGTTGACCCGAGTGGGGCAAACTTTCGGTCTCGGACCCATCTTCCAGGGCTTCTTCGGGCGGGAGTCTCTTCTACAGCATGGACTTCTTGGGCTTGGGATGTGTTACCCCGATTATAGGTGTTGTTTTTATATGTGGGTTTGCTTTGTATGGTTTTGGCGAGGTCGTCCTCGATCTTTATTCCCACATCATAAACTCTTTTGAAAGTGTCAAGTCCCAGGTACCTAAGGTGTTGTCTGTAAGCCGGGTCCAGGTTGTCAATGAATTTTTGGACCAATTCTGTTTCTGGAGGCCTATTGATTAGCTGGGCCGCCTGGTCCCTCCATCTAGCAAAGTAGGTTGTGAAACCCTCATTTTTCTTTTGGGAGAGAACTTCCAGCTCGCGCATGGTGACTTGGAAATCCATGTTCGACGAGTATTGCTTGATGAAGACATTGACAAAGTCTTCCCAAGTGGGGAAGAGCTTAGGGTCCTGGTGATAGTACCATTTGAGCGGCACAGGTTCCAAGGACAAAGGAAAGGCAGGTAAATACATGGACTTGTCCACGCCTTTCAAGTTCATGGCATTCACAAAGCTCAGTAGATGATCACGGGGATTGTCCGTGGCCTTGAACTTTGGTAAGTCAGATGAACTGAACTTTTCTGGTAGTTTTCCAGGAAAAGGTTCAGGATCGAGGGAGAAGTATTTGCTCCCCATGGTTTGCTGTAGGACCATTTTTTCAATCCTCTTCTCGTTATCGAGGTCATTTTTTGCTTGTGCAGCCGCTAGAGCTTCATTTTCCATTTTCAATTGGCCCATAAGTTGGGTCATTTGGACCATCTGGTCTCGCAAATCTTTGATGGACATGTTTGAAGGTGCGAATCGAGGTTGTGGAGGCGGAGATCCTTGAAATGAGGGATGACGGACGGAGCTTGGAGTCACTAAACCTGATGTTGGCGATGTATCTTCGAGACGCACTAACCGTTGATTCCCTGATCGGCACCAAGTGGCAGGACCAGTCCTAGGCATAAGATAAGCTAAAGTTTAGGTTCCCAAAGTTTCAAGCATTACTTAGTCTAGACTTCGACTCTCTCTATTGTTTTTTTTTGCTCTTTCTTTTATTGGTACACTTTTTGGTTTTTTTTTGGTCATTCTTTGAATTTTCGAAACACTTGCCCGTGTGACATTCATAGTTATTAGCGTGTTCGGTTTTGGTGCCGAACATTGTCGTCGTAGGAGGCCTATCAACGACACAAAGAGTTATTTATTATTTGTTTTTTTTGAGTCGCCTCTAGAATCGAGTGCTTTTTCTTACGCCTTCGTAGCAATTCCTTTTTTACGAACGTTTTTTTTTGGTGCTACGTGTTTTTTCTTTTGCGCGGGCACCGAGGCTGCTGCGCCTGACCAGAAGGCCAAGCAGCAACTTCAGCGCCCAGCGTCGGGCGTGAGAAATTCTGGCGCCCAGCCAGGGGCGTTGAAAATGCGTCCCTGGCTGATTCTCGTTTTCTGTTTGCGTCTACTTTTGTTTATGCGACTTCGATTTGCGTGCTTGCCTAATAACGTCCTTTACGCGTTGTGCAACGTTTGTGGGATTCGTTACAAGCCACCCCGAGCGTCGCTTATTTTTGTGGCGATCATTCGGGTTTGCGGAACACGTATTTCGGTATAACTCTTTGGCAAATTAGTCTATGAATGTTTGGGCAATTTTTAAGGTCGTTGGTTTACTAGGATAGTTTGTCACACACAATCACATATTTCTCTACACATAACTAACATTCATCATGAGGCGATAATAACATGTCATGTAGTTTATGATAGGCTTCTATGGGTAGTTATTTGTGCCTGGTTTGGTACCGCTTCTATCGTAGATCCAACACATGCCCCGGTCGAGGTAGTGTCTTCAACAGACGAATTTCGCCCAAGAGGCCAACCCGCAAGTGCAAGCCAAGGGGGCATGCAGGCGAGAGGGACCTAGTGGGCGAGCGATTGGGTTTGGGACGGGTGTACTACTAGCTAAAGTGCCGAGTGGACAACATTCGGAGCGTATGCACCCCCCCGATTGGCGATGGGTATCCTTAGTCCAAACTCCCTGAGGGAGCCAGGATTCGTTATGCGGTTCTGTCCGTTCACATTAATATGCTGATTTTCAGGTCGTCCCAACTTGATGGGGAAATAAACGCGGGGTAGGATCATTTCACCCTTCGGCTATTTTGATTACCTACGAGCACGAGTATTTCCTTCACTATCCCCAGCAGAGTCGCCACTGTGAGGGGGTCGAAAAAGCACGAGGCTAATGCGTGACCTCGTCCCTCGTGGGTGTGACGTTTCTTTTTGTCAAATCAAGTGTAATTGGATTTCCTGTGAGTTTACACCCAATTGACTAGTAATATAGGAGTCGCCATTCAGTTTTTAACGACAATGAGAAAAACTGACAAAACCCGATTATCGTGACATAAAGGGAGTGCAATTATGTTTGACCACGACGGCCGTAGGTTCCCTTGTGCTCCCTGGTGTGGGGATCTCTCAACATACACCCGCAGGGTAGAGATTGAGGGTTCGGGGGACTGTAACTACCGAGAGGAGTACTCGCTCGTCGATAACTCCAGAGGCAGGATATCCTTACTAGCTCAGCATAAATAATTGAAGGGACATGCGTTAACTATTAAACTAATCTGAGTTGATTTTAGCAATATGCAACATATAATACTAGATCGATCGTGATTATCTGATTTAGATTGCATTAAGGGACCTAGCATGATAATCCAATTTCCCAAAAATATTATATTTATTAAGCGTGATAGAACAATCAGATTTAGTTAGTTTAACAGTTCATAAAAAGGGCGAGGAAAGCAATTAAATCATAGAAAAGGGACACATTACGACGCACCCTTGAGAGGTGCGTCACGGTTCTCAGAAAACTAACCACTTTGACTTTGCTATTTCTCCTTTTTATTTAACGAATCTGAAATTATGGGACAGGATACGTTCTGTTCGATTTATGGATCGATTGCGATAGAACGCGTGAACAATTTCGCAGCGTGAGGCTTAGGCTAAGGGTTGGAGTCAATACTCAGAATATGAATTGTGTGTGTTGTGATTTCACGTCGAACTTGGGCTATATTTATAGAAAAGAGTTTGTGGAAAGATAGAATTGCAGAGCTCTAATCCACGAAGAATTAGGAAAGAACACGTCCCAGGTATTTTCAGCGCCCAGGCCTGGGCGCCGAAGATTTCGGCGCCCAGAGCCAGGCGTTGAAAATAGGGTCTGGGCTGTTTTCTTAGTCAGATTCGGATTCCTGAAATCCGTAGTGTTTGAGACTTAATCGAGTCTTTTGGTGCGTATCAATTTCATGACGGAATGCGTCTGGGCCCGTTACGAACTCTAGGCTCGTTAGGATTTTAATTAATACGTAACTCTTATTTCCGAATCATATTAGGAATAGGATTCTCGCAGTTTTCTATCTCATTTAGGATTTATGTTGGAGTGCAACACCTAATTCTGACAGGTTTCTATCTTTCATGACTTGCCACTTTTAGAAGCTACCCTTTACGGCAGTTACTATTTTTAGCAGGTTTCCATAAATAGCAGGTTTCGAGTGAAACGAGAAGGGTGATTGAGATTCGTTATTTTTATAGGAGACGCGTTGTCAAGTGGAGATTTATGTTTTCATCATCGAACCTTCCCTTTCGGGAATGGGGACAAAAGTAGGTGTCTACAAGGATCGTTTCACCCTTCGGCTATTTTGATTACCTACGAGCACGAGTATTTCATTAACGTCCCCAGTGGAGTCGCCACTGTGAGGGGGTCAAAAAAGCACGAGGCTAATGCGTGACCTCGTCCCTCGTGGGCATGACGTTGTGAGATCAAGTGTAATTGGATCTCCTGTGAGTTTACACCCAATCGACTAGTAATATAGGAGTCGTCATTCAATTTTTAACGACAATGAGAAAAACCGACAAAACCCGGTTATCTTGACATAAAGGGAGTGCAATTATGTTTGACCACGACGGTCGTAGGTTCCCTTGTGATCCCTGGTGTGGGGATCTCTCAACATACACCCGCAGGGTAGAGATTGAGGGTTCGGGGGACTGTAACTACCGAGAGGAGTACTCGCTCGTCGATAACTCCAGAGGCAGGATATTCTTACTAGCTCAGCATAAATAATTGATGGGACATGCGTTAACTATTAAACTAATCTGAGTTGATTTTAGCAATATGCAACATATAATACTAGATCGATCGTGATTATCTGATTTAGATTGCATTAAGGGACCTAGCATGATAATTCAATTGTCCAAGGTATTATCTTATTAGGCGTGATAGATCAATCAAATTAATAGTTTGACAATTTTATAAAAGGGTGATGAAAGCGATTAAATCATATGAGGGACACATTACAACGCACCCTTGAGAGGTGCCTTGTGGTTCTCAAAAAACTAACCACTTGGCTTTGCTATTTCTCCTTTTATTTAACGAATCTCGGGTTTCCAAGCAATGTTCCAGTTTTTAGGCTTAATTCATCAAGCTACAAGGGGCAGGATGCATTCTGTTCGACTTTTGGGTCGATTGCGATAGAACGCCGGATCAATTTCGCAGCGTGAGGCTTAGGCTTAAGGCTAGAGTCAATACTCAGATTATGGAATTGTGTGTTATTTTCACGTCGATTTTAGGCTGTATTTATAGGAAAAGAGTGTGTGGAAAGATAGATTTTAAGATACGAATCTAAAAAGAATCCGGAGATAAAACGGCCCCAGGCACTTTCAGCGCCCAAGGCTGGGCGCCGAAGATTTCGGCGCCCAGATCCAGGCGTTGAAAATGGGATCTGGATCGAGTTCTTTGTCAGATTTGGACTCTTAGAACACAGAGCTTTTGAGATTTATCCAAGTCTTTTAGTGCGTATTAACTTATGACGGAATGCGTCTGGGCCCGTTACGAACTCTAGGTTCGTTAGGATTTTAATTAATACGTAACTCTTATTTTCGAATTATACCAGGTATGCAAATTCTATCTCTTTTAGGATTTATGTTGGAGTGCAACACCTAATTCTGACAGGTTTCTATCTTTTATGATTTTGCCACTTTTAACAACTACCTCTTACGGTAGTTACTATTCTTAGCAGGTTTCTATAAATAGCAGCTTTGGCTAAAATGAAAAGGATGATTGAGATCCGTTATTTTATAGGAGATGCGTTGCCAAGTGGAGATTTATGTTCTCATCATCGAACCTTCCCTTTCGGGAATGGGGACAAAACTAGGCGTCTACACCACCACCACCTTTTATCGTCATCATTGTGATTGAAGTGGAATTTTGGCCGAGAACATAAATGAATTTTTATTATGTTTGTTTATTTGTTGACTAGAATTAAGTTTGTTTGTTGACTATAATTAAGTTAATAATCAGTTAAGGAAAAAAAAATTCGATTGTGTTCATTTGGAAAAATTATTTATTGACATTATAATTAATAAATGACCCTAAAAAAAGAACCTATTTAATAATACAAAACATAATAAAAAAATATTAATTAAATAATAATTACAAATGTAATAAATTTTTGACGAAGAATTAATTGAGGAAAAACGACGTATTAACAAAAAAAATTACGGAATAGGGCTGACATCCCTATCTTGTCCTAGGGTGGGAATTGGGGTTGGAGCCCTATTCCGTGTTTTATAATGGTGACAAAATAGAAAAAACACGGAATATGGCTGAGATCCCTATCTTGTCTTAGGGCGGGAATTGGGATAGAAGCCCTATTCGGTGTTTTGTAATGACAAACAAGAATGAAAAATAACATGGAATAGGGATGAGATCCCTATTTCGGCCTAGGGCGGGAATAGGGATAAGGTCCCTATTTTGTCCTAGGGCGGGAATAGGGGTGGGATCCCTATTCCATATAAACGGACAAAAAAAAACATGCAACATATACACGGAATAGGGTTGAGATTCCTATTCCATTCCTAGGATGGAATAGGGCTAATATGAAGGAAATAATGCCCTTGGTCCAAGTATGCATTCTATGTTAAGTCTAATAAATGCGGTTCAGTATTAATTAACAAGTTAATAATTCAGTGAGATCAAGTGAGCTGAATGCCTAGCTAGAGGCCGCTTCAGTTCAAGTGGAATTAGTGATATTAATCCACAGCTTACTCTTGACTGAACCCGTAGGGTCACACAAATAGTACGTAAACGGATCAAGTATTTAATGGCATTAAATACTCTATCTATGGATATTCGGAATCGACGGATCTTGGTTTCAGTGGGAGCTGAGATCGTCACAAGCAAGAAATGAATACTCCGGAAACGATGATATTGCCGGAAACGGAAATATGGATCGTATCGGAAATATAAATATTATCCAAGTCGTAGATGTTGCCGGAAACGAAAACATGGTACGTATCGGAAAATATTATCGGAAATGGAAATATTGCCGAAATCGGAAATATTGCCGGAAACGGAAATATTGTCAGAATCGGAAATATTATCGGAATCGGAAAATAATTCCGGAAACGGAAATATTAAATATTTGTTCGAAACGGAAATTAATTCCGGAATCGGAAATATTAAATATTGTTCGTATCGGAAATGAATTCCAGAATCGGGAATTTAATCGGAAGCGTATCGTACGAATTAGCATCGGACGAGGCCCGCTAGACGAATGCCCAGCACGAAGCCAGGCCATCGCCCAGCGAGCCGCACGCACCAACGCACGCCTCGACCAGGCTCAGCGCAAGGGCGCGCGCGCGCGAGAGCACAGCAGCATGGGCTGTGCGCCTGTCGTGGGCCGCAAGGCTTGCGCGGGTGCACGGCTTGTGCAATGCTTGTGCGGGAAATCCTAATCCTATTAGGATTTGTGCAAAGATTAAAATCCTAATCCTATTAGATTTGTTTTGTTATTTAGAGTCCTAATAAAGTTCTAACTAGCAAATCCACATCCTAGTAGGATTACAATTCCTTTTCCATACTCCTATAAATAGGTGCCTAGGGTCACAATTTATGGGCACGATTGAAGTATTCAAAGGGTAAGTTTTTGAAATAAAATAAGCCATACACTTGCAAACACTAGCCGAAATTCCTAAGCACCTTAAGGGCGATTCTAGTTGGTCTAACTTGAGGCGGATCCGGACGTACTGTGGACTATCTACGGAGGGACGACATTTGGAGTCCTAAAGACTTGTTCTTGTTCGGTTCGGGCGCAGCTAGGGAAGGCACGCTACAACATGTATGCATCTATTCTATGCTAAATGATTATGTGTAAATAATATGCTTTCCTGGCTTTATGGTTGTTTCCGCATGATCTATGTAATGTCATATGTATCATAACATAACAGTGGTATCAGAGCCCCTTATTATTTTCATAATCTAAATTGCATAAACATGGTTAAATATTACAAATTTGCAAGAATTAAAAGGGGTGATTAATTTTCGTAATTGTTAATTAATTGCAAATTGCGTTTATTTAATTATACGTACGCAGTTTTTCGGCAGTTTCTTCGTTACTCATCCAAATCGAGTGATTTTTGTGTCAATTCCGCATGTAAAAGGCATTCTAAAATTTTGGCAAAAATAGGTTTTTTGGCCGAACCAGAATTCTCAAATTCGAAGCCTAACTATGACTTTTCGGAGGTTTTAGTTTTTCGAATGCAAAATTTCGTAAATTTAAGATGTTAAATTAAATATTTGCGATTCTTGTTGTTAAATCTTGAATTTTTGATTGACCTACTGTATATGTTTAACAAGTTTGAATGCCTAGCCTTGTTAATTATGCAATCTAATTTGTAATTATGATTAATTTGTTGAAAATTGGAATGATTTAGAATTAATTTGATTTTCATAATTAGTTATAATTTAATTAGATACCTATGATTAAAAACCACCATAAAAATTGTAAATTTATGTTAAATTTTAAATTTTTATGACCTAGACTTGAATCCATGTTAATCGGAAATCAATAAATTAATAAATTTTCGATTTTTCGCCCTAAAATTATGAAATTAATATGATTTATTAATTTGTCATTAATTTTGAAAATAAAATTTTTAATTTTTATGCGATTCGCTCATATAACTTGCACGCACAAAGCAATGGACGCTACGTGTTACCCTTAAAGGGTGTTGTATAGTGCGGGCATGCGACGACGAGCAAGGGAGCTCGTCGCCCATGCGGTACGAATGCAGCGAGCAAGGGCATGGTGCACGAGCACAAGGCAGCAGCCCTGCCTTGTGTCGTGGGCTGTGTGCGATGGGCGCATGGGCAAGGGCGAGAGCAAGGCACGAGCAGTCGCGTGTGGGCAGCAAGCGAGCTGCGCCACAGCGCGCACTGCCTCGCGCAAGCATGCGACGAGCGCTGCGCCCAGCGATGGTGAGCAGCGTGCTTGTTGCGACGAGCGCTGGCGCGCGCCTTGCGATGGAATGCAGCAGCGATGCGACGCAGCGCATGGGCTGCGCGCACATGGCCAGCGATGGCTGTGTGCGTGTGGCCCATGGCTGTGCGTTGTGTGGGGTTGTTGCGTTGCGATTAGATCGTTTTAAAATTTTAATTTGAAATTTTCAGTTTTCGTAATTTTATTTAATTTTAAAATTAATAATTTAAATTATTTTCTTGGATTTTAATTTTGAATATTATAATTATACTAAATTTTATTTATTCTAATTATTTTACTAAAATTAAAATCATGAATTAATTTAAATACGACTGGAAAATAAATTAAATAAGCGGATTCAATTATAAATTTATATGAGCTTTAAATTTTAATTAAATTTGTATGTTTCCGGTTAGACTTGAAATACATTTTTATGTTTAAAATTAGTAAAGCATATGAATTTATTGGTTTAAGTGGGAGCCCTTTTAGTCATAAACTCTTGATTAGGTCTACAAATCCTTAAGGTTAAAACAACTTGATTAGAATTAATAAGGACTGAATAATTTGTAGATTATTGGTGCCCTTGATTAATTGCTGCAAATATTTATGTGATGCATAACATGTTTTACTAACCATCTATGTGGGCCATTCATGATAATGAATGGGTGAATGGTATATATTGTATATGTACTATTTTGCAGGTTATGAAGTGACTAGTATGGCCCAAATAGGATAGAAAATATGGTCTGCGTACCATTAATTTGAATGTAATTGGTCTAAAGTACCAAAATTGTTTTTCAATTCAAATATGGACTGCGTACCATCAAATAGTTGTAATTAGTTTTAATTATAGCTTATCCTATTTGAAGAAAATGGTGCCTCCCACAGAGATTTTCAAGACGGACTTTGAAGTTGAAGCTTCAAGATGAAGTCGGGCCATACTAGATCACATTTATCTTATGCATGTTTTAAGTTATTTATTGCTTTTAAATATGTCTTAAATATGCATGAGATCAAAGCTTGATTATGTTGCATGATTAAGGATTTTAGTTCACTTAAAATCTAACCAACATAGTAAGAGCCTTAAGTTCCAAACTTAAAAATTGAGTTAAAAGGTGCCATGCCAAAATATACACTTGCTTGGATATCCTTTACATCAATCTAGTAATAGTTTTCGCTCAGCGAGGTGTTACTTATTGGTCCTAAAGGGGCAAGGTACACAAATAATTGTGAGTACATGTTAGTTTTGGTGAAACTCAACGATATAAGTAAGGAGTCCTTTTATGTCGTGGCAAAATCGATAGGTTTACCTAATAAGTTCTTAGACGTACCTATCAACCAAGAATAGTTTCTAGACTATTAGCAAAAGGCTTTTGCTTACCTAAGATGTTTTAGGATTAAGTCGACAAACTGTGTTAATTCTTCAATAATTTTAGGATCTTGGAATCATTTTATTCACACCTGCCGGAACACATAACTTGAATAAAATGCTTAATGAACATTGAATTATGCATGTATGCTAGAATTTAAGTTTATTAAGAGAAACTGTGAATGGTTATTTATTTGTTTATTCTTTTCAATTGTAGTTTTAACTATGGCAAACAACAATTCATTCAACATTCGGTCAATTCTCGAAAAGGAGAAGTTGAACGGGAAAAACTTCCATGACTGGAAAAGGAACTTGCAAATAGTTCTTATGCAGGAAGAAAAGGAGTATGTCCTGGAAGAGGCGATGCCCGAAGCCGCAGGCGACGGGGTCACTCAGGCAACCCTCAATCGTTGGATTGATGCCAACAAGGATGTGAAATGTCTAATGCTCGCCACCATGAGTGCAGATCTGCAGAAAACGTTCATCAACTCAGATGCTTTCACAATCATCAGTGAGTTGAAGAACATGTTCCAAGATCTGGCTCGAGTCGAAAGATTCGAGACTCATAGGCAAATTCTTGAGACCAAGCTTAAGAAAGGCGAGCCCGTAAGTCCACATGTTCTCAAAATGATTGGACTCATTGAGAATATGAGTCGGCTGGATCAGCAATTCTCTCAGGAAATGGCTGTAGACACCATCCTCCATTCTCTTCATAACGGGTATGATCAGTTTAAACTGAACTACAGTATGAATAGACTGGACAAAACGCTCACTGAGCTTCACGGTATGCTGAAAACCGCTGAAAAGACGCTCAAAAGTGATAAGCAAGATGTGCTTATGGTGCGTGGGGGCAAGTTCAAGAAATCTGGAAAGAAGAGGAATGCTAAGAAAGGTGGCAACAAGGCCAGTCCAACTAAGAAAACTGGCGCCAAGTCTGAAAAGAGGAAGGTCAGTCAACCCACTTCTGAATCTGAATGCTTCTACTGCAAGAAGAAGGGGCATTGGAAGAGAGATTGCTTGAAGCTAAAGGAAGATCAGAAGAACGGAACAGTCGTTCCATCTTCAGGTATTTTCGTTATAGACTGTATACTTGCTAATTCAACTTCTTGGGTATTAGATACAGGTTGTGGCTCACACTTATGTTCCAATCCACAGGGACTAAGAAGAAGTAGAAAGTTAAGCAAGGGTGAAGTCGACCTACGAGTGGGAAATGGAGCACGGATTGCTGCATTAGCTGTAGGAACTTATTATTTTTCGTTGCCCTCCGGGCTAGTTTTGGAACTGGAAGAATGTTTCCATGTTCCAAGTCTTACTAAAAACATCATTTCAGTTTCTTGCTTAGATGCTAAGGGATTTTCCTTTTTAATAAAAGACAATAGTTGTTCGTTTTATTTTAAAGAGATGTTTTATGGATCTGCTAGATTAGTCAATGGATCTTGTTTATTAGATCACGACAAACAAGTTTATAACATAAATACCAAAAAGGCCAAAAAGGATGATTCAGATCTCACCTATCTGTGGCATTGTCGATTAGGCCATATAAACTTGAAACGCTTAGAAAGACTTCAAAAGGAAGGAATTCTATAACCATTTGACTTAGAGGATTATGGTAAATGCGAATCATGTTTACTTGGCAAAATGACAAAGCAACCTTTCTCTAAAGTTGGAGAAAGAGCAACTGAACTATTGGGTTTAATCCATACAGATGTATGTGGACCAATGAGTATAAATGCTAGAGGTGGTTTCAGCTACTTTATCACTTTCACTGATGACTTCAGTAGATATGGTTATGTCTACCTAATGAAGCATAAGTCTGAATCCTTTGACAAATTCAAGGAATTTCAGAGTGAAGTAGAGAATCAATTAGGCAAGAAGATTAAGGCACTGCGGTCTGATAGAGGCGGTGAATATCTGAGCTATGAATTTGATGACCATCTGAAAGAATGTGGAATTCTATCAGAATTGACTCCTCCTGGAACACCACAATGGAACGGTGTGTCGGAACGGAGGAACAGAACCTTGCTAGACATAGTCAGGTTAATGATGGGTCAGGCCGAACTTCCATTAGAATTTTGGGGACATGCACTAAATACAGCTGCACTCACTATAAATAGAGCTCCGTCTAAAGCTGTCGAAAAGACTCCATATGAGTTATGGTTTGGAAAGCGTCCAAATGTGTCTTTTCTTAAGATTTGGGGATGTGAAGTATACGTCAAACGATTAATTTCAGACAAACTTCATCCGAAATCTGACAAATGTATCCTTATGGGCTATCCAAAGGAAACAAAGGGGTATTACTTCTACAATACATCTGAGAACAAGGTGTTTGTTGCTCGAGATGGTGTCTTTTTGGAGAAAGATCACATTTCCAAAATGACAAGTGGGAGAAAAGTAGACCTCGAAGAAATTCGAGTCGAACAACAAACTCTAGAGAATGCTCAAGATGACATTCAGGATGAAACTCAGAGATCTTTAGAAGTATCTGGTGAGAATCATGGTCAATCTAGAAATGTTACCCCGCGTAGATCGCAAAGATATAGATCTCAACCGGAAAGGTACTTAGGTATTTTGACGAACGAGAGCTATGACGTTCTATTACTTGAAAGTGATGAACCTGCGACTTACAAACAAGCTATGACGAGCCCTAGCTCCAAGCAATGGCAAGAAGCCATGCAATCTGAATTAGACTCCATGTCTGAAAACCAAGTATGGGATTTGGTCGATTTGCCAGATGGCTACCAAGCCATTGGAAGCAAATGGGTTTTCAAACTGAAAAAGGACAAGGATGGGAAACTTGAAGTTTTCAAAGCTAGATTGGTTGCAAAAGGTTACAGGCAAGTCCACGGCGTGGATTACGATGAAACCTTTTCACCAGTTGCAATGCTAAAGTCTATTCGGATAATGTTAGCAATCGCTGCATATTACGATTACGAAATATGGCAGATGGATGTCAAAACTGCTTTCTTAAACGGCGTTTTAACAAAAACTGTGTTTATGACACAGCCTGAAGGTTTTGAGGATCCAAAGAATGCTAAAAAGGTATGCAAGATAAAGAAATCAATCTATGGATTGAAGCAGGCATCAAGGAGTTGGAATATACATTTTGATGAAGCAGTTAGTGACTTTGGTTTCATCAAGAACGCAGATAAATCTTGTGTATACAAGAAGGTCAGTGGGAGCAAAATTGCTTTTCTAGTATTATATGTCGACGACATATTACTTATCGGAAATGACATTCCTATGTTGAACTCTGTCAAGATTTGGCTTGGGAAATGTTTTTCGGTGAAGGATCTAGGAGAAGCACAGTACATATTGGGCATCAAGATTTACAGAGATAGATCTAAAAAGATGATTGGACTTAGTCAAAGCACTTATATCAATAAGGTGCTTGATAGGTTCAAGATGGCAGACTCCAAGCGAGGCTACCTACCCATGTCTCATGGAATAACTCTAAGCAAGACTCAGTGCCCAAAAACACTTGATGAGCGTAGACGAATGAATGGGATTCCATATGCATCATTGATTGGTTCAATAATGTATGCTATGATATGTACACGCCCGGATGTTGCTTACGCACTCAGTGCTACGAGCAGATACCAGTCAGACCCAGGAGAGGCGCATTGGACTGCTGCCAAGAATATTCTGAAGTACCTGAAAAGGCACAAAGATGACTTCCTGGTCTATGGTGGAGATGATGAATTAATTGTTAAAGGCTATACGGACGCAAGTTTCCAAACCGACAAAGATTATTTCAGATCACAGTCTGGGTTTGTCTTCTGCCTCAACGGAGGTGCAGTAAGCTGGAAAAGTGTTAAGCAAAGCACCATTGCGGATTCTACAACTGAAGCGGAGTACATTGCTGCACATGAAGCAGCAAAGGAAGCTATATGGCTAAGGAAGTTCATAGGCGAACTTGGTGTAGTCCCCTCCATTAAAGGACCAATAGCCCTGTATTGTGATAATAACGGAGCTATTGCACAGGCAAAGGAGCCTAGACACCACCAGAGAGTCAAGCATGTACTTCGTAGATTTTACCTTCTACGAGAGTTCGTTGAAAGAAAAGAAGTCGAAATAAGCAAGATTGGAACTGATGACAACATATCAGATCCATTGACTAAACCTCTGCCGTAGGCGAAGCACAACTCGCACACTGCAGCTATGGGAATCAAGCATATTGGAGAATGGCTTTGATATCCTTGTTTAATGTTTTAAAGTTTTAGAGTTTAAATCTTTGTAAAACATTATTGGTTAATCATTCACAATAAATGAATAGAATTCATTTTTCCATTTAATTTGTCGTTTATTAAATGATGAGTCCCTTCAATTTGACGATATATTCAAGATAGACTGTCAGGACCAGTCCTGTGACTAAGAAATGTCTATCAAGTGAACTTGAATGTCAAAGGTTGAAAATGGTCCCTAGTCGGAGTTTTCTATAAAATTGGACGAATATAAAACGTTAGACGACTAGAATGCAAGATGACTAGTAGTTCTGTTTCTTGAACTATGTGGACATGGCAATGTCATAATCATTTGCATAGATACTTACTTTGGGAAGACTAGTATCGGACAGACCTATGAAACTTTACTGTAAGAGATGAAAATCTGTCATAAGTAAATTTCATTAAAATTATTAGATACTAAATCCTCAATACCTGAGTGATTTGAGATTACTTGTTTGAGAACTGGTTACTTTGACGTTGACCAACCGTCCCACCGTAAAAGGAGGCTATAAAGGCAACGCTCAGGTAATCACCTATCAAACGAAGTCTAATCTCAAGATCGCAAGATTGGGATTGTCCTCCCATAAATCGGGATGAGATGCTTAAAAGTTGTACAAGACCACTCGGAGAGCTAGAAACTGTGAAATGCATGGCCGTGCTCGGATGAATCATAGGTTATGATTATCTGTTTATTTGATCAGTTGAACTCTGAAACCGAGAAACACCTCTGGACATAATAAGGATGACAACTCTTACCTTATGTTCAAGAGCAAGCATCAAGCGACAAAGGAATTAGGAAATGCACACTTGTCCCTAAGGACAAGTGGGAGACTGAGGGAAATAATGCCCTTGGTCCAAGTATGCATTCTATGTTAAGTCTAATAAATGCGGTTCAGTATTAATTAATAAGTTAATAATTCAGTGAGATCAAGTGAGCTGAATGCCTAGCTAGAGGCCGCTTCAGTTCAAGTGGAATTAATGATATTAATCCACAGCTTACTCTTGACTGAACCCGTAGGGTCACACAAATAGTACGTAAACGGATCAAGTATTTAATGGCATTAAATACTCTATCTATGGATATTCGGAATCGACGGATCTTGGTTTCAGTGGGAGCTGAGATCGTCACAAGCAAGAAATGAATACTCCGGAAACGATGATATTGCCGGAAACGGAAATATGGATGGTATCGAAAATATGAATATTATCCAAGTCGTAGATGTTGCCGGAAACGGAAACATGGTACGTATCGGAAAATATTATCGGAAATGGAAATATTGCCGAAATCGGAAATATTGCCGGAAATGGAAATATTGTCAGAATCGGAAATATTATCGGAATCGGAAAATAATTCCGGAAACGGAAATATTAAATATTTGTTCGAAACGGAAATTAATTCCAGAATCGGAAATATTAAATATTGTTCGTATCGGAAATGAATTCCAGAATCGGGAATTTAATCGGAAGCGTATCGTACGAATTAGCATCGGACGAGGCCCGCTAGACGAAGGCCCAGCACGAAGCCAGGCCATCGCCCAGCGATCCGCACGCACCAACGCACGCCTCGACCAGGCCCAGCGCAAGGCCAGGCCCAGCCAAGGGCGCGCGCGCGCGAGAGCACAACAGCGTGGGCTGTGCGCCTGTCGTGGGCCACAAGGCTTGCGCGGGTGCACGGCTTGTGCAATGCTTATGCGGGAAATCCTAATCCTATTAGGATTTGTGCAAAGATTAAAATCCTAATCCTATTAGATTTGTTTTGTTATTTAGAGTCCTAATAAAGTTCTAACTAGCAAATCCACATCCTAGTAGGATTACAATTCCTTTTCCATACTCCTATAAATAGGTGCCTAGGGTCACAATTTATGGGCACGATTGAAGTATTCAAAGGGTAAGTTTTTGAAATAAAAATCAGCCATACACTTGCAAACACTAGCCGAAATTCCTAAGCACCTTAAGGGCGATTCTAGTTGGTCTAACTTGAGGCGGATCCGGACGTACTGTGGACTATCTACGGAGGGACGACATTTGGAGTCCTAAAGACTTGTTCTTGTTCGGTTCGGGCGCAGCTAGGGAAGGCACGCTACAACATGTATGCATCTATTCTATGCTAAATGATTATGTGTAAATAATATGCTTTCCTGGCTTTATGGTTTTTCCGCATGATTTATGAATTGTCATATGTATCATAACCTAACATAATATTCCTATTCCTACCTAGGAATGGAATAGGGTTCTTAGCCCTATTCCATGTAAAACACGGAATAAGGTCAAGATCTCTATTCCATGTTTTACATGGAATAGGGTTGAAATTCCTATTCCATATCTAGCTAAGAATAGGGCCAATATTCCTATTCCTACCTAGGAATGGAATAGGGTTCTTAGCCCTATTCCATGTAAAACATGGAATAAGGTCAAGATCCCTATTCCGTGTTTTACATGGAATAGGGTTGAAATTCCTATTCCATACCTAGGTAAGAATAGGATTTATGGCCCTATTCCGTAAAAAAAAATTCTAACATGTAACTCGGTCGTCGACGATGGTGGAGGCGGCATCCCTTCTACTTGACCCGCGAGCTAGCCTTTAACTTTTTCTTGGGACCCTTTTCAAACTCGTTCATGGTGGTGCGCCGACGTTGGTTGGTGGAAGTGGTGGATGACGGTGGTGGGTGCCTACAGTGGTGGCGCCGGTGGGAAAGAGGTGGAGATATTATGGAAAGAGAAAGTGGTGTATGAGTTGGGGTGGAGTTTGGAGGTGGGGGGGTGGGGTGTGGTGTGGTGTATAAGGGTAATATCGGGTTTTCACCATTAAAAAAGCGGGCGACATGCGTAAAAGCGGGCGACGAATAGCGTGGCATTTTAAGAAAAGTGTAATATAGTACACGGAAATTTAGAATGATAATTGATTTGTATGAGAAAGTGAAGTATAATACATGGATAAAGGAATATAGTACATGGAGAAGTTGTGTTGGGTTTTCAGTGCATTTTTAATTAATATAGTACATGGGAAAGTTGAAAACTTAATGGCCAGAAATAGAAACATGATTATAATTTTGGGACGCTTAAAATAAAATTAGGACTACAAAAACGGGACAGAGGGATTACCAAAAATTAGGATCGATACTCAACTTTATTATGTCTAAACTACCGTCCTCTACTTCATCTTCCCCATTCTTCACTTTCCCATTAACTCTCCAAGCTTAATTATTTTCAATGTCAATTTAATTTCAATCCCCAAATCTTCTCCCCTTCTCCTATAGCATTACTTCAAAATTTAACCTCATTAATAGACTTTTTGACTGATCCGTTTTGAAACGGTAGGAGATTATAGGGTGCTTTAATTCAACATTTCTATTGTTTATTTTCATGCATGCAATTCAAGCTGTAATACCACCTCCCCCCTCTATCTCTCTCTAAGCACGTTGTTCTTGATTTCTTAAGTACGTTGGAATTATGTTGTTTATTTTTCTTGCTTAATTAGTTGCAATTCAATTTGCAGAGAAGGATAATCTTATAATGTACGGTTTCCATGCAAATGATTAAAGGTGGGTAAATCGTCATCGACATTTTGAGACTTTTAGGTGGGTTTTATTTTTATATTTTTGTTGTTAGGGGAACTTACAAATAGTTTTAGTTCTCCTATAAGGAAAGTTTTGTCAGTATAGTTCAATAGTTAGACTTTGGTAGGTCTTTCCCTTAATTGGATAACATGAGTATAGTCGTAAACTGTAACAGTTGCAAATTTGTTTGGTCTTTGTATAAATGATATGTTATTGGTGGTAATAAGTGATTTCAAGTGGATCTATTTTTTCAGGGAAGATGAATATAAGCAGACAAATGTAATGATTAAAAAGACAAGATTTCATATGTTAAAGTTTTAATTAATGTCAATTGGTTTAAACACCTTCTAACACATACTTAAAACAACATGACGAACAAGCCCAAAAACCAGTTAGATGAAAAAACAGAACCTCGATTGTGCGAGTAGAGTCGTGTAGCCGTATTTGGATCATCGATCCAAGGTCGGTTATAGTTCGGTGCTAATTTCCTAGTGACGGTAATGACGATGATTATTTTACGCTAATATATCCATTTTAACAAATGAAAATGCATTTTAGTTTTGGATTTGAAGCCCAGAAAATAGTAGCATCAGTATTTGGAATGCAAAACTAACCCTCATCTTCTCTACTGTCGTGTCCTCTCTCTCTCTCTCTTTCTCTTTCTCTCTCTCTCTCTCTCTCTCTGCTTCTTCCAAGGTTTGTTGTTTGCCCCTTTTCTTTTATATTTTATTTATGATGATCAGAACTAAAATCTCCCAAGTTCTCAAAACAATGTTGCCGATTGTTTCTTGAATTTGTCTGATCCCTCATTCTATTGATTTCGATGATTAGGTGGTTCTTGGATTGATTTCGGCGGTTAATTTGTTGAGGATTAATTTTGGGCGAAATCGATTGATTTATTGCGGGTTAGTATTTCCGATTTTGGTTTTGATGCGACAAATTAATTCCCGGATTAGGGTTCTTCATAGCGTGTTCTTTACAACTGATAACTGATTGATTAACAATTAACATGATGACATGAATTTAAGTTTTTTTCTTAGGTATAATTTCGTCATCTTGAAAAGAAAAGTAAAAATAAGTTTTGTTGTTGTTGTTGTTGTTGTTGGGTATATGAAATTGGTTTACATAGTAATTGTCATTTGTTAATCATGGTCTTATTTGGCTGGTTATAATAGTTCCTTATAGGAGCTTTTGTGAGTATTATTCAATTCTCTGTTGCGAATTATATAGTATAGCACAGGAATATCACCCATACTGAATCTAGAAGAGAACAGGGAATAAAATAGGTAAAATCGAGGGGAGATGAAGCTTATTTACTCGATCACAAACTTATTTACTTGAGGTGAAGCTTAAGTCGGGGTTTAATTGGTTTGGTTATACAGTTAGAGGATGGTGGTGGGATGGGAAGAGATGAAAGCATTTCTGGGATTAAAAGTTTGCCCCTTTGCTTTATTGTTTAGTTTTATATTTCAGTTATTATGAGCACTTTCTTTCTATTAATTACTTAAGCCCAGTTAATTCAATTCCATTTTAAAATTTGGTGATGTGTGGCACTTATTGTTGCATTCCATTAAGCCTTTTTATTAAGTTTATAGTATAGTTGAGCACACCTCTGAAGAAGCCATACGAGAGTGCTAAATGTTGTGAAGAAGTTAATGAAATGTGCTATATGGACCTTGTATTCCATTTTTCTTTGTCTCTCCAGTGTTGTCGTAGGATGTTTTGTTGGAGCTTCAGTGATTTGATCAATTTCTTGATTATCTTGGTTTTCCTTCGCGAAAGATTTGGTAATGTGTTGTTGCTGTTAGAAGAGGCAGCTTCATGTGTGAATTTTCAGTGATGACTGTGACTTATTCTGCTTTAATGCAGTAATAAATGTGTGATAAACTTTGCCACACTGACCTGTTTTCCCTCAAGTTTACTTTGTTCTTCTGTTCTTTCGTGGGGAGGAGGAAGAGATACCAATGATTTCTGATTCTTTTGGTAACTGTCCAAAGATGGTGTGTTATGCAGGGATTACAGCAACTTTTGATCAATAAAGGTTGCCCTTTAGGCATATGTATGGGCTGATTTGTGCTTTTCATGGGAGGTGTAGAGGATGGCCAACCACCCTCAAAGCGGCTGAGATTATCTTCTGCAGCATCAAGCAGTCTTTCAAGTGACTTAAGAGCTGAAGAACCCATAGTTGCTGGCTCTTTGAGGGATTTGATGGCCCGACCTATAGAATGCCAAGGGGAAGAGGAGGTGATTGGTTCAAGAGGGGTGATAAAAAAGCTAGAATTTGTTCGACTTATAGCTGGTGCTTTATATGCTCTTGGTTATGAACGTACTGGTGTGTCCCTTGAGGAAGAATCCGGTATACCGTTGCACTCTGCTGCAGTGAACTTACTTATGCAACATGTTCTTGATGGGAGGTGGGATGAAAGTGCCTCGGTTTTACAAAGCATTGGTTTAGAGGACGAAACTGCCATTAAATCAGCCAAGTTTTTGATCTTGGAGCAGAAGTTTTTAGAGCTTTTAGCTGATGGAAAGACAATGGATGCGTTAAAGACACTGAGGACTGAAATTTCACCTCTACGTATCAAGACAAGTAGATTACATGAGCTTTCTTCTTGTATTCTTTATCACCCACCGAGTGAGAATGGATTTGCTCACAAAGACTTGCCGAAAGCAAAATTGCGTCCTGAAGTTCTTCACGAATTGCAAAAGTTGCTTCCTCCATCATTAATGGTACCTGCTAGAAGGCTGGAACATCTAGTAGAACAGGCCTTGAATTTGCAGCGTGGGACTTGCATATATCACAACTCTTCCGACTGGGAGATGTCATTGTATGCTGACCATCACTGTGGAAGAGACAATATTCCAAGTCGTACTTTGCAGGTTAGTATATGCTTTATGCTTTAAAAATGTATGATCACCTGTCTGATTCTCGGAAGCATAAAAGCCGATCTAGTTTCATAATCGTTGCCAGTCTTTTTTGTCCACTATAAATTTTGTGTGCAAATATCAAGGTTCTTTAAAATGTGTAGGATTTTCATCATTATTGTTCTTGCAAGCAATTTTGTTCTCTTTCTTCTTTAGCTATCACCACAAAGCTGTTACCCACTAGAGAATTCAACTTGTCTTAGACATGCCTACTAATATAAAAGTGGACTCACAGTAATCCTACCTATGAGATGCTTCACCAAAATGATTGTCAAATTCTGGTAATATTCTTTGTAGGAGCAGTGCTTTAATTGCAAAGTGATAACAGACAACCTGAAATTTAGAGGACTCACAGTAATCCTACCTAGCTCATTAATGATTCATGTAAATTTACTTGATGAAATTGTCATTTTTACGTCCCCTTCAATCAGTACTCTCACCAAATCTGATTCATCAATTTTCATACACCTTTTCGCTAAGCATCTCAATCCATCAGAAATAGGAACTTATTCTTACCGATTAGGGGATCACATGAGTTTTATCTCTAAGCTTATGTACATGATAGTATTGAGTGCCTTTGACCTTTTTTGAACTCAATGGCCTCACTAACCATCATTTATCTGCTTGTAGTTGGATTTCCTTTAATGGCCTTCTCCATCTGCTCATGTGTTGGCTTTTGTTTACCCTTTTCTTCCATTCCATTCCCTTCTAAGTTCTAATCTGGTCGTAGCTGTGATGTGCTGTGTCTTTTCTGGCATCCACTAGTAAATCTCCTTCAAATCTTCAATTTCTTTTCAAATTCGGCTGGCATCATGGACAACTGAGCTACGTTCTTATTATGTAGCAGACCTCGTTTTCTGGACAAGTTCTCTCTTCTTATTAACACCTTCTGAATCTTTCAAGCTTAAAAAGTAGCACAGCTATCACATAATCTCTGCTACCTGGTATGCTTGTGTGAGTGATGTAATCTTTGCATTCATCATATTTTTGCTTTTTCGTTTACTTCCCTTCTTAATTTATACTCCGTATTCCTATATTGTAATATTACTATCACACATTTGACGTTGCTCGTTAGAGGAAAGAATGCATTCACATACAATTTTGGAGACTATTGTTCGATTGTATACAACTTTGTGTGCCCTAGTCATTCGTTGAGTCTTTGGTAAGTTGGTACTTCTGTATATCTATGTGGTGAAATTAGTGTTGAACTCTGGGTCATTTCCTACTTGGAGAGGTTTAGAGATCTAGCGCTGAAGCTAGTTTGTTTTAAGGCAGTTTTGACTCAGAGTTTCAGATGCTACTCATAGGAAAACGAGAGGTGAAGACGTCAGGTTGAAGTTGATTATATTGAACAATGGATTGTTGTAATTTACGTACTGATTGTAACGATATTTAAGTTTTTTGTTCACATTTAAATATAGATGAAGTTTGAATACTGTGATGCATTTTATAGAGGATGACAATTGTATTTCTGATATTCAAAGACAGCGTTGTTCTCATGAAGCTTGAGGTATGATTGTTTTGACAGAAAGTACATGTCCTTTATGTTCTCTCCTCCCTTGTGCTCCCAATTCAAATGTAATTCTACACATCTGGTTGATTGGTTCATAATCAATTTTGGCTTATAATGTAACTCCCCCTTGTTAAACAAAGCTGTATGCAAATTTCAAACATCAAAAGGGTAGAATGCTTTAATTACCATAATCTATGCTTATATTAATTTAACATTTGTTATAACCTAAGGGTATTTTTTAACAACCTAACTACCTATTAGGTTACGTCACTATTTAATTAATTTACACACTGAAAATTGCTGTTAAATTAAAACATCAACAATGTCTGTTGAAAAATGATCCTAATGTATTAGGAAAGTTCAGATAAATTTTGTCTTTTTAAATAGTGGATAGCATGCTTTTGTAACCTATCTATGCGTCGTCTTTTGTGTCCATAATTTCTAATCGGTGTCTTCTTTTAATTTCTGAATATATCACTAGTCTGCTCGTGGCTTTTAATTCCTATCTTCTTGCCTGCCTGTGGTCCGTTCGTCTCTTTAATTAATTGGAGAGATTGACATTCAGTTGTTCTTCTGATTTCTCACTTGGATGTGACGGTTGAAGTACCTTCTTTATTCATTGTTGTGGTCTCCTGAAATTTATGGTTCCTGTCTTACTGATGCATGAGCAGATTTTAGAAGGGCACCAAGACGAAGTGTGGTTCTTGCAATTTTCTCATAAAGGAAAATATTTAGCATCAGCATCAAATGATCGTTCAGCTATAATATGGGAGGTAAGCTTTCGCTCTCCCTTTTCTCATTCTTTACTCTTCTGAGCAAGGGTTAGGTATCAGATAGTCAAAGGATCCAACTTGGTTTGCATTTGACTTTGTAAGTTGCTATAATGCTTCTCAGTAAAGAGGTTGGGTGAGCAGAGGAAGGAATACAAAAATACCCCTTCTGTGTCGACCTTGTAAAGTTAAATCAAGGAGAACCATTGGTGTTCTTACCACCTACCACAAACTTTTCTTTTCTTTTTAAGCCCATCATTACTTCAACTTCTAATCAGAGGGAACCTTTTAAAACATACGAAGTACTAGAGTTACTATTTCTTGGAAACATGATTCTTCTCTGTCTTAGAGGAAAAGAGTCTTACAGGTAAAGCGAATTTTAGCCAAGTCGTAAGATGTTTAGTGAGAATGGTGTCAGACAGTTGCTTACCAGGGAATCAAATATAATTAGAAGTGGGAAATCTGTGAGATGTTTTATGAAGATATTGTGGGAATGCTCATAATTATGGTTCGGAATATGTGGATGTTTGAGCATGGTAAGCTTTTTGAATGGGAAACTAGGCACATCAGTCAGAACCTTCACATGTACGAAAAATTGTTAAAGCAGGCTTGGTTTCTTTTGCTAATTGATTATGAATAGGTAGCTTGGTGTCTGAACAGAAGTTTTGCATAGTGTTATTAGCAGTTAGCAGATAGACAGTAGCATCAGTTTTCTTTTAAGAAAAAGGTTGTGTAGGCTATTTAGTTGTTGAGAAGAGGTCTTCACTGTTTAGGAAGTGTTTTTTTCCTTTTTGTTGGGGCTCAAAAATTGACTTTCTGCAGTTTCCTTCTTTAAATATAATTTTTGGGGGGTTGGACTTGGGGGTGTTTATAACAGTTGAGAGCAGCTTATTATTACCATTTATAATTGGAAAAATTGATGCTACCAGTCCAGCTATGGGTGGTCTTCTTTAGAAGGTCTCAACTTTTGATTAATCCAGGCGTTCTCGACTTTGGGGGTCTTAACTTTAAACGAGCCCAAACAAACGTGTTAGGTTTATGTTGGTCGTTTATTTTATTTTTTAAAAAAATTATAAAAATAAGAAAAATTAAGCCCCGCTTTTGGGGCAAAAAGAAGCTCCTGGATGAAGTTATAAATTTAATTAAGCACTCGGTCAAATTCAAAAGACTCAAATTCATAAGCCCTTGACCTGAAATAAAATATTTAATCCTCTATCAGAAATGAAAAATATATTAATAAACCCCGATCGAGATTAAAAAGACTTAAACACCCGGTCCAAACTCAAAATAAAATAAAATTCATCCCCTTGCTGGAATTTTAAAAAATCAATCCCCCGTTCGGAATTTTAAAATAATTTAGTTTTTACAAGAATAATTTTTTAAATTAATATTTTCTTCTGTTTGCATTTACGTTCAACAATAAAACTACTAATGATATTGTGCCACGTGGGCATGAAAGAAATACAAAAGAAAAAATTAACCGGTTGTAAGTTACGAAGTCCAGTGAAAGTTAAGACCCCCCCCCCCCCCCAAAGCTGGTCCGCCCAGAATTAATCAAAAGTTGAGACCTTTTAAAGAAGACCGACAATAGTTGGTACTGGTGGTGTCAATTTTCCTTTATATTTTTAACTTAAAAATCCTTACGTTAAAATTGATAACGAGGTCATGTTTATAAACTTAAGCATTAACATTGCCGAGTTTTCTTAACTTTTTTTTAAAAAAAAATTCCGAGTTTTCTTACCTATGTGCTTAGTGGCTTACGCTCGAAACCACCTTGAGAGGTTAAATCATGGATCCTAGTCTTGACTAGTTAGGGGGCATCTGCCTTGACTGAGGGGAGGCCTATATTAAGTATTTTTACATCCCAAGTTGTATGATAAAATGCATATATAGTTACATACTTGAAAACATTGCCAAAACATATTATATGTGGTTTTTCTAGTCACAAGTTTGCATGTTGCTGCCTAATGGATTTGCAGCTTAGGTACAAGTATTGTTATCTGTGTTAAGTTGTTAACTTCGTCTCTTCTATATAACCTATGTGACTATGTCATTCCAGTTTGACAAGGGTATAGAATCCTTGCCCAATTTCAAGGGTATACTAGACACTTTGACAAGGGTATATAATCGTTACCTGACATTCCAATTTCACTCCGATCCCTATTATCTTGGTCATTATATAATTTAGAAAAAACTACATAAATGGTGGGGAACTGGGAAAGCAAAGAGAAAATCGGTTTGAGATAAAGAATTATAAAATAAACTAGCAAACAAGTCAAACTTAAACGTATGTATGCTTATCCATAATGTCAAAACACCAATCAGGAACTTGTTTCATCAATGCGGTAACCCACAGTCCCAAACTCGTGGCCAATTTTAGGATAGGGTCCTCGTTTCTGAAGGTACCTTGGAATGTCTGACACTTAAATGATGCCGAGTATACCTGTCCCCACGTTCATTCTCCTGTTTAACTTAAGCAGTTATTATTACTTGATGTAGGTCAGCTTGAATGGTGAAGTTTCTCTTAAGCATCGATTATGTGGCCACCAAAGAGCAGTTTCTCAAGTTTTGTGGAGCCCAGATGATCAGCAGATACTCACCTGTGGGGCAGAGGAGATGGTACGACGGTGGGATGTTTTATCTGGTGAATGTCTTCAAGTTTATGAGAAGGCTGGTATTCCTGCTGTCTCCTGTGCATGGTCTCCCGATGGGGAGTTTGTTTTTGCTGGCTTTTCGGATAAAAGCATAGGCATGTGGGATCTGAATGGGAAAGAGCTAGAGTGTTGGAAGGGACAACGGACACTTAAAATTTCGGACCTGGAAATAACTCGTGACGGAAAACATATCATAAGCATATGCAGAGAAGCGGCAATTCTACTCCTGGACAGAGAGACTAAATTAGAAAAGTTTATTGAGGAGGACCAAGCAATAACTTCATTCTCCCTCTCAAATGATGGGAAGTTTCTATTGGTTGATCTTCTTAACCAAGAAATCCATCTCTGGAATATAGATGGTGATGTGAAGCTCGTAGCCAGGTACAAAGGCCATAAACGGTCCAGGTTTGTTGTAAGGTCTTGCTTTGGTGGGCTAGAGCAGTCTTTCATAGCCAGTGGGAGTGAGGATTCGCAGGTGTGCTTTCTCTTTTGTCATTTTACTCAAATTGAACTTAGTTATTAAAGTACATTATATGATTGCCCCCTTTGTGGAGTTTCCCTTTTCGTGGGTCATTCAGTCCTATCTTGACCTGTGGTTGAAGAAAAAAACCGTTCTAATGGGTACTAGTACACAAATACAAATTAGGAGTCGCTGCATTTTGTATTTCTATTTACTGTTTGATCAGATAAACAGACGATAGTAATACTATTCATGTATCTGTAGGTTTTTATTTGGCATCGGAGCTCAGGAAAACTTGTAGAAACATTACCAGGTCACTCAGGAGTTATCAACTGTGTGAGCTGGAATCCGGTGGACCATCACATGTTAGCAACAGCCAGTGATGATCGTACTATACGGATATGGGGCTTGAATGGAGCAAATATGAAGCGTAGGGTTTATCAGAGCAATGGCACCCATCAATGCAATGGAAAATTATGAAAGTTTCCCCACAGAGCCACTGAAAAAATGAGGCATGTGATCTCTGGATTCATTTCTATCCCATTGCATTTTTGTAAATTTCCCTTTGACTCGTCTCAAGTGAATATTTATGGTGATAAAATGAGGATTATGTTTTTTTTCATGATAATTGGTTTGGTGTCTGATTCCTTTTGTATTATGAATTCTCTTACTCCCTTGATGTGCTGATTAATTCTTTTAGATGTAGAAAAATCTACCTCAAATATGGGTGCTGAACATTGAACACAAATGCTTGTAGGAAGTTCTAAATTACACAAATTCTTTAATCCAATATTGAGCATCTCTGAACCACAATTGTTTTTGTTTAATAAAAAAAAATAGAGAAACAGAAAAGAGCTGATACTTGTTGCAAAAATGGGGTCTAGGATCAGATATTCAGATGTGTTCATTATCTCTTCTTTGTGTAGAGTTTTTTTTTCCAGATGGATTGATTGTAGGAACTCCGTAGCTTTTTCTGAATGCGAGACTGTTCCAATTATTTGCAGGAACTCCGCATCTTTGTTTGCCTATTTGGATGTATAAGAGAACTAGGAACTGTGTTTCTTGTCACTCGGAATGTTCGCGATTTCTGTTGTCGCCTATTTGGATGTATAAGAAAACTAGGAACTGTGTTTCTTGTTAATCGGAATGTTCACGATTTCTGTTGTCGCGTTGGAGGTGATTGCATGAGACGATAATGATGATGTAATTGATGTTGAACTTGAACTTCTAAGAATAGTCATTATAGCTGTAATTTCTTGGTTTTTACCGAATTCAAGTTGGTTTAAAACAAAAATAACGAAGTATACGATCCAGTTTCGGGTCAATTCAAGTTTCATAGAAATTATTATGATACTTGATCAGTATTGGTTTCTAGTTCTCTACTTATAATTTTTTGGTCGAGTCAGATAACTTTATGTTAAGGTCAAAGCATATCGTAAAATCACAGGTGTAGTTCTGAGATAAAGGAAAGTGTAACGAGTAAAGAACATGATTCCAGAAAGTTGGGATGACGGCTACTGAATGTGGGGGGTCTAAGAGAGGAGATGGTATTATATGCTATTTGCAATTATAAAATCCGGTGGTTTAGATATAGAACCTTCTCCCTAGGCATAAAACTAGAAAGCCGAAAATAAGTAGAGAAGTTGATTTACAACAGAAATGTGTGAAGCAGTTACATCATTTAAGCAACACTGAAAGAACTGGTAGCACTCTCGACAAACTTCTTAGCACCCTTGAACCATCTCTTGTCTCCAGCTTGAGCCTTGCAGATGTAAAGCTTACCGTCCTTGACAGTCGCTGCAATTACTTGGTGTTTTCCACCCTCATCACCATCTGCTGTTCTTGTTAGCACAGTAATGCTGTAGTATTGCTTCCCATCAACTACTGGGGTGCTGCTTTCAAGGACGTTTGCACTTGCAACAACACCCGAATCGAAACCACCCTGCCCACAAAATTTACCAAACAGTGCTTAGAATTAGGGTTCCTTTCTATTATTATTATGTGGCTGGTGATTAGTGATTACAAAATAAAACTTAATTTCTATGTGGTTTGTCCTATTTGATAGTTTGTTTTGGTCCACGAAAAACTAGCATGGAATTCAGAAAGCAATCAAAATCGTTTTCTGAGTTAAATGTATGTTGGGAAATATTTTTTTATAGTTTAAGCCTTGTCATTGAACTTGTTATCTGGGGAAAATAAGATGTTTTATAATGTTCTCAATTTTCTGCTTTGCTTGGAGAAACTTTCATGAAAATTAGGACTTGATTAATATGTACTAAGAACACACCATCAAGAAACTTAGGAAATAAATGATATAAACAAAGCTGTAGTCTGCATTGATAAAGGATTACCTCAGAATCAGTCTTTCCAAAGTAGGCTTGTTTACCCAACAAGTAATCCACCTGTAGTAGTAACAAAAAAGCACACATTTAGTTCCTTTCAGAATCGGGTAGAGAGATGGAGAAATGGTGTGGAAAAAGGAGAGAGTAATTTGATGTTGCAGGAAAGTGGTATTACTTGGGAGAGGAAATCTTCAGGGGAACCGAAGTCTGTGATGGATTTCTTGTCAGTGGGTTGAACCAGGACAGATAAATTGCTGGTGGCATCAAAGTTGTCCTCGTACCTCAAAACTTGACCAGGGAACTCTTTCTCTTTGCTTGGGTTCCATTTTGAAGGTACCAACAACTTGAATCCATCTCCGTTGTAGGGCATGAATTCGGTGTTTTTCTTTGGCTTCCCGAATACATTAGCTGCAATCCAAAATTACTATTAATTCAGTACTCTGCAGACTGTACTGTTGCCTTACATTTGGTGTGAAGAATTAGATCTAGTATTCTGTTTGAACTAAGAATTACTGATGCACTTTTTCCTGAATCAAAGCTTCTTACTCTAATAGTCATTCTTGATTAATGAGACTAACCACCAAGCCCTTTAATTTTGTAATTCTTGTTTGGTACAATGTCATTTTAAGTGGCAGCTTTTCTGAAAACTGCAACCAATTTTGTGTTTTAGTTGTGCATATACAGTAGAAACCTTCTATATGAATGAATACCATTAGTCTGATACATGCAAATCATGGATGGATCTGTGTAAGAAAAGTTCATCTCATGATAAGATTGATGGCAGTATAACACCATTAGTCTGATACTCTCTATGTACTACTTCTGTTTCAAAATTGATCTTTACACTTTCTGTTGTAACCCGTTTTACAATGTTCTTTATACTATTTTTTGACATGAAAATTTACTATCTTACCCTTCTTACCCCGTCACATTTTTAACTTTCCACTCAAATTTTCTTACTTTGTCCGTATATTATATTCAACCACTTTTTTTGCTTTTTTGCACCCTCTTCCTATTAAGGGAGTCTTAATATTTGTGCAAATATTAACGGTAAAAATCATTTTGAAACGGAGATAGTAATTGAAAGAGACTCTTCAAGTGTCAACTATAGTTGTTATTGAAAATTACCAGCTTCTCCATAGGCTGCATCTGCAGGGGAAACCTTAGAGCCAACAGCAGCAGCACCAATGAGAACAGTAAGGGCCAATCGCCTCGAGACGCCACTGTTAAGAACATTGGCCTCATTATCATCCTGCTTTTGAGCTTTGCAGACGATCTGATTAGGCTTGATGCTTACGGCCTGGTATCGCTGTGCGGCCGAGCCTCTACCAGCAGCTGGGCTGGAGATGGCTGCATGGTGATGTAAGAAGCATGCAGTAGATGCCATTTTCTAGGTCACTTATTACACACTCCCTTTCTGTTTTTTGTTGCTCTTTAGGAAATTTTGTGGGTGTGAGTGAGAAAAGTTATGTGATGAAGAAATTAGGAGGAGATAGTTTTGATATCAGACTTGGATCATGTAAAGATTAGATTATGAGGGAAGATAAGGTTGTAGAGGACTCTATTGGATCCACGTTGGCTTCTTATGCCCCACTTTAATGCTGTTTTTGAAGCATCTTGATTGCCCCTCACTTTCTGCCTCCTCATTTTCTGACCTTCTATTTCTTCATCACTAGTCCCTAGAAGCATAATCTCATCCGACGTGGAAAATATACATATTAATGAACAAAATGAAAAAAAACAAAAAAAATTAACCTATGGTATTAATATGAATTATTTTATTAATATTAACACAAAATATTTTATTAATATAATATTAACATTAAACATTGTATTAATATTCTAATTTGGACATATCGGTTTTATTCAATGTATGATATTGCCAGTTCTGAGTTGGACATATTATTTATAATCTCTATATGGTATATACATATCCGACGTGGAAAATATACCGGGAAAAGGAAAATAAATATTATAGGGAGTATAGATATTAATGAACAAAATGAAAAAAAATGAAAAAAATTAACCTATGGTATTAATATGAATTATTTTATTACTATTAACACAAAATATTTTATTAATATAATATTGAAAAATTAAATTCTAATAATCCAACCTTTGCCCGGTAATTCATTAACGGTCCCACCTTTGAGGTATTCCTAGATGGACAAACCTTTTGTACCCATCATCTTTTAACAAACCCTTTTAAATGGCAACCTGCTAATTCAGTTTTTCCAACCCTAATCCTAATTCTAATTCAGTTTTTCCAACCCTAATCCTAATTCAGTTTTTCCAACCCTAATCCTAATTCAGTTTTTCCAACCCTAATCCTAATCCTAACTGTTCTTCCCGAAAAGTAAAAACTCTTGAGTGGTTGTCTAAGCTACGATTATCAAGACGGATCTGAACGTGTCGGGGAACTAAGTAGAGGAACGACAAGTGGAGTTCTTTGTTCGTGTTCGTTGATACATTACTCGGGAAATACGCTTCGAATGTAAGTATTGCTTGAGCTGTGCTTTATACATGTTTCCTGGCTTTGGGGATTGTTCCGCACATGTTATGTATGTTTAACTGTATTCCCCCACAAAGGCAGCCTTGCCCCTTACTTGCTCGCAAGCCAAGGCTTGCCTTCCTTGCTCGCTCTCTCGGCCAGCGCACGCGGCACGCAGCTCGCTTGCTGTTGCCCGCGTTGTTGCACCTGTGCTGCGGGGAGGCAGCGCGCATGGGCTACGACGAGCCACACGCACCGCACACCCTTGTTCGTGCCTTTGGTTCGTGCTATACGAACCAACTAATTAAAAAAAAAATCAATTTCACGAACATATTTGCATTAGTTATTTTTCACAAAATTAACCGTTTTTATATTCGAAAAATAACAAGTTTACGACTTAATTAATTTTTACAACAATCCAATTTTGCAAAATTTATTAAATCTAGGCTAATCATATTCAAATTTAACGAACGAACAATGTCAACAAAAATTTGAACAATTTTTTATAATCGAATCTAAAATTTTAAATCGTTCTAAACATTCAAAATGCAGATTTTTACCAATTTGGTTTAAGTGATGATTAAAATTAACGAATCTAATCAAAATTTTAATCCAATAATTTTTAAAATCTGCCACTTAATATGAAATTATATTCCCTTTCCTAATTAACCGAATTTCCAGATCTAAATTATTTTAAAAAATTAATTAGCGATCTAAAAATTACAAATTTGGGGAAAGTGAAATTAGGGTTTATACTTAACATTTATGGCCGAAAATTTTACCATAATTTTAAATATACCCAAGAACAGTAGGGAAAAATTTCAATCAATTCCGAGTAGTTTAGGTCGACCAATTAATTGAAAAACTTTCCGAATTTGTTAATGTTAATTCGTTAATTAACAAAAACGCCCAAAAACTCATACTCCGAGGCCTGTTTTTGCAATTATGTTCTCATGAGTTGATCTTTGAAAATCGTTTTCAATCAGATTAGGGTCAGAAAAATCGAAATTTTGACAATTTCCGAATTCAGAACTGCTTCATTCGATATATCCAATAATACAGAAACATTCGAAAAAATTACGAAAAATATAGGAAAATTCGACAACATACAAAAACATATAATCATGCTAAAAGTGCTTTAAATGCATAAGGCTCATGATACCACTGTAGGGGAATACAGTTAAATACATATAACATGTGCGGAACAATCCCCAAAGACAGGAAACATGTATAAAGCACATATTAAGCAAACTTACATTCGAAGCGTGTTTTCCCGAGTTTATGATTCACGAACACGAACAAAGAACTCCAATCGTCGTTCCTCTATTTGGTTCACCGACACGTTCAGATCTGTCTTGATAATCGTAGCTTAGACAATATTCAAGAGTGTTTGCTTTTGGGAAGAACAGTTTTGTGTAGAGAGCAAAACTGAAACTACGTAATTTCTGAATTAGGTTTAGGGTTGGAAAAACTTACTTGGGAGTGTGGAATATAACCTAGGTTATATTATGTGTAACCGGCCAAGGCACAAGGCCTTAACCGGCCACATGCCCATACTCACGCATGCCCATACGAGGCAGCCAAGCAACACAACACTGGGCCGCGGGCCTTGCTGCTCGTTTGCTGCGCTGCTGCCCAACTGCGCGCACATGCTGTGCCGCGGGCTGGCTTGCTTACTGCACGCGAACTTGCTGGCTCGTTGGGCCTTACGCGCATGCGCGCTTGGCTCGACGGGCCGACAACTCCGTTGCGGCTTGTATTCGCGACGAACGCCTTACGGCTATTATTTATCGTATCGTACATGGCGAATCACCTTCGTACGTTACGATTATTCGTTTCGCCCAACTTACGAATATTCGCGATACGATATACGATTCCGATCCAACGTCATATCGTATATTATGTTTTTTCCGAACTGATTCCCGAAAAGCTATTAAAAGAATTTCCGATTCATTTAATCCGGTGATCTGTTACATGCCATTGGTGTGACCTTATAGGTTCAGTCAAGAGTAAGCTGTGAGCCTAATATAGATTAGAACTCACTGATCGGAAGCATTGCTCCAGCTAGCTGTTCCGATCACTTGATCTCACTGAATAAATTGTTCGTAATTAGTCTGAACCTTGGTATTAGACTTAATGCACCTTGGGTGAAGGACACATTTCCTTCACGATCTTCTCCACCCAGTCTCCCATATTCTGAAATCATGTTCCGATCACTTGATCTCACTGAATTAATTGTTCGTAATTAGTCTGAACCTTGGTAGTAGACTTAATGCACCTTGGGTGAAGGACACATTTCCTTCACGATCTTCTCCACCCAGTCTCCCATATTCTGAAATCATGGAAGGATTATAATTATTTCCTTGAAGATTTCTTTTAATTAGAAATAAGGATTCTAATTGTTTCTTATAAAAAATTAGCATCGCGTGGAAATATGGTCTTATAATCAATCAATGTGCTCAAAAATCCAACAAAATTAACAAAATACGAATAAATAATCCAAATCAAACCAAACAAATTAGATCAAAGCAAACCCAGAAAGATAATCAAGATAAATCTCAATTTAACACCAAAACAAAAATGGAAAAATTAATTCACCTTCGGAAATAGCGTTAAACGCAGAAAAAGAAAAGAAAATCAATATGAGATTTGTCAGAGAACTCCATTCTTCTGTAACGAAAATCCTTGAGAGAACAACTGTTGCGACGGCTGTGACCTCGGTTGATGCATCATACTCGATCTCCTTCAAATTATCGTCGACAAAAAGCCATTAATGAAGAAATTAAGCTTCAAGAGATCGAAAAAACAAATTTGCAGAAAAATTAAGCAAATGCTTAAGAGAGAAATTTAGGTTAAAAACCTGGTGTGAGGAGGAAGAACAAATATGGAATTGAGATCGCAAGCTTTGTTAATCTCCAGCTTCATCTAGTTAAAATTAAATCGACGATTTTTGAGTATTTTATTATCCTTTTAATACATAGAAATCGCCACCATTCTGGTCTGTTGTTGGAAAAAGCATGAAGGAGGAGGAATAACGGTTTATTGGAAGGAGGAAGGAGAGGGGCTGTTGCACGACTGCCCAATTAGGGTGAGAGGAGAGAGAGATCCCCTAGAAACGGAGGTGAGAGGAGAGAGAAAAGTGAGAGGGGGGGGGGGGGGGAGAGAGGCTCAGTCAAGTACCGATTAACTACAAAAAAGTAGGGTATTTTGGTCTTTTTGTTTGGGGACACGAAAAGTGTAGTTACTAAACTGCACCTCCCCTATTGGCTTATATAAAGAGATGAGCGTCTTCTTGGAAATTATAGGAAAATAGATATGGTTGATAACAGATCGAATACCTTACCCTAGATAAAGCTTTTCGTACATGTTCACTTGCATAAATAAATATTCTTTAAACCATGCAATAAGGTTACCCCTAACACGACGACTCTCTTATTTGAATTACCTTAACCCCCAAACCACATTATCCAATGATATTGTACAAATTGGATAACGTAATAACTAGTATTGAAAACGGGTATCCCTTTGTTGAGGGAGGTTGACGTCCAATCAATAGGAGCTCCACTTTCCAACGGGGATTTGAAACCAAACGATTGAAATTAAGCATTAGAAATAGAGGTGACCTTTAGTCATACTAAACCTGGACAAGGGGGGGGGGGGGGGGGGGGGGTAAACTAGGTCATTGACCGGGTCAGATATCAATTGGGCCAAGCCTATAAAATAGGTGGAAGAAGTGATATTTTAGACTCTAAGAAAGTTTTGGCCATAATTCACACCAAATAATATTACACAAAGCTGATATATTTACACTATAATAAACCTGGTCCATGCTATGGACCAGGGTATTATAGTCTTTGCGTGTTTGAAGTTGGGTAACTGCCACGTGCGGTTACTTTCCATATATATACGTATTTTTTTAATTTTTTTTTTATTTTCCAGGTTTTTGAACTTCCCTCTCTCTCTCTCTAAACTTCTCACTGAACTTTTCTCTGAATTTCTCTTTCCATTTCAAATTCAATTTCAGCGTAGAATCGATCAATTTTCATAAAATTACTCTTCGAGGCTTCGATCTGTTCCAATGGTGAAGAAAGCGGCAGCGAAGAAAGCGGTTGAAGCTCCTAAAATCGATGATGTCGCGGTTGAAGTTCCGCGAAAGCGAGGACGACGGCCAAATCTACCTTTTGAATCAATTCCTAGTATATTTGAACTTATTTATGTGTTTTTTATTTAGAATTATTGAAATGTTTGTGGTTTTGTTGAAATTAGGGTTAGTGTTTCATGAAGTTACTGGTTCAAAGATATAGTTACCTTTTATTTTATTTTACACAAATCCTGTTTGTGAACTAATTCCTGGTAATTTGAACTTATTTTTTGTTGAAGCTCCTAAAATCGATGATGTCGCGGTTGAAATGGCGGTTGAAGTTCCGCGAAAGCGAGGACGACGGCCAAATCTATCTTCTGAATCAATTCATGGTATATTTGAATTTATTTATGTGTTTTTGATTTTGAATTATTGAAATGTTTGTGGTTTTTGTTGAAATTAGGTTTAGTGTTTCATGCAGTTACTGTTTCAAAGATATAGTTACCTTTTATTTTATTTTACGAAGTTTTTAAGTGTTTTTATTAGTGACTGGTATGTTCGTAGTGCTAGTAGTTTTTCAGAGTAATATATTTTTTAAAAGGTTACTATATGTTTAAAACAGTAACTATGTTTTTATAATAGTTACTATCTTTTTTAGAAAGTAAATAAACTTTAAATAGTTACTATGTGTGATAAATAGTTACTGGTTTTTTTTTTAGAAAGTAAATAAACTTTAAAACAGTAACTATGTGTGATAAATAGTTACTATCTTTTTTAGAAAGTAAATATAACTTTAAAACAGTAACTATGTGTTATAAATAGTTAATATCTTTTTTAGAAAGTAAATATAGCTTTAAAACAGTAACTATGTGTTATAAATAGTTACTATCTTTCTTAAATGTTATTATAAATTTAAACAGTTACTATGTCTAATAAATAGTTACTATCTGATTTAATGTATACTCTATGTTTACTGTATTTACTATATTATTTGAAAGGTTACTATTATGTTGTACATTAGTTACTATATGATTTCAAAGGTTACTATATGTTTGTAATAGTTACTATGTGATTCTAATGGTTTCTATATTCTATTATGGTTGCTATATGATTGTATTGGTTACTATATGATTGTAATGGTTACTATATAGTAATATTTTGTCTTATAATTGTTTTGTTTCAGTTGCTAAGGAATCTGTGCCTATAAAAAAGAACAAAAAGGCTGGCAATCCGAAAACCAAAGATATTCAGCTTGTACCTGAACCTGAAATAGAACCAATTGAAGGAGAAGAACCAAGTCAACAACTAGCTTTACAAAATGCTTCTTTGGTTGACGTTCCACAGCCTGAATCTCATCAACTCCATGCACAAGTTTTGAAAGAAGTTGGCGCTGATGGCCTGCCAATTGTGTAAGTGTTAATTTAATTTATATATAGTTACTATATGTTCTAAATAGTTACTATATTTTTTAAATAGTTACTATATGTTTTAAATAGTTACTATATGTTTTAAACGGGTACTGTATGTCTTTAACAGTTATGTTATAAATAGTTACTATATGTATTAAAGAGTTACTATATGATTCCAAAGGTCACTATATGTTGGTAATAGTTAATATATGATTACTATATGTTATAAATAGTTACTATATGTTTTAAAGAGTTACTATATGATTCCAAAGGTTACTATATGTTGGTAATAGTTAATATATGTTTTAAATAGTTACTGTATGTTTTAAATAGGTACTATATGTTTTAAACAGTTACTATATATGTTTCCAAAGGTCACTATATGTTGGTAATAGTCATTATGTTCTAAACAATTACTATATCTTCTAAATAGTTACTATATGTTTTAAAGAGTTACTATATGATTCCAAAGGTTACTATATGTTGGTAATAGTTAATATATGTTTTAAATAGTTACTGTATGTTTTAAATAGTTACTATATGTTTTAAACAGTTACTATATATGTTTCCAAAGGTCACTATATGTTGGTAATAGTCATTATGTTCTAAACAGTTACTATATCTTCTAAATAGTTATTATATGTTTTAAAGAGTTACTATCTGTTCTAAATAGTTACAATATGTTGGTAATAGTTACTATATGTTCTAAATAGCTGCTATATGTTCTAAATAGTTACTATATGTTCTTAATAGTTACTATATGTTTTAAATAGTTACTTTGTGTTTTAAATACCTGACTTACTTTCATTATTCATTATTTTCAGGTTTAATTTTGATACACAATGTTCAGGAGGATCATTGTGTAAATTAATTAAAGAATTCTCTCCTGAACAAAAGGCAGCTGTTGAAGAGATTGGCTTTGGAGGATTGTTAAGCCTTCAATTAAGTCGAAAAAACACTCAGATGATGTACTGGTGCATCAAATGTTTTGATGGAGTGAGTTCCTTGTTCTCTATCAGTGATTCCAAGCAATTTGAAATCACTGATTATGATGTGTACGACTTGTTTATGCTCCCCCTTTCTGAGCTGGAGGTTGAAGGGGTTAAACGAGGACGCAATTCTACTAATCCTGATTTGGATTTGAAGATCAAGTGGAGGAAAGAATTTGGTTTTGAAGAGGTCAATGCTCAAATTCCTGTGAGGCTGCTTGAGGACAGGATCAAATTGTTGACAGACGGTGGTGATCTGTTTAAACAATTATTTGTTTTTGTTGCTTTCTCTACTTTTTTTAGTCCTACAGCCAATAGGACTGTAGATTTACGATTGGCTAAGGCTTTGGAGGATCCTAAAATGATTCCCAAATACAATTGGTGTAAATACGTTCTTGACGTATTATGTGAGGAAACTGTTAAATTCAAAAATTCTTTATTGAAAGGCAAAGATCAGAAGACATTTGGAGGCTGTGTTGTGTTTTTGCAACTTGTGTATTTTCAGAGGATTAAGTTTAGGAATTCCAGTGGTATTCCTGATCAATTACCTCTTATTCAGCATTGGACATCGAAGATGGTAACCGATCGGATTCATGCTGAAAATGCAAATATGAGTGCATTATATGGTTCTGGTATATTGGAGAAGGGGAAGTATCCAATTTCCAAAAAGTTTGTTTTTGTTGATGGTCAAATAGATTTGACCCAAATCAAATCTATTTCGAAAGAAAATGAAGCAGGCAGCAGTGGGGGAAGAGCTGAACAGCCCTATGTTGGGCGTCGAATTCCAAGTCGGCGTCCTAGGATTCTTCAGTTTGAAATCCCTAATTCTCATCCTACAGATGAAGAAATTTTCTCTAAAGCCACTGATGTAAGTTTATTTTATTATTGATATATTTGTCAATATATAGTATAGTTATTTTTTATATGCTATAGTTATCTTTTATACAATATTGTTATCATTATCTTTGGTTTAGTAAATGTAGGTATATATAATTATCTTTTATATTCTATAGTTATCTTTTATATTCTATAGTTATCTTTTATGTACTATAGTTATCTTTCATACACTATGTTACCATTACTTTGTTTTAACAAATAGTAACTATATGTTTTAAACAGTTACTATATGGTATAAATAGTTACTATATGTTTTATGTACTATAGTTATCTTGTGTATACTATAGATATCTTTTATATACTATAGTTACCTTTTATTTACTATAGTTATCTTTTATTTTCTATAGTTATCTTTTATATTCTATAGTTACTTTTCATATACTATAGTTAACTTTTATACAGTTATCTTTATATACTATAGATACCTTTTCTTATAATATTTTTTGTATTTTTAGTTAAATTTTCATATTATGTTCTATATTTAAATTTATGTATTTTGTTATTAGGATTTTCATGGTCAGTGGTTGTTGATGAAGAGAGATCTGGATGTAGTTTCAGCCATCCATGCTGAAGAGCTGTTCAAATTAAAGGCTTCAATGCCTTCGCAGAACCATGGCGATGATATTTTGGAAAATTCCACTTATCAAAAGATGGTTGATGAGTTGGTGGAGATTCATCAGTTGGTGAAGAATCTACCAAATGGTTGGGATGACATTTTTGGTTCAAGTAACAATCCAGTTGTTACTGCTGCCCCTCAACCTTCTGCCGTTGTTCCAACTGAGCCTGCAGTTGTTACAGCTGCTGTTGTTGATGCAACAACATCTACCGAAGCAATTATTCGAGAAGTTGATCCTGACACTCAAATAAATGCAGTTCTTGATTCTTTGAAAAGCAAAGATAAAGAAATTACGGAGGATGATGATGAAGAAATAGAAGAATATGAGCGCGTGTGGGTTGGATTTCAAAAATGCATCATTAACAACCATGCTGTATCAAGAGTGAATGTCAGTGTCTATGGCATAGAGGAAAATGTGATGTTTATGTCTCCGTTTATGATAGCATTTGAAGATTTAATGAGGCATCTTCCAGCATTTGTTCAAGAAGCTGTGGACTTTGCTGCTCTGACTGATGGAGAGGGTATTTTGACTGAGTAAGTAGAAGTTTTCTCATTTAATAATTTATAGTTACCTTTCAAATAATATAGTTACCATTCATATATTATAGTTACCTTTCATATATTATAGTTACCTTTCATATAATATAGTTACCTTTCATATAATGTAGTTACCTTTCATATAATATAGTTACTTTTTATTATTTATAGTAACCCTTCATATAATATAGTTACCTTTCATATAATATAGTTACCTTTCTTAAAAGTGAAGTTGTTGCCCTAACTTTATAGTAACATTTCATATAATATAGTTACTATTTGTATACTATAGTATCCTTTTGTTTACTATATTTACCTTTTATATTCTATTGTTACCTTTTATTTATTATAGTAACCTTTATAATTCTTCTGACATATTTATTGTTTCTTTTTTATGTTTTTCAGTGATAAAGTTATAGAATACAATCATTTTATCGCGGTAGGAAGAGATGACATGTGGACCCTTCCTTCCACATTTGATATTCTTTTGATTCATATTGAAGCTTGGGCTTTTTTATTGAATGAAAATGAAAGGAATCCTGCTGGTTCTCCTCAGAAGCTGTTTTTAGGTGGCACATATTGTGTAAGTTATATTTTTAATAATATAAAATGTTAATTATTTTAAATTTTTTTGGCCTTTGTTTAATTTTTCTTTTAATATTGATTTGCAGAAATATGTTGCTGATTTGATTGAGAAACCAGGCAATGAAAAAATCTTGTCTGAATTGTGTGTTTGTCTTAATTATGGTGTGAAAGATGTAAATGGAGTTCAATCGTTGAAAGTTTGTAATATGGTATGATTTATATTTTCTTTATATAACCATATTATCTTTTTTTTTTGTCTCCTTTCTTGTAGTTGTAATCTGTTGTTTTTCTTTTTTATATAGATTTTTGCTCCTGTTCTGATTGAAGACCCGAAGCATTATTACCTGTTTGTCATTAGTATGAAAGACAAAAGTGTCTATTTCTTTGATAATATGCTTCTGGAACCAAAAGAGATGGAACAAAGGAAGAAAGCTTATTCTGTCTTGGTAAGTTTTTTTTATAGTTACCTTTTTTGTTGTTGTAGTTACTCTATAAATGTTATAGTTACCTTTATATTAGTCTTTCTTTTTTAGAGGAACTATATTTTTGACAAGGTTACTATTTGTTTAAAACAGTAACTATGTTTTTAAAATAGTTACTATCGTTATAAAATAGTTACTATATGATTCCAAAGGTTACTATATGTTGGTAATGGTTACTATATGATTTTAATGGTTCCTATATGATTCTAATAGTTACTATATGATTTTAATAGTTACTATATGATTTTAATGGTTACTATATGATTTTAATAGTTACTATATGATTTTTAACCAACTGGTAATAGTTACTATATGATTTTAATAGTTACTATATGATTTTAATTCTTACTATATGTTGGTAATAGTTACTATATGATTTCAAAGGTTACTATATGTTGATAATACCTACTATATGTTTTGTACAGTGTTCTTCATTGGAAAAACTACTGAAAAATATGGATAACATTCATCATGAAGATATTAAAAGCTTCAAATTTATCCCGGTCGGTGGTAATTGGAAGCGAGGTGCTTATGACAAAGACTGTTGTGTCTATTTGATGATGTTAATGATGGTTTTTCATGGTGTTGAAACGGTACAAGATGGTGTTGGGATTTTTGACTTTGATCCCTTGGCAGATGTAAGTTTTTGTGTTAAAAATAATTAATGTTATTCATATTTTTCTTTTCATTCTTTATAGTTATTGTTTTGTTATCATAGTTACTGTTTTTATTCTAATAGTTACTGTTCAAATATTTGCAGGAAGATTTCAGGAAGTTTCTCAGGGCTTGTATTTGTGGCACCATTGTGTTGTCAGATTTGAATTGTTACAGAGATGAATATCTGAAACGAATGGTTGCATTCAGGAAATACAGGAAACAAGATGTTTTGGATGCCCTAATTAAACAAAGGGAAGAGTTGACGCAGAAATACATCAATGATGCTTCAAAAATTGAAATTGTTGCAAGAAATAGTTCAGCAAGGAAATCCAAACATGTTGAAACAGAAGATGAAGCTGAGACAGATGTCAATGTTGAAGGGAAAGGACGTGGCAAAGGCGGGAGACGCACCCGAGGAGGCAGACGCGGGAAGGCACGTGGACGAGGTGCTTCACGTGGTTAATAATTATTGCTGAAAAAACAATTTAATTTTTTGTGTTTGTATGTAGTCGAATTACTACTTAGAATGTACAATTAATTCTAAGTTTGATATAGTTACTCTCAATGATTTTTAATTGTTTGATATATGAGAGTAATTATAACTTTTGCAGTATTTGTATCATATTGTTCAATTTACTTATTTTAAATATAGTTTCTATTTGAATGAAATAGTTACCTTTCTTCAAATATAGTTACTCTTATAAATTTGTAAGTCACATGATTGCATAACGAAAGTTACTATATTATCAAAATAGTAACTATATTTTATATAGAGTTACTATATGTAAAGAAGGGTGACCACTAAATGTGAAGAGTTGGTATATATAAAAAGTGAATAATTTTGTGTATAAATTCAAATAGTTACTATCTTACAGATATAGTTATCTTTAATAAGATACAATTACTCTCTTTTTTATGGTATTTTATTTTTGAGTAACATATAGTTACTATAAGTCATTTTGATTGCATAAAAAACGTTACTATATTTTTTTAGAATAGTAACTATATTGTTCTAAGAGTTACTATATTTTTTAAATAGTAACTATAGTTTATAAAAAGTTACTATATTGTAAAAAAAGTAAGTATATTTTATAAAGAGTTACTATATTATCAGGATAGTAACTATATTGTATTAAGAGATACTATATTGTCAAAATAGTAACTATTTTATAACGAGTTACTATAAATAAAAATTGTGTGTTTATAAAGAGTTACTATACTGAATGTATAGTAACTATGTATTGTAAAGGAGAACTATAGTATAAACACTCAATAAATTTGTTTAAAAATGTTGAAGTAACTGTATATGATAATAAAACAAGAACATCACTAAAATAATTGTTCTTTAGGTGTAAATAATTGAATATTGGGTGTCTTGGATCCAAATTCTTTGTGTTTCTTTTTTCCTTTCTTTGATGGCTGCTTGTAATTGTCATATTGACCCTTTATTCTCTTCTTACTCTTTCCTTTAGTATTAGCACGATCAGGATCAAGCACAATTGTTATTTCAGAATTAGTTGATTCCCCGTCTTGTGTTTCTCGTTGTGCTTCAGCTTTTGCCTTTTCTTGTTCTGCTATCTTTGCAACTTCTTCTTTTGCCTTCCTTTCTTCTTCCTTTTTTATGATTTCATCAACTGCTTTATTATCCATTTTAAACTTCTCCTCGATAAATTTTCTGGCCTTTGCTATCTTATGCCCTTTCAAAATTAAGTTATAGTATCTGTGGTATAGAGTTTAAGTGTTAAGTAAAATATCAACTGTAATTGTAAATATATGAAAATGAACTAATGTATATTGAAAAAATTACCTTCTGATCATATGTAATCTCCAACCAGTAAAATTGTTGATTTCACCTTTCTCCCTTTTTATTGTATCAACCCTTTCCCATATCTGTTTCTTTGCATATCTAGTCCATCTTGTTGTTATGTAACGATCTGGAATTGTATTGATTGAATGTAAATGCAATATTCTTAAACAATGGAAGCACAACCATCCAGATTCTTCAAAGTTTTTGCATGTGCAAGTGACGGTTGAATCTTCCATTTTGTATTGAACTTCTTGCCTTGATCCTGTTAGATTATTTACATATAATGTAATATTATTCAAAAGAACATCTACTCTAAATATTAAATAAAGATTTATAGTTTTTTTTACCTGTTATTCCTTCTATCCACACTTCAAAAAACACTGTTCTTCCTACACTTCCCTTGAACATTGTACTACTTGCCACAGAAAGCTTGAACTCTTCTTCAAAATCACGAAAAAGTGTTATCGTGTATACATTTGCTGCCTGTTTTAATATAGCACTCATACTTAGCTCTGAAGTTGGTATTCCCCTTGTACAGTCAAAGTCGTCTTTTTCTTCGGTTTTTCTCCATCGATTTATTGTAGCTTGAAAAATACTATAGAACTCTGTTAATGTTGTACTTTTATTTGCTTTAAAACCAACAGCATGGTTTGTACTTTCACTTCTTTGTGAAGAAAGTATACCGGCAGAAAAAAAATCTTTACTTAAAGCTGTACACCATTTTTCTTTAAGACCATACAATCTGTTGAACCAGTCATCTTTTTCCAGCTTAAAAGTGTTGATCATAGATTTCCAAGTTTCTTCAAAATCATTTGGTGTTATACACCCACTTAAACACTTGTAGAATGCGTTTTTGAAGTTTTTATCAGACTTCAATAAACCAAACCTACTGTTTGCATTTTTACTCAAGTGCCACAAGCATAACCTGTGTCTTGAAGAAGGAAAAACCTGAAAAACAATAATGAATATATATAGTTCCACAAAATAGTAACTATATTTTATAAAGAGTTACTATACTTTATAAAGAATTACTATATTGTCAAAATATTAACTATATTTTAATAAGAGTTTCTATATTTTCAAAATAGTAACTATATTTAATAAATAGTTACTATATTGTCAAAATAGTAACTATACTTTATAAAGTGTTACTATAATTTTAGAATAGTAACTATATTGAATTAAGAGTTACTATATTGTCAAAATAGTAACTATATTTTATAAAGAGATACTATATTGTTAAAATAGTAACTATATTTTATAAAGAGTTACTATATTGTCAAAATAGTAACTATAATATATGAAGAGGTACCTGTTCTATTCCAGCAGCAATAGCTGCATCTTGATCAGTGAAAATTGATATAGGGTGCTTTCCTCCCATAGCCTTCAGAAAAGTTTCAAACACCCAAACGAAAGATTCTGTGGTTTCATCCCCAATGAAAGCACAAGCAAACATTGTGTTTTTCCAATGGTTATTGATACCAACAAATGGAGCACATATGAGATTGTACTTATTGGTTCTGAATGTAGTATCAAAAACTAGAACATCTCCATATATTTTGTAATCTTCTCTCATCATAGAATCCCTCCAAAATAGACACTCAACTTTTCCTTCAGCATTGAGTCTTACTCTGAAAAAGAACTCGGGATCTATTGATTGTATGTCATACAGTTTGTTCACTAGTGTTTGTGAATCCTTGCCATCAATTTGCTTCATTTTTAACTTGTAGCAGTAGTTTAGATGATCAATCATCGTATGACCTACACAGTCGTCTCCACCAGTTTCTGTTGACATATATCTATAAGACTCCATTGGTCTTAGACCACATTCTGACATTGCCTCAATAGCTTCTTTTTTAGGTTCTGTCATTTGTCGTTCTGATCGGTGGAGATAATTACTTATTTCTCTTGTCAATGGGTGATTATGTACCACTATATGCTTTTCTATTTCAAAATCTCCATTTTCATTCTTCTTTGCAAATATTCGAGCTTCACATTTTGTTCTTGTTATCATAACCCTCTTTCTCCTTTCTTTCTTCTTTGCATCTGATTGATCATCTTCATTTTTGAGTTGTTTGTGTTTAGGAGGGTCTCTTATTCCAGCAGCAGAGCAGTAGAAGTATTTTCCATTAACAATTGTGGTTCCTTCTTTATATCTATTCTTCCCTTTTCGTACACTAAAACCAATAATAGCAGCATGTTTGCAATATAGATCATAAATCTCATCGGTTGTTTTTCTTGCTTCTCCAATTAAACTGCCATCTAATTCTTTATCAATGTTTTGTTCCTGCTCATTATTTGAATTTTCAAAGATGCTGCGGTTTGTATCAGTTGAATGTATTATTGAACCTGTACAAATACAAATATTAACTTAGTAATTCTTTATAAGTTATAGTTATTGTACTATAAATATAGTTTTTGTTCGTATATAATAGTTACTCCTCATTTTATATAGTTATTCTTTATATGTTATAGTTTCTTTCAAAAATAGTTGTTTCCTTTATGTGATAGTTACTTTTTATATTTTATAGTTACTCTACAGTTAATATAGTTACTCTTTCTATGTTACAGTTACTCTACAATTAATAAAGTTCCTCAGGATCTATTGATTGTCACTAAAGTTACTCTTTATATGTTATAGTTACTCTACCTTTAATAAACTTACTCTTTATATGTTATAGTTACTTTACATTTAATATTGTTACTCAGGACCTATTGATTTTAAATAAAGTTCTGCTTTATATGTTATATTTACCCTACAATTAATAAAGTTCCTCAGGATCTATTGATTGTTATAGTTACTCTACAGTTAATATAGTTACTCTTTATATGTTATAGTTACTCTATATTTAACATTAGTAACTTAAGATCTATTGATTGTTATAGTTACTCTAAAGTTAATATAGTTACTCTTTATATGTTATAGTTACTATAAGTTAAATGTATTTTATTTCTTATATAGATTATTTCCTTATGTGAAGTTACTCTATAATTAATATAGTTACCTTTTATAAATTATAGTTACTTTACTAAAAATATAGTTATCATTATATGTGATAGTTACTCTTCATTTTATATAGTTACTGTTTATATATTGTAGTTACCCACAGTTAATATAACTCCTGTTTATAAGTGATAGTTACTCTACAGTATATAGTTCCTCTTAATATGTGATAGTTACTCTTCATTGTATATAGTTAGTCTCTATATTTTATAGTTACTCTACAGTTACTATAAGTTCTGTCTATATGAGATAGTTACACTACATTAAACATAGTTTCTTTTTGAATGTTATAGTTACTCTAAGTTAAATATAATTCCTCTTTATATGTTAGTTACACTATTGCAATTATAATATGTCAACTATATCAACATAACAGTTACTATATATTAATTAAGAGATACTATATCATACCTTCTTCAATACAATGATTTGCAACCATAACTTGCTGAGATGTGCTTTCAACTTCATCTTCAACGTCGTATACTTCTGTATGATTCTCTAAATTTTCTAAAATAATAATAATTACTCAATGAGAATGAAAGTTACTATAATTCTTCGTAGTTATTAGGATTCGAATATTACCGTCATAATTATACAATTTCTCTTCTATTGCGCGATTTAAATCGATATTCAAATCGATTAATTCGTCGTCCATTGTTGAAGGCTTGAAGTTCGAAGAGAGAAGGTGTTGGAGGAGAGAGAAACTGCTGCTGGATGAGAGAGATTTCAATTTTAGGGTTTCGCGGATTCTGTTATTTTGGATCACGTGATTTCATCCTAATCAGCGCTGCAAATTTACTTAATTACCCTGGTCCATATGAAGCTTATGGTGGACCGGGTCCATGCAAGCGGAATTGAAGCTGATATTTTCAAATCTGGTAGGCCTGGACAATGTTTGATAATTTTAAATAGGATGTGTTTGTTTTGACTGTTTTGGTTGTTTAGTATGAAAAATGACCATTATTAACGACAATTATATACTTTGTTGTTGGATACTTTGTTTCTTATTAATTTTAGACAAATAGTTTCTTATGTTAATTATTTTCTCCCTATTTTTTGAATAAATGAACATTCAGTAAACATATATATTTCCTTTAAAACAAATGAATAAACGACAATTTTTGTGTAAGACCGCCTTACCGAAAAGACCGATTTGATTGCATAACTAATTGGTTCATTGATTAACTAACTAGTTACAATGCTTAACTAATTAGTTTCATTACTTAACTAACTAGTCTTATATGCACACGATGCGTGCGAATATAAGAAACAAATTTGTGTTATTACATTTAAACCTGAACTAACATGTAAAAAATATAATATAAATGCGATGCGTGCGATCGAATATAAGAAACAGATAAGTTAGATAGAGCATAACACATATAAATAGATTGATTAAAATGGTAAGAATTTATTTAAGGGGCTAGATTGATTAAAATGCTTCTTTTGGCTTTTCCTATTAGTTAGGTTGTCATTATATTCTCTATTCTATAAGTGTGGAGGGTATTTTAGTAATCCAAGGGGACATCAAAAGTGGATTTACTAAAATAACCTCTGCTCTTCACTTATATAATAGAGATTAGTTTTATTATTTAACTAATTGATTCTGGTACTTAACTAGTTGGTTGCATTTGTTGAAATCAATACTAAGAACAAATCAGATTGGACCTCTGTAGTATAAACTGAACTACAGAGAGAGAAAATATATTGAGTGTGAGGTTTCTTACAAAGCAAGCTAACAATTTGTTTTCGGTAAATAGAAAAGTAGGAGAGTAGTCCTATTTATACTAATACAATGCGTTGCTGGCATAGCCAATCAGAACACTCTAATAATCTTAAAAACCAATCAGAGAGCATGATCAAGCATGCTGTAGTAAATCCAGCGTGGCATAAGTAACAGAAAACGGTTACAAGAGTTATTATCCTGTGTGAGTGGGAGTAGCATTGCTTGGGTGTGACTTCTTGGTGTGGTCTCTTGTGCTTGCTGAGTCATCATATCCAACACCCCCCCTCAAGCTAGGGGTTGCAGGTGTAACACCCTAATAATTCCTTGCTTTTATAAAACCATTTACAACTTAAAATAAAGGAATTACTAAAGTATTACCGCCACCGTGATAACGGTTAAGGCTATTACCAGAATTACGCAGAGGAATTAAATGTCAACTAACTTTTAAAAACATAATTAATGAAATATTGAGGCCTCCTACAATTTTGAACCATAATGGCCCAAAACCCAAAGTATAAATAATTCAAAAATTTCAAACATAATTAAAGTAAAGTTAAATAGTTCAAAATACGAAAACATGCAACTCTCTCGATCATCCCAAGCCACATGATTCCGATCTACCAACCTGCTATTTTATTCTACTCCCCATCAATGCAAGTGCAAATGATAGATCATCATAGGGTCATTAAGGCAAAGGCCATGACCAAAACACACAAAGCACGTAGTCAGCAAAAGCTGAGTACTTACAAGAATAGAGTGAAATGAAACTAAAACATGCATCACTCACTAAGTACTAATCAACATGCAAAAGCCATATAATGATTAACAACCAATCATGAATATAAGACTCGACACTTGACTCGACTCTTGACTTACAATTTAATTAGAATAAGTTTCGAACGGGCCAAAAGAATATTCCACAAAGGGAAAAGGTGATGGGAGCCAACCATACACCAAATATATAATAATAAAATCGGGCCATACCGAGTGTCGGGCCATACCGACGGAATTCCTGCGCATAATATAGATGAAACAACGTCTTGTATCATTAGTAGGAGTACGAGCTTTCCGGCAAGACTCCCCCCATTGTTCATACTCAAGGTATATACGTTACAAGAGTTTTGAAGCTTGTTCTGGTTGCACTTTACGTTTATTAATATTTTATTAAAGGCGAACTCAAGACTCACCAACATGCACACATACAATTAATAAACAACAACCAAAATAATCTTATTTTAAATGCTTTAGGACTTGTGATCAACAAGGAAAGACACTTGTGATATTACTACCATGTTCCTCCTCACCAAGGTGAGACTCCACATCATGCACATTAACATGAGGGTTGTGCCCTTGCACGACAAATCCTAATTCATTTCATACAGAATATTCCCAACTGAACCCTACATGTGCGGTGGCTTACGTGAGCTAACCCTTCACATGTGGTAAAATAAATAGTACAACGAAGTACGGATAATTGGCTCAAAGTATGCTAGACATCCCGTACAATAGCATACAAACAAATAATCCATCCCTTGCACGTGAAATAAACCATACATGCATAGATATTGAACAACATGATTGACAATGAAATCCATACTCATAATAATTCCGACATGCTTGTTCAACAATTAATCCAATAAATCCAACATCACAAATCACATGCTCGTTCACCAAAATAAACATGATTCCACATAATGTAATTCACATCATCAACAATCATGTAATGTCATTGACAAAAGGTGTGGTCGCCTTAGGCTTGTACGTACCTTGAATACCTAAGCGTAGGGGCCACTTTGCAATAACGAGCACTCAACTAGAAATCACCTCCTATCATCAAAATAATGAAACTTAAATTATTTCCATGTTCATTAAATTTCCAGCAACTTTATAAAATCTAAAACCTCCTTTATACTTTATAATTCAATCGTTTTTCAATAACATAAACGTCTCGATTTGCAAAATCAATCCCTGGTACAAAAACATACTTTTTCCGCCTTTAAAATCAATAAAAATCAACACTTTAAACCTTTATTCAAATCTGAAAATATAATTGATTATCATAATTATAATCATCACCTAATTATTCTAATCAATTGACTCATTAGGTCTAGGTTAAAACCCTAACTTGAAAATCCCAATAACACTAGTTTATTATCATAAAAATCAATGCTTTATTCAATAAACAAATCTGAAAATTCATCCTTTAATAATTAAAACAAGCCTAATGAATCACAACACGCAAATCCTCCAACCACGGTATTCATAACCGGTTCCCAGCATTTTAATTACTCAAAACAATATTAATATAATAATTTAAAATACGGAATTTAAATAGAATAGGTAAGGAAGAAGAGAATTATACCAATCCGGCCTATAGCACGGAACAACCACGAATTAATGTGATTGGGCGAAAAGAGATTGGAAAACGAACAACAACGAAGCAACACAACACACGACACACCACTCGTGTGTGCGTGTGCAGCGCGGCACGAAGAGCAGCAGCAGGGGCGAAGGCACGCGGTTGGGCGCTGTGCGCGAGGGGGAGAGCGAGGGGTGCTGGGCGCTGTTGCGCGAGGGAGAGAGCGAGGGTGCTGGGCGCTGGGGCGCGAGGGAAGGCGAGCGAGGGCGAGAGGGAGTGCAGCGCTGGGCGCGACAACACTCAAAGGCACAGGGGCAGCGCGCGCTGGGCGTGAGGCCGAGAAGCACGAGGGCACGAGCACGGGCTGCGTGCGGGTGTGCGGGTGTGCGGACGAGAGAGAGGAGAGGGATTTGGAGTGTTGGCCAAGAAAGATAGAAAAGAGGGTTTATGAATTTTAGGGGCTCATTTAATGATGGGGGAGTCTATTTATAGGCTGCCTATTTCTAATGGGCTAGGCTTAGGGAATTCGAATTGGGCTTAGGGAATTAAATGATTGGGCTAGCTTAGGACTTGAATTAAATTCTTTTGATTGGGCTCGTTTAGTAAAACGAATTGGACTTTTCATTTAAAACCCGAAGCACATAAAAATCATTTGCAACTCATTAAATTTCCCGACTCAAGAATTAAATTTGTTTCGTAATTAATTAAAATAATAAATATTCTAATTAATAAAATATATTTAATTATTATTTAAATGCTAACAGATCGTAAAATGTTTTATAAATATAATAAAATATACTTATAAATATTATAAAAATACGAGGTATTACAGTCTACCCTCCTTAAAAGAAGTTTCGTTCCGAAACTTGGGTTCGGAAATCAGAATTCAACTCGAAACTTGAGACTTTATGAGATTTTCAATGCATTTATTTACAAAAAAGTTTAAGTTGTTGTACTCTTTTCATGATTAAACAGGACAATAATAAGTGCAAATTCAATAGAAAGCACTAAATTGAGCATAAAATAGGGGAAAACAAGGTAAAAAGCGCGAAATTCTACCGCACTCTACCCCCATTAAAAGACACGAGTTACGACCCCGTAACTCAACTAACCTCGGGAAGAAGCTCGGGATATTTCTTTCTCATTTCGTCCTCCGCTTCCCAAGTGGCTTCCTCAGATTCTTGATTAGACCACAATACTTTGACAATTTTCACATCTTTAGTACGCGTACTACGCACTTTGCTATCAAGGATTTTGACAGGTCTTTCCTCAAAGGTTAGACTTTGGTCTAATTCCATGGTCTCCGGTTGCAACACATGCGATTTATCCGGGATATATTTCCTTAACTGAGATATGTGGGACACATTATGCACTCTATGCAAGTCCATAGGCAAGGCTAGTCTATAGGCTACCTTTCCGATTCTTTCTAAGATCTCATATGGGCCTATGTACTTAGGGCTTAACTTCCCTTTCTTTCCAAATCTCATGACACCTTTCATTGGTGACACTTTGAGCAACACTTTATCACCTATGTTGAACTCTTCATCCCTACGTTTCAAGTCTGCATAACTCTTTTGGCGATCTTGCGCCGCTTGGATCTTTGATTGGATGGTTCGGATTTGGTTCATGGTGTCCTCTATCATTTGAGGTCCCAACACTACGGTTTCACTAATTTTGTTCCAGCAAAGTGGACTTCTACACTTTCGTCCATACAAAGCCTCAAATGGTGCCATTCCAATGCTAGCAGGATAGCTATTGTTATAGGAAAACTCAATCAAATCTAGGCTATCTTCCCAACTTCCTTGGAAATCAATAACGGATGCCCGAAGCATGTCCTCCAGGGTTTGGATAGTCCTTTCAGTTTGCCCATCCGTGGCTGGGTGGAAGGCTGTACTCATTTTCAATGTCGTACCAAAGCTCTTCTGCACACTTTTCCAGAAATTCGAAAGAAACCTTGAATCCCTATCTGATACGATATCCTTAGGAACTCCATGTAACCTCACAACATTCTTAATGTAGGCTTTAGCAAGTTGTTCCATTTTCCAGGTTTCCTTCATTGGTATAAACACTGCTGACTTAGTCAACCTATCTACCACAACCCAAATTGTATCATTCCTTGTCTTTGACTTAGGTAAACAAGTGACGAAGTCCATAGAAATACAGTCCCATTTCCAGCTTGGAATCTCTAAAGGTTGGACCTTCCCTTGAGGTCTCTGTGCTCTATTTTAACCTTCTGACAAGTCAGACATCTAGTCACAAATTCAGCCACTTCGTTCTTCATCCTTGGCCACCAATAGACCTTCTTCAAGTCCTTATACAACTTGTCACCACCTAGGTGCACAGAATATGGCGTATTATGCCCTTCTTTCATCAATCTCTCTTTCAATTCTCCACACTGTTGAGGCACGCACTACCTGCCTTTGTACCTCAAACTTCCATCATCATGGATTCAGAATTCTAACTCCTTACCCTGCGAAATCTTTTCCTTGATTTGCTCCAACTTTACATCACCAGCCTGATTCTCCCTAATCTCATCAAATATCGACGGCTGGATGGTTAAGGCATTCATTATTCCCACAAGGCTTTCACCACTTACTATTTCAAGGTTCAACTGCTGCATGTCCTTACACAGCTCGTTAGCAACGACTAACGCATTAACACTATGACTTGATTTCCTACTCAAGGCATCCGCAACTACATTGGCTTTTCCTTCATGGTACTGGATATCCAAATCATAGTCCTTAATTAACTCCAACCACCTTCGTTGGCGCATATTCAGGTCCTTCTGTGTGAAGATGTACTTTAAACTCTTGTGGTCAGTAAATATCCTACACTTCACACCATACAGATAGTGTCTCCATATCTTCAGTGCAAACACTATAGCAGCCAACTCTAAATCATGGGTAGGGTAATTGGATTCATATGGCTTCAATTTTCTTGATGCATACGCAATAACCTTCCCGTTCTGCATCAATACACACCCTAAACTATTCTTAGAGGCATCACTATACACATCATATGCACCACTCTCATCTGGTAGGGTTAATACTGGCGCGGTTGTCAATCGCGTCTTTAAGGCTTGGAATGCTTCCTTACACTGGTCACTCCATTCAAACTTTGTTTCCTTCTTCATCAAGGTAGTCATGGGCTTGGCTATCCTAGAGAAGGCTTGCACAAAGCGTCTATAGTAGCCAGCTAATCCCAGAAAACTACGAATGTCAGTCACACTCTTGGGTGTAGGCCATTCACTAACAGCTTTGACCTTAGCAGGGTCAACTGCCACTCCTTCTTTTGATACAAAATGTCCCAAAAATGCAACTCTTTCCAACCAAAACTCACACTTTGATAACTTGGCATACAACTGGTTATCTCTCAAGGTACTCAACACCGATCTCAAGTGTTCCGCGTGATCTTCTTCACTCTTTGAATATACTAGGATGTCATCTATGAAAACCACTACAAACTTGTCCAAATAGGCATGGAATACACGGTTCATTAAGTCCATAAATATTGCAGGGGCATTGGTTAACCCAAAAGGCATAACAGTGAACTCATAATGTCCGTATCTAGTCCTGAATGCGGTCTTTGGTATATCGTGATCAGCGATTCTCAATTGATGATAACCCGAAACAATTCGATCTTCGAAAAGATTCCAGCTCCCTTCAGTTGGTCAAATAGGTCTTCTATCCTAGGTAATGGATACTTGTTCTTGATCGTGACCTTATTGAGCTCCCTGTAGTCTATACAAAGCCTCATACTTCCATCCATTTTCTTCACAAACAACACTGGTGCTCCCCAAGGCGATGCACTTGGCCTATTGTAACCTTTTTCCAATAGATCCTCTAGTTGGCTTTTTAACTCATTCATTTCTGTTGGAGCCATTCGATAAGGTGCTTTTGAAATAGGGGCGGTTCCAGGGACTAAATCTATGGTAAAGTCAATAAGTCGATTGGGAGGCATCCCCGGGATCTCTTCTGGAAATACATCAAGGAATTCATTAACTACTACAATATCCCCAGGCTGATCCTTGATCACATGCTCTAAGTTCCTCACATTACATAAGAAGGCTGGGTTCCCTTTACCGACTAGCTTCACGAGTTCCATGGCCGTGATGATTCCTATGTTCTTAGGCTTACCAAAACGACGATATGACACTACTTTGCCTAGGCTAGACCTCAAGTGAACCTTCTTCTTCTCACAATCTATTTTGGCTTTGAACTTGGCCAACCAATCCATTCCTAGAATTACATCTAGCTCTCCTAACTCAAACTCGATTAGGTTAGATAAGAACACGGTCTTGGCTATGGTCAAAGGCACATCTCTATGAAATTTGGTACACTTCACTATACTACCAGTAGGTATGACTATAGGTACCTCAATTGGTTCAGGCTCTTTCAACCCTAGTTTCCCCAAGGCATCTACTGATATAAAAGAATAAGTCGCAACAGAATCAAATAGAACTTTAACTAAAACAGAATTAATAGAAAAAGTACCCGCTATGACGTCAGAGGAAGTCTCCGCCTCTTGCCTAGATATCACATTCAACTTTCCTTGGGCAACTCCTTTGTTATAGCCACCTCCATTGGTGTTCCCATTGTTGTTTCGGTTCCCATTCTGCTGTTGGTTTCCTCCAAGCTTTCCATGGTTCTGGTGATTGCCATTGCTATTGCCATTGCTATTGCCATTGCTATTGCCATTGTTACCACCTTGGTAGTTCCTTTGGTTTCCACCTCCATTTCCCCCATTCCGGTTCTGATTGTTCCGGTTATTGCCTTGGTGGTTACCTTGGTTAGGCTTTCCATTCTTAGAATAGCATTCATACTCCCTATGGCCTAACTTCTGACAGAATCTACAAGTCACCAAATTTCCATCACAATCCTTTCCAGGGTGATTCATGTTACAGCGCCTACAGTCGTAGGTCCGTACTCCATTCCTTCCAGACTGATTTCCACCACCTTGGTTGTTGCGATTACCACCATTGTTAGCCCTAAACTGGAAATTCCCATTTCCTTTGTGCTTCTTAAAATTCCCCTGATTATGATGGTTATTCCCTTGATTCGAGCTTCCACCATCCTTTCTCTTTTCAGCACTACCATTCTTCCTTTGCTGTAACCCATACAGGTGAGCAGCTTTTCCGTACAGGGTGTCTAATGAGGTAAAGGTCTCTCCAGAAAACAACAGCTGTAAGTCCATGGTCAAACCATTCTCAAATCTTTGAGCCTTGAGCTCTTCCGTTGCCACCACTTCAGGTGCAAACCTAGACAGCTCTATAAACTTAGAATAGTATTCCGTCACAGACAGACCTCCCATTTTGAGTTCAATGAACTCCTACGCCTTTTGCTTCTTCAGATAAGGTGGGTAAAACTTGTTCCTTAGTGCAGTTTTGAATGCTTCCCATCCAAAGTTAGGTGTGGCTCTAAGGGTATTTTCACATCGTTGCCACCATAAATCATCTTCACCTCTTAGGTAGTACACAACACTATTCACCCTAAGGTTTTCGGGGTAATTCACAGCTACAATGAGATTATCAAACTCTCTCAACCAGTTCTCAAGAACACTGGGTTCAATCTCTCCTCTATAGAGTGGAGGCTTGCTTTGAGCTATTTTCTTAAATATTTCCCCGGCCGGATCATGCACTGGGTTGGCTCTAGTTTGAGCTAGGTCTCGAACTACCTCAGCTAGTTGTCTAACCACTTCAAAAATCTCTTGGTTAGCCATATCCCTTCTCCTGAATAAATAAAAAGGCTAACTTTAATATTGGTTGGACATGAAATTACTAAGGCACTAGTTCAACAACGAACCTACTCACAACAAGAACACATTTAGGCGCAACCTAGGGGAAAGAGTTGGCGCCATTCTTGGGCCTTCTCACCCCACTATTCGATGCAAGTAAATTTAGATGGTTGTTACTAGACCACCTTGCACATAAAATTTCATTGAAGAAATAACAAGTAATCCCTTTGCGATACCCACAAGACTTAGAATTGAGAATTGAACTTAAAGGATAACGAAAAAGGAAATTCTATTCTTTTATTAAAACTCTAATGAATAAGTCTTACATCCACTAATGCCATAACATTTATTCTCCAACTATGATTAAACTAAAACCATAAATAGTAGCTTTGCCACTTTATTAATCAACGAAAAATAAAACTAAGGATTACATTTCTCTAGAGACTAACGTCATCACGACGATCATTTCTTTCCTTGTATTGCTCTGGAGTAAAGTTTTGATCATTAGGATCATCCAAGTCTTCTTCCGGATCCGAGTCTTCATCCATAGCCTCATCATTTTGCTGTGGCTCACTATCAACCACATTGTTCTCTTCAAGCTCATCCTCAGATCCACTGGATATCTCAATGGTGGGTTCAGGAACTATAGGGTTAGGATTTTCAATCTCTACCACATCATCATCACTATCCTCCTCAACCTCACTAGCTTGCTCATCATGGATCATGCCATCCTCACCATCACTTTCTATTCCTCCATAGCCCATACCTAGACCCGTAGAGTACTTCCCATCCTCATAGCTATTTTCCGCAACCTCTAAGATAGTAGCAAGAACCTCAAAATCATACTTCCACCTACCATCACTAGTCCCATATTTGTACCAATTAGGGGTACCATCACCAAAATGCATGTCACTGAACTTGTTCTTGAGGTCTATGTAAGGGTTCTTATGGGGTAAACAATATATAACCATACTAGCCATCATATCTTTGTGCCTAAGGTGGGGCATATCCTTGGTCGAAGCCAAATTGTCACAAGCAAACACGATCTTCTGAACATACATGCGAGGAGTCTCATTATCCATCTTCTCTAAGTATCCTAGACTGGTGAACTTAGAAGGTAGCATCCTTAATTCCTGAAAATTCACAACTCAAAAGTCTTACTAACGCGTTTCCATAGAAATTCCAACCCCAAAAGGATACAATAAATAGTTCGTGGAGCCATACAATTTCAATGCACAAGTATATGCTCAACATGAAATATGATGCAAATAATCACATAAAGCAAGATAAAATATGGTTAGAACATATACATGGCAATTAATAAATCACATAATCACATAAAATGCATACTTAAACTAATATGCCCTTCTTAGTCTACCCATTCCTCACTTGAAAATAATATTAATTTTCGAAATTAATTAAGAAATAACTCCTAACTTAGTTGAAATTATTTAAATTAAAATCGAAAATTAAAAAGAATTATTAATTAATTAAATTAATAAATAAATAAATTTCGGATAATTTAAAAAAATAAAAGAAATCCGAAAAATTAAAATATAAATTCCAAAAAAAATATTCGAATAATAATAAATAAATAAATAGATAAATAATTAAAATAATTCGGATAATTAAATAAAATAATTTCCGAAATTGATTAAATAAATTCGAATTATTTTCGAAATTTTCGAATAAATAACATAAAATAAAAAATTCGGAAAAATTAGTTAATATTACATAATAATCCAACTTTTCAACTCATTTCAAACGACCTAAAATAATTGATATTTGACCTTTAAAATATTGAGTACTCAAAATAATACGTTTTGACTTTAGGAAAATAATATTTAAAAATCCTAAAGTTCCGCATTAGTCTCCGATTACCACTTTGTAGTATTGTTTACTACAAAGAAGGAATGAAACTAAGCTCTAGTATACCACTTTGTAACACCCTAATAATTCCTTGCTTTTATAAAACCATTTTCCAACTTAAAATAAAGGAATTACTAAAGTATTACCGCCACCGTGATAACGGTTAAGGATATTACCAGAATTACGCAGCGGAATTAAATGTCAACTAACTTTTAAAAACATAATTAATGAAATATTGAGGCCTCCTACAATTTGGAACCATAATGGACCAAAACCCAAAGTATAAATAATTCAAACATTTCAAACATAATTAAAGTAAAGTTAAATAGTTCAAAATACGAAAACATGCAACTCTCTCGATCATCCCAAGCCACATGATTCCGATCTACCAACCTGCTATTTTATTCTACTCCCCATCAGTGCAAGTGCAAATGATAGATCATCATAGGGTCATTAAGGCAAAGGCCATGACCAAAACACACAAAGCACGTAGTCAGCAAAAGCTGAGTACTTACAAGAATAGAGTGAAATGAAACTAAAACATGCATCACTCACTAAGTACTAATCAACATGCAAAAGCCATATAATGATTAACAACCAATCATGAATACAAGACTCGACACTTGACTCGACTCTTGACTCACAATTTAATTTAAATAAGCTTCGAACGGGCCAAAAGAATATTCCACAAAGAGAAAAGGTGATGGGAGCCAACCATACACCAAATATATAATAATAAAATCGGGCCATACCGAGTGTCGGGCCATACCGACGGAATTCCTGCGCATAATAAAAATGAAACAACGTCTTGTATCATTAGTAGGAGTACGAGCTTTCCGGCAAGACTCCCCCCATTGTTCATACTCAAGGTATATACGTTCCAAGAGTTTTGAAGCTTGTTCTGGTTGCACTTTACGTTTATTAATATTTTATTAAAGGCGAACTCAAGACTCACCAACATGCACACATACAATTAATAAACAACAACCAAAATAATCTTATTTTAAATGCTTTAGGACTTGTGATCAACAAGGAAAGACACTTGTGATATTACTACCATGTTCCTCCTTACCAAGGTGAGACTCCACATCATGCACATTAACATGAGGGTTGTGCCCTTGCACGACAAATCCTAATTCATTTCATACAGAATATTCCCAACTGAACCCTACATGTGCGGTGGCTTACGTGAGCTAACCCTTCACATGTGGTAAAATAAATAGTACAACGAAGTACGGATAATTGGCTCAAAGTATGCTAGACATCCCGTACAATAGCATACAAATAAATAATCCATCCCTTGCATGTGAAATAAACCATACATGCATAGATATTGAACAACATGATTGACAATGAAATCCATACTCATAATAATTCCGACATGCTTGTTCAACAATTAATCCAATAAATCCAACATCACAAATCACATGCTCGTTCACCAAAATAAACATGATTCCACATAATGTAATTCATATCATCAACAATCATGTAATGTCATTGACAAAAGGTGTGGTCGCCCTAGACTTGTACGTACCTTGAATACCTAAGCGTAGGGGCCACTTTGCAATAACGAGCACTCAACTAGAAATCACCTCCTATTATCAATATAATGAAACTTAAATTATTTCCATGTTCATTAAATTTCCAGCAACTTTATATAATCTAAAACCTCCTTTAAACTTTAGAATTCAATCGTTTTTCAATAACATCAACGTCTCGATTTGCAAAATCAATCCCTAGTACAAAAACATACTTTTTCCGCCTTTAAAATCAATAAAAATCAACACTTTAAACCTTTATTCAAATCTGAAAATATAATTGATTATCATAATTAAAATCATCACCTAATTATGCTAATCAATTGACTCATTAGGTCTAGGTTAAAACCCTAACTTGAAAATCCCAATAACACTAGTTTATTATCATAAAAATCAATGCTTTATTCAATAAACAAATTTGAAAATTCATCCTTTAATAATTAAAACAAGCCTAATGAATCACAACACACAAATCCTCCAACCACGGTATTCATAACCGGTTCCCAGCATTTTAATTACTCAAAACAATATTAATGTAATAATTTAAAATACGGAATTTAAATAGAATAGGTAAGGAAGAAGAGAATTATACCAATCCGGCCTATAGCACGGAACAACCACGAATTAATGTGATTGGGCGAAAAGAGATTGGAAAACGAACAACAACGAAGCAACACAACACACGACACACCACTCGTGTGTGCGTGTGCAGCGAGGCACGAAGAGCAGCAGCAGGGGCGAAGGCACGCGGCTGGGCGCTGTGCGCGAGGGGGAGAGCGAGGGGTGCTGGGCGTTGTTACGCGAGGGAGAGAGCGAGGGTGCTGGGCGCTGGTGCGCGAGGGAAGGCGAGCGAGGGCGAGAGGGAGTGCAGCGCAGGGCGCGACAACACTCGAAGGCACAGGGGCAGCGCGCGCTGGGCGTGAGGCCGAGCAGCACGAGGGAACGAGCACGGGCTGCGTGCGTGCGGGTGTGCGGACGAGAGAGAGGAGAGGGAGTTGGAGTGATGGCCAAGAAAGAGAGAAAGGATGGTTTATGAATTTTAGGGGCTCATTTAATGATGGGGGAGTCTATAGGCTCCCTATTTCTAATGGGCTAGGCTTAGGGAATTCGAATTGGGCTTAGGGAATTAAATGATTGGGCTAGCTTACACTACAAAAAAGAGGTACATATTGAGACGGAATTATTGTGACGGTCTAACAAAGAGTCGCAAGGAAATTGGGGCGCGAATATTAATTTGTAAATTGCGACGCTTTAGAGAGCCGCAAAATATTTCGACGTTCTAAAGCGTCGCTATTTACAAAAAAAAAAGACATGTGTGTTGCACGTGTTTGTGAGGCAGCAAAGCAACTGAATTTTTGGGTAAAAAATCCCGCCTAACTCTCTGTTTTTTTCGCAGAATCCCGCCTAACTCTCAACCCACCTCCCACGTTTCTCCCAACCTCCTCCCACCGACATACCTTGCTGCGTTACGAAACTAACCACCCTCGTCAGATTTCCGATGAATTCGTCTCTCTCCTCCTCACCTTCAGCACCGGCCATTAACGAATTCCTTGAATTTCGTCTTCAACCTTTACGTTAGCAAAGTCAAATCTCCCAGTATAAGCTATCTCACTCCTCATCCTATAAATTCATGAAAAATCCCAATTATTGAATTCACAATTCGCCCAACAAATTCAAGATAAATTCGTTGCTCTCTCTGGTTTTTAATTGGAGAAATTCAAGCATACTCTGGTTTCTTAATTGCTGCTTCATCCTCGGTGTTGCCGGATATATTCGCCAGGTATTTTTGGTCTGCTTCACGCCTTCACTATTTGATTTTTATCATATAACAATGTTTAGGTTTGATTCACTATTTTAATTTCCGTCATATATTGTTAATTCACGTTTTTTCATGTCAATTTCTAATGTCAATCATATGCCTTTAAGTTTTCCATGTTATATTGCATCCTTAATTCAAGAAAAAAACTAGAATGGGTCTTCTTAGTTTCTGTGATTTTCTATATACCGCTTACAGAGTGTTTGCTATTTCATTTATTTTAGTTTTCAATTGCAGATAGTTGGTAATTTGGACGATAGTTGGAAAGTGGTGAACGTCTGACTTCTTCTTCGGTGTTGTTACTACTGTAGGTATTGTCTATCTATTTCTAATTTTCTGCGGTATCTTTCTTGAATTACTTTGTACTTTTGTGATTCCATAGTTTTAAATTTGCAACTTTTAGTTGGCCTAGAATCTTTGAAATTTGGATACATGGCAATGCTTTGTATAAAGACACACAGACATTTAGTGAGATTTAGGTGATAATCTCTGACCAAGATATCTGGTACTTAGTATGAAAAATCTGTTGTCAATCTTTAAGACACCTAGCTGTACTTGGTTAGTTTAGGTTGTCTTTAGTGAGAAACTTGGTGCATCAAATGTGCATGTTGGATGAGTTTGCAAAATTATTTGTCGCTATAGAACTTATACTAATTATTTGAAGCCTTTCACTTAGCATTTTCTACTGTTATCTATAACTTCTTTTGAGGCTACACTGTTTTCTGTGACTGATTATGTGAAATGTGTGACCGATGGACTGACTGTAAGTAGAAAAGAACTGAACAAACTTTGCACAAAACAGAACTGAGCTTTACAAAGCAGAACTTAGTATTAGGTGACTGATAAGCCCATTGTCTGTCTGTCATCGTTATGTTAAGCTACTGCATGCTTTCTATATGTCATAACTGTAGTATTAGGTAGTGGCAGTGTATCGCAGTGTTAAATATCTTATCTTATCAGCACTTTGCTTGTCTTTATTATAAATTTCTTTGCCTTTCCCTGCTTTAGTTGGCACCAAATATAGGTTTGACTACCAGTTGTATGGAGTAAGGAATAAACCTATGCAGTAAGCACCCTAATCTGAATATATGCAGTTCAAAACACAGAGAAGTGAGAGTAGCTTTGAACTATAGCTTAACTGAGTTAAGGGATAGAACATCCGGTTTTGATTTTTGAACTGTCATAGCTGGGATGATAAACTCAGATAACCATTTCTGAGTTTCTATCATCCGGTTTTGAACTGTCATAGCTAACCAAATATTATCTTATCAGCACTAGCTTATTGTTTATCTGAGTTTATCATGCCAAGTTGAGAGTAGCTTTGAACTATAGCTTATCATCCGGTATTATTTATCTGAGTTTGCAAAATTATTTGTCACTCTAGAAAGATCAAGCGCCAACTGGTGGACAACCTTAAAAGCTAGCTTCTTCCTTCGATTATCAATGAGGTATTTCTTTAGGACACCTCTAGGAAGATATTCCACAACAACACATCAGATATTACTAGGGATGCTAATTAGGCCACTTTCTGTTTGTATTTGTAGTCCTGAGGCCCCCATCTTTGCCCCAATAAACTGCAGCATGCATAAATGGTTTTTATGACTACGAGCTTTGATAATAACATATCAGTTAGTTTCAACATGTATCGAGTTAAAAGTAACAGTAGCAAATTTTTGAGATGGATGGTTTGGCTACACTTTAGGTTCTATTGTTAGAAAGAACGACATTGTATTCTTCTGTTGAATTATTTTGAACTTGCGAGTAAGGGTTTATGGTAAAGAGTCGTTACCTAGCTTTTTTTAGTGCTTCTCTATAGAGCTGTTTAGAGTAATTTTTTATTACATACCTGAACTTTTTATCTCTATTGATTTTAGAAAATAGATCATGCATTACATGACAATAGATCATGCATTACATGACAATAGATCATGCATTACATGACAATAGATCAGTCCTAGGCTATTTAAGACATAGAAAATAGATCAGTCCTGCTCTGATCAATCTTGATCAGATCAGTCCTGATCGGATCATTCCTGATCAAATCAGTCCTGATCAATCCTTACTGATCCATCCTGATCAGTTCTGATCAGTTCACTTCTGATCAGTTCACTTCTTCTCCTGATTTGTGTTGGTGTTGTTTAGGTTTAATTACTTTATCCCACACATAAATAATGTAATTGGAATTGGAAAACATCCCAATTTATGTTGGTGTTGCTACTATAACTATCGAACCTTAACTATATACATCATGTGTTGCGCATAACCGGGAAAAAATGGGAAACATTAACAGAAAAAGTTTTAGAGGCTATGCAATTGCACCGGATAGGAGTGTTTCACTAAATCAGTTCAAGCTCAATCATGAGATTATCGTTCTATTTGAATAACTCTATTCTTAACAAATTAATAGAATCTAATCCAAAATTGTGATTACTATTCTTATTTCATTATTCAAACAAACACTAGCTAAGAGCTTAAGAAGTGGTAATACATACTGATTGCTACGGTGTACAAGTTATAAATAATTGATCGTGGAATTGATGAGTCATAATAGAAGAGTAATCTATAATGACTAATATTTAGATTAGACATAACAAGGTAGGATTAATATTATTATAAAACTTTTGGGAGTCTTTTTAATTATGTGTTGTGTTCTGTCAACTTCCTTGAATATGAGATAATATGGCTGCTTAATACGGAGTATGGTGATCACTTTTGAGTAATAAATGGAATAGCTAGCTTTCTATGGACTGTGACACTTGCACTCTCAAACGACATAGAAAATAGATCAGTCCTGATCAGCTCAGTCCAGATCAGTCCTAATCAGATCAGTTCTGAACAGTCCTTACTGATCAATCCTGATCAGTCCTGATCAGTTCACTTCTGATCAGTTCACTTTTGATCAGTTCACTTCTGATCAGTTCACTTCTGATCAGTTCATTTCTGATCCGTTCATTTCTGATCAGTTCACTTCTGATCAGTTCACTTCTGATCAGTTCACTTCTGATCAGTTCACTTCTGATCAGTTCACTTCTTCTCCTGTCCCTCTACGTTCACCACTATCTCCTTTCTCTCTCCTCTGGTATTTTTGTCGCCCCACAATAACGACTTTCGTAAACTCAATTGCTTGATCCCCTTATCAGCGGAGTAGATTGCAGATAATATTTGCTTTTACTTTCCATGTAGAAAAAACACCCTTCTTTGACCTGCGCTTAGCACATTGCTTCCCTACATTTGTTCATTTTCATGGAGCATTCATGGTCATGAATTGATATGTTTGTAGTGTTTTCTGTTTAAGTTGATAACTTCATCTACTATATTTTTTAGATTTTAAATTCCTGATAATGTTGTTGTCCTTATATTTTGACCATAATTTATCAACATTATCAGGTTTCGCCGACCACACCGGTTCAAGGTTTCCTGTGATTCTTTAGCGTTGTTCGTAGGTTCGTGCATCAGTTCGTGCGTTGCTACACCGGTTCAAGGTTTCCTGCAAGTCTTTAGCATTGTTCGTAGGTTCGTGCATCGGTTCGTGCGTTGCATCTGCTCTTTGATACTAGAGGTATGTATACTATAAAGTCCCTTTTAGGTTTTTTATTGGACAATTGTTATTTCCCTAATTTTGTATGGACAAGGGTGGGCTACAACTCTGCAAGTTAGGTTTGTTAAGTGTTAGAATATAATTTCCGTGGCTTTACATTTCCTCGATGTCCAATATATATACAATGAGCATATACCGACGTTTATTGTGCTATCATAACTTACGTCAATCATGCAAAAGTTGGATCTTTCTATTGTATTCCTGTTGATTTAATTTCAAATGTTTTGATATAATAGCTTCAAATTTGTAAGTACGTATTTTTGTTAGCTTTGGCATTTTGTGTTGGTATTGTTTGTCTAATTACATTATCCCCACTGCATAATTTTGCTTAGCTTAATTACATTTAATCCAAGAAATTTTACCATAAATTCTGATTATGTGATGCCACGTTACTTAAGGTACTCTTACTCTTTTAAAAAAAATGGATTTATATTGTTGTCTTCGTGTGAAGTTGAAAGTATCACCTTGTGCGCTAAAATCACATGCTTTATTTTCCTTGCAAATTCATGTGAAGTTGAAAGTATGATCTTGTACGCAAAAAGAAAATATAATATGGAAGTGATAGAGGGTAATAACTTTTAGAAGATGAAGATAGATCACAAATATTAGTCACTAAGGAAGAATGATTAAACAAAAAACCATAAGTTATGGTATGAATTAAGAAGAGTTGTGTACGGAGGTGTTATGTGACTTAAATTAATCTCGTGTGATATATCAAGGTTCTAAGAATGATTATAATATTTTAATAAGTATATATAAAAATTTCCTATTCTGCGACCGACGTATATTACTAATTACTCAACTAATTTCGTATAGATATGGATAAAAGTTGGATCGATCTACCCACTGGTCATCATGAATATATCGACGGTTGTATGGAATTTATTGAGTTTGCCAAGCAAGATCTAGTCGAAGGAAAAATTAGATGTCCATGTAAGAACTGTAAGGTAGAGAAATGGTTCTCCGTAAATGAAGTGAAGAGGCATATTTTGTTTAAGGGATTTTATAAGCCATATAATGATTGGATTTTTCATGGTAAAGGGGATACGTTTCAGCGTATGTTTGAGAGTGATGGAGGGATTACTAGTGAAGGATCCCTTGATAACCAAAGTGGGTTTGTAGGTCGAGATAATATGGGAGGGCTATTAAGATCAGCATTTAGTGTTAATATGCCTCCCAATTGCCCAAATTTAGAAGCACGAGAGGATGATGAATGGATTGAGGAGCCCGTGGCCTATGACACAGATGTAGAATATGATTATTCTACAATAGAAGAAGATGTGACATATAAGAAGTTGCTTGAAGCTTCTGAGGAGAAATTGTACGAGGGGTGTATCAATTTTTCAAAGTTATCTTTTCTGTTACACTTGTTTCACTTGAAGTGTATGAATCACTGATCCATAGAATCTTTCAATATGTTGTTGAAGCTAATTCTAGATGCATTTCCTCAAATACTTGATTTTCCCTCTTCTTATTATTACAGTAAGAAAATGATAAAAGACTTGGGCCTTGGGTATGAAAAGATTGATGCTTGTCCGAATAATTGCATGTTGTATTGGGGTGAATTTTTAAAGAAAGACAAGTGTCATGTTTGTGGTACATCGAGGTGGAAGAAAACTAAGGATAGGGGCAACGTTGTAAGTGATCAAGGTACGGATACTTGTAAGAAAGGTGTGCCAGCTAAGGTAATGCGATATTTCCCTCTTATACCGAGACTAAAAAGAATCTACATGTCATCAGAAACAGCAGAAGATATGAGATGGCATGATACAGAGCGATTGGGTGAAGATGATAAGAAGATTTTAAGGCATCCTTCAGATGGCTTAGCATGGAAGGCATTTGATGAGCGTCACAGTGATTTTGCATTAGACCCTCGTAGTGTTCGATTAGGTCTTGCGAGTGATGGTTTTAATCCTTACCGTTTAATGAACACCACTTATAGTACGTGGCCAGTGATGTTGATTCCTTATAATCTTCCAGCATGGTTATGTATGAAACCGTCTTCTTTCATTCTGTCCACGCTTATTCCTGGAAAATCAGGTCCCGGAAATGATATTGACGTGTATCTGCAGCCATTAGTGCATGAATTGAAATTGCTGTGGACAGGGGTTGAAGCTTTTGATGCTTTTGCCGGAGAGAAATTTAATTTGCGTGCGGCTTTGCTTTGGACTATTAATGACTTTCCCGGCTATGCAATGCTCTCTGGTTTGAGCACAAAAGGTTACAATGCATGTCCTATATGCTTAGATTCCACGCCTTCTGATAGATTTGGGAGCAAGATTTGCTATTGTAGCTATAGAAAATGGTTACCTGCAGATCACCCATATCGATGTCAAGGTGACAAGTTTTGTGATAAGTTTGGAACTAATGAGTGGGGTAAAGCCCCATCTCGTCCTAGCGGCACTGATATATTGAGGCAGCAAGAAAAGGTGAAGCATGTTTACGGAAAGTCGAAGGCACCACCGAAAAAGAGGCAAAGAGGACACGATGATGACGATGATGTCCAAGATGAAAGTGACTTTGGTACCAAGAGAAGCATATTCTTTGATTTGGTGTATTGGGAGCATAATCTTCTAAGGCATAATTTAGATGTGATGCACATTGAGAAAAACGTGTCTGAGAATATTTTGGGAACTCTTCTTAGTATGGATAAGAGTAGAGATAGTAGGAATGATCGAGAAGCCCTTGAAGCATGGAGAATAAAGTCTCACCTTTGGCTGAGTACTAATCCTAACGGAGGTGAATGCATGCCTCCGGCTTCCTATTCTATGTCTACGGAGGAGAAGGAGAGGTTCCTAAATGTTTTGCAGAAAATTAAAGTTCCTGATGGATATGGATCCAACCTTTCTAGTTGTGTGAATATGAAGCAAAGGAAGTTGATTAACCTCAAAAGTCATGACAACCATGTTCTAATGCAGGATATCCTTCCCGTTGCCTTAAGGGCCTCTAAAGCTACAAAAGTAATTGACTTGTTGGCTAGATTGTCTTCCTTTTTCAAGAAGTTGTGCTCTACAACTATTGATCCAGATGATTTAGATGGTCTTCAAAATGAAATTATTTTAACTCTTTGTGAGTTGGAAAAGGAGTTTCTGCCTTCATTTTTCACAATCATGGTTCATTTGTTGATTCACTTAGTGGAGGAGGTTAAACTTGATGGACCAGTGCAATACAGATGGATGTATCCCATTGAAAGGTTAATATCTTACACGTCTAAATTATATTCTTTTTATTTAATATTTCACATTTATCATATATTAAGTACAAATGTTTTATTTGAAAGGTACTTGTCCCATTTGAAATCACATGTAACCAATAAAGCCCAACCTGAAGGATCTATTGCAGAAGGCTTCCTTTTAGAGGAGACAATTAGGTTTTGTTCGAGATATCTTCAAGGTGTTAAGACCATTTTCAACATACCTAAAAGGATGGATGATGACATTCCAAATCCCAATGATTACTTGTTTAATTCTGGTGGTCGAGTTATTGGGAAGGAGGTCAGCATTCGCCTTGATGACAAAAGCTTAAAACAAGCTCATCGCTACATTTTGCTTCACTCTAATGAGATAAAAGGGGATCTGGAGTAAGTATTATGTTGGTTTTCTTTTGAATTATCAATTGTTATAATAGATGATTTTTAATTTTGTTCTTCTTCCATGAAGTGAATTTTTAACCGAGAAACGTCAAATGAACTTACAAAATCCTGTCACGGAGAGTGATGAAAGTAACTGGATCATCAATGAATTTGGAGGGTGGCTGCAAAATAAGGTTACTTAAGTTCTTTTAATGTGAATACATACTTCTTTTTAAAAAAATGTATTTGATTTAATGATGTATCATCGTAGGTACATTACATAGATGCAACCACCGAAGATGGGAAACTAAGAAAAGCTTTGGCGGGTGGTTTGCATTCTTATGGTAGAAAATTAAAAGGATACATAATCAATGGATACAAATTCCTTTCCACGAATCGCGATTCTCGTCTTTTGACACAAAATTCTGGAATTATGGTCGAAGCGGATGGAGATGCCTACTATGAAAAAGTGAAAGATATCTATGAATTAGATTATTACGGAGATTACAAAGTTGTATTGTTTCGTTGTGATTGGGTAGACATTCATAGGGGTGTAAAAGCATATCCAAATGGCGGAGTATGTGTCAATTTCTCTCAATTGATGCATTCTGGACGATTGTTGCAAGATGATCCATTTGTATTCTCATCTCAAGCAAAACAAGTTTTTTACATAGAAGATGAGATACAAAAGGGATGGTTGCATGTTGTTAAGAACAAGCCTAGAGATGTGTTTGATTTAGGGGATTCTTTACCAGTAGAGGAAGAGGGTGGGACCAATTGATCATGCTTATTTTTTATTGTTTTGCTTTGGATTTGTATTTGTTTATGACGTTGTGAGTCATATTGTTTAATCTGGTTGAATAATGAGTTATATACTTAATCTATACTCACTTATTTTATTGTCTACTAATGTCCAAGTACCCTACTACTAGTTTCTTTGATGGTGATACAGATATTTTTATACCGTTTTTTCCGTGAAAAGGGGGCAATTTATCTTTATTTTTTGTGATTTCCCCCTTTTGTATTTGATTTGGTTCATTGTTGTTGCAGTGTTGTTGTTGCTTTTCTTCCCTTTTTTGTTGCGCCTGTGGTACACAAGAAAATGTGTGTCAGGGGTGGGTTGGTCCATTATAACTAAACAATAAGGTTTATTGGGAAAAGATTGATTCTTGTTTGTATGCATCTGTCTTGGTTCTGAAAGTTTTACCCCCCTTTGACAAAGCGTATCTGTCAGAGTTGCCAAAATATCATGCCTGGCTATCTAAGGAGAACCACACAGACAAACCGGTTTGAATCTGTAAGATTAGTGAAATGCTGTGAGTTAATCATGAAATGACTCCAATGTAAAATATTGCTAAAAACAATTCACTAGATTTCATTGTTTATAACAGTAAACATCACTCCAGTAGTTTCCAATATTACACAAGTATCAACACGTTACCTCTTTACTTCTTTATTTATGTTTCTGTCTGTTTCGAGTTCTGCAATTTAGGCTTGATTCTCCCTTAGATGTTTGTGTTCTGCATTCATGTTAACAATTAACAATGTGCATCCACCTCTTCAAAGCTGCCATTTACTACTATACTAAGCTGCTGGATCACCCATTGGATCCTCTTTCTATGTCTTTTGACTTTGAGAATCATATGTGACCACCGACTTTATATAATTATAGCTAGCTTTTTTCAAGCTTCTCTAAGCTCATTTGTATTGTAATATTGATCCTTTTATCGCCTGTTTTCTCTCCTATGGAATGTATAACTCTCTTGATAATCATTTTCTTAAAACTACAGGCTCAGGATATTACTGATTTAGGCTCTCTGAATCAAGCAGCAAAGATCTTTATTCTAGGTATGGTTCCCCTCCTTTCTTTTCAAAACAGAATGGGGAATAACTAATAAGGTAGCCAAATCATTTTGTTAATACATGTCAGACATGCAGCTGTTGCTTGATGTTGCTTTGTTGGTTCACAGCTTCCTGATTTGTTTGATGACTTGTTTTAGATTGTTCTTTAGCTTTTGCCTGGTGCCATGATAATATAAAAATTGAGAGTTTTCACTGTAGTCTGAATCTCTGAAAAGGAGGGTGTAGCAGGTTCATCTTGCCCTTTCCCTCATAACTATAGAGCAAAAGTGTAGTAAATGAGTGTAGGCCAACTAAAATATTGCTTATAACTTCAGTCTAAACTACACCCAAAAAAAAGGAAGTGTGCCAGCTATGAGATCATCTCTTTGATCCATCAGAACTGAAAAAATTGTTTTTTGGCAACTGACAATAAGCTAGCTAGCAGATTTCTCAACCAAAACAGTTAAAATCAGAAATTGAGAAAGTACCTTGAGCTTCTTTTCTATATAGCGTGCATAGTCAGTCCACAAATCACTAGATATAGGAAACTCAGTGATAGCACATTCATATAGAATCTGAACACGCGCAGGGTCACCTGCAGATTCTTCAAATTTCAAGTATCTCTGCAGAAACATGAAACAAAATACATGTTAAAACCAATAAAGGGATAATTTGAGTTCAAGGGAGATAAACAAAATTCTTGCTACCCTCATTATCTTGATAGCTTCCTGTTCGTGCACCCAAAGATGTGAGATCAATCCCTCCAAATGCCATCCATCACCCTCCTCATTCCACCAAGCTGCTACACACTCATTCGCATCCACATTCGTAGGGGCCATAGTGCTAATTCGACCTCCAGGGAGATTTGGTAGCCACCTGGAGGTTGGTTGTTTCCATAGTGCTAATATCTTCACTTTCTGATAATATCTTCAGTGCGTTTCCGTTAGTTGTTTCCTTTCTGGTTTGCCTTCTCTATCTTGTTTCGTGCTTATGCTTGTAATGTGACAGGTTATAATGAAACTTAATAAAGGGATGAACGGAGCAAAAGGCCTTCCAATATAAAGCTTTCAAGTTCCTTGAAGGTTTCAGACTTTTGAGTCTATGACTTGTATATTCTAGACTCTAGATCACTCGTGAGCTAACGACCAATTAGAGCCAGGATGAATTTCTTTTTCTCAATCAGATTTGCACTTTGCTTCTATATTTACTGAGTTTTCTGCTCATTGTAATTCTTGTTTATGTGAAAATGTTAAACTGATTTAGCGTGTATGATTGTCACTTTGAGTGAATACCTATTATCCTATTTAGTGATTCATTCTTGTAGCAATTGAGTTGGTTTAATGACCTTTTTATTCATGGCTGATTGTGTTTCTTACTTTCTGGACAGGAACTAAAATATGAGTTACAGGACTAAAAGAACATTGGTAGCTATTGACGAAGGGTCGAGCATTGCTGCATCCAAGTCCCCAAAATCTTCTGATCCATCCACCCAAAACTGGGGACCGTTCAGTCCTCCAACACTTGGAGTGTCACAGACATTTGGGACGGTATCACAACCCATTAAGCAACCAGTAGCTGCTAAAAAAACCATGGTTGCACCACAATCATCCTTGCCTCGGCCTACTTCCATGGTTTCAAAGCCACAACTGAAGGCATTATCAAAACCATCCTTTACCCAGACAAAACCATCCTCTAACCCATTACAACAACCAATTCCGCCCACTCTTACAGGAACAACACAAAGTAGATGGTATAAAGGACCTACGTTTCCCAATCTGACTGAAATTGCAACACAAAAAGCGTCAACACTGAATCCACACCAGCCTACTATGCAGCCTGTGTTGCAGCCTTTCAAAGCTACCTTGCAGCCTTCTTTGCAGCCTTTCAAAGCTTCCCAACAGCCTCAAACAGCTACCAATCAGCCTCAAAAAACTACCCATCAGCTTCACAAAGCTACACAACATCCTCAAAAAGCTACACAACAGCCGGTATCTTCTTTTACAAGTGTCAAACCACATTTAGAGAAAAGAGCATTTGTTGCACCTTTGGGAGCAACAAAACATGTGATGTCACAATCTCCTACACCATCAGACACCATGGCAATGAAAAAGAGAACCGGGAAGCAAGAAGGTCAGTTGCCTCCAACATACATGCATGTGAGTGAGAATGCATTTCAACCTCTACGATCTCCTCCATCCAATCAGGTTGAGAGTGAAGTTATGCCAAACTACAACTGGGACGAATTTGAAGAATCGGCTTCTGAGAGTGAAAATGAATTTGATCAAGGAGAAGGAAGTGATACTGCTGTGAAGAAAGCAACACTTCGACATCGAATCATTATTCCAAATTGGCCAGAATCGAGGGAGTTTGATGAGAAGGTGGAGGCTATAGCTATAGGTAAACATGTCTCTACATCAAATATGCAAACTGTAAATTATCGATCTTGGTGATTTTTTAGTCTGATTTAGCTCCTGTGACAGATGCTGATGGAATACGACATCTGGTAAAGGGACCAGTTCTGCCTCGAGACGTTTGGCATGATGCAAAGGGGTTCAGATACATTGTCAAGCTCAATGAATTCAACCAACCTATTCGAAAAGGTGGGAAGATCCTTGTGAGCTTCCTTGGAGATATTGCAAAAAATTATTCACTTTGTCCAGTGGGAGTCCCAAGTTGGTGTGCTGTGAACAATCAGTTAAAAACTAATGTTGTTACAATGATTCGGGTATGTGGATTTATTGTTCTTAACACTTATGTTAATTGTAGTTTTATTTTAGCTTGGTTAACTGTGTAATTAGCTTTAAATTTATTCTGTTTCCATCTGTGTTCATCAATCAGTTGCCCGTTTTTCAGGTTTTTATTTGGTCATGGGGGTTCCGACCCCGGGTTAAGTTTCTGCAGAATCACTAAGTTCACCTAGCTAGTTCTGATCAGATCAGTGCTGATCAGATCAGACAGATCAGTCTGATCTGATCTGATCAGAACTAGCTAGGCAAATTATTTTGTTAACATTGGTTTGCACCATAATCATCCATGCTTGAGTATTGAATTTCTCTTTCTACTTTACTGTTTACTAATGTGGCGTAACTTAATTTTTCCTTTTTTTTTTGAAGAAACATTTTGCGTTACCTGATGGACCTCTAGTTAACAAGGCACTAGTGATGCGTATTGACAAACCATGGAACAATCATCGATACAAATTGAAGAGGGATTTTTTCGATCCAGTGAATAAATCTCGAGAAGAGAACTATGCCAACGTGCCTGATGGAGTGTCCACTAGGAGTTGGACGGAATTGGTAGATTATTGGCTTTTACCAGAGGCCATGGTTTGTGACCCCAAAATATCCTAAATTTAGTAAGTTTTATTTGTTTCACCTATATATGCTAACATTGGTTTCATGAAACTAGGAAAAATCTGAAATGGGAAAAAATGCTCGAGCTTTACAAGGCAATAAGCACAACAGTGGTGCTACAAGCTTTGCTAATCGAAGAGTTGATATGGTATGCTTTTCAACCTAGCTATTTGGTTTGTAGCATTTCAATTGCTATAGGTGCTAAGTCTAAAATTCATAAACAAATAAGAGTGATATAAAAGTCTAAAATTCATAAACAAATAAGAGTAATATTTACTCGTATATGCATATCTAATCTCACACATAAGGACATTCTTTAGTTTTCTAATGTTAAAGTAGAGAAATGTAGAAAAGTTGGCTATGCGGGCAAATGGAATTGAAAGCAGCAGCTGGGAAAATCTTCCTACTTTCCGTTTCTGTTATAAACCATATTGCAGAAGTATACATTATGTGACTCTTCAAACGTTTTGGAGATAGTTGTCCTAGATTCTCATGAACTTAGAGCTTTTAGGATCACAAAAACGGGGTTACCTGACACTATTACTGTCAAATAGAGTCAACTTTTAACAGGAACTAAGAAGTATGATTCTGGAGGGTGGTCTGGGGATGGGAGCGGGTGTGCGTGGCTACTCCAAGTTTAAAGTAGAAAAAATCAGAAAGCAGAGGCAATGAAGTCCATTTGCAGTGCATGAAGCTGCAAAAACTATTCAATTTAAACAACAAAGGCAGTATTTCATTCTTCCTGCGAGCAGTAATAGGGTGATGAACCACTGATTTAACAGGATCAAGTGCTGGTTGTGATATCTCAAGTCCTTCACTTCTAATAATGTTGATGTACCTGCAAACAAGTTTGCAAAAACTTATTTACCTAATATCTTAATAACTAGAACTAATATTTGCCACTTGTTACAGAAACAAAACAAACTGAATACAGGTATAAAGCAACTATTGGCTGATATTTCTTCTGTTTATTATCTTCCCTGCATCTACAAGGAAACGTACTCCTGAATTCCCCTTAGCCCGACACAATTAGCAGAGAGCTTGCTGATGTCACTGCCTCTGTTGCCGACTCTGTCACCCCTTGCAAAGTGGCAATGCACCCAGCAACCCTACTACGGGGATAACAACTCAAAGTGTTAAAAAAATATAGTGATAGTCGGTTTAAGAACTTCAAAATTTCAGTTTTCAATTTATTTTTTTCCTGAAATTGCAGAAAGAGAAGAAAGGAGTGTTTAGCGAATTGGCATTTTTCAAATCAGTTTACGCCAAAGAAGATGGAAGCTTTAAAGAGGGCACACTTCCTCATCAATTTGTGGTATCATTGCATTGAGCTAATTCTATAAATCAATCTTGTCTCTTGAAGTCTATTTATTTTTTTCTTTGCTTGTACATAGTATCCTTGGTTAATAGATTTTGAGTGATCTTTTCATATTATATAACAGGAGGATGCCAACAAAAAGGTCCAAGAAAATCTTGCGAGTTCCTCTTCTTCAAAGCCCGTAATTGAAATTGAGAATGCAGTCTTTAATGAGCTCATGTATAAAGGTGAAGTACCTAAACGTCCTCTGAATTATGGATTTGGAGTGAAGCAAAGCGACATCTTTGGAGTGGAAGGTTTGCTGAGGAAAGAAGGGTCAAGCTATGTTAACAACAATGCTATGGAAGTGGAGAACATGAAAGGTGAAATATCAGTTGTCAAGAAGCAAAATGAGGACCTTGCGCAACAAAATCAAGTTCTGAACACCAAGTTTGAAGAAACAACACAATCATTTAAAATGATTGCTTCTCTTTTGGGACAAGTTTTGAAGGAAGTACGCAAAGGGAAGTTTCATCGAACCTTTTAGATGGTGCGGAATCAGCAATAAATATGGTTAGTTATTTCTGGAAATTATTCTGATTGAGCATCATGTATCATTACCTGAAATGTGGCATATCTAATTTACATATTAAAATGCTTTTTGTAGATTACTGATGATTCTGGTGGCAATGGTGACAACCAGGCCGAGAAATGAGACTTTGACACTATTGCCAAATGCAAGGTAATTTCATAAGGAATTAATTAACTGCATTTCATGCTTTATAGATAAACTTATAGCTGAAACAAGCTTTATAGTTGTCGATTACTTATGGATGATGGTGAGATTAGAAGGTAGATGCTTAGATTTAGTATTATCATAATAAGGTATTATGTTGATATTAGCTGAAACTTTGAGAATTATCTTTAGGCTGGTAGGATATGACGATATGCACACTAATCGATCCTAGATTCTAGCTCAAAACTCCGCGATGTAATCCATGACCATTACCTTCTCATCAGCAGGTGAAAATATAAGCTTGAACAGAACTGGTTTGAACAGACTGATTATAACATAACTGATCTAAACAAAACTGGTCAGAACATAACTGATCTAAACAAAACTGGTCAGAACAGAACTAACTGATCAGAACAGAACTGATCTAAACAAAACTGGTTAGAACAGAACTGGTCTTATAAAAAATAATCAGAACTGGTCAGATCAGTTCTGTTCTGACTAAGTAAAAGCGAGTAGATTGCTACTGCTGCTGCTGCTATTGCTATTGCTCCCTTGGTCTGATTTTTCCTTATTCTGAAGTCCGAACCCTCTTAAATTGTGATTGTGTGTGCATGGCTAGCTGGTTCAAATATCTTGTATGCTGCATGTTTCCTGTGCTTTGGGATGTAGTTTAAGTTTCTGGACTCACGGTTTTCTGGGAGGAGTTTGTGTTGTACTGCTGAGTATGCTGGGCTGGTTTCATTTCGCGAATAATGTTATTTCCAATTGAGGTAGGTCATTGTATTTTCATTTGCGAATATTGATGTGACTCATGTTTAGAAACAATTTCACATATTGCATTAGAGATACTAATAGCATACTGCAGTTGTTCTTAAGAGAACGATACATAACTACAGCTAGTCTGCTAGTATTTTTTACGGTGATTCATCATTCTAAGGTGATATAGCTCGATAGTCTTTTTTTTGGCAACCATCTCAGCTAGTGTGCCATGAAACTCAGCTAGTCTGCCATGACTGTGGTAGGCCAAGAATTCTGCTGTCTTGTGGTAGGCCAAGCTTGCAGATGTCTTCTAGTCCACTGTTGTGACATGTAGGCCAAGCTTGTAGATGTCTTCTAGTCCATTGATGTCTTACATTTGTAGTTGGATGCATAACTTGATAAGAGCTCCTGAACATGTGTAAGTAAATTATCAATCATTAGCCACAAGCTCACATGCCACAGCTTTCCAAGACTGATCAATAATTAGTCACATTATCTAATTGTATTTTAGAATTAAGAAGCAGAGGAAAATGTGGCCAGTTGCAGCAAGCAAGAATCTGTTGCAATATATCAGCACCCAACCAGTAGACTACTGATTATTAGATTATGATTAGTACTTTAGTAGTGACTGAATTGAGTAGTAATTGAATTGTTATTGAGGTGTTGTTTAGGGATTCATGAGATTGGTAGTCCGTAGTTGCTTACTTCTATATGCTTGTAGCTTAGAGTGGTCACTGGTTTGAGCTGCTGATTTTATTATCAGGATTTCTTCCAAATCCAGAACTTGAGACTTCTGTTCTATCTGTGTGGTATTGCTAATTATCGTTCTGTGTTCTCTATCAACTGATTAAAATGTGATTCTTTGTTACCTTTCTTTATGGAATTATTACTAAGGTAAACAACTAATCATGATTCTTTAACATTGTTCTTGACCTTGTTGTTAATTTTCCCTTGATTTTATGGAATGTTCATCATACTCAATTCATATATATTTGACATAAATTTTCTTTGCAGATTATTGATGATTCAAGTGGTAATAGTAAATGTAGATCAAGAGATGAACAAGTTATCTTGAAGTTAAGCTAGCATAAGGATAGGTTTACTTGTTCGTAACCTTGTTTTTATTTAGTTTTGGACTATCTTGTAGAAAAAATGATAATGCTAGTTAGAAAGTTATTTTTGTTTTAAAACAATCGCTTTTATTTCAATTTGACTAGACTCTGCGAATTAATTTAATGTATAGATGATTTTTATCACTTTTTCTAAATTAACTACTTAAGTATATATATGAATCATAGCATGATGTTATATATATATATATATATATATATATATATATATATATATATATATATATATATATATATATATATATATATATGAAAAAAAATATGATGCAAATTGTGACGCTCCAAAGTCTCTAAATTATTACGTATATATGAAAAATAATATAATGCAAATTGTGACGCTTCAAAGGGTCTAAATTATTTTGGAGGGAATGGGGAGACCTCGCACGAAAGTAAACATATAGTGACTCTAATAAGAGTCTATATATTTCGGGTGTCTAAAGCGTCTCTATATGGTTTATAGTGGCGGAAAAATGTGTATATACGCGTGCAAATAGTGACGCTTTATATAGTCTAAATATTGCGACTCCCTATAGAGTCACTATATCCCAATTAGCGACGGAGAAATACATCGCTGTTTTGCAAATTGTGACGCTCTAAAGCGTCGGTAAATAGCGGCAATGAAAATAGCGACCCTCTCCCAAAGCGTCGCTATGTGAAATAGCGACACTTTAGAGCGTCGCAATTTGTCCCAAAAAGCGTCACAATGTGCCGCGTTTTTTTGTAGTGTTAGGACTTGAATCAAATTCTTTTGATTGGGCTCGTTTAGTAAAACGAATTGGACTTTTCATTTAAAACCCGAAGCACATAAAAATCATTTGCAACTCATTAAATTTCCCGACTCAAGAATTAAATTCGTTTCGTAATTAATTAAAATAAATAAATATTCTAATTAATAAAATACATTTAATTATTATTTAAATGCTAATAAATCGTAAAATGCTTTATAAATATAATAAAATATACTTATAAATATTATAAAAATACGAGGTATTACAGCAGGAGAGACACCTAGCTTGGACAGAAGCTCTAGGTATTGAGGTGAAGGCAGTGCCTTAGTAAACACATCAGCCAGCTGAGAATGGGTAGGCAAGTAGGTCAACTGCAGCAACCCTTCTAAAACTTTATCTCTGGTGAAGTGGCTGTCGATTTCAATGTGTTTGGTACATTCATGGAACACAAGGTTCTTGGCTATATAAATAGCTAATTGATTATCACAGTGAAGAGTCACTGGCTTTAAGTTAGTCACACCAATTTCTTCTAGGAGTCTCACAAGCCATGTTACTTCTGAGGCAGCTGCTGCCATAGCCCTGTACTCTTCTTCAGAAGAGCTACGAGAGACTGTCCCTTCTTTCTTGGACTTCCATGAGACAGGTGATCCACCAAAGAGAAGAACATAACCAGTAATGGATCTTCTGGTGTTGGGGAAAGCTGCCCAATCACTGCCTGAAAATGCTTGAAGTATTAGAGAATCTGAAGCTTTGAGCAAAATTCCTTGACCTGCAGTACTAGTCACATATCTTAAGACATGTTGCAAAGCTGAAACATGTGGCAGTCGAGGCTGATGCATGAATTGACTGAGGAGCTGAACAGAAAAACACAAGTCTGGTCTGGTGTTAGTCAAGAAATTCAGTTTGCCAACCAAGGTTCTGTAAACCTCTGGTTGATCATACAGCACTCCCACATCAGCAAGAAGTTTAGTATTAATAGGAAGAGGAGTAGCAGCTCTTTTGTGAATATCAAACCCACATTCAGATAAGAGAGACTTGGTAAACTTCCTTTGTGTAAGAACAATCCCATCTGGCATATACCCAACTTCAATACCCAAAAAATAACTCATTATGCCAAGATCTTTGATGCTGAAAACATCATTCAGATGTGTTTTCAAGTTTGCAATGGTAGGAAGATGATTACCAGTGAGCAAAATATCATCGACCCTCTCCCAAAGCGTCGCTATGTGAAATAGCGACACTTTAGAGCGTCGCAATTTGTCCCAAAAAGCGTCACAATGTGCCGCGTTTTTTTGTAGTGTTAGGACTTGAATCAAATTCTTTTGATTGGGCTCGTTTAGTAAAACGAATTGGACTTTTCATTTAAAACCCGAAGCACATAAAAATCATTTGCAACTCATTAAATTTCCCGACTCAAGAATTAAATTCGTTTCGTAATTAATTAAAATAAATAAATATTCTAATTAATAAAATACATTTAATTATTATTTAAATGCTAATAAATCGTAAAATGCTTTATAAATATAATAAAATATACTTATAAATATTATAAAAATACGAGGTATTACAGCAGGAGAGACACCTAGCTTGGACAGAAGCTCTAGGTATTGAGGTGAAGGCAGTGCCTTAGTAAACACATCAGCCAGCTGAGAATGGGTAGGCAAGTAGGTCAACTGCAGCAACCCTTCTAAAACTTTATCTCTGGTGAAGTGGCTGTCGATTTCAATGTGTTTGGTACATTCATGGAACACAAGGTTCTTGGCTATATAAATAGCTAATTGATTATCACAGTGAAGAGTCACTGGCTTTAAGTTAGTCACACCAATTTCTTCTAGGAGTCTCACAAGCCATGTTACTTCTGAGGCAGCTGCTGCCATAGCCCTGTACTCTTCTTCAGAAGAGCTACGAGAGACTGTCCCTTCTTTCTTGGACTTCCATGAGACAGGTGATCCACCAAAGAGAAGAACATAACCAGTAATGGATCTTCTGGTGTTGGGGAAAGCTGCCCAATCACTGCCTGAAAATGCTTGAAGTATTAGAGAATCTGAAGCTTTGAGCAAAATTCCTTGACCTGCAGTACTAGTCACATATCTTAAGACATGTTGCAAAGCTGAAACATGTGGCAGTCGAGGCTGATGCATGAATTGACTGAGGAGCTGAACAGAAAAACACAAGTCTGGTCTGGTGTTAGTCAAGAAATTCAGTTTGCCAACCAAGGTTCTGTAAACCTCTGGTTGATCATACAGCACTCCCACATCAGCAAGAAGTTTAGTATTAATAGGAAGAGGAGTAGCAGCTCTTTTGTGAATATCAAACCCACATTCAGATAAGAGAGACTTGGTAAACTTCCTTTGTGTAAGAACAATCCCATCTGGCATATACCCAACTTCAATACCCAAAAAATAACTCATTATGCCAAGATCTTTGATGCTGAAAACATCATTCAGATGTGTTTTCAAGTTTGCAATGGTAGGAAGATGATTACCAGTGAGCAAAATATCATCTACATAAACCGCTGCTAGTGTAATGTGTTCAGTGTCTCTCTTAATGAATATAGAATAGTCATTTTTGGACTGGACAAAGCCTTGTGTTTCAATTTAGCATGTAACTTTGCAAACCACTGCCTTGATGCTTGTTTTAACCCATACAGTGATTTGGTGAGTCTACAAACCTTGTTCTCTGGATTGGGAATCCCTTCTGGCATCTTCATATATACTTCCTCATGGAGATCTCCATGTAGGAAGGCATTATTGACATCCAATTGATATACATCCCATTTCTTGCTAGCTACCAAAGCCACTATGCATCTAACTATTGCCATTTTAACCACAGGGGAATAAGTTTCCTCAAAATCTATGCCATATTGTTGTGTGTAGCCTTGTGCAACCAGTCTGGCTTTGCATCTTTCCAAAGAACCATCTGCTCTTAGTTTGACTTTGAACACCCATTTACAGCCAATTGCTTTCTTTCCATTTGGGAGGGTAACAACATCCCAAGTGTGATTTTCCAGTAGGGCTTCAATCTCTTTTTCCATTGTTGTCACCCATTCTGGTTTCAGAGAAGCTTCCTTATAAGTTTTTGGCTCAGTAAAGATGTCAATAGAAGCTACCAATGCATGATGATTGTTAGGCAAACAGTTATAAGACACAAGGTTACACCAGTGTACTGCTGTGTTACAATGATAGTCATTGAGATAAGAAGGTGGATTGTGAGATCTTGTAGACTTTCTGAGTGGTGGTGTGTTTGTAATGGTTGAGAGATCAAGAATAAGGTTGTGAGGAATGTGAGAATTAGGAGAAGAAGAGGGAGTAGATTGAGAATTGGGAGAAGAAAGAGGTGTAGAAGAAGAAAGAGAGAGAGGAGAAGAAAGTGAAGAATTAGAACTAGTAGTGGGAAGTGAGCTTGTTACTGAACTGTCAGGAGTTGCAGTAGGAGTTTGGAGAGGTAGAATGAAAGGAACATGAGGATCTGGAATAACAGGAGTGTGTTTTGGAAGGAAGATGTATGGTGGGAATTCATTGACAGTGGTATCATCTGATAGTGGAAAATGATAGGGAAAATGTGTTTCATGAAAAATGACATCCCTAGAAATGGTAATTTTGTTGGTGTCTGTGTCTAAGACCTTATAGCCTTTCTGTGTTGGAGAATAGCCAAGAAACACACAAGGTTTGGCTCTGGGTTCAAATTTGGCTCTGTTGACTTTAGTGGTGGAAACAAAGCATAAACATCCAAAAGCCCTTAGATGTTGGTAGAGTGGTTTATGCCCATGTAGCTTCTCATAAGGTGTGATGCCTCCAATGCTCTTCAAAGGCATTCTATTTATCAAATAAGTGGCACACAAAATACACTCTCCCCAGAACCTTATAGGAGCTTTGACTGAAAGTGTAATGCCCTAGCAGTTTCCAACAAATGCCTATGTTTTCTCTCCACAACTCCATTTTGTTGTGGTGTTCCACTACAACTAGTTTGGTATATTATCCCTTTTTTAAGCAAGAGTTACTTCATGTCTCCCTCACACAGCTCAAGAGCATTATCTGATCTCACACATAAAACTTTTGTATTAAACTGTGTTTCAACCATTTCCAGAAAAGATGTAATTACAGACACAACATCATTCTTACATTTCAGTAAATGTGTCCATGTTGTTCTGGTGAAATCATCTACAATTGTTAAAAACAAAGTACATCCATTATGAGTCTTACTCTTGTAAGGCCCCAAGTGTCTAGATGTATCATTTGAAATCTCTCAGTAGTCTTAATGCTACTAATAGGAATAGAAACCCTAGATTGCTTAGCAGCTGGACATACTTGACAAATGGAATCATTATTGCTAGGTTCAATCAAATCACTGACAATGAGTTTCATCTTATTGAAAGGCATGTGACCAAGCCTCAAATGCCAGACCTCTGCATTGTTTCTGCTTGCATTAGATGCTGAAAGACAAGTAGTTGATTCTTCTGTAATGTGTTGTTTCTGACCAGATTCCACACTGTACAGCCCTGATCTCACACTACCAAGAACCAGTGGCCTTTTCATCAAATGGCCCTGTATATAACACTTGTCAGCTGTGAATGAAACTGTACATTGTTGATCTTGACACAACTTATTCACAGACAACAGGTTGTATTGGAAATCAGGCACATGTATGTTAGGTTATGATACATATGAACAACATAAATCATGCGGAAAAACCTATATGCCATGAATCAAATTAATTGCACATAATCAAATAATTAGTCTAGGATGCATACTCTTTGTAGCGTGCCCTCCCTAGCTACGCCCGAACCGAACAAGAACAAGTCTTTAGGACTCCAAGTGTCGTCCCTCCGTAGATAGTCCACAGCACGTCCGGATCCGCCTTAAGATTGACTAACTAGAATCTCCCTCAAGGTACTAGAATTTTCGGCTATTATGGGGCCATTATTTGACTGAATTTTTGCTCTCAAAAAGTCACTTTGAATACTTGAATGTTGTATATAAATTGTGAACCAGGGCCACATATTTATAGGGGTATGGAAAGGAAATTGGAATCCTATTAGGAAACTAATTAGCTTAATTAGAATTTTATTAAAACTCTTATTAACTAATTTATCCATTAGGATTAGGAATTTAATCATTAAACGAATCCCATTAGATTTAGGATTTGTATCGGACACAAACACACACACGAGTATGGCCCGCATGCGCGCAGGCCATGCCCGCGCACAGCCCTTGCAGGTGCTCATCCCACGCAAGCCTTGCGGCCCACGCGAGCCTCGCAGCCCACGCGAGCAGCCATACTCGCAGCCCATTGCGTGCGCAGCCATGCTGGCAGCCTTGGCCTGTTGGGCCTGGCCTTGCGCTAGGCATGGCGTGGCTCTGGTTGTCTTGTGTGGCGCGCTGGCTTGATGGACGCGGGCATGGCTTCGTGCTGGGCCTTCTTCTAGCAAGTCTCGTCCGATGTTAATTCGTACGACGCGCTTCCAATTAATTTCCCGATTCCGGAATTCATTTCTGATACGAACAATACTCCCTCCGTATTTATTTAAGAGATACACTTGACCGTGCACGTGTATTAAGAAAAAGAATTGAATGAATTAAAATAATAAAGCAAGTGGGGTTGTGTAGATATTTTAATAAGTAAACAAGTGGGGACCATGTCATTTTGGGGTGTGGGAGGTGGGGTGGGTAAATTAGATGTATTATTTAATTAGATGGTGGGGTTGATTAGTTACTAAAAATGGCAAGTGTATCTTTTAAATAAATACGGCCGGAAAAGGCAAGTGTATCTCTTAAATAAATACGGAGGGAGTATTTAACATTTCCGATTCCGGAATTAATTTCCGTTTCGAACAAATATTTAATATTTCCGTTTCCGGAATTAATTTCCGATTCCAATAATATTTCCGATTCTGACAATATTTCCGTTTCCGGCAATATTTCAGATTCCGGCAATATTTCCATTTCCGATAATATTTTCCGATACGTACCATGTTTCCGTTTCCGGCAACATCTACGACTTGGATAATATTTATATTTCCGATACGATCCATATTTCCGTTTCCGGCAATATCATCATTTTCGGAGTATTCATTGTTTGCCTTTGATGATCTCAGCTCCCACTGAAACCAAGATCCGTCGATTCCGAATATCCATAGATGGAGTATTTAATGTCATTAAATATTTGATCCGTTTACGTACTATTTGTGTGACCCTACGGGTTTAGTCAAGAGTAAGATGTGAATTAATATCATTAATTCCACTTGAACTGAAGCGGCCTCTAGCTAGGCATACAGTTCACTTGATCTCACTGAATTATTAACTTGTTAATTAATACTGAACCGCATTTATTAGACTTAACATTAAATGCATACTTGGACCAAGGGCATATTTCCTTCAGTCTCCCACTTGTCCTTAGGGACAAGTGTGCATTTCCTAATTCCTTTGTCACTCGATGCTTGCACTTGAACATAAGGTAAGAGTTGTCATCCTTATTATGTCCAGAGGTGTTTCTCGGTTTCAGAGTTCAACTGATAAAATAAATAGATAATCATAGCCTATAATTCATCTTAGCACGACCATGCATTTTACAGTTTCTAGCTCTCCGAGTGGCCTTGTACAACTTTTAGCATCTCATCCCGATTTATGGGAGGACAATCCCAATCTTGCGATCTTGAGATTAGACTTCGTTTGGTAGGTGATTACCTGAGCGTTGCCTTTAAAGCCTCCTTTTACGGTGCGACGGTTGACAACGTCAAAGTAAGCAGTTCTCAAACAAGTAATCTCAAATCACTCAGGTATTGAGGATTAGTGTCTAATAATTTTAATGAAATTTACTTATGACAGATTTTCATCTCTTACAGTAAAGTTTCATAGGTCTGTCCGATACTAGTCTTCCCAAAGTAAGTATCTATGCAAATGATTACAACATTGCCATGTCCACATAGTTCAAGCAACAGAACTACTAGACATCTTGCATTCTAGTCGTCTAACGTTTTCTATGCGTCCATCTTTATAGAAAACTCCGACTAGGGACCATTTTCAACTTTTGACATTCAAGTTCAGTTGATAGACATTTCTTAGTCACAGGAATGGTGTAGACACCTACTTTTGTCCCCATTCCCGCAAGGGAAAGGTTCGATGATGAAAGCATAAAAACTCCACTTGACAACGCATCTCCTATAAAATAAACGAATCTCGATTCCCTATTTCATTTCACCCGAAACCTGCTATTTATGGAAACCTGCTAAAAATAGTAACTACCGTAAAAGGTAGCTTCTAAAAGTGGCAAATCATAAAAGATAGAAACCTGTCAGAAGGTGTTGCATTCCAACATAAATCCTAAATGAGATAGAAAACCGCGAGAATCCTATTCCTAATAGGATTCGGAAATAAGAGTTACATATTAATTAAAATCCTAACGAACCTAGAGTTCGTAACGGGCCCAGACGCATTCCGTCACAAATTGATACGCGCTAAAAGACTCAAATTAATCTCAAACTCTACGGATTTTAGAATCCGAATCTGACTAAACAAAAACTGCCCAGACCCTATTTTCAACGCCTGGCTCTGGGCGCCGAAATCTTCGGCGCCCAGGCCTGGGCGCTGAAAATACCTGGGTACGTTTCTTTTCCTAATTCTTTGCGGATTAGAACTCTGCAAATTCTATCTTTCCACGAACTCTTCCCTATAAATAGACCCCTAGTTTCGACGTGAAACAACACACAACAACACATAATATACTCTGAGTATTGACTCTAAACCCCTTAGCCTAAGCCTCTCGCTGCGAAACTGTTCACGCGTTCTGTCGCAGTCGATCCATAAATCGAACAGAACGTATCCTGTCCCATAATCGAGATTCGTTAAATAAAAAGGAGAAATAGCAAAGTCAAAGTGGTTAGTTTTCTGAGAACCGTGACGCACCTCTCAAGGGTGCGTCGTAATGTGTCCCTTTTCGATGATTTAACTGCTTTCCTCGCCCTTTTTATGAACTGTTAAACTAACCTAATATGATTGTTCTATCACGCCTAATAAATATAATATTTTTGGGAAATCGGATTATCATGCTAGGTCCCTTAATGCTATTTAAATCAGATAATCACGATCGAATTAGTATTATATGCTGCATATTGCTAAAATCAATTCAGATTAGTTTAATAGTTAACGCATGTCCCTTCAATTATTTATGCTGAGCTAGTAAGGATATCCTGCCTCTGGAGTTATCGACGAGCGAATTACTCCTCTCGGTAGTTACAGTCCCCCGAACCCTCAATCTCTACCTTGTGGGTGTATATTGAGAGATCCCCACACCAGGGATCACAAAGGAACCTACGGCCGTCGTGGTCAAACATAATTGCACTCCCTTTATGTCACGATAACCGGGTTTTGTCAGTTTTTCTCATTGTCGTTAAAAACTGAATGGCGACTCCTATATTACTAGTCAATTGGGTGTATACTCACAGGAAATCCAATTACACTTGATTGAATAAAAAGAATCGTCACACCCACGAGGGACAAGGTCACGCATTAGCCTCGCGCTTTTTCGACCCCCTCACAGTGGCGACTCCACTGGGGATAGTGAAGGAAATACTCGTGCTTGTAGGTAATCAAAATAGCCGAAGGGTGAAACGATCCTACCCCGCGTTTATTTCCCCATCAAGTTGGGACGACCTGAAAATCAGCATATTAATGTGAACGGGCAGAACATCATAACGAATCTCGGCTCCCTCGGGAGTTGGGACTAAGGATACCTTTTTCGCCAATAGGGGGGTGCATACGCCCCGCATGTTTCCCACTCGGTGCTTGTGCAGGTAGTACACCTATCCCGAACCCAATCGCTCGCCCATTAGGTCCCTCTCGCCTGCATGCCCCCTTGGCTTGCACTTGCGGGTTGGCCTCTTGGGCGAAATTCGTCTATTGAAGACACTACCTCGACCGGGGCATGTGTTGGATCTACGATAGAAGCGGTACCAAGCCAGGCGCAAATACTACCCATAGAAGCCTATCATAAACTGCGTGGCATATTTAATTTTCAAATCCATGTTTGTAATGTAGTTATGTGTAGCGAAATATGTGATTGTGTGTGACAAACTATCCTAGAAAACCAATGACCTTAAAAATTGCCCAAACATTCATAGACTAATTTGTCAAAGAGTTATACCAAAACACGTGTTCCGCAAACCCGAATGATCGCCACAAAATAAGCGACGCTCGGGATGGCCTGTAACGAATCCCACAAACGTTGTCACGCGTAAAGGACGTTATTAGGCAAGCACACAAATCGAAGTCGCATAAATAGAAAACAGAAAACGAGAACCATCCAGGGACACATTTTCAACGCCCCTGGCTGGGCGCCAAAATTTCTCACGCCCACTGCTGGGCGCTGAAGTTGCTGCTTGACTTTCTGGTCAGGCGCAGCAGCCTCGGTGCCCAAGCAAAAAGAAAGTACGTAGCACAAAAAATGTTCATCCAAAGAATTGCTACGAGGGCGTAATAAAAGCACTCGATTTCAAAAGGCGACTTGCGAAAAATTAATAACTCTTTGTGTCGTCGTTAGGCCTCCTACGACGGTAATGCTCGGCACCAAAACCGAACATGCTAACAACTATGAATGTCACACAGGCAAGTGTTTCGAAAATCCAAAAGAATGACCAAAATAAAAAAAAAAACCCAAAAAATAGTGTACCGACAGAAGAAAGAGCGAAAAAGTGAAACACCAATGTAGAGAGTCGAAGTCTAGACTAAGTAATGCCTGAAACTTTGGGAACCTAAACTTTAGCTTATCTTATGCCTAGGACTGGTCCTGCCACTTGGTGCCGATCAGGGAATCAACGGCTAGTGCGTCTCGAAGATACATCACCAGGTCTAGCAACTCCAAGCTCCGTCCGTCGTCCCTCATTTCAAGGATCTCCGCTTCCCCAACCTCGATTCGCACCTCCAAACATGTCCATCGAAGATTTGCGAGACCAGATGGTCCAGATGACCCAACTCATGGGCCAACTGAAAATGGAAAACGAAGCCTTAGCGGCTGCGCAAGCCAAAAATAACCTCGAAAACGAGAAGAGGATCGAAAAAATGGCCCTACAGCAAACCATGGGGAGCAAATACTTCTCCCTCGAGCCTGAACCTTTTTCTGGCAAATTACCAGAAAAGTTCAGTTCATCTGACTTACCAAAGTTCAAGGCCACGGACAACCCCCGTGATCATCTACTGAGCTTTGTGAATACCATGAACTTGAAAGGCGTGGACAAGTCCATGTACCTACCTGCCTTTGCTTTGTCTTTGGAACCTGTGCCGCTCAAATGGTACTATCACCAGGACCCTAAGCTCTTCCCCACCTGGGAAGACTTTGTCAATGTCTTCATCAAGCAATACTCGTCGAACATGGATTTCCAAGTCACCATGCGCGAGCTGGAAGTTCTCTTCCAAAAGAAAAATGAGGGTTTCACAACCTACTTTGCTAGATGGAGGGACCAGGCGGCCCAGCTAATCAATAGGCCTCCCGAAACAGAATTGGTCCAAAAATTCATTGACAACTTGGACCCGGCTTACAGACAACACCTTAGGTACCTGGGACACGACAAATTCAAAAGGGTTTATGATGTGGGAATAAAAATCGAGGACGACCTCGCCAAAAACATACAGAGCAAACCTGCATATAAGACCAACGCCTATAATCGGGGTAACCCACCCAAGCCCAAGAAGTCCATGCTGTAGAAGAGGCTCCCGCCCGAAGATACCCTGTAAGATGGGTCCGAGACCGAAAGTTTGCCCCACTCGGGTCAACTTTGGTACAAGCCTTTGAAAGACTAACCAATCAAGGAAAGTTGAGACCTATAGGCCCCACCCGTGATCCTCCTGCCAAAAACAAATATTGGGTCGAAGGTACTTACTGCAAATTTCATCAAGGAAATGGGCATGACACTGAAAACTGTTGGCATCTAAAACATACGATCCAGGACATGATAGAGGATGAAGTAATACCTCTCCCTAACGTTGGCAAACCCAACAACAACAAGAGCCCACTCGGCTCTTGTCACATCTCTCTCGACCAACCAGAGAATTTCGACCCCACGGTGTATATTACACCTCAAGGTGCACCACTCGCTGTGGTAACTATGGATCGAATCGAGGGGGAAGTGTGCGGTGTGTGGAACGATGATGCTGAAGATATTTACCTATCTCAAGTCTCGGGCCAGGACCTCTTCACTGAAACTTGGCTCGGGTATTCTCTCATCGACACCACCCCTCAGGAGCCCGAGGTCGACAACCTCACCCGATCCGGAAGGATATACCAACCGGATATTCACCCACCTCCTATGGACGACATCCCGGTTAGGCAAACTCCTGAGAACGGGCGGCACGCCACCGTCGCGGAAGTCATTGAAAATCCTCTCCTGAAACAACTGAAAAGAACCAAGGCTGAGATTACCATCTGGGATCTTATGTGTACCTCAAAGGAACATCGCGAAAAGCTTATTCGCTCACTTGACCTCATCTCAGTACCCACAGATATCACACCTGACTCATTGGTTAGCCATGTCACGAGAGATGCGGGAGAAAAGGCCATAGTTTTCACTGATAAAGACTTACCCAAAGAGGGGGGTGCTCACAACAAAGCCCTTTACTTAGTGGTTGGATGCAAAGGACAAAACATCCCCCTAACACTCGTAGATAATGGTTCGGCGGTGAATGTCTGCCCATTGCGAACCGCCTATTGCTTGGGGCTGGGAAACGACGACTTCCAAACCTCCACGCAAGGGGTACGAGCTTATGATAACTCCCGAAGGCCTGTATTGGGAAAAATCAACCTTACCATACAAACCGGGCCTGTGGCACGCACCACGGAGTTTCAAATAATCGACATCAAGCCCACTTTCAACCTCCTCTTGGGGCGACCTTGGCTTCACGAATTAGGAGGTGTGGCTTCTACCTTGCACCAAATGGTTAAACTTAACCATAACGGGGTAATACTAGAAATCTGCGCCCCTCCTCTTGACGTCAGTTGTACTATGGTTGGAACGGCCGAAACTGCAGATGACCTTTATGGGTTTCAAATGGAAGAAGCAATCCAGTTCATCGAAGATTATGATCCAGCATTCCTAGACCCGCATGCATCCCGAGTCATCCCTAGAATGCTGTTGGCTCAAGGTTATTTCCCAGGAACCCCATTGGGCATAAGGAAGAAGGAATGCACATTCCATCCTTTTCCCGACAAATCTACTCCCTTTGGCTTAGGTTGTGAACCAACGGAGGAAGATATTGCTGACCGCCTATCTAGGCTACGCCTTAACAGAGCCAAACAAACCACCCTCCTTCCCCCATATCAAAGGACCCTTAACGGGATGTTTGTTCGGGAAGGAGAAGAACACCCATGCTGTGATTTCCCTGAACCCTTCGTTCAGGATGGCTTGCTAAAACCAGGATTTGAAATTTTCCATGACTGCCACACCTTGGATGAGGCACCCCACCTCACCAAGACTAAAACAGCTGAAATATTGGACAACCAGGCTCTATGGACATTGTTTAACGAATCGAGGCCTATGGAGAACGAGACTGTGATGACTACCCTAGCTTTACAAGATGAAGGTTTCGATCCAACCCGGTTAATCTCTCTTGCATCAACACTAGAAGAGGTCGGGAACGGATGGGTGAAGACATATCAGTGGGTCAACGCAAAAGGAATAGGATTCAAGATGAGTACCGGTGAAGGACCGAAGTTTTATGAGACTAAACCCCAGGCTTGAGCCACATATAGCACCATTAGTAAAAAGAGCCTAGTAGTTCTTTAGATTGATAGAAAAAAATAATAGAGACTTTAGATGGTCGTAAGGCCCTTTAGAATATGGGTCAGTTTTATTTCAGTATGTTTCCCTTACTTTCCAAATCAATAAAGGCGTAATATTTCTCCTAAAAATTTTATTCTAACACTAAATAAACACCAAATGTACTTGCAAAATAAAATAATAATAATAATAATAAAAGCGGCCCACTATAGGCCCAACAAACAAAGCCCACTCGGTTTTGAAATAATGCCATGTGAACCAGTTTCCGAAACCCACAAAATAAACCACACTATCCCATCCTCAAAAAGCCAACCATCATAAGAGCCAATCCATGCAACCCAAAATCAAAAAGAAATCAAAATTTTAAAACAAATGCAAATGTTACCAAAAAAATAAATTCATAAAACATAGAATCCACCAACAGCTTTCACATAGATTCCATCATACCCTCCACAAAGATCTTCATAAGTTCCGCACCCTAACTCCATTTTCAAAACTGTTTTGAGTCACCAATAGAAAAAATTAATCTGGACAAAAATGCGTTTCACGCTAACAGTCAAAAAAGCCTCCGAAATAGCCTCAAAATTAACTTTAACTACGAAGCAAAATATCAAGGCACAAAAAACGAAATAGAAATAAACGCAAGAACATGTGAAGCAAAAACGTCAAAATTGACCGCCCAAGTTATTTTCAGCGCCCAGGGCTGGGCGCCGAAATTTCTGACGCCCCAGCCTAGGCGTTGAAACTCTCTGCCTGCCAAAAGTCTTCGTTGTTTTCAAAAAGTGCCCGTCATTTTATCCGCACACAACCGTGACGCACCTCTCAAGGGTGCGTCGTAATGTGTCCCTTTTCGATGATTTAACTGCTTTCCTCGCCCTTTTTATGAACTGTTAAACTAACCTAATATGATTGTTCTATCACGCCTAATAAATATAATATTTTTGGGAAATCGGATTATCATGCTAGGTCCCTTAATGCTATTTAAATCAGATAATCACGATCGAATTAGTATTATATGCTGCATATTGCTAAAATCAATTCAGATTAGTTTAATAGTTAACGCATGTCCCTTCAATTATTTATGCTGAGCTAGTAAGGATATCCTGCCTCTGGAGTTATCGACGAGCGAATTACTCCTCTCGGTAGTTACAGTCCCCCGAACCCTCAATCTCTACCTTGCGGGTGTATATTGAGAGATCCCCACACCAGGGATCACAAGGGAACCTACGGCCGTCGTGGTCAAACATAATTGCACTCCCTTTATGTCACGATAACCGGGTTTTGTCAGTTTTTCTCATTGTCGTTAAAAACTGAATGGCGACTCCTATATTACTAGTCAATTGGGTGTATACTCACAGGAAATCCAATTACACTTGATTGGATAAAAAGAATCGTCACACCCACGAGGGACAAGGTCACGCATTAGCCTCGCGCTTTTTCGACCCCCTCACAACTGGTCCTGACAGTCTATCTTGAATATATCGTCAAATTTAAGGGACTCATCATTTAATACTAAACCAAGATTAAATGGAATATGAAAATTCATTTCATATATGATAAATGTTCAACCCCAATGTTTTACAACCATGGGCCTCGAACCCATCTTTAAAACAATTAATGGAATTCAAAGCTATGCTTGATTTCCAGTGCCACAATGTGAGTGTTGTTTCTCACTTGTTGCATAGGTTTAGTTATCATGCTTTTCCAATCTTAATATCCTTTTCATCGAATGTTCTTCGAGATAGATGATAAGATCTTTTGAGTATGTTTATTTTGTGATCTAGTCTTTCTTGCTACAATAGTGGTTCTACGCATTTTGCAATGAAAAACCATTAAGCCATGAGACATGTGATCCACCCAAGTTCATAGAAGAACTCTTTAACGTAAACAAACCTGTTTTATTGCTTCTTAGGCAATAATTACATTTACTTCAACTGTATAGGTTGCTTGTGATGCTTTGTTTGGATTTGCTTATCCAAGCAGTTCACAGATATGTGGAAGACTTTCCAGCTGTATCTTAGAACATAGAAATTAATATTTTAATTTCCCACGCAACAACTCATGGTCTCTAATCCATGTTGCCATTTCAAACCACGATGCATATAGCTCGTTCTTGCCAATGGTTAACTCCAAAGGGATCTTGCTTGATCCTTTCCCAGTGTTTATGCGTGTAGCATCAATATTTAGCATATCTTTATTTCCTTGAATCAAGAACTATTCTTATGTACTTTTTCAAGTACCATAAGTTTTTCTTGATCTCAATCTAGTTCATCTTCACTTAGATCAATAGAGATTGGTATATGTTCGTCATGCCTAAAGTCATACGATACATTTTTGGCGATCCTCATATTTTATTATACATGATAAATTCTTTTGCAGAATAATTCCCAATTGAATTCTATTCATGTAACTTTAGCTCATATAGTTTCAGTAGATACTAAATCCAGCTAAATTCTGACATATAATATAGGTTAAGAATCTTACTTAGATCCTTTGATGTTTAACTTAGTAAATGCTTATACATAGTTCAAACATTATTTACTTAGATTTATTCACATGTGTCGAATATCTCCAATGGAGTCTTTCGTGTTTGATTTAGTAAATGCCATTACTTAATCTAAAACAATATTATAAGATCTTTGTAAATAGATCTTAATACCCAGTATGTACTAAGTTTCGCCATGGTCCATCATTGATGAATAATTTCAAATCTAAGTCATTAGCATTTGAATGTTATTTCACAATAGAGAGATATGTGTGTGATACACATAGGACCAATTAAGTTTTACGTACTCCCACTAAACTTCTTATATATCTATAAGAATCATGTACATTTTATGAAACTAAAATACTTATTAGCTTCACTAAAATACAGTTCTAATTCCCAATTGCTTGCTTAAATCTGTACTTAGATTTTATAAGCTAGCTTTCTTTTCAAGCATTTATTTGGATCCAAAAATCCTATGACATGTCATGTACATAGTTTCTTCCAACATTTGATTGAGGAAGAAGTTTTGTCATCCAATTGCCATATGTACCAATATGCAATTGTTGCTTGATTTATAGACTTGAGCATTACGATTTTGCATGAGGCTTCAACACAATCCACGCCGTGAATTTGCTTGTAACCTTTAGCAACTAATCTAGCTTTGTGTGTGAACACAATTCCATGTTTGATGTTTTTTATCCTTAAAACCAATTTGCAACCAATAGGTGTTTAATCTATTCTTGCAAATCAACAAAATTTCAATTTTGTCATCAAAACATTGGTTATGTTTTTATGGCTTTTAACCATCTAAAACATTTGAGTCTATATATGGCCTCTAACCATTTCAAGGAATCTAGGTTTCTTCATAGCTTTCTTACAAGTCACAAACTCATTAATCTACATGATAATAGTTTGACTGCAAGTTGTAGGTTTCTTCGCTATCTAATAGAAGAATCGCATAGTTTCAGTGACCTGAACTCTATGTTTCTTCACTATCTAATAGAAGAATCTCATAGTTTCAGTGACTTGAACTCTATGTCTTACTTGGGTATAGAACATCAAAAATTAGAATATCAACAGCCACTTGAAAGTCCTTTGAATATTCTGTTCTCCTTGAAGCACTTGAAAAGTCTTCTAAGAGATGTCTATTCTTTAAAGCCACTTCTAAAGTCCTTAAAGAATAAGTGTTTGGATTTTCTGAAGAACTTCAAAAAGCCTCCGAAACATCCGTTTTATGTTTGTTGTTCGCCTCGAAGACTTTCGAGGTCTATTTTCTCCCACTTGTCATTTTGGAAACGAATCTCCAAAAGGACATTATTTCGAGCAAACAAACATTATGTTCTCAAAATTCGTGGTAGAAACAATACCCTTGTGTCTCATTTGAATAAATCACAATGAAACATATATCTATACTTGGGCCTTAGTTTGTCGAATAACAAACACTAAGCTCCCACTGAGTTTAGGAACTCTTTAGATATATTACGAAAAGATATTCTAAAATTAGTTTTCAATAGCTTTGACGAATTTGGTTTAGTTTAGTGGTAGTTGAGCATTTTGTTTTAGAAATTATAGGAAAATTCTTTATGATTCATCATTGATCGAATCAATTACCAATTGACTTCGATCATTCCAACTTAGATATGCCATATCTTATGGAGCTAGATCATGAAATTACAACACACAATCATTGATGATCATTTTGGTCTTAAAGTAATCATCGTCATGATCTAACCTAGATCTTTATGATTTCTTGCCATGTGGATTTTATACTTCTGAATCTTTGAACTAGCCAAACAGATTCAAACTTATATCACTTTGAGTAAGTGAACCAATATTCACTCAAGTCCATGTGAAATAATAAAGTCATAAAATCTTTCTTTACCTTTTAACTCTATTGTCTATGCGTTCTAACAATAGTTCATATCCTTTGTTACTTTCAACAAGTAAGACTAGCTTGTCTTGAATTGATCTAGAAATCAACCAACTTTAAAAAGTCCATAAAATTAGAGCTCTTTGAATGTTAACTTGTTGATATGGTCTAAGTAACAATGCTAAAGGTTTGTGGAACTCAAATCAAGGGGTTGATTTGAACCTAGTAAAGTTCTTATTGTTAAAGAGTTGTTTGTTTTAATCAAGCATATTGAATCAACCCGTAAATGACCATTTCATTCAAATAAACAAACAAACATTGTTTTTGTCTTTCTTGAATGTGAGTCTTTCTGTGTTTGAAAACAGAAATTTAGGTATGCTGATTATGGAACAAAATAGCCATTAAGTTCCAGCCTTTGAAAGGACTTAAAACAAAGTAGATGACCCTACAACTAATGTAGCATTTCCATGCTTCATTTCCCACTTGTAGGTCATTAGTGTAGCCTAGCTTCCATTGTTTGAGTTACTACCGAAGTAAGAACCTCAAGCGGCATATGATACCAAGGAAGTTTGATTGCTAGGTCACTTCTCTTTAAACATTAACTTATTGGTAGAAACGGAATCGTAAATTCCTTTCGGTTGTTCCTTGTTTTCCTATTTCTTGTACCCTTTCTTATAGTCTTAAGAATTAACTTCTCTAGTGTTTGACTTTTATACTTTGTTAGACATATCCAATGTCATTACAATAGAGTTCTTACCATTTTATTTATGTTGAATATTCTATTTCAACTAGATGATCTTACCAGAAGCTTCTAAAATTCTCTAAGCATCGATCTATTCGAATGTCTAGGGACTAGACTCATTCGAGAAACAAATGGACAAAGATATTAGGTTGTTAACCATTGGTAAAGCTGACCGTTTAAACTCAATGCTTTATGATCTCAAAACTACATTGTATTTTTAATTCACAAGCACCAATCGGTTTGCCATTCGACTTTGATACTCGAAAACAACCATAAAAGTCGATATAAGAAACGTACATTCAAATTGCTCATTTTCTCTCATTTCCGTGAATCGTTCTTGGATTCACTACCAATCGAGGAAATTTACTGTTACCTTTCTAAAAGGATTTATTACAGTGCAAGATATTTAATTATAAACAATAATTAAAACATACATTGAAGCATGCAAAGTCTAAACATTTATCATGAGTAATAACTTGGAAATTAAAGCAATCATGCAATTTAAACAAGTTATTGGCATTTTATTCGAATTTATTGTTCCGGCAGGTGTGAATAAAATGATTCCAAGACCCTTAAATCATTGAAGAATTAAGCACATTATGTATTTAGACTCAATTCTAAAATATTTTAGGTAAGCAAATCTTTTGCTAATAGTCTAGAAACTACTCTTGGTTGATAGGTACGTCTAAGAACTTATTAGGTAAACCTATCCCGTTTGCCACGACATAAAAGGACTCCTTACTTATATCGTTGAGTTTCACCAAAACTAACATGTACTCACAATTATTTGTGTACCTTACCCCTTTAGGATCAATAAGTAACACCTCGCTATGGCGGAAAACTATTACTAAGATTGATGTAAAGGTTATCCAAGTAAGTGTTATTTTGGTATGGAACCTTTTAACTCAATTTTAAAGTTTGGAACTTAAGGCTCTTACTATGTTGGTTAGATTTTAAGTGAACTAAAATCCTTAATCATGCAACATAATTAAGCCATAATCTCATGCATAATTAAGACATATTTAAAGCAATAAATAACTTAAAACATGCATAAGATATAAATGTGATCTAGTATGGCCCGACTTCATCTTGAAGCTTCAACTTCAAAGTTCGTCTTGAAAATGGATTGGAAACTCCGTCTTGAATTTCACCATGGGAGGCGCCATTTTCTTCAAATAGGATAAGCTATAATTAAAATAATTACAACTATTTGATGGTACGCAGACCATATTTAAAAGCAATAAAATTTGGTACTTTAGACCAATATTACATTCAAATTAATGGTACGCAGACCATATTTTCTATCCTATTTGGGCCATACTAGTCACTTTTCAATAACCTGTAAAACAGTACATATACAATAATATACCATTCACCCATTCATTATCATGAATGGCCCACATAGCTGGTTAGTAGAACATGTTATGCATCACATAAATATTTGCAGCAATTAATCAAGGGCACCAATAATCTACCAATTATTCAGTCCTTATTAATTCTAATCAAGTTGTTTAACCTTAAAGGAATGTAGACCTAATCAAGAGTTTATGACTAAAATGCTCCCACTTAAACCAATAAATTCACATGCTTTACTAATTTTAAACATAAAAATGTATTTCCTAGTCTAACCGGAAACATACAAATTTAATTAAAATTTAAAGCTCATATAAATTTCTAATTGAACCCATTTAATTTAATTTCAGTTGAATTAAAATGAATTTAAATTAATTCAAGGTTTTAATTTTAGTAAAATAATTAGTATAAATTAAAATTTATAATAATTAGATTATTCAAAATTAAATTCCGAGAAAACAATTTAAATTACGAATTTTAAAATTAATTAAAATCGTTTCCGAACTGAAATTTTAAAATTAAAATCAAAACGCATCAATCGTAACAAGACGAGGCACTTGGGCTTGCGCCCAAGCCCCGTCGAGTGCACAAGGCAGCAGCGCCCCTCGACTGATCGTACGACATCACACGAGCAGGCCACACGCAACGCAACAAGCCCAGGCCACGCTGCGCGCAGCCTGCCTCACTCGACGCGTCTGGTTGCTTCGCTGGGCGCGGCAGCCCACGCTGAACACAACACTCGACACAAGGGCAGCGTGCTGCCTTGTGCTCGTGTGCCATGGCCTTGCTCGTTGCATTGTACCGCATGGGCGACGAGCTCCCTTGCTCGTCGTCGCATGCCCGCACTATACAACACCCCTTAAGGGTAACACGTAGCGTCCTTTGCTTTGTGCGTGCTAGTTTTATGAGCGAATTTCATAAAAATTAAAACTTTTATTTCAAAATAATGACAAATTAATAAATCATATTAATTTCATAATTTTAGGGAGAAAAATCGAAAATTTATTAATCAATTAATTTCCGATTATCATGGATTCAAATCTAGGTCATAAAAATCTAAAATTTATCATAAATTAACAATTTTTATGGTGGTTTTTAATCATGGATACCTAATTAAATCGTTAATTAATTATGAAAATCAAATCAAATTCTAAATTATTCGAATTTCAACAAATTAATTACAATTACAAATTAGGTTGTATAATTAACAAGCTTAGGCATTCAAATTTGTTAAACATATACAGTAGGTCAATCAAAAATTCAAGATTTAACAACAAGAATCGCAAATATTCAATTTAACATCTTAAAATTACAAACTTTTGCGTTCAAAAAACTAAAACCTCCGAAAAGTCATAGTTAGGCTTCGAATTTGGGAATTCTGGGTTCGGCTGAAGATTAGTATTTTTGTCAAAATTTTAGAATGCCTTTTACATGCGGAATTGACACAAAAATCATTCGATTTCGTTGAGTAATGAAGAAACTGCCGAAAAACTGCGTACATTTAATTTAAATAAACGTAATTTGCAATTAATTAACAATTACGAAAATTAATCACCCCTTTTAATTCTTTGCGAATTTGTAAAATTTAACCATGTTAACTATAATTGATTATGCAATTAATTAGAGGGTCGTGATACCACTGTTAGGTTATGATACATATGAACAACATAAATCATGCGGAAAAACCTATATCCATGAATCAAATTAATTGCACATAATCAAATAATTAGTCTAGGATGCATACTCTTTGTAGCGTGCCCTCCCTAGCTGCGCCCGAACCGAACAAGAACAAGTCTTTAGGACTCCAAGTGTCGTCCCTCCGTAGATAGTCCACAACACGTCCGGATCCGCCTTAAGATTGACTAACTAGAATCTCCCTCAAGGTACTAGAATTTTCGGCTATTATGGGGCAATTATTTGACTGAATTTTTGCTCTCAAAAAGTCACTTTGAATACTTGAATGTTGTATATAAATTGTGAACCAGGGCCACATATTTATAGGGGTATGGAAAGGAAATTGGAATCCTATTAGGAAACTAATTAGCTTAATTAGAATTTTATTAAAACTCTTATTAACTAATTTATCCATTAGGATTAGGAATTTAATCATTAAACGAATCCCATTAGATTTAGGATTTGTATCGGACACAAACACACACACGAGCATGGCCCCCATGCGCGCAGGCCATGCCCGCGCACAGCCCTTGCAGGCGCTCAGCCCACGCAAGCCTTGCGGCCCACGCGAGCCTCGCAGCCCACACGAGCAGCCATACTCGCAGCCCATTGCGTGCGCAGCCATGCTGGCAGCCTTGGCCTGCTGGGCCTGACCTTGCGCTGGGCCTGCCGTGGCTCTGGTTGTCTTGTGTGGCGCGCTGGCTTGCTGGACGCGGGCCTGGCTTCGTGTTGGGCCTTCGTCTAGCAAGTCTCGTCCGATGCTAATTCGTACGACGCGCTTCCGATTAATTTTCCGATTCCGGAATTCATTTCCGATACGAACAATATTTAACATTTTCGATTCCGGAATTAATTTCCGTTTCGAACAAATATTTAATATTTCCGTTTCCGGAATTATTTTCCGATTCCAATAATATTTCCGATTTCGACAATATTTTCGTTTCCGGCAATATTTCAGATTCCGACAATATTTCCATTTCCGATAATATTTTCCGATACGTACCATGTTGCCATTTCCGGCAACATCTACGACTTGGATAATATTTATATTTCCGATAAGATCCATATTTCCGTTTCCGGCAATATCATCGTTTCCGGAGTATTCATTGTTTGCCTTTGACGATCTCAGCTCCCACTGAAACCAAGATCCGTCGATTCCGAATATCCATAGATGGAGTATTTAATGTCATTAAATACTTGATCCGTTTACGTACTATTTGTGTGACCCTACGAGTTCAGTCAAGAGTAAGTTGTGGATTAATATCATTAATTCCACTTAAACTGAAGCGACCTCTAGCTAGGCATACAGTTCACTTGATCTCACTGAATTATTAACTTGTTAATTAATACTGAACCGCATTTATTAGACTTAACATTAAATGCATACTTGGACCAAGGGCATTATTTCCTTCAATGTAACACTTCCTTCAGCTGTATATTCTCATTTATAGTAACTGTCCCCTTGTGATGTATTTCTACCCTTCTTCCATCAGGAATTGTGATATACTCATTAGAATTTTTAATAGGTTCATAACTGTCAAACATGCTAAGACTAACACACATATGAACAGATGCACCACTGTCTAAAAACAAGTAGAATGAGAGCATGTAAGAAAGCAATAGGTAGAATTACCTGCCATAAAAGCATGACCAGAAGTTTCACCTTCCTCAACTTGAGCATCTGCATTACTAGACTTCTCAGTTTGCTGTTTGTTGAGCAGACTTAGTAATTGAGTGCATTGTTCTGCTGTGAGAAAACCAGGTTGGTTTTGTTCCTTGTCACCAGAGTAAAATTGATGTTGATAATCTGCCATATCATCAAAGTAAGTCTCATCTATATAGGTTGCAGCTGCAGCTCTTTTATCATTCTTAAACCCAGTGAAACCAGGAGGAAATCCATGTAACTTGAAGCATCTTTTAGTGCTATGTCCATTCACCTTGCATTGATCACAGAAGTAGGTAAAAGGCTTCTTGTAACCAATTGACTTGTTGCCTCCAGACTGATTATTGTAAGAATAGCCACTTCTCCCATATGATTGTCCCTGTTGCCCCTTGTATGGAGTGTAGTTGTTGTTCCTATTAGGAAAGTCGTTGTACCTTCTTCTGTCAGCACCAAAGGCATGGCTCTCCATCTGTGGCACAAGTGCTGAAATTTCTCTTTGTCTCTCCTCTTGTGCCAGCATTCTATAGGCATGTGAAATGGTTGGAAGAGGTTGCATCATTAACAAATTGCCTCTAGCAGTGGATAAGTGTTCTCCTAACTTCATTAAGAACTGCATCAATCTTTGATCTTGCTGCATCTTAAAAATCTTTTGTGTCAAGTTACAGGTGCACAGATTGCAGGTACAAGATGGCAAGGGATTTGCTGCACTCATCTTGTCCCATATTGACTTGATCTCTGTGAAAAATTCAGCAATGTTCTGTCCTCCCTGTGTAATAGCAACAGCCTGCTGTTCTAAAGAATACAGTTGTGGACCAGAAACAAAACCAAACCTCTCTTCTAAATCCACCCATATCTCTCTTGCTGTATTGAAGTACAATACACTCTTGGCTATAGTTGTGTCCAAATTGAACAGCAGCCAAGAAATCATCATATCATTACACCTTGCGCAAGCATCATATATAACACGTGTAATGTCAGGTTGGACTATTGTTCCATTCACAAACCCTAACTTATTCTTAGATGACATTGAAATCATCATACTACTTTTCCAATCTCCATATCCTTCTTCTTTGAATTTTGCTGAAACTAATTGGCTTGCAGTGTTATCAGTAGGATGTAAGTAAAAAGGTGAAGCAGGATCCTGATTAGGTAGCAAGGTCTGTTGTTGTGCCATTTTTGTATAGATTTTGTTGTGAAGTAAAAGGAAAACTAGGATTTATCTAGTATAAGTACTGATTATCAGAAGAAATTTGAGCAGATTTCAAGAAGATTATCCACAGTTCTTAGATGATGTTTACAGGGAAAAAAAAACTTTCACAAACTCAATCAATCTCAGAAAAGAAACACAGATTATTCAATCAATTAATCAATGTTCGACAAAATGAGAATTGAGGATGAACAGACCTCAATGTAGATGATCACAGAATTTTATCCAAACTGCATTGTTGGATTCAGCTGAGAAATTGGAACAAGAATCTCAATTTCACCGCTCTGATACCATGTTGAAATCAATACTAAGAACAAATCAGACTGGACCTCTGTAGTATAAACTGAATTACAGAGAGAGAAAATATATTGAGTGTGAGATTTCTTACAAAGCAAGCTAACAATATGTTTTCGGTAAATAGAAAAGTAGGAGAGTAGTCCTATTTATACTAATACAATGCGTTGTTGGCATAGCCAATCAGAACACTCTAATAATCTTAACAACCAATCAGAGAGCATGATCAAGCATGTTGTAGTAAATCCAGCGTGGCATAAGTAACAGAAAACGGTTACAGGAGTTATTATCCTGTGTGAGTGGGAGCAGCATTGCTTGGGTGTGACTGCTTGGTGTGATCTCTTGTGCTTGCTGAGTCATCATATCCAACATCATTGTTTAACATATATGTCATCAAAACGGTCTTTTGTGAAAGACCGTCTTATATAAAAGTTTGTAATAAAAAAACAACAAAACAACTTTTAAGAAAATAAAAATATTTTTAATTTAATTTTAAATATATAAATTCTTGATATGCAAATAGAGAAATAATACTAATGATCTAACAATTACAAGTATGACCGCAATAGCTTTTATAAGTGTTACAAAGTACTTTATTAGAAAATTTATAATACTCCCTCCGTCCCAGATTAGTTGTTACACTTTCTTTTTTCATCTGTCCCACATTAGTTGTTACACTTCTAAAGTAGGAATGACACCACAATTATTATATTGTCTCTCTCTTCCCACTAATTTTTTTTTTTGTCCTACACCCTCTCTCATTCAAATAAAAAAATACCCCCACTAACTCCTATCACATTTACTTTTTCAATAAAATAACAATTGATAACCACACTACTACTTATCACATTAAACTGTGTGCCCAAGAGAGTGTAACAACTATTTTGGGACGGAGGGAGTATAATATATAGGGATATAAAAATTGATTACAACAATAAACGCATAGTAAATCCGGCAAAGGAAATAATGTAGGGTGCTAACTGCTAAGGATGGTAAGTGAAAATTTAGACAATATTAGGACAAAGTTATCATTTTACATTCACTTTATCAAACCTTTAATTACAAAAAACTCCTATATTTAATTTTTTGAGAATTACCTTTTTCACCTAAAACTCTATGCCAAACCTCTGGTAACCAAATATCCTCCATTTGTTTCTTCAAAATTTCAAACCTCTAATTCACCTTAAAATTGATTCGACCCGAAAATCGGACCGATTACCTTTTAATCCGGTCCGATTAGATCTGGGTAGGTCTGGTCCGGTCCAATTTTCAAACATGACCAATTTTTACACACCCCTACCCTTAACCAAATACACCTTTTAGTTAATTTCGGTCGAAATTTGGTGAACCAAACCAAAAGGAAATAGTGAAGAAGTTGATTGTGGACGTGGAGCAAAGTCATTGGCTACTACACGTCTACTCTTCCTACTCGGACTAGTTAATTTATTTTTCAGTACAAATACGGTAAAAGCAAGCAGCTGCAAATAAAGTTTCAATTTTAACGTGAACCTCCGCTTTCTTCATCAATCTCACAGCAGATCTATCAAATATATTCTCTGTTTTTTTCATCAAAATCATCAATGGATGCTCTAGATCAAGTGTTTGATCCTTTGAGAGATTTCGCCAAGGACAGCATTCGTCTCGTCAAGCGTTGCCACAAACCCGATCGTAAAGGTAATTCCTTTGTTTTTAGGGTTTTTGTTTGAGATCTTATGATTTTGTATTGAATTTTTTATGTTTCTTCTTTGGGATTGTAGAATTTTCGAAGGTAGCTTTCCGTACCGCTGTCGGATTCGTCGTGATGGGATTTGTGGGATTCTTCGTCAAGCTCATCTTTATCCCCATCAACAACATTATTGTTGGATCCACTTGATTTTGATTTTGGTATGTTTATATTGTTTTAATTTATTTCTTAATCATGCTTCGTAGATTCTAAACTCAATTTTTTTAATTTTTTTTCTGATTTGTTTTTGAAGTGTTGTTGATATTTGTGTTATTTGTCGAGACAGTTGATCAATTGTTATGTATTTGGTTTCTGCATGAATTTGCAGGAAGTCAATAACTTTCCTTCTTTAGCTAATTAATTTTCGAATTTGGTTAGTTTAATTGTTGTAGACTTCTAATTTTGTCCAGAGGATGTTAAATTTGAGAATGCAGCTTTGGAATTGGGTAAAATTGGGGTGTTTATGTTGAATGATTGTGCACTTGGGATTGGTTTGATCATGTTTGAATGTGGGTTTCGAGCTCAATCATGTTGAAAGGATATGTATTTCAAGGTTGATTGATGTAACGATACAGTTTTAGGAAGACACATATCAAACTTAATGATTGTAGAATGAACCATTTTTTGGATGAATCATCCGTGTGTGTGTAAAATTCTATGTTCCAGTTAAAGTTTTCTCTCGGCTGTTATACACTTATACTGATTAGTGTCATTGCTTGGGTATATGTAGAATAGCTTATTGAGAAGTTGCAATAGATAAGTAGATAAGTAGACTACTAGACTATTTCCGAATGGATTTCATTAATGTTAAGAAAGAGGTGGGTTCTTGAGAAGCAGTACTGTTATTTAAAAGTGGTTGATGATTTGCTGCCTTTTGTTTTCAATCATTTATCCTACATTGTAAGCGGGCATTGTGTTTGAGATTTGACATTACACATTGAATATGTATTTTGTGGAAGTATTTTATTTGAAGAAAGGTTAGTTTTCGCATTCAAATGTTGAAAATTCACTCAACTAGACCAGGCTCATAATGATGATGATTTTCACTCCATGCAATGCTTGAATCAACTTTCCATGAATCCAAAACAAAATGGAGCTGGGACTAGGTGACCTTACAGTCCTTTTCCCATAGGACAATGCTACTTCCTCCTAGTATCCCGTCCCTGTAATTGAAAGCTAGTGTCGAGAATTTTATTGGTTTGACTGTTACAAACGAGCAAATTCCAAGTGATTGTTAGTTAGGGCTATTGGCTTGTAATGAAACTCATTGGTATTAATGAACTTTTGGAAAAGTGGCTTGAATAGTTTTGTATTTATGATTTAGTTTAACTCATATTGTGGCTTATCATCTAATACTATGTACTATCTAGATGACATTTCTTTGTTCCAGTTGGTTATGCGTTTGTATATTAACCCTTTTCTCATTGTGCAGGTTGTCTTGTTGCAATTTTGTCTGTTAGAGCGAGACTAATGAAGAGAACGAAAGGACATCAAATGCTTCGAGATTTCTTTTGACACATATGTTAATGTAGACTAAACAACTTCATTTTGTAGACCTTGTTTTACGGCCAGGATATATATTATGTACTCTTGCCAGGTTATTTGGTTCCTCAATGCTAGTCCAATTTCCAAGACGGTGTTGGAAGTTTCTTGCATTTCCTTAAGTTTTGCATTTTCCATCAAATGCTTCAGTCACTTTGCTCAAATTTCTGACGAAGGGCTCCGATCCTCAAATTTTCCAACTTATATTGTTTTGTGAATGCCTGTTTATTGAGAAACTAGAGCCGTCTTATTACCGAGTGCAGTGTGATGCGAGGGATGTCTTCTAAAACTAGCATAACAAACTAACTGGAATCAATGATAAAGTTTAGAATCAACGCTCTGAAAACTTCTAACTCGTTTCAGAATTGGCAAGTTATAACATCTATATATCACAAACAGTACAGATTTGCTTTTGGTGCAAATGATCTACATAGACTTTGGTAGTAAACTTTAGAGGGGGTGAAAAACTTAGTTACAAAAACTAGACGGAAAACCAAGCCAAAGAAGAGGGAAGTAGGATGCAAATCAGCAGACTGCACTTTCATCAGCATTATCAGTGGCAGCAGATGCCAGGATTAGCTGTGGTTGAAAAGAATATCCTTCTCTTCTTGCCTTCTTTTTCTCACGTTGTAGCCTGAAGTTCTCTCTTTTCCTTGCTCTGTAACTGTTGGGGTTTTCAGGCTGTATTTCTCGTGGATAAACACTCACCTGGCATAACTTTGATGTCAATTGTGTGAATGTTGTAAATGATTAAATCATACCCAAAATAATTGCCAAGAACTAACCTTTTTCTTATCAGGACCATACTTCTCAAATTTCACTAATCCATCAATTAGAGCAAAGATTGTATGGTCCTTGCCAATTCCAACATTCTTCCCCGGGTGAAACTGGAATGAACATGTGATGTTAGAGATCAATATTGTGGAAACATCTGTTCAAAAGACTATAATCAGCATAAAAGAGAGTTGTAATCGCACTGTAACACATAATTTTTCTTATGCTTGACTACTGGCTTACTATCATAAGGATTCAAGACTATATATCAGCATAAAAGAGAGTTGCAATCGCACTGTAAGACATAATTTTTGTTATACTTGACTACCGGTTTAGTGTTCATAAGGATTCACCTATCTGTTATATAATTGACATGCTTTAAGAGTTATAAATGTTAGCTGGGTGGACAGCAAGCAGGATAGGATTAAAATGCAATTAACATAGCACCTTGAATCACCATGTCATGGGGCTTCTCAAGGTAAAACCCTTTAATTTGACAATAAGAAAGTGTTCTCAACCTCAACGACAAGACACCTAAAGAATGCAACAAAAATTTCCCAATATCCATGAATCATTAATGAACTAAAAACCATAGTTGTTTATAGTCGAAACCTGCAATTAATTGAGGCATCAATAGGAAAAACCATGATTGCACCATCAAAACTCACTAATGTATTGCAATTCTCCTTCAATCTCTCAGACTGCTAACTCAGAGATTGAACTTTTCTCCCAGAAAAGGGGAGGAGGTGAAGTTACGTGCTGAAAGTTTTCCAAATTCTAATTAATGAATTTTCCCTGTGTTCACTTAACTGCTAAGTGTTATACCGAGAAATCCTAGTGTATTGGAGGGAAACTGATTGAAATGTGATTTTAAGAAACCAAAGGCATGATAATAAACTTGGATTCTTCTTCAGGACACATAGAAAAGATGACGAAATAACGACACTGAAATGTTTCTGCAGGACGATTTGTTCAGCTGAGATTAGCATCATAAAACTTATGGCATGATGATTAACCACTCAATCAAAAGCAACATAATCAACCAGCAATGGGAGACAAAATCGACAGTGAACTTTTCCTGCAATTTCTGCAATTCAATTCAATTCAATTCCATTCAATTCAATTCAATTCAATTCAACGATCTCTATCATCTTCGCCGTAAATGAGTGGATGAATTAGATTCAAGAACAACAATTAACCTTATCCAGAAATTTTTATCAAGCAAAAAGAACAGCAATTTCTAGTACCAAACTAATTCCGCTACTACTACACAAAATTCATTTGATTTCCAGTATTTCAGTTGTCTGTCCAAACTTAATCAATTATCAGAATACGTAGCTGAACAAATTCACTCCGAATGTCAGGAATTTGCAACAAAATTGAACAAACAAGCAATACATACATCAAAATTACTCCTCAGAATCAACTGCGGAGTCCAAATTAGACAACAATCATTCAATCAACAGCGAAATTCAAAACTTTTAAACAATGAAATCCAGAAACCTAGGGCAAAAGATTCACCTTAGTTCCTCGCTGGCGAATGATAATGGCGCCAGGTTTAGCGACTTGGTCGCCATAAATCTTGACACCGAGCCTCTGACCTTTAGAATCTCGACCATTCTTAGTACTACCAGCTCCTTTCTTGTGAGCAGATTCAATCGTTAATGGAAATGGCGAAACTGAGAGAGGAGATTTGTTAGGAAGACGTAGAGAAGAAGGTCCGAATTCGCCTTTGAAGAAGGATGATGAAGAACTCGAGCTCAACGACATCCCTCTGAAAGAAGCCATCAAGTTGAAGCTCATAGAAGTAGTGACCGCCATTGTTGGGGGTGTTTGAAGCTGCAAAATTGGGGTTAAATTGGAGTGTTTTTCATCAAAGGAGATGGAAGTGGTGAAGATGAGAAAGAGAGTAATCTTACCTTATCTTTGATTATTTGTGGCCCTAACTCCTAAGGCTCAAGCAGTTTTGCGGGAGGCCCGTTTATGTATGGGCTACTATGGCAATTACAATTTACAAGTCAAATGTCATTCATGTGCATATTGGCCAAATTATAGAGTTTATTTGCGTTTATGCACGTGATGTGTGCTTCATATTCGATTCAGCGATTATAATCTTAATAAAACGATGTGGTCTTGATAGTAATACTTAACATAGCGAATTATTATCAAAGGAATTTATTGACTGACATACATGACATAGTTTGAATAAAATTAAAGTTATTAAAGCAAAATTATTTTTACTTTTTTTTAACACCTAATGCATTGAATTTTTTTTTTTACATTGGCTAAAATTTTCAGGAAAGGAAATAAGAAAATAAAAATAAAACTTAATCTAAATTGGCTCCAAAGGATGTTGCGCCACACGAATTCCCAATTGAATTGATGCTTGGGCCAAGTTATGAACCTGTCGAACTTGATCTCGTTCAATCTTGTGAGTGACGCATCTGTTGAAATTCTTACCTTTGTGGCGAATGCTCAAAAGCGTTCATTCTTGTTGATAGTCTGGGTCCTAGAATTCTGTAGATTTGTAACTAAAGTAGCAGAATTTGTAAAAATGCAAATTGAGTCAATACTCAATAGAAAATGAAATAGCCAATTTATTCCTTGTAAACAAGCCTTCACTTCTTCATGCGCCGCTGAGCTTTCCATACCACAATCATTGCCTTCCTTTTCTCCATTTAATACAACTGTAGTTGAAGATAAAAACCAGCTCATTCCAGCATGGTGACTATTTTTCTGCCATGTTACGCTAACTTGTAGTTGATATGTCATTGGTCCCTCATTATCTTGGCCAATGTCAATCTTACGAAATTCTGGAGGAAGTAGAACATTGTTTTTTCGGTGAAGGTAAATCCATGTTTGATATCTGAGTTCGGTAAAAACCCAGTATTGAGTTATTACATCTTCTCTCTGAGCTAAAACTGGATATACTGTGGGATTCTTTCCTCGGAACACCTTATGGTATCTAGAGATCCATAATGCCCAAAGAGTATTGAGAATATACGAGAGTATGTCCCCTTGTCGACCATCCGAGCTTATAAAAATTCAGATATATTAGAGAATCCATTACTGGAGGGAAAGACTCTATTTGAAAGTAGAGTGGGTTCCTAGCAATCCACACATCCAAACCTGTCTTGATATCAAATAAAGGTGATACACATGTTGATCATCCTCTTCCTGATCCTCACAAATTAGGCATCTCACATTGATTTGTATTTTTCTAGAAAGTAAATTTACTTTTACTGCAAGACTCCGAAGCATAATTTTCAAATAAAAAATTTCCACTTGGGAGAAATATTCAAAGCCCAAAGTTGTTTATAGAAAGCTTGATTTGATTGCAGAAAGTTCACATTTATATCTTCCTTGTTTAATTAGATCATGTAGATATGCATAACCAAATTTAATAGTGTAACTAGTGTGTGGCTCGGGCGATGCCCCGATTGCTATACTGAATAGTTAAAATTTTAGATTTTTCTTGAGCTCAATATTTGATAAAAATACATGTATACTATAAAGTGAAAAGCATTTATCTAGTTCGCCAACTACACAAACACACTACGTCGTTTATCATGAGAAATAATTATTTTTCAATTACATCATCTTACAATTTGTATAATTTGTTTTCTAGTGGAACTAAGTGATTCAAATTAATAAACACCAAATTAGATATATGTAACCATGCAAAACATTTATGTAGTTGATACTTATGAGACTTATGACATCATGTTTATTCATGGTTGTCTTAATTCTTTAATTATTATTTTTCTAAAATAGTCAATAAAAAATAAATGATACATAAAAATTTAGTTGTTTTAGAATTAATGTTAACATTTATTTATAAATTAATATGAAGAGATAAACCACAATTAGTTGTTGGTTAAGATGGTAATGAGGATTATCATCCACACTTGAGGTTTGGAGTTCGAACCTCGTTATACGTATTGATTTTTGGTTGTTTATGATATGGCATTAACTCATTTGTTGAGTGAATGATGTGGCGCAAAGGGAAAAGTACTACCTGACACATACACATTTTTCTCAACGCCTTTTAATATGTTAACTAGTGTGTAGCTCGGGCGATGCCCCGATTGCTACATTGAATAGTTAAAATTTTAGATTTTTCTTGAGAAAAATATTTGATAAGATACATGTATAACATTAAGTGAAAGTATTCTGTTAGATAATGCCTTGAATCGGTCAAGCCCCTTACTGCAACGCCCCAGCACGTACGGTATCTGTTATTTTGGACACGGGTTATCTGTTTTGGGTCTATTTTCTGGGCTTTTCCGCATCTGTCTAGAGAGTACTATATAAACTCTTTAGGTCATAACCTAGCCGTATTCTGTAATTTTTATTCCTCAAGATCAATAAAACTTTCCTCCCTTCTGCCTGTGGACGTAGCTAACACATTGTTAGTGAACCACGTTAAATCTCTGCGTTCTTTAATTACGTTAATTTAATCTTTCTTTGCATCCGTTATAACACATTCATCAGGTTCTTCAACTACACAAACACACTAAGTCATTTATCATGAGAAATAATTTTTCAATTGCATCATCTTACAATTTATAATTTGTTTTCTAGTGGAAATAAGTGATTCAAAATTAACAAACACCAAATTAGACATGTGCAGTAATGCAAGGCATTTCTGTAGTTGATGCTTATGAGACTTATGACATCATGTTTATTCATGGTTGTCCTAATTCTTTAATTATTATTTTTTTTTCCAAAATAGTCAATAGAAAATAAAAAGTCACATAAAAGTTTAGTTGTTGTAAACTTCATTTTAACATTCATTTATAAATTAATGTGAAGAGATATACCACAAATGGTTGTTGGTTAAGATGGTAATGAGAGTTATCCTCCACACTTGAGGTCTGGAGTTCAAACCTCATTGTACGTATTGATTTTTGGTTGTCCATGATATGACATATCATTTGGTGAGTGGATGATGTGGCACAAAGGGAAGAGTACTATGTGCCACATGGACATTTTTCTCAACGCCTTTTAATATATTAGTATAGAAGATTAGTATAGATTACCCGATTTATGTCGTGGTCAAACTAGGTAATCCTCTTCTCGATTTCCATGTAACTCTGTTGTTAAAATAGCACGTATCGGTGCTTTCATATTTCACCCATACCTTGACCGCGCGCATCTCGTTGAAAAGTTTGTTAGTTTATAAAGTCAGATACTTTCTAATATATTGATTGACAAGGGCTTGATGGGTAAAATAGATAACTTAGGCAGATATCAAGCCTCTTCAAAGTTGGCTTATAGAATAGGAAAAATTGATTCTAAAAATACAATCTTTGGCCGATCTTCTTAAAATGGGCTGACATTTAAGTTAACCAAGAATAATACAAACTTTGACACTCATCCGCTTTTATTAGTTTGTGGTGACCGGTAACCTGAAAATTTTAGTGATGACTTTATTCTCCTCATTTGACCCCATTTAGCTCCTTCTCCATTTACTTCACGTATATTTCCATATAATGTGTAAATTTAATCTTTAATTTATTCTTATTTCATGTATTTAAAGATGATTGATTCCCTAAAATTAAAAAATTAAAAAATTAAAAATTAAACGCTGATGAATTACGTTAATTTCTTGTGGAAAATTTTGGACAATTTCTCATTAGTTCATGTAGATTTTCTGATAGAAAATTTCAACTAATTATAATGTGAAGTGTAAACTTGACCAAGTGAGTCATTGATGAGATAAAAATCCCCTCCATAAATCTCACCCATCCCGCAACTAACCACCAACGATGTAATTTGTGCTTTAACGTATTACATACTTCATATTGTAATTTTTTTTCTTTCTAATGGATGAAAATGACCAATTGAGGTTGGCATGAGTGGTTAAGGGCCTCTTGCTCCTTAACCAAGGTCTCGGGTTCGAGCCTTGGGAATGGAAAAAATCTCAACTGGGAGGGATGCTGCCCATCGAGGTACCCATGCAAACTCCCACGGGAGATTACCTTGCCGAAAGCGGTGGGAACTCCTCGTAGTAGAACCAAAAAAAAAAAAAAATGGATGAAAATGACAACAACGGCAGAGCTAACCACCATTAGACGAACGACCAATACTTTAAGCCGGCATAGTAGAATTCTTCACTTTCAACCATTGATATAGAACCCGTCCATGCAACCCACCTAACTCTTCCACACTACACCACCAGAATCCTCACCCTCGTCGCCTCATTGGGATCTCCTTAGTTCATATCATTTCCATCTCCCTCTCTCTCATTAATCACCCCCACATCTCCTCCGCCCCCTTCCCCTCTCCCACCAAAAAAATCCCTGAAATTCATGATATATGTTTCAATCCCCATGGTAAAAATTGAGTTTTCTCAACCAATTTATAAAGGTATATAGAGAGAATGGAAGATCGAAAGCTAGCTTTTTTGCGTGCGTGGTTGAAGAGGAGACGATTGGTGCAGATTCGCTGGAAAAGAAGGAGAATACAACGGTGAATGTTGCCGATGAATGTGAAGTTTTATGTTGTGTAAGAATTAGTTTAGATCCTTTTGGAAATAACAATAGCAACAATGAAAATAATAAACATAATACTTCTTCTTATTTTGAGTTCTTTTCTTGCTTTCTTGGTTAAGCAGAGTGTCCAAGAGGAAGAGAGAGAGGGAGGAGAAGAGAGGAAGAATAAAGAATATTAGGTTGAACAAATTTTTACAAAAGGGCGAAAGAATTAAAATTGGTGTAGGAGAGAAATTAGAAAATAAAATTATAAAAATTGTAACAATTTCCCACGTAAGCCAATTAACCTCTTATAGCAGGTCACATGGTTATTAAAATCGCGATTTAAATCGTAGAATCTACTATTTAAATATTGTCAGCAATTCAATTTACGATTCTACACGATTCTACACTTTTTTCTTGACTAGCGAAAACCTCATAAATTTAAGTCACGTTGAGAAAGTTATTAATAGATAAATATTGTTCATTATTGCTAATTTAGATATTAAACAACAATATATTTCAGTTATTAATTTTTTTACCTACTACCTCCGTTTCAAAAAGTTCTTTACAGTTACTATTTGCACGGACTCCAATGCAATATTTAACTACTAATATATCCAACTTCGCATGTGGAAAAAATATAAAAAGTTGATATTCTGAAAATATATACCGAGACCAATCTAACAAGATCTTACATGTAACGTTTTGATGTATATAATAGTGAGAATTTACGGTCAAAGTTTTCATATTTTGGACACATATTCCTAAGCGTAAAGAACTTTCCGAAACGGAGGAAGTATAATATAAGCATTTTAAATGAAATTTGAGAATAAAATCTTGATTATCTTGTGCGTAGAATCTTACGATTCTACTACGATTCGATTCTAAGTGTCCCTTCCGATTCAAAGTAGAATCGTGATTTTGATAACCTTGACAGGTCATAACTCATCTTAGCCTAGTAAAAGTGGATGTGTGCCAAAGTTTGTATTATTCGTAGTTAAGTTAAAGGTCATCATGTTTTAAGCATAACGGCCAAAGGTTGTATTTTTAGAATCAATTTTTCCTGTAGAATATAGATAGAGGTATAAATAAAATTATGGAATTGGTTACGGTGTGAATTGATCATGAGGTTAATGGCATTACAAATTACAAATAGTAAGAGAGATTCGAATATACGGGGTAGGACAAGATTTGTATGTAGTACATTTTCTTCTTTCCATATTGTTGGAAAAAAAAAATACTAACTAAAAAAAGGCCAGTTACATGTTCTCTAGCTCTATATACAACCATTAATATTATACTTGTTTTGGGTGCAAACAATATATCCCTAAGAAGGTAATATGTCCGAGTAAAGGGAACGTATGAGTATTGGATTATGCTCGGTAATTAGCTTTAATGATCTTAAATAAGTGTATTAAGGCAAGTTGATAATGTGATAAGTGTAATAAAAGTAGAATGCCTTTCATTAATGGTGTACAATTGGTATTTATAGCTATTGATTACAAGTCTTTGGGTTGTCCTCTTGGGCTTCTTGATAGTGTTTGGGCTTATGACCTAGCAGAATTCTTTACTTGCTTATTGGGTTGTTTGACTTCTTTAGCTCATAAGGACCAATAGGCCCAAACTGGGAAGCCAATTTGGGCAACAACAACATTCCCCCCCCAGACCCGATGTCATTTTGTAGAAACGTGGCGGGTCATGATAGAGCTAGAATTGATAACTTTACTCCGAATTAATCGAGTCATTCGCTTAGCGGGAAATTGTCGGATTGTCTGTCGTGGTCCATCACGAGTGCCTTTGGGATTCCGAAAGGGGTGATGATATTTTTACATATGAATTTTCTGACACTATGTTCGAAGATGTTCGACAGGGCCTCTCCTTCGATCCACTTTGTGAAGTAATCTACTCCAACAATTAAGTATTTCTTTTGGTATGTCGCGGTCGGAAATGGCCCGACCAGATCCAATCCCCATTGGGAGAAGGGTAATGGGTTGAGGATTGGGGGTGAGATCTCTAGCTGACATGTTGAGCACTGGGGAGTATTTTTGGCATTTCTTGCACTTTTGGACCATATCTTTAGAGTTCGCTACCATTGTCGGCCACCAGTACCCAGCTCTGAGGGCCTTGTGTGCCAAAGTGCATACTCCGATTGAAGGAAATATGTCCTTCACCCAATGTGCATTAGTCTAATACCAAGGTTCAGATTAATTACGAACAATTAATTCAGTGAGATCAAGTGATCGGAACAGCTGGTTGGAGCAATGCTTCTGATCAGTGAGTTCTAATCTATATTAGGATCACAACTTACTCTTGACTGAACCTATAAGTCACACCAATGGCATGTAACAGATCACCGGATTCAATGAATCAGAAATTCATTTAATAGCTTTTCGGGAATTAGTTTGGAAAAACATAAATATACGATATGACGTTGGATCGGAACCGTATATCGTATCGCGAATATTCGTAAGCTAGGCGAAACGAATAATCGTATCGTACGACGGTGATTCATCAAGTACTCTACGATAAACAATAGCCGTAAGGCGTTGGTCGCGGATACGAGCGAGACGAGGCTGCCGGCCCATCGAGCCAAGCGCGCAAGGCCTAACGAGCCAGCAGCTCGCCAGCAGCGAGAGCAAGCCCGCAAGGCCACAACTGGGCGTGCGCGGATAGCAGCGCTGGCAGCAAGAAAGCAGCGAGGTCCAAGGCCCACGACTGTGTTGCCTTGTGCGCGCTGCTTCGTGGGCTTGTGCGTGTAGCTGGCCGGTTGAGGCCTTGTGCCTTAGCCGGTCATGTTATTGTTAGGTTATGATTCATATGACAAAACATAAATCATGCGGAAAAACCATAAAGCCAGGAAAGCATATTATTTACACATAATCATTTAGCATAGTTTAGATGCATACACTTTGTTGCGTGCCCTCCCTAGCTGCGCCCGAACTGAACAAGAACAAGTCTTTAGGACTCCAAGTGTGGTCCCTCCGTAGATAGTCCACAACACGTCCAGATCCGCCTTAAGCTTGACCAACTAGAATCGGCCTTAAGGTTGCTTAGGAATTTCGGCTATTTAGGTGCAAGTGTATGGCTGATTTTTCTTCAAAATCTTACCTTTAGAATACTTCAATTGTATCTATAAATTATGACCCTAGGTTCCTATTTATAGAGGTATGGAAAAGGAATTATAATCCTACTAGGATTTGAATTTATTAATTAGAATCCAACTTGAACTCTAAATAATAAATTTAATCTATTAGGATTAGGATTTAATCAATACACGAATTCCGATAGGATTAGGATTCGTTACGAACATGAGCATCGTAAGGCCACGAGCATCGTACCACCCGCGCAGGCCTTGCGACCCACACGAGCAGTCGCTGCTCGCAGCCCAACAGCACGCCTAGCGTGCGCGCGCCAAGGCCTTGCTGGGCCTGGCCTTGCGCTGGGCCTGGCGAGGCTGTGGCAGCTCCATGTTGGGCGCTCGGCTTGCTGGGCGCGGGCCTGGCTTCGTGCTGGGCCTTCGTCTAGCAAGCCTCGTCGATGCTAATTCGTACGATGCGCTTCCGATTAAATTCCCGGTTCCGGAATTCATTTCCGATACGAACAATATTTAATATTTCCGATTCCGGAATTAATTTCCGTTTCGAACAAATATTTAATATTTCCGTTTCCGGAATTATTTTCCGATTCCGATAATATTTCCGATTCTGACAATATTTCCGTTCCGGCAATATTTCCGATTCCGGCAATATTTCCATTTCCGATAATATTTTCCGATACGTACCATATTTCCGTTTCCGGCAACATCTACGACTTGGATAATATTTATATTTCCGATACGATCCATATTTCCGTTTCCGGCAATATCATCGTTTCCGGAGTATTCATTTCTTGCTTGTGACGATCTCAGCTCCCACTGAAACCAAGATCCGTCGATTCCGAATATCCATAGATGGAGTATTTAATGCCATTAAATACTTGATCCGTTTACGTACTATTTGTGTGACCCTACGGGTTCAGTCAAGAGTAAGCTGTGGATTAATATCATTAATTCCACTTGAACTGAAGCGGCCTCTAGCTAGGCATTCAGCTCCCTTGATCTCACTGAATTATTAACTTGTTAATTAATACTGAACCGCATATATTAGACTTAATATTATATGCATACGTGGACCAAGGGCATTATTTCCTTCAGTCTCCCACTTGTAAGGACAAGTGTGCATTACCTAATTCCTTTGTCGCTCGATGCTTGCTCTTGAACATAAGGTAAGAGTTGTCATCCTTATTATATCCAGAGGTGTTTCTCGGTTTCAGAGTTCAACTGATCAAATAAACAGATAATCATAGCCTATGATTCATCCGAGCACGGCCATGCATTTTACAGTTTCTAGCTCTCCGAGTGGCCTTGTACAACTTTTAAGCATCTCATACCGATTTATGGGAGGACAATCCCAATCTTGCGATCTTGAGATTAGACTTCGTTTGATAGGTGATTACCTGAGCGTTGCCTTTATAGCCTCCTTTTACGGTGCGACGGTTGGTCAACGTCAAAGCAACCAGATCTCAAACAAGTAATCTCAAATCACTCAGGTATTGAGGATTTAGTGTCTAATAATTTTAATGAAATTTACTTATGACAGATTTTCATCACTTACAGTAAAGTTTCATAGGTCTGTCCGATACTAGTCTTCCCAAAGTAAGTATCTATGCAAATGATTACGACATTGCCATGTCCACATAATTCAAGAAACAGAACTACTAGTCATCTTGCATTCTAGTCGTCTAACGTTTTCTATGCGTCCATCTTTTTATAGAAAACTCCGACCAGGGACCATTTTCAACCTTTGACATTCAAGTTCACTTGATAGACATTTCTTAGTCACAGGACTGGTCCTGACAGTCTATCTTGAATATATCGTCAAATTGAAGGGACTCATCATTTAATACTAAACTAAGATTAAATGGAATATGAAAATACATTTCATATATGATAAATGTTCAACCCCAATGTTTTACAACTATGGGCCTCAAACCCATCTTTAAAACAGTTCATGGAATTCAAAGCTATGCTTGATTTCCAGTGCCACAATGTGAGTGTTGTTTCTCACTTGTTGCATAGGTTTAGTTATCATGCTTTGCCAATCTTAATATCCTTTTCTCGAATGTTCTTCGAGATATGATGAAAAGATCTTCTGAGTATGTTTATTTTGTGATCTATTCTGTCCAGCTACAAGAGTGGTTCTACGCATTTTTCAATGAAGAATCATCAAGTCAGCGGACATGTGATCTACCTAAGTTCAATGAAGAACTCATTAATACAAACAACTCTGTTTTATTGCTTCTTAGGCAATAAGTACTTCTACTTCAACTGTTTAGGTTGCTAGTGATGCTTTGGTTGGATTTACTTATCCAAGCAGTTCACAGATATGTGGAAGACTTTCAGCTGTATCTTAGAACATAGAAATTAATATTTAATTTCCCACGCAACAACTCATGGTCTCCAATCCATGTTTCCATTTCAAAACACGATGCTCTATAGCTTGTCCTTGCCAATGGTTAACTCCAAAGGGTCTTGCTTGATCCTTTGCCAGTGTTTATGCGTGTAGCATCAATATTTAGCATATCTTTATTTCCTTGAATCAAGAACTATTCCTATGTACCTTTTCAAGTACCATAAGTATTCTTGATCTCAATCTAGTTGATCTTAACTTAGATCAATAGAGATTGGTATATGTTCGTCATGCCTAAAGTCATACGATACGTTTTTGGCGATCCTCATATTATATGATAAATTCTTTTGCAGAATAATTCCCAATTGAATTCTATTCATGTAACTTTAGCTCATCTAGTTTCAGTAGATACTAAATCCAGCTAAATTCTTTGACATATAATATAGGTTAAGAATCTATTCAGATTCTTTGATGTTTAGCTTAGTAAATGCTTATACACAGTTCAAACATTCTTTACTTAGATTTATTCACATGGGTCGAATATCTCCAATGGAGTCTTTCGTGTTTGATTTAGTAAATGACATTACTTAATCCAAAACATTAATATAAGATCCTTGTAAATAGATCTTAATACCCAGTATGTACTAAGTTTCGCCTTGGTCCATCATTGATGAATAATTTCAAATCTAAGTTATTAGCATTTGAATGTTATTTCACAATAGAGAGATATGTGTGTGATACACATAGGACCAATTAAGTTTTACGTACTCCCACTAAACTTCTTATATATCTATAAGAATCATGTACATTTTATGAAACTAAAATACTTATTAGCTTCACTAAAATACAGTTCCAATTCCCAATTGCTTGCTTAAATCTGTACTTAGATTTCATAAGCTAGCATTCCTTTTCAAGCATTTATTTGGATCCACAAATCCTATGACATGCCATGTACATAGTTTTCTTCCAACATTTGATTGAGGAATACGTTTTGTCATCCAATTGCCATATGTACCAATATGCAATCATTGCTTGATTTATAGACTTGAGCATTACGATTATGCATGAGGTTTCAACACAATCCATGTCATGAATTTGCTTGTAACCTTTAGCAACTAATCTAGCTTTGTGTGTTAACACAATTCAATGTTTGATGGTTTTTATCCTTAAAACCAATTTGCAATCAATAGGTGTTTAATCTATTCTTGCAAATCAACAAAATTTCAATTTTGTCATCAAAACATTAAGTATGTTTTATGGCCTTTAACCGTCTAAAACATTGAGTCTATATATGGCCTCTAACCTTTTTAGGGAATCTAGGTTTCGTCATAGCTTTCTTACAGGTCACAAACTCATTAATCTACATGATAGTAGTTTGACTGCAAGTTGTAGGTTTCTTCACTATCTAATTAGAAGAATCGCATAGCTTCAGTGGCCTGAACTCCATGTTTCTTTACTATCTAATAGAAGAATCTCATAGTTTCAGTGACTTGAACTCTATGCCTACTTGGGTATAGAACATCAAACAATAGAATATCAATAGCCACTTGAAAGTCCTTTGAATATTCTGTTCTCCTTGAAGCACTTGTAAAGTCTTCTAAGAGATGTCTATTCTTTAAAGCCACTTCTAAAGTCCTTAAAGAATACGTGTTTGGATTTTCTAAAGAACTTCGAAAAGCCTCCGGAATCTCCGTTTATGTTTGTTATTCGCCTCGAAGTCTTTCGAGGTCTATTTTCTCCCACTTGTCATTTTGGAAACGAATCTCCAAAAGGACATTATTTCGAGCAAACAAACATTATGTTCTCAAAAATTCGTGGTAGAAACAATACCCTTGTGTCTCATTTGAATAAATCACAATGAAACATATATCTATACTTGGGCCTTAGTTTGTTGAATAAAAAACACTAAGCTCCCACTGAGTTTAGCAACTCTTTAGATATATATAATTGAAAAGATATCCTGAAATTACTTTTCAATAGCTTTGATGAATTTGGTTTAGTTTGGTGGTAGTTGAGCATTTTGTTTTACAAATTATAGGAAAAGTCTTTATGATTCATCATTGATCGAATCAAGTACTAACTGACTTCGATCATTCTACTTAGATATGCCATATCTCATGGAGCTAGATTGTGAAATTACAACACACTATCATTGATGATCATTTTTGGTCTCAAGCAATCATTAACATGATCTATCCTAGATCTTTATGATTTCTTACCAAGTGGGATTTATACTTCTGAATCTTTAAACTAGCCAAACAGATTCAAACTTATATCACATTGAGTAAATAAACCTATATTCACTCAAATCTGTGTGAAATAATAAAGTCATAAAACCTTTCTTTAGCTTTGAACTCTATTGTCTAGGCGTTCTAACAATATTTCATATCTTTTGTTACTTTCAACAAGTAAGACTAGTTGTCTTAAATTGATTTAGAAATCAATGAACTTTCAAAAGTCCATCAAAATAGAGCTTTTGAATGTTAACTTGTTGATATGGTCTAAGCAACAATGCTAAAGGTTAGTGGAACTCAAATCAAGAGATTGATTTGAACCTAGTAAAGTTTTATTGTTAAAGATTTGTTTGTTTTAATCAAGCATATTGACTCAAACCGTAAATGACCATTTCATTCAAATAAACAAACAAACATTGTTTTTGTTCTTCTGAATGTGAGTCTTTCTGTGTTTGAAAACAGAAATTTAGGTATGCTGATTATGGAACAAAATAGCCATTAAGTTCCAGCCTTTGAAAGGACTCAAAACAAACTAGATGACCCTATAACTAATGTAGCATTGCCATGCTTCATTTCCCACTTGTAGGCCATTAGTGTAGCCTAGCTTCCATTGTTTGAGCTTTTACCGAAGTAAGAACCTCAAGCGGTATATGATACCATGGAAGTTTGATTGCTAGGACACTTCTCTTTAAACTTAAACTTATAGGTAGAAACGAAGTCGTAAACTCCTTTCATTTGTTCCTTGTTTTCCTATTTCTTGTACCCTTTCTTATAGTCTTAAGAATTGAATTCTTTAGTGTTGACTTTTATACTTTGTTTAAACATTTTCAATGTTACTCCAACAAAGTTCTTACCATTTATGTTGAATATTCTGTTTCAACTAGATGATCTTACCAGAAGCTTCTAAAGTTCTCTAAGCATCGATCTATTCGAATGTCTAGGGACTAGACTCATTCGAGAATTAAATGGACAAAGATATTAGGTTGTTAACCATTGGTAAAGCTGAGCGTTTAAACTCAATGCTTTATGATCTCAAAACTACATTGTATTTTGAATTCACAAGCACCAATCGGTTTGCCATTCGACTTTGATACTCGAAAACAACCATAAAAGTCGCTAAAAGAAACATACATTTAAATTGCTCATTTCTCTCATTTCCGTGAATCGTTCTTGGATTCTTTACCAATCGAGGAAATTTACAGTTACCTTTTTAAAAGGATTTATTGCAGTGCAAGAAATTAAAACATACATTGAAGCATGCAAAGTCTAAACATTTATCATGAGTAATAACTTGAAAATTAAAGCAATCATGCAATTTAAACAAGTCATTAGCATTTTATTCGAATTTATTGTTCCGGAAGGTGTGAATAAAATGATTCCAAGACCCTAAAACCATTGAAGAATTCAGCACATTATGTATTTTGACTCAATTCTTAAACATTTTAGGTAAGCAAAAACCTTTTGCTAATAGTCTAGAAACTACTCTTGGTTGATAGGTACGTCTAAGAACTTATTAGGTAAACCTATCGATTTTGCCACGACATAAAAGGACTCCTTACTTATATCGTTGAGTTTCACCAAAACTAACATGTACTCACAATTATTTGTGAACCTTACCCCTTTAGGACCAATAACTAACACCTCGCTGAGCGAAAACTATTACTAGATTGATGTAAAGGATATCCAAGTAAGTGTTTATTTTGGCATGGCACCTTTTAACTCAATTTTTTAAGTTTGGAACTTAAGGTTCTTACTATGTTGGTTAGATTTTAAGTGAACTAAAATCTTTAATCATGCAACATAATCAAGCCACAATCTCATGCATAATTAAGACATATTTAAAGCAATAAATAACTTAAAGCATGCATAAGATAAATGTGATCTAGTATGGCCCGACTTCATCTTGAAGCTTCAACTTCAAAGTCCGTCATGAAAATGGATTGAAAACTCCGTCTTGAATTTCACCGTGGGAGGCGCCATTTTCTTCAAATAGGATAAGCTATAATTAACTAATTACAACTATTTGATGGTACGCATACCATATTTAAATTGAAAAACAAATTTGGTGCATTAGACCAATTACATTCAAATTAATGGTACGCAGACCATATTTTTTTATCCTATTTGGGCCATACTAGTCACTCCATAACCTGCAAAACAGTACATATACAATATATACCATTCACCCATTCATTATCATGAATGGCCCACATAGATGGTTAGTAAAACACGTTATGCATCACATAAATATTTGCAGCAATTAATTAAGGGCACCAATAATCTACCAATTATTCAGTCCTTATTAATTCTAATCAAGTTGTTTAACCTTAATGGATTTGTAGACCTAATCAAGAGTTTATGAATAAAAATGCTCCCACTTAAACCAATAAATTCATATGCTTTACTTATTTTAAACATAAAAATGTATTTCTAGTCTAACCGGAAACATACAAATTTAATTAAAATTTAAAGCTCATATAAATTTATAATCGAATCCATTAATTTAATTTATTTCAGTTGAATTAAACGAATTTAAATTAATTCAAGATTTAATTTTAGTAAAATAATTAGTATAAATAAAATTTATAATAATTATAATATTCAAAATTAAAATCCAAGAAAACAATTTAAATTACGAATTATAAAGTTAATTAAAATCGTTTCCGAACTGAAAATTAAAAATTAAATTCAAAACGCATCAATCGGGTCAAGACGAGGCCATGGGCTTGCGCCCATGCCCCGTCGAGTCCTCGAGGCAGCATCGCCTCTCACGAGTGATCGCACAGCAAGGCACCAGCATCTGCCACGCGCAAACGCAGCAAGCCGAGCCACGCTTGCTCGCAGCATCGCTCGCTGCTTCGTAGCGCAGCAGTTGCTTGGCGAGGCTGGGCGAGGCAGCGCTCGTTGCTGCGAGGCACCCCTCGCTGCCCGCGCGCGCGCCTGCCTTTCTCGCTCGCCTTGCTTTTTCTCCCATCCGCCCATGCATCATCGCAGCACTCGACGCAAGGCAGGGCTGCTGCCTTGTGCTCACGTGCTACTCGCCTTGCTAATCATTCGTACCGCATGGGCGACGAGCTCCCTTGCTCGTCGTCGCATGCCCGCACTATACAACACCCCTTAAGGGTAACACGTAGCGTCCATTGCTTTGTGCGTGCAAGTTTTATGAGCGAATTGCATAAAAATTAAAATTTTTATTTCCAAAATTAATGACAAATTAATAAATCATATTAATTTCATAATTTTAGGGCGAAAAAATCGAAAATTTATTAATCAATTAATTTCCGATTAACATGGATTCAAATCTAGGTCATAAAAATTTAAAATTTAACACAAATTAACAATTTTTATGGTGGTTTTTAATCATTGGTACCTAATTAAATTATTAATTAATTATGAAAATCAAATCAATTCTAAATTATTCGAATTTCAACAAATTAATCATAATTACAAATTAGGTTGTATAATTAACAAGGCTAGGCATTCAAACTTGTTAAACATATACAGTAGGTCAATCAAGATTCAAGATTTATCAACAAGAATCGCAAATATTTAATTTAACATCTTAAATATACAAACTTTTGCGTTCGAAAAACTAAAACCTCCGAAAATTTTAGAATGCCTTTTACATGAGGAATTGACACAAAAATCACTCGATTTGTTTGAGTAACGAACATTCTGCCGAAAAACTGCATACATATAATTAAATAAACGCAATTTGCAATTAATTAACAATTACGAAAATTAATAACCCCTTTTAATTCCTTGCAAATTTGTAATATTTAACCATGTTTATGCAATATAGATTATGAAAATAATAAGAGGCTCGTGATACCACTGTTAGGTTATGATTCATATGACAAAACATAAATCATGCGGAAAAACCATAAAGCCAGGAAAGCATATTATTTACACATAATCATTTAGCATAATTTAGATGCATACACTTTGTTGCGTGCCCTCCCTAGCTGCGCCCGAACCGAACAAGAACAAGTCTTTAGGACTCCAAGTGTCGTCCCTCCGTAGATAGTCCACAGCACGTCCGGATCCGCCTTAAGCTTGACCAACTAGAATCGCCCTTAAGGTTGGTTAGGAATTTCGGCTATTTAGATGCAAGTGTATGGCTGATTTTTCTTCAAAATCTTACCTTTAGAATACTTCAATTGTATCTATAAATTATGACCCTAGGTTCCTATTTATAGAGGTATGGAAAAGGAATTATAATCCTACTAGGATTTGGATTTATTAATTAGAATCCAACTTGAACTCTAAATATTAAATTTGATCTATTAGGATTAGGATTTAATCAATACACGAATTCCGATAGGATTAGGATTCGTTACGAACATGAGCATCGTAAGGCCACGAGTATCGCACCACCTGCGCAGGCCTTGCGGCCCACACGAGCAGTCGCTGCTCGCAGCCCAACAGCACGCCTAGCGTGCGCGCGCCAAGGCCTTGCTGGGCCTGGCCTTGCGCTGGGCCTGGTGAGGCTGTGGAAGCTCCATGTTGGGCGCTCGGCTTGCTGGGCGCGGGCCTGGCTTCGTGCTAGGCCTTCGTCTAGCAAGCCTCGTCCGATGCTAATTCGTACGATGCGTTTCCGATTAAATTCCCGGTTCCGGAATTCATTTCCGATACGAACAATATTTAATATTTCCGATTCCGGAATTAATTTCCGTTTCGAACAAATATTTAATATTTCCGTTTCCGGAATTATTTTCCGATTCCGATAATATTTCCAATTCTGACAATATTTCGGTTTCCGGCAATATTTCTGATTCCGGCAATCTTTCCATTTCCGATAATATTTTCCGATACGTACCATGTTTCCGTTTCCGGCAACATCTACGACTTGGATAATATTTATATTTCCGATACGATCCATATTTCCGTTTCCGGCAATATCATCGTTTCCGGAGTATTCATTTCTTTCTTGTGACGATCTCAGCTCCCACTGAAACCAAGATCCGTCGATTCCGAATATCCATAGATGGAGTATTTAATGCCATTAAATACTTGATCCATTTACGTACTATTTGTGTGACCCTACGGGTTCAGTCAAGAGTAAGTTGTGGATTAATATCATTAATTCCACTTGAACTGAAGCGGCCTCTAGCTACGCATTCAGCTCACTTGATCTCACTGAATTATTAACTTGTTAATTAATACTGAACCGCATTTATTAGACTTAATATTATATGCATACTTGGACCAAGGGCATTATTTCCTCCAGTTATAACCTTAGGGTTATAACACACCACATCTCCGAATGTTTTTCCAACACAACACACACAACTAATTCTACGTACTTCAGTTTTAACCTAATCAAAGAGAACCCTAATTCTGTCTTTTCCTCAATTCAAACTATTCTTCCTTAAAAGCTAAAATATCTTGAGTGACGTCTAAGCTGCGAATTTCAAGACGGATCTGAACGTGTCGGTGAACCAAGTAGAGGAACTACATTTGGAGTTCTTGTTCGTGTTCGTGATTCGTTGAACTAGGGAAAACACGCTTCGAATGTAAGTTTGCTTGATCTGTACTTTATACATGCTTCCTGGCTTTGGGGATTATTTCGCTGCGTTAATATTTATTTAACTGTATTCCCCTACAGTGGTATCATGAGCAACATGTATTTTATGTACTTTTTGGCATGTTAATATGTTTTTGATGTTGTCGAACTTTTCTGAATTTTTTCATGAATTTACGAAATATTTCTGGATTATTGGATAGATCCTAGAATATGTTCTGAATTCGAAAATTGTCGGAAATTCGATTTTTCTGACCCTAATCTGATTCAAAACGGCGTTTTAAGGTCAACACATGAGAAAAAAATTGCAAAAACAGACCCCGAAGTTCGAATTTTTGGGTGTTTTTGTTAATTAATGAATTAAATTAACAATTTTGGAAAGTTTTTCAATTAATTGCTCGACCTAAACTACTCGGAATTAATTGAAATATTGCGGCCCTACTTTTCTTTGGTATATTTTAAAATTATGGTAAATTCTTCGGCCATAAATGTTAAGTATGAACCCTAATTTTATTTTTTCCTAAATTGGTGATTTTTATATCGTAAATTGATTTTAAAAATAATTTAGATCTGGAATTTGTTTAATTGGTAAAGGGAATATAATTTCATGATAAGTGGCAGTTTTTAAAAATTATTGGATTAAAAATTTGATTAGATTCGTTAATTTTAAACATCACTTAAACCAAATTGATAAAAATCTGAAATTTAAATGTTTAGAACAATTTAAAATTTTGGATTGGATTATCAAATATGTTCAATTTTTTTTTGATATAGTTCGTTCGTTAAATTTGAATGTTGTTAGCCAAGATTTAATAAATTTCTCAAAATTGGATTGTTGGAAAATTAATTAAATCACCCACTTTGTTATTTTTCGAAAATCAAACGATTAATTTTGTTAATTTCAAGAAAAATAACTCATGCAAATAAAGTTTCGTGAAATTAATTTTTTTTTAAAGTTAATTGGCTCGTATGGAACGAGCCAAAGTCGCGGAACATGGGTGTGCGGTGCGTGTGGCTGGGCGTAGCCCATGCGCTACCCCCCCTAGCTTGGCGTAGCAACGCGAGGCAGCCAACAAGCGAGCTGGGCGTGCCAGCGCGCGCTGGCCACAACAACGAGCAAGGCAAAAGCTGTGCCTTGGCTCAACGTCGATGCAGCGAGCAAGCAAGGCAGCAGCGCTGGCCTTGGCTTGCGAGCAGCGACGAGCAAGGCAACATCAGCAACATCATGGTTGCGGTGTTGTGCGATGTGCTTTGCGAGGCAGGGGCGATGCTCCTCGAGGCCTCGTATGGCACGCAATGCACTAGGCGATTTTGGGTTGGGCGCAAGCCTAGTCCGTGTTGCACAAATTGGCTATTTTGCTTCATTTGGGCTTTAAATTTAATTCTTGCATGAAATGGCTAACGGTGGATTTTTATTTTTTTTAATTTTATTTAACTTGGGCCAGGACATGAGTTTAATTAAAAATTTAAATTAAATTATCCAAATTAAAATATTGGTTTAAGTGGGAGCCATTTAATGAAATTAAATGAAATAATTAATTTTAATTATTTTCGTAGGGCGCCATTAGTTTAATTAAATTAAATTCTGATTAGAATAATTCTAAGGATTAATAATTCGGAATTGATTAATCTTTTAGGACTCGTTTTATGTGAACGTGATTTTTAAATAAATCATGTAAATAATTGCATATTTATTTGGGCCATTCGTTTTAGGACACGAATGGATGAATGCATAGAATATATATTTTATGTAAGTAGGTAGGGGTGCAAATAAGCCGAGCTGGTCAATAATGTAATACCTCGTATTTTTCTAGAGTTATAAATATATTTTATTATATTTATAAAGCATTTCGTTGTATTTATAAAGTATTTTTATAAATTAATTTCATTTAATGAGAATTAAATGCGCTTTTATTTTTAATTATTTTAAATTATTAATTAATTACGAAAACCGAATTTTATTAAATAAAATCAACGAATTTATTTAATTGGGATTTGTTGGGTCGTATTTCGAAAACGGATTTAATTTAATTAAAGCCCAGTTGTTTTCCATGATCAAACCCAACAAAAGCTTGCAAGGATTAAATTCAATTAAGCCCGAAAGCAAGCCTAAACTTAAACCCTAATACCTAGCCCATGATGGGATGAGAACCTATAAATACCCCTCCCCTTCATGAGACCCCTCAACCTAAAATTTCTGAATTTTCTCTCCTCTCTCCTCTCTTTTCTCTCTTCTTCGTCCGGCCCTTTCTTGAGCCACAAGGCACGAGCTGAAGGAAATAATGTCGTTGGTCCAAGTATGCATTTAATGATAACTCTAATAAATGCGGTTCAGCATTAATTGACAAGTTAATAATTCAGTGAGATCAAGTGAGCTGAATGCCTAGCTAGAGGCCGCTTCAGTTCAAGTGGAATTAATGATATTAATCCACAGCTTACTCTTGATTGAACCCGTAGGGTCACACAAATAGTACGTAAACGGATCAAGTATTTAATGGCATTAAATACTCCATCTATGAATATTCGGAATCGAAGGATCTTGGTTTCAGTGGGAGCTGAGATCGTCAAAGGCAAGAAATGAATACTCCGGAAACGATGATATTGCCGGAAACGGAAATATGGAACGTATCGGAAATATAAATATTATCCAAGTCGTAGATGTTACCGGAAACGGAAACATGGTACGTATCGGAAAATATTATCGGAAATGGAAATATTACCGGAATCGGAAATATTGCCGGAAACGGAAATATTGTCAGAATCGGAAATATTATCGGAATAGGAAAATAATTCCGGAAACGGAAATATTAAATATTTGTTCGAAACGGAAATTAATTCTGGAATCGGAAATGTTAAATATTGTTCGTATCGGAAATGAATTCCGGAATCGGGAATTTAATCGGAAAGCGTATCATACGAATTAGCATCGGACGAGGCTTGCTAGACGAAGGCCCAACACGAAGCCAGGCCGACACCTAGCAAGCCACACGCATCCAACACGCCAAGTGCTCGACCAGGCCCAGCGCAAGGCCAGGCCCAGCCAAGCCTTGGCGCGCGACAAACTCAGCGATAGGCTGCGAGCATGGGCCTCAGCGCTGTGCGCTCGGCGTGGGCCGCAAGGCTTGCGTGCGGGTGTGCGGTTCTTGTGCGCTGCTCGTGTGCGTGACGAATCCTAATGCTATCGGAATTCGTGCATTGATTAAATCCTAATCCTAAAAGATTAAATTTATTATTTAGAGATCTAATAGGGTTCTAATTAATAAATTAGTATTCTAACAAGATTCGAATTCCTTTTCCATAGTCCTATAAATATATGCCTAGGTCATAATTTTAGGGACGAGTTTTCAATAAGTATTCATACAATAAAACAATGATTTTTGAGCAGAAAAATCAGTCACTTTCTTGCCCCATAATAGCCAAAATTTATAGTACCTTAAGGGCGATTCTAGTTGGTCAATCTTAAGGCGGATCCGGACGTGCTGTGGGCTATCTACGGAGGGACGACGCTTGGAGTCCTAAAGACTTGTTCTTGTTCGGTTCGGGCGCAGCTAGGGAGGGCACGCTACAAAGTGTATGCACCTAAATTATGCTAAATGATTATGTGTAAATAATATGTTTCCTGGCATTAAGGTTTTCCGCATGATTTATGCTTTGTCATATGTATCATAACCTAACAGTGGTATCACGAGCCTCTTATTATTTAAATAATCTAAATTGCATGACATGGTTAAATATTACAAATTTGCAAAGAATTAAAAGGGGTGATTAATTTTCGTAATTGTTAATTAATTGCTAATTGCGTTTATTTAATTATATGTACGTAGTTTTTCGGCAGTTTATTCGTTACTCATCCAAATCAAGTGATTTTTGTGTCAATTCCGCATGTAAAAGGAATTCTAAAATTTTGACAAAATTACTATTTTCGGCCGAAACCAGAATTCCCAAATTCGAAGCCTAACTATGACTTTTCGGAGGTTTTAGTTTTTCGAACGCAAAAGTTTGTAAATTTAAGATGTTAAATTGAATATTTGCGATTCTTGTTGATAAATCTTGAATTTTTTATTGACCTATTGTATATGTTTAACAAATTTGAATGCCTAGACTTGTTAATTATACAACCTAATTTGTAATTATGATTAATTTGTTGAAATTCGAATAATTTAGAATTGATTTGATTTTCATAATTAATTGATGATTTAATTAGGTATCCATGATTAAAAACCACCATAAAAATTGTTAATTTGTGATAAATTTTAAATTTTTATGACCTAGATTTGAATCCATGTTAATCGGAAATTAATTGATTAATAAATTTTCGATTTTTCGCCCTAAAATTATGAAATTAATATGATTTATTAATTTGTCATTAATTTTAAATTAAAAAGTTTTAATTTTTATATAATTCTCTCATAAAAGTTGCACGCACAAAGCAAAGGACGCTACGTGTTACCCTTAAGGGGTGTTGTATAGTGCGGGCATGCGACGACGAGCAAGGGAGCTCGTCGCCCATGCGGTACGAATGCAGCGAGCAACGAGCGTGGCATGCACAAGGCAATGGGTGCCTAGGAGCTGTGTGCTACGCGTGTGGGGCGATGGGCGATGGGCGAGCAGTGCAGCGATCAAGGCAAGCACGCGTGGGCAGCGATGGATGCTGCGCCATAACGTGCGTTGCCTCGCCCAGCAAGCACGCCAAGGACGCATCCAAGGCAGCGACAAGAGCAGCACAACGTGCACGCGGGAAGCGTTGGCTAGCCTGTCCAGCAAGCGTTGCCCAGCAGCGCGTCATTGCGATAGGCGAGTGGGCTGCGCGCAAGCGTGGCTCACTGGGCCTACTTCATTGGTGCGTTGTTGCTTGGGCTTTGCAGTACGATCGATCGAGTGACAAGGGTTTGTTGCTTGTTGGACTTGACGAGGCATGGGCGCAAGCCTACGACCTTGTCTTGACCCGATTGGTTCGTTTTATTTTAATTTTGAATTTTCAGTTCGGAAACAATTTTAATAAATTTTAAAATTCGTAATTTAAATTCTTTTCTCGGATTTTAATTTTGAATATTATAATTATTATAAATTTTTTATTTATACTAATTATTTTACTAAAATTAAACCTTGAATTAATTTAAATTCTTAAATTCAACTGAAAAATAAATTAAATGGATTCGATTATAATTTTATATGCTCTTTAAATTTTAATTAAACATGTATGTTTCCGGTTAGACTAGAAATACATTTTTATGTTTAAAATTAGTAAAGCATATAAAGTTGTTGGTTTAAGTGGGAGCCTTTAGTCATAAACTCTTGATTAGGTCTACAAATCCTTTAAGGTTAAACAACTTGATTAGAATTAATAAGGACTGAATAATTGGTAGATTATTGGTGCCCTTGATTAATTGCTGCAAATATTTTTGTGATGCATAACAATGTGTTTTACTAACCAGCTATGTGGGCCATTCATGATAATGAATGGGTGAATGGTATATATTGTATATGTACTGTTTTGCAGGTTTTGAAGTGACTAGTATGGCCCAAATAGGATAGAAAATATGGTCTGCGTACCATTAATTTGAATGTAATTGGTCTAATGCACCAAAGTTTGTTTTTTCAATTCAAATATGGTCTGTGTACCATCAAATAGTTGTAATTAGTTTAATTATAGCTGATCCTATTTGAAGAAAATGGCGCCTCCCACGGTGAAATTCAAGACGGAGTTTCCAATCCATTTTCAAGACGGACTTTGAAGTTGAAGCTTCAAGATAAAGTCGGGTCATACTAGATCACATTTATCTTATGCATGCTTTAAGTTATTTATTGCTTTTAAATATGTCTTAAATATGCATGAGATTGAAGCTTGATTATATTGCATGATTAAGGATTTTAGTTCACTTAAAATCTAACCAACATAGTAAGAGCCTTAAGTTCCAAACTTAAAAATTGAGTTAAAAGGTGCCATGCCAAAATAACACTTATTTGGATAACCTTTACATCAATCTAGTAATAGTTTTACGCTCAGCGAGGTGTTACTTATTGATCCTAAAGGGGTAAGGTACACAAATAATTGTGAGTACATGTTAGTTTTGGTGAAACTCAACGATATAAGTAAGGAGTCCTTTTATGTCGTGGCAAAATCGATAGGTTTCCCTAATAAGTTCTTAGACGTACCTATCAACCAAGAGTAGTTTCTAGACTATTAGCAAAAGGCTTTTGCTTACCTAAAAGATTTTAGAATTGAGTCTAAATACATAATGTGCTTAATTCTTCAATGGTTTTTAGGATCTTGGAATCATTTTATTCACACCTGCTGGAACACATAACTTGAATAAAATGCTTATGAACATTAAATTATGCATGTATGCTAGAATTTGAGTTTATTAAGAGAAACTGTGAATGATTATTTATTTGTTTATTCTTTTTCAATTGTAGTTTTAATTATGGCAAACAACAATTCATTCAACATTCGATCAATTCTCGAAAAGGAGAAGTTGAACGGGAAAAACTTCCTTGACTGGCAAAGGAACTTGCAAATAGTTCTTATGCAGGAAGGAAAGGAGTATGTCCTGGAAGAGGCAATGCCCGAAGCCGCAGGCAAAGGGGTCACTCAGGCAGCCCTCAATCGTTGGATTGATGCCAATAAGGATGTGAAATGTCTAATGCTTGCAACCATGGGTGCAGATCTGCAGAAAACGTTCATCAACTCAGATGCTTTCACGATCATCAGTGAGTTAAAGAACATGTTCCAAGATCTGGCTCGAGTTGAAAGGTTCGAGACCCATAGGCAAATTCTTGAGACCAAGCTTAAGAAAGGCGAGCCCGTAAGTCCACATGTTCTCAAAATGATTGGACTCATTGAGAATATGAGTCGGCTGGATCAGCAGTTCTCTCAGGAAATGGCTGTAGACACCATCCTCCATTCTCTTCATGGCGGGTATGATCAGTTCAAGCTGAACTACAGTATGAATAGTCTGGAGAAAGCGCTCACTAAGCTTCACGGTTTGCTGAAGACCGCTGAAAAGATGCTCAAAAGTGATAAGCAAGATGTGCTTATGGTGCGTGGGGGCAAGTTCAAGAAATCTGGAAAGAAGAGGAATGCTAAGAAAGGTGGCAACAAGGCCAGCCCAACTAAGCAAACTTCCTCAACATCCGACAACTTTGGGTGTCATGCCCTTCGTCGTTGTGGAAAGCACAGAAAGGGTCTTGTGGGCAGGAGGTGGTCAATCGTCGGGGGGACGGTTTTATTCCCACACTCAGTCCTTCAGCAAGGAGGATCTCGTCAAGAGCCGTGTTGAACATAAAGGGACCCCTAGAGGACGACCTACTTCGCCCCCTTTTTCCCTCGGAGCCACAGCCATTCTTTCTTCGGGTGACGCTCTCATGCTGTCTTCTAGGAGCCTCTAGAGAGTAATGGCCATGGGCCTCATTTTTCTTCTGTAAAGTTCGTTTCGTCCATCTTCTTGGACATTCCTCTTTGACATGCCGACTCTCTCCCTCCAGGGTGCGTCTCTTCATAGGTGAGTCGGGATCTTCTGACAAAAACTCTACCATCCTGCCATTATCGTGCTTAGGATTGACTTCGTGAGAACCATCCAACAAGGGCCGCACAGAAATGACGGCAGCAGGCCGGCTAGCTGCCGCGTCACAATGAGTGTTGGACCCATCTTTAGACACCTCTTCTCTGGCTGGGAGTTCTGTTTTGCCCTTGGTTTTTCCGCAGTCAGTTTGAAGTTCAGCCATGACACTGTACCTCCCCACAGACGGCGACAATTGATGTGGGATCTTTTACGGTGCTGACGTGGCATGCGTTCCTCGGAGGTATCAAGTATGACCTGGCACGGACTTCTGGCAACCTGCAAAACAAGAATATTCCCGTAGGAATATTCCCTCCGATGCTTAAGTAAGTATAAGCTAGAGAGATAAGTAATTTGTAGAGAGAAGGCAGAGCAAAGATAAGTTTTTGTTGGTGGGGATGAATTGAATGCGCTTTTACCTTGGGATTTGAGCTATTTATAGTGTTAGGGTTTCTTGGGGACTGTGCCCTCAACCCTAGCTGTGGGGTGTGTGCCTCTTGGGGATTTAGGACACGTGGCATTCGGCCCGCAATGATGAACCTTTTACCATTTGGACCTGCCTTCTCAGAGAGGATGGGCCTTCCAAAATGGGGTTCTGCTCTTATTTCGTTTGGGTACCAAGGTTTGGGCCTTCTTTCTAGGTTTGAGCCCAGCTGGCCGGTATTGATCGTTGTATCCTCTTTGGGCTTTGTGGTGGAGATATTCAAGCCCACATCATTTTCCCCTCATGAGGAGTGAAAACAGACGTTAGTTTTCACTGCTCTTGGAGTGTCCAATGAGGTGATGACGCGTGGCAGGGGTAATCATTTCTTACCCCTCTATAAATAAGTGGCCAATTTGAGTGATTTTCCCCCTCATTTCTAGTGATCATTTGAGAGCAATAGGAGAAGGCGATTTCCGGCGTCTAACATCCACCGAAATCCACTGTAGCACCGCCACGATCTTCAAAGTCGTGTTCTTGCAGTTCTTCATCAAAGTTCTTTCACAAACTCTATATGATCTATCAGGTAAATGCTTTCTTTGGAAAAATTTGTTTGTTGATTTTGATCCTTCCCAATTCTCTTTTCTTAATCATGCAAGGGTCTCGTCAAACTGAGGGCGTCAACTTGTCCCTTTGACGCCTTCTCTTTTCAAGTATGCCCATGTCTTGAGCCAAGTCTCCAGCCTGTGCAGGATTAAATGGCGCGGATAGAGGACGAAGAGAAATTCGAAGGAGAATCCTCTTCTCTTATAGAGGAGGACGTCCCTGAATGCACCGATGTCGCGCCGGCGAGCACGTCAGGTGGGGAGGAAGGTCACCTTCATCCTAGTGCAATCTTCCCACTTCAGACGTGGCTGAACTTTCTCACCCTCAAGGGGAAGGTCTATGGGAAGTCTCTGAATCTAGGTTCGGAGTACAAGTTTCGTATGCCGGCTGGCATGGACTGCACCAGCTTTGGACTGGTGGAAGGAGAATTCGCCGTGTACAGCTCATTTCTGAAGCAGGGTATGAGATTCCCCCTCACCCCTTTGTGGTGGAGTTGCTGGACGGCTTCAACATTGGCCTGAACCAAATGTCCCCCAACTCCTGGGCGGGTGTGTTTGGCTATATCGCTCGTTGCGAGCTCGCAGGTATCACCCCTTCCCTTCCGGCGTTCCTAAGGATCGCCTCCATGTCCCAAGTTTCAAGAGCGGCCGCGGGCTGGCTAATTCTTACGTACAAGGGAGCTTATCGGACGGTGATGGGGAAGGCGTCTAAATGGCATCACTGGAGGAAGAAGTGGGTGGTCATCAAAACCACAAATCTGGAGATGTGCGAGCGGATGAGACGTTGGAACGTCAAGCCCAACTTGGTTGGAAAAGGCAGCTCTTTCCCTCCAGTCTCCGCCGATCTCTGGGAACGGATCTCGTCGTTGTTCAAGGCCAAGCCACTCGTCATTAAGGACAAGACGGCCTACATACCCGAGGGGTGGTTGCCTCATCTGGATCAACTGGGCGATCCCGTTTTCCTCTCGGCTGTGGGCTTGTGTCCGTATATGCCGAGAGGTAATGTATCTATACTTCCAATCCTTCACTGTTTTATCAAAACTATACGAATGTCTTTATTTGTTTTTTCAGACGAGGCCATGGATAAGCTGGACGATGCCTCCAAAGGCCAAGTGGATATGCCGTCCTGGTTTATGAAAGCTTTTTCTATCTTCTCGGATGATGGCAAGGATGAAAATGCTCTTAGGGCTGGCATATAACCGATTAAGGCAGTTCCCTATCCACATTCCAAATAAGAATGAAGACCTTTTTTGTGGTTTACGAGATCAGGGGGGATCAAAAAGCACCAAATTTGGTGACTTACAAAAGGAAAGACAGGAACGAAGTAATCTTTTACTTTATTTTAAGCGCTAAAGCTATGCTTTTGGAAGGAATGATAGTTTCTGACTGTAGGATTTGAACCTACGACATTGGGTTTTGGAGACATATAGAACTAGACAGGTCTTGGCAACATAATTTTTTATATCTGCCGAGATAATGGTCTACTTCTTCACATCCACCGTGCAATGCAAGAACCGTAAGACTGAATTACCTGGGATGCTTGCGCATGAGAGCCAGAACAAACTAACTCCTTGATCAGTGATATTTTTTTCGAAGGTCTTCCATAAGCATAGCTTTAGCGGCCTGCCTAGTCCGAAAGCGATGAAGTGACTTCTTCCGCCATTTTTGATAATATGATTTTGAGTCATGAGTTGATTAAAGGGGCATTTCCACGATTAAATAATATTTCATTCTGGTTGTTGTGGTGCATGGCTGTCGTCAGCTCGTGCCGTAAGGTACTCGACGCCAGCACCTATAAGGCTTGGTAGCGTCAGCAGGCGGCCGAGCAAGCCATACTAGAGCAAATGGCTCCCCCTCCTGCTGAGGAGAAGGTATTGATCAAACCTTCCTATGTAATTCCCTTTATTGTTTGCAACTTATATGTTTTCATTTCTTCAGAAGACGAGGAAGGCGGCCACGGACGCGGCTCCTTCTTCTAAGCGCAGGGCTGGCGGCACAGGGAAACCCGTCTTCAAGTCAGTGGCTTCGAAGGCTCCTAAGGGGTTTTCCGTCCCCAAGGCTGCATCCGCTTCTCCTAGCTTCCAGAAAGCTGGTGAGACGGCTGATCCTCTTGCGGGGATTCCTGAAGTCGTCCGCCAAAACATCCCTCTGAAGACGGCAGAAAGAGCTAGGAATTCTGGGGGTAAGTTTTACTCCAACATCGTAACCACCTGCCGTTCCTCGTCTAGCATTTCTCTATTTCCCCCCAGGGATTCTAAGGCCGTTGTTTTTCCCATAGAAATTCCCGATCCTCAGAAAGACATTGATGCTGATTTGGATCAGATCCCTTCTTCAGGCGGGTACAATTCTCATGACCGCAGGAAGATAATGACGTTGATGCGCAATGCCATTCCTCCCCAATATGCTGAGACTCTCCCCGAGGCGGCCGAGAATATGCTTGCCGCCATGCAGTCCTCGGCTCTGGACGTGAGTTTCATTATGCCTTTATTTTTACACACTCGTTTCTCTTTGTTTTACTCTTGCTATTTTTGTGCAGATGTTCATTCTGCTGGACTCACTGAAAAACTGGCGCACTGCTTTAGTGCATGAAGAAGCTCGACACCGTCTTCTGGCCAGTCAGTGTGGCAAACAACATTTTGCTGAGCTGGAGAAGTTTCGCTTCGACAGGCGGGAGCAGATTGACGCTGTGACTACCGCCCTGGCCTCCCAAAATGCTGAAAACACAGCTCGTCTCCTGCAAATTGATCAGAACTTTTCTGAAATGGAAGACCTTTCCAAGAAAATCAAGGAGAAAGAAGATGAGTTTTCTCGTCTTAAGACTCAGTTTAAGGAGTTGGAGGTCCAGCTGGAGGCGGCTAGCAAGGAGGTTGCTTCGTCAAAGAGCGTTCTCGACCAGTCGACCATGCTAGGTGAGAAATCAACCCGAAGGGGTATGGAGCTTGCATGGAATGCTGAATTTGCAGGTGAACGTCCCTTTAGCTGGTTCGAGAAGTTCCTCACCTATCAGATTGAGGTGGAGAAGGCTCAAAAGGAAGGACACACTCCTCCTGAGTTTGTACCCAGCGAGGATGAGGAATGAGCTCCTACGCGTCTTGTATTTATTTTGAACATGTTTTCCTGACGCCTTGCTTAGTGGCTTTGTGCATAATTTTTGTAATTATGACTAACTTTTTGGGAATGACATGGCGTCTTTTGAACGTCTTATTGCTTTTTAGCTTTTGTCATCATTTTTTTTTCATATTTTTTTTTGCTATGATTATGTCTGACGCCTCCAACTTGAGACGTCAGATGTCTGCCCTGGTCTTTTAGCCGAGGTCTTTTGCTACTTTATATAGCTATGTGTTAGAAATGTGTAACCCCTGTGTTCTAGGTGATCAGCCTAGTGAGGGTGCTAATCTGGGCCACTTCTTAGGCCTTTAAACGACTAGTCTTTTTTTGGGAGAGCATTAGTTTTTATTTCTCCGAGGAATTTGATAACATATTTGCCATAAGGATTTCCCAGCAAGGCCGGCTTTCAGGGAATTTTTCATTTAATGTTTAAAACATGATACATGGTGCGTCTAGGTTCTAGACGTCTTTACAAAGCATATAATCAAGATAAGTGTCAATCTAGAAAAAGTACTTCTTGATATTATCCGCATTCCATGTACGCAAGATCGGACGTCCCTGCATGTCCTGGATCCGGTATGTTCCGTCTCGAACCTCCTCGTAAATCTCATACGGACCTTCCCAAGTAGGGGTGAGTTTCCCTTGTTCATTGGCGCGTCCGACGGCTTCCATTTTCCTAAGTACAAAATCTCCAACTTTAAGTATTCTTCTAGAAACCCTTTTGTTGTACTCCCTCGTCATTCGGAGTTTGTATAGCTGCTGTCGTAGAGCCGCGTTCCCTCTGGTTTCTGGTAAGAAATCCAAGGCCGCCTTCATCATTTCCCAATTGGCATCTTCATTAAACAACATGACGCGCAGGGTTGGTTCACACATTTCAATGGGTAGGACGGCTTCAGCCCCATAAGCTAACAAGAATGGTTTTTCTCCTGTGGAATTTTTAGCCGTGGTCCGTATAGACCATAAAACATTGGGTAACTCGTCGGCCCATAAACCCTTTGCCTCATCAAGCTTCTTCTTCATCCCTTCAGAGATGATTTTGTTGAATGCTTCTACTTGTCCGTTAGCTTGGGGGCGTCCTACTGATGCAAAACATGCTGTGATACCATGGTCAACCAACCAATCTTCCAATTTGGGCGTCTTGAATTGTGGCCCATTGTCGAAGACAATAGACTGAGGCACGCCAAATCTCCTGATTATGTTTTTCCAGATGAATGCTCTCACATCTCGTGCCTTAGTGTTCTTTAAAGCTTCATCTTCTACCCATTTAGTGAAGTAGTCGATGGCTACTATTACATAACGCAGTCCTCCTGGTGCCGTCGTATAGGGGCCTAATAAGTCCATCCCCCACTTGGCGAATGGTATAGGGTTGGTGATTGGCGTCAGTTTCTGTGCTGGTCGTCGAATTAGGTGAGCAAATCGTTGGCATTTATCACACCGCTTGACCAAATTGAGGGCGTCTTCTTTGAGAGTGGGCCAATAGTATCCGGTTCTTAAAGCTTTTTCGGCCAGGGCCCTCCCTCCTATGTGAGAGCTTCATAATCCCTGATGAAGATCTTCCAGTACCTCTTGCCCCTTCTCGGGGGTTACGCAGCGAAGAAGAGGCCGTGAGAAGGATTTTTTGTATAGAGTTCCATTCTATATTTCAAACCAGGTGCATTTCTTTTGTAATCTTTCTGCCTGCTTGGGGTCATCAGGGAGTACTCCATTCATTTTAAAGTTGACAATATCATCCATCCAGGTGGCTGTTCGGTCTAAGATGTCTGTTCTCGAGGCATTAATGCTTTTGGACTGTTTTACCTCCCAGAATACATGACGTGGCGTGTCGCAGGATGCTGAGCTTGCCAGTTTGGATAAAGCGTCTGCCTTGTTATTTTCAGACCGGGGTATGTGTTGTACTTCAAAGTTAGACAGCTGTTGAACTTCTTGACGGACTCTTTCCAGATATTTTATCATGGCCTCATCCTTGGCCTCATATTCTCCTTTGACCTGACTGACGATTAACTGCGAGTCAGACTAAACCAGGACGTCAGTTGCCCCTGCGGCTTTGCTCATCTGAATTCCACATATCAGGGCTTCGTATTCAGCTTCGTTGTTTGGCGCCTGAAAGTTAAACCACATTGCATATTCATAGATATCCCCTTCTGGTGATTCGCAGATAATGCCGGCTCCTGACCCGTTCTGAGTGGCAGAGCCGTCCACATGAACTATCCACTGGGTTTTCTCATTCTTCAAATGGGGTGGCTTGGTCAGTTCCGCGATGAAGTCAGCAAATGCCTGTCCCTTTATTGCCTTCCGCGGTTCATACGAGATATCAAACGCGTTAAGCTCAATTGCCCAGTTGAGCATTCTTCCGGACGCTTCAAGATTGGTGAAAGGCCGCTTTAGCGGTTGATCCGTGTATACTACCATTCGATGAGCCAGGAAATATGAACGAAGCTTCTTACTAGCCAAGAACAGAGCAAAGCCAAACTTTTCGACTGTTGGATATTTGAGTTCAGCATTCTGCAGGATGTGACTGACAAAGTAGATAGATAGTTGCGTCCCATCCCTCTCTGTAAGCAAGACGGCACTTAGTGCGTATTCTGAGATGGCAAGGTACAGATACAAAACTTCCCCTAAGAGAGGGCTGACCAGTCGTGGCAAAGTATGCAGATGTTCTTTTAGGCGAAGGAAGGCAGCCTCAGCTTGCGACGTCCACTCAAACAGGGTGCCCTTTTTTATGTTACTGAAAAAGTAGTGACACTTGTCTCCAGCTCTAGATAAAAATCGTCCCAAGGCGGCAAGACACCCAGTTAGGCGTTGCACATCTTTGACCGTCCTTGGCAACGTCATATTGATGACCGCCTTCACTTTGTCCGGATTTGCTTCAATGCCCCTTTCGTCAATCAAGAAGCCAAGTAACTTGCCAGAAGATACCCCAAATATGTACTTCTTGGGATTGAGTCTCATCTGGTATGTCATGAGGGTCTCAAAGGTTTCTCTCAAATCGTCGAGGTGATCCATCTTCTGCTTGCTTTTTACAATCATGTCGTCGATATAGGCTTCTATATTCCTCCCTAGCTGCTTTGCAAAAACTGTGTTCACCAACCGTTGGAAGGTGGCGGGGGCATTTTTTAAACCGAACGGCATTACTTTGTAGCAGTACAATCCTTGTTCCGTGACGAATGATGTCTTCTCCTGATCTTCGGGCCATAATGGGATCTGGTGAAATCCGGAGTAGGCGTCCATAAAGCTCATCATGGCATGTCCGGCTGTTGAGTCGACGAGTCGGTCTATCTTTGGCAGTGGGAAACTGTCCTTAGGACAAGCTTTATTGAGATCGGTGTAATCAACACACATCCTCCACGTCCCATTGGGCTTGGGTACCAGGACTACGTTAGCTACCCAGTCTGGGTACTGACACGGACGTATGAAGCCTGCATCCATTAGTTTCTTAACCTTGGCAGCGGCGACCAAATTTCTTGCTTCTCCATGATTCCTCTTCTTTTGTCGTACTGGCTTTACAGCGCTGTCCACATTCAACTTATGCACGGCCACCGCTGGGTCTATGCCTGGCATCTCCTCTACCGTGAAGGCAAATATTTCCTTGTATTCTCGGAGCAGTTGCACTAATGCTGCTGACATGGGGTCGTCAGGGTGGACCCCAATGGGGACCGTTAGAGACGGGTCTGCTAAGTCCAGAATTATAGCATAGTGTGCTCCCACTGGCTCAGGTCGTCTTTCTGCATTGTGCTCCGTTGGTGTCTCCCGGGTTTTACGACGGCTTGCCAGAGGTTTAGCTTGCTCTTTTTCCTTCGGAGAGGCACCCCAGGCCGTCGGCTCCAATGTCGATAAGTAACAATCCCTGGCCAACTGTTGATTTCCATAGCGAGACCCAACGCGTCCGTTACTTCCGACAAATTTGACCAACAGTAAATGAGGAACGATCACAGCTTTTAGGTCGTTGAGTGAAGGAAATAATGCCCTTGGTCCAAGTATGCATATAATATTAAGTCTAATAAATGCGGTTCAGTATTAATTAACAAGTTAATAATTCAGTGAGATCAAGTGAGCTGAATGCCTAGCTAGAGGCCGCTTCAGTTCAAGTGGAATTAATGATATTAATCCACAGCTTACTCTTGACTGAACCCGTTGGGTCACACAAATAGTACGTAAACGGATCAAGTATTTAATGGCATTAAATACTCCATCTATGGATATTCGGAATCGACGGATCTTGGTTTCAGTGGGAGCTGAGAACGTCACAAGCAAGAAATGAATACTCCGGAAACTATGATATTGCCGGAAACGGAAATATGGACCGTATCGGAAATATAAATATTATCCAAGTTGTAGATGTTGCCGGAAACGGAAACATGGTACGTATCGGAAAATATTAACGGAAATGGAAATATTGCCGGAATCGGAAATATTGCCTGAAACGGAAATATTGTCAGAATCGGAAATATTATCGGAATCGGAAAATAATTCCGGAAACGGAAATATTAAATATTTGTTTGAAATGGAAATTAATTCCGGAATCGGAAATATTAAATATTGTTCGTATCGGAAATGAATTCCGGAACCGGGAATTTAATCGGAAGCGTATCGTACGAATAAGCATCGGACGAGGCCTGCCGGACGAAGGCCCAGCACGAAGCCGGGCCATCGCCCAGCAAGCCAAACGCGCGCCACACGCCAAGCCAAGGCAGCGCCCAGGCCCACCGCAAGGCAGGCCCAGCGCGCGCCAAGGCCATGGCTGCGTTGTGGGCCTCGTGGCGTGGGCTGAGTGCGCGCGCGCATAGGCGCCCCTCGTGGGCTGCCGTGCGTGTGTGTGTTTGTGTTCATGCACGATTCCTAAAGCTATTAGGATTTGGTATATGATTAAATTCCTAATCCTAAAAGGATAAATTAATTAATTAGAGTTCTTATAGGATTCTAGTTTAATTAATTCGTATCCTAGTAGGATTTCAATTCCCTTTCTATACCTCTATAAATAAGAGCCTAGGGTCATAATTTATAGATACAATTTAAGTATTAAAAGGGTAAGTTTTTGAAAGAAAATTCAGCCAAACACTTGCACTAACCTAGCCGAAAATACTAGCACCTTAAGGGCGATTCTAGTTGGTCAATCTTGAGGCGGATCCGGACGTACTGTGGACTATCTACGGAGGGACGACACTTGGAGTCCTAAAGACTTGTTCTTGTTCGGTTCGGGCGCAGCTAGGGAGGGCACGCAACAAAGTGTATGCATCTAAACTATGCTAAATGATTATGTGTAAATAATATGCTTTGCTGGCTTTATGGTTTTTCCGCATGATTTATGTTTTGTCATATGAATCATAACCTAACATTGAGCGTTGGACGGCCAAGTATGATGTTGAATGTGGTGAGGTTTGCTACAATTATAAACCTGATGACAACTTCTTTGGTCACTGGGGGAACTTCAACAGAGGCCGGGAGCAAAATGGAGCCGATTGGACGAACGATGCTCCCTCCGAATCCTACCAAGGGCCCGTACACTTTTTCTATGTCTTCAGGATTGTGTCTTAATTTCCGCAGACATTGCAGACTAATTATGTCGGACGAGCTCCCCGTGTCCACCAGTACTCTCTTCACCTGGAGATTAGCCACCTTAATCTCTATAACCAGAGGGTCATCATCATATGGCGCTGCCGCCCTTCTGTAATCGTCTTTGGAAATTTCTACAGAGGGTAGATTCTTCTGTGCTGGGCAAAGATCAGATGGACCTTTTTGTCGTCCTTCCTTACATGGTTCTCCTGCAGCTATTCCCCCTGATATTACCATAACTCTTTCGTTTGAATACTTAGAGGTGGTGCTCACTTCTTTGTGTGCGTCCTCTAAATGGACATACTGGCGGAGGTGTCCTTCAGCCGCGCGATCAGTTAATATCTTCCTCAACATCCGACAACTTTGGGTGTCATGCCCTTCGTCGTTGTGGAAAGCACAGAAAGGGGCTTGTGGGCAGGAGGTGGTCAATCGTCGGGGGGACAGTTCTATTCCCAGACTTGGTCCTTCAGCAAGGAGGATCTCGTCAAGGGACCCCTAGAACACGACCTCCTTCGCCCCCTTTTTCCCTCGGAGCCACAGCCATTCTGCCTTCGGGTGACGCTCTCATGCTGTCTTCTAGGAGCCTCTAGAGAGTAATGGCCATGGGCCTCATTTTTCTTCTGTAAAGTTCGTTTCGTCCATCTTCCTGGACGTTCCTCTTTGACATGCCGACTCTCTCCCTCGAGGGTGCGTCTCTTCATAGGTGAGTCGGGATCTTCTGACAAAAACTCTACCATCCTGCCATTATCGTGCTTAGGATTGACTTCGTGAGAACCATCCAACAAGGGCCGCACAGAAATGACGGCAGCAGGCCGGCTAGCTGCCGCGTCACAATGAGTGTTGGACCCATCTTTAGACACCCCTTCTCTGGCTGGGAGTTCTGTTTTGCCCTTGGTTTTTCCGCAGTCAGTTTGAAGTTCAGCTATGACACTGTACCTCCCCACAGACGACGCCAAATGTTGTGGGATCTTTTACGGTGCTAACGTGGCACGCGTTTCTCGGAGGTATCAAGTATGACCTGGCACGAACTTCTGGCAACCTGCAAAACAAGAATATTCCCGTAGGAATATTCCCTCCGATGCTTAAGTAAGTATAAGCTAGAGAGATAAGTAATTTGTAGAGAGAAGGCAGAGCAAAGATAAGTTTTTGTTGGTGGGGATGAATTGAATGCCCTTTTACCTTGGGATCTGAGCTATTTATAGTGTTAGGGTTTCTTGGGGACTGTGCCCTCAACCCTAGTTGTAGGGTGTGTGCCCCTTGGGGATTTAGGACACGTGGCATTCGGCCCGCAATGATGAACCTTTTACCATTTGGACCTGCCTTCTCAGAGAGGACGGGCCTTCCAAAATGGGGTTCTGCTCTTATTTCGTTTGGGTACCAAGGTTTGGGCCTTCTTTCTAGGTTTGAGCCCAGCTGGCCGGTATTGAACGTTTTATCCTCTTTGGGCTTTGTGGTGGAGATATTCAAGCCCACATCATTTGCCCCTCATGAGGAGTGAAAACAGACGTTAGTTTTCACTTCTCTTGGAGTGTCCAATGAGGTGATGACGCGTGGCAGGGGTAATCATTTCTTACCCCTCTATAAATAAGTGGCCAATTTGAGTGATTTTCCCCCTCATTTCTAGTGATCATTTGAGAGCAATAGGAGAAGGCAATTTCCGGCGTCTAACATCCACCGAAATCCACTGTAGCACCGCCACGATCTTCAAAGTCGTGTTCTTGCAGTTCTTCATCAAAGTTCTTTCACAAACTCTCTTTGATCTATCAGGTAAATGCTTTCTTTGGAAAAATTTGTTTGTTGATTTTGATCCTTCCCAATTCTCTTTTCTTAATCATGCAAGGGTCTCGTCAAACTGAGGGCGTCAACTTGTCCCTTTGACGCCTTCTCTTTTCAAGTATGCCGATGTCTTGAGCCAAGTCTCCAGCCTGTGCAGGATTAAATGGCGCGGATAGAGGACGAAGAGAAATTCGAAGGAGAATCCTCTTCTCTTATAGAGGAGGACGTCCCTGAATGCACCGATGTCGCGCCGGCGAGCACGTCAGGTGGGGAGGAAGGTCACCTTCATCCCAGTGCAATCTTCCCACTTCAGACGTGGCTGAACTTTCTCACCCTCAAGGGGAAGGTCTATGGGAAGTCTCTGAATCTAGGTTCGGAGTACAAGTTTCGTATGCCGGCTGGCATGGACTGCACCAGCTTTGGACTGGTGGAAGGAGAATTCGCCGTGTACAGCTCATTTCTGAAGCTGGGTATGAGATTCCCCCCTCACCCCTTTATGGTGGAGTTGCTAGACAGCTTCAACATTGGCCTGAACCAAACGTCCCCCAACTCCTGGGCGGGTGTGTTTGGCTATATCGCTCGTTGCGAGCTCGCAGGTATCACCCCTTCCCTTTCGGCGTTCCTAAGGATCGCCTCCATGTCCCAAGTTTCAAGAGCGGCCGCGGGCTGGCTAATTCTTACGTACAAGGGAGCTTATCGGACGGTGATGGGGAAGGCGTCTAAATGGCATCACTGGAGGAAAAAGTGGGTGGTCATCAAAACCCCAAATCTGGAGATGTGCGAGCGGATGAGACGTTGGAACATCAAGCCCAACTTGGTTGGAAAAGCCAGCTCTTTCCCTCCAGTCTCCGCCGATCTCTGGGAACGGATCTCGTCGTTGTTCAAGGCCAAGCCACTCGTCATTAAGGACAAGACGGCCTACATACCCGAGGGGTGGTTGCCTCATCTGGATCAACTAGGCGATCCCGTTTTCCTCCCGGCTGTGGGCTTGTGTCCGTATATGCCGAGAGGTAATGTATCTATACTTTCAATCCTTCACTGTTTTATCAAAACTGTACTAATGTCTTTATTTGTTTTTTCAGACGAGGCCATGGATAAGCTGGACGATGCCTTCAAAGGCCAAGTGGATATGCCGTCCTGGTTGGCAAAGGTACTCGACGCCAGCACCTATAAGGCTTGGTAGCGTCAGCAGGCGGCCGAGCAAGCCATCCCAGAGCAAATGGCTCCCCCTCCTGCTGAGGAGAAGGTATTGATCAAACCTTCCTGTGTAATTCCCTTTATTGTTTGCAACTTATATCTTTTCATTTCTTCAGAAGACGAGGAAGGCGGCCACGGACGCGGCTCCTTCTTCTAAGCGCAGGGCTGGCGGCACAGGGAAACCCGTCTTCAAGTCAGTGGCATCGAAGGCTCCTAAGGGGTTTGTCGTCCCCAAGGCTGCATCCGCTTCTCCTAGCTTCCAGAAAGATGGTGAGACGGCTGATCCTCTTGCGGGGATTCCTGAAGTCGTGCGCCAAAACATCCCTCTGAAGACGGCGAAAAGAGCTAGGAATTCTGGGGGTAAGTTTTACTCCAACATCGTAACCACCTGCCGTTCCTCGTCTAGCAGTTCTCTAGTTTCCCCCAGGGATTCTAAGGCCGTTGTTTTTCCCATAGAAATTCCCGATCCTCAGAAAGACATTGATGCTGATTTGGATCAGATCCCTTCTTCAGGCGGGTTCAATTCTCATGACCGCAGGAAGATAATGACGTTGATGCGCAATGCCATTCCTCCCCAATATGCTGAGACTCTCCCCGAGGCGGCCGAGAATATGCTTGCCGCCATGCAGTCCTCGGCACTGGACGTGAGTTTCATTATGCCTTTATTTTTACACACTCGTTTCTCTTTGTTTTACTCTTGCTATTTTTGTGTAGATGTTCATTCTGCTGGACTCACTGAAAAAATGGCGCATTTCTTTAGTGCATGAAGAAGCTCGACACCGTCTTCTGGCCAGTCAGTGTGGCGAACAACATTTTGCTGAGCTGGAGAAGCTTCGCTTCGACAGGCGGGAGCAGATTGAAGCTGTGACTACCGCCCTGGCCTCCCAAAATGCTGAGAACACAGCTCGTCTCCTGCAAATTGATCAGAAGTTTTCTGAAATGGAAGACCTTTCCAAGAAAATCAAGGAGAAAGAAGCTGAGTTTTCTCGTCTTGAGACTCAGTTTAAGGAGTTGGAGGTCCAGCTGGAGGCGGCTAGCAAGGAGGTTGCTTCGTCAAAGAGCGTTCTCGACCAGTCGACCATGCTAGGTGAGAAATCAACCCGAAAGGGTATGGAGCTTGCATGGAATGCTGAATTTGCAAGTGAACGTCCCTTTAGCTGGTTCGAGAAGTTCCTCACCTATCAGATTGAGGTGGAGAAGGCTCAAAAGGAAGGACGCACTCCTCCTGAGTTTGTACCCAGCGAGGATGAGGAATGAGCTCCTACGCGTCTTGTATTTATTTTGAACATATTTTCGTGACGCCTTGCTTAGTGGCTTTGTGCATAATTTTTGTAATTATGACTAACTTTTTGGGAATGACATGGCGTCTTTTGAACGTCTTATTGCTTTTTAGCTTTTGTCATCATTTTTTTTTCATATATTTTTTTTTGCTATGATTATGTCTGACGCCTCCAACTTGAGACGTCAGATGTCTGCCCTGGTCTTTTAGCCGAGGTCTTTTGCTGCTTTATATAGCTATGTGTTAGAAATGTGTAACCCCTGTGTTCTAGGTGATCAGCCTAGTGAGGGTGCTAATCTGGGCCACTTCTTAGGCCTTTAAACGACTAGTCTTTTTTTGGGAGAGCATTAGTTTGCATTTCTCTGAGGAATTTGATAACATATTTGCCATAAGGATTTCCCAGCAAGGCCGGCTTGCAGGGAATTTTTCATTTAATGTTTAAAACATGCTACATGGTGCGTCTAGGTTCTAGACGTCTTTACAAAGCATATAATCAAGATAAGTGTCAATCTAGAAAAAGTACTTCTTGAGGTTATCCGCATTCCATATACGCTAGATCGGACGTCCCTGCATGTCCTGGATCCGGTATGTTCCGTCTCGAACCTTCTCGTAAATCTCATACAGACCTTCCCAAGTAGGGGTGAGTTTCCCTTGTTCACTGGCGCGTCCGACGGCTTCCATTTCCTAAGTACAAAATCTCCAAGTTTAAGTATTCTTTTAGAAACCCTTTTGTTGTACTCCCTCGTCATTCGGAGTTTGTATAGCTGCTGTCGTAGAGCCGCGTTCCCTCTGGTTTCTGGTAAGAAATCCAAGGCCGCCTTCATCATTTCCCAATTGGCATCTTCATTAAACAACATGACGCGCAGGGTTGGTTCACACATTTCAATGGGTAGGACGGCTTCAGCCCCATAAGCTAACAAGAATGGTGTTTCTCCTGTGGAATTTTTTTCCGTGGTCCGTATAAACCGTAAAACATTGGGTAACTCGTCGGCCCATAAACCCTTTGCCTCATCAAGCTTCTTCTTCATCCCTTCAGAGATGATTTTGTTGAATGCTTCTACTTGTCCGTTAGCTTGGGGGCGTCCTACTGATGCAAAACATGTTGTGATACCATGGTCAACCAACCAATCTTCCAATTTGGGCGTCTTGAATTGTGGCCCATTGTCGAAGACAATAGACTGAGGCACGCCAAATCTTGTGATTATGTTTTTCCAGATGAATGCTCTCACATCTTGTGCCTTAGTGTTCTTTAAAGCTTCATCTTCTACCCATTTAGTGAAGTAGTCGACGGCTACTATTACATAACGCAGTCCTCCTGGTGCCGTCGTATAGGGGCCTAATAAGTCCATCCCCCACTTGGTGAATGGTATAGGGCGGGTGATTGGCGTCAGTTTCTGTGCTGGTCGTCGAATTAGGTGAGCAAATCGTTGGCATTTATCACACCGCTTGACCAAATTGAGGGCGTCTTCTTTGAGAGTGGGCCAATAGTATCCGGTTCTTAAAGCTTTTTCGGCCAGGGCCCTCCCTCCTATGTGAGAGCTGCATAATCCCTGATGAAGATCTTCCAGTACCTCTTGCCCCTTCCAGTACTCCATTCATTTTAAAGTTGACAATATCATCCATCCAGGTGGCTGTTCGGTCTAAGATGTCTGTTCTCGAGGCGTCAATGCTTTTGGACTGTTTTACCTCCCAGAATACATGACGTGGCGTGTCGCAGGATGCTGAGCTTGCCAGTTTGGATAAAGCGTCTGCCTTGTTATTTTCAGACCGGGGTATGTGTTGTACTTCAAAGTTAGACAGTTGTTGAACTTCTTGACGGACTCTTTCCAGATATTTTATCATGGCCTCATCCTTGGCCTCATATTCTCCTTTGACCTGACTGACGATTAACTGTGAGTCAGACAAAACCAGGACGTCACTTGCCCCTGCGGCTTTGCTCATCTGAATTCCACATATCAGGGCTTCGTATTCAGCTTCGTTGTTTGACGCCTGAAAGTTAAACCGCATTGCATATTCAAAGATATCCCCTTCTGGTGATTCACAGATAATGCCGGCTCCTGACCCGTTCTGAGTGGCAGAGCCGTCCACATGAACTATCCACTGGGTTTTCTCATTCTTCAAATAGGGTGGCTTGGTCAGTTCCGCGATGAAGTCAGCAAATGCCTGTCCCTTTATTGCCTTCCGCGGTTCATACGAGATATCAAACACGTTAAGCTCAATTGCCCAGTTGAGCATTCTTCCGGACGCTTCAAGATTGGTGAAAGGTCGCTTTAGCGGTTGATCCGTGTATACTACCAGTCGATGAGCCAGGAAATATGGACGAAGCTTCTTACTAGCCAAGAACAGAGCAAATCCAAACTTTTCGACTGTTGGATATTTGAGTTCAGCATTCTGCAACATGTGACTGACAAAGTAGACAGGTAGTTGCGTCCCATCCCCCTCTGTAAGAAATACGACACTTAGTGCGTATTCTGAGATGGCAAGGTACAAATACAAAACTTCCCCTAAGAGAGGGCTGACCAGTCGTGGAAAAGTATGCAGATGTTCTTTTAGGCGAAGGAAGGCAGCCTCAGCTTGCGACGTCCACTCAAACTGGGTGCCCTTTTTGTTGGTGCTGAAAAAGTAGTTACACTTGTCTCCAGCTCTAGATAAAAATCGTCCCAAGGCGGCAAGACACCCAGTTAGGCGTTGCACATCTTTGACCGTCCTTGGCGACGTCATATTGATGACCGCCTGCACTTTGTCCGGATTTGCTTCAATGCCCCTTTCGTCATTTAAGAAGCCAGGGAACTTGCCAGAAGATACCCCAAATATGCACTTCTTGGGATTGAGTCTCATCTGGTATGTCCTGAGGGTCTCAAAGGTTTCTCTCAAATCGTCGAGGTGACCCATCTTCTGCTTGCTTTTTACAATCATGTCGTCGATATAGGCTTCTATATTCCTCCCTAGCTGCTTTGCAAAAACTGTGTTCACCAACCGTTGGAAGGTGGCAGGGGCATTTTTTAAACCGAACGACATTACTTTGTAGCAGTACAATCCTTGTTCCGTGACGAATGATGTCTTCTCCTGATCTTCGGGCCATAATGGGATCTGGTGAAATCCGGAGTAGGCGTCCATAAAGCTCATCATGGCATGTCCGGCTGTTGAGTCGACGAGTCGGTCTATCTTTGGCAATGGGAAACTGTCCTTAGGACAAGCTTTATTGAGATCGGTGTAATCAACACACATCCTCCACGTCCCATTGGGCTTGGGTACCAGGACTACGTTAGCTACCCAGTCTGGGTACTGACACGGACGTATGAAGCTAGCCTGCATCCATTAGTTTCTTAACCTCGTCAGCGGCGGCCAAATTTCTTGCTTCTCCATGATTCCTCTTCTTTTGTCGTACTAGCTTTACAGCGCTGTCCACATTCAACTTATGCACGGCCACCGCCGGGTCTATGCCTGGCATCTCCACTACCGTGAAGGCAAATATTTCCTTGTATTCTCGGAGCAGTTGCACTAATGCTGCTGACATGGGGTCGTCAGGGTGGACCCCAATGGGGACCGTTCAAGACGGGTCTGCTAAGTCCAGAATTATAGCATAGTTGGCTCCCACTGGCTCAGGTCGTCTTTCTGCATTGTGCTCCGTTGGTGTCTCCTGGGTTTTACGACGGCTTGCCAGAGGTTTAGCTTGCTCTTTTCCCTTCGGAGAGGCACCCCAGGCCGTCGGCTCCAATGTCGATAAGTAACAATCCCTGGCCAACTGTTGATTTCCATAGAGAGACCCAACGCGTCCGTTACTTCCGACAAATTTGACCAACAGTAAATGAGGAACGATCACAGCTTTTAGGTCGTTGAGCGTTGGACGGCCAAGTATGATGTTGAATGTGGTGAGGTTTGCTACAATTATAAACCTGATGACAACTTCTTTGGTCACTGGGGGAACTGCAACAGAGGCCGGGAGCAAAATGGAGCCGATTGGACGAACGATGCTCCCTCCGTATCCTACCAAGGGCCCGTACACTTTTTCTATGTCTTCAGGATTGTTTCTTAATTTCCGCAGACATTGCAGACTGATTATGTCGGACGAGCTCCCCGTGTCCACCAGTACTCTCTTCACCTTGAGATTAGCCACCTTAATCTCTATAACCAGAGGGTCATCATCATATGGCGCTGCCGCCCTTCTGTAATCGTCTTTGGAAATTTCTACAGAGGGTAGATTCTTCTGTGTTGGGCGAAGATGAGATGGACCTTTTTGCCGTCCTTCCTTACATGGTTCTCCTTCAGCTATTCCCCCTGATATTACCATAACTCTTTCGTTTGAATACTTAGAGGTGGTGCTCACTTCTTTGTGTGCGTCCTCTAAATGGACGTACTGGCGGAGGTGTCCTTCAGCCGCGCGATCAGTTAATATCTTCCTCATTATCCGACAACTTTGGGTGTCATGCCCTTCGTCGTTGTGGAAAGCACAGAAAGGGGCTTGTGGGCAGGAGGTGGTCAATCATCAGGGGGACGGTTCTATTCCCAGACTCGGTCCTTCAGCAAGGAGGATCTCGTCAAGAGCCGTGTTGAACATAAAGGGACCCCTAGAACACGATCTCCTTCGCCCCCTTTTTCCCTCGGAGCCACAGCCATTCTTCCTTCGGGTGACGCTCTCATGCTGTCTTCTAGGAGCCTCTAGAGAGTAATGACCCTGGGCCTCATTTTTCTTCTGTAAAGTTCGTTTCGTCCATCTTCTTGGACGTTCCTCTTTGACATGCCGACTCTCTCCCTCCAGGGTGCGTCTCTTCATAGGTGAGTCGGGATCTTCTGACAAAAACTCTACCATCCTGCCATTATCGTGCTTAGGATTGACTTCGTGAGAACCATTCAACAAGGGCCGCACAGAAATGACGGCAGCAGGCCGGCTAGCTGCCGCGTCACAATGAGTGTTGGACCCATCTTTAGACACCACTTCTCTGGCTGGGAGTTTTGTTTTGCCCTTGGTTTTTCCGCAGTCAGTTTGAAGTTCAGCATGACACTGTACCTCCCCACAGACGGCGCCAAATTTTGTGGGATCTTTTACGGTGCTGACGTGGCACGCGTTCCTCGGAGGTATCAAGTATGACCTGGCACGAACTTCTGGCAACCTGCAAAACAAGAATATTCCCGTAGGAATATTCCCTCCGATGCTTAAGTAAGTATAAGCTAGAGAGATAAGTAATTTGTAGAGAGAAGGAAGAGCAAAGATAAGTTTTTGTTGGTGGGGATGAATTGAATGCCCTTTTACCTTAGGATCTGAGCTATTTATAGTGTTAGGGTTTCTTGGGGACTGTGCCCTCAACCCTGGCTGTGGGGTGTGTGCCCCTTAGGGATTTAGGACACGTGGCATTCGGCCCGCAATGATGAACCTTTTACCATTTGGACCTGCCTTCTCAGAGAGGACGGGCCTTCCAAAATGGGGTTCTGCTCTTATTTCGTTTGGGTACCAAGGTTTGGGCCTTCTTTCTAGGTTTGAGCCCAGCTGGTCGGTATTGATCGTTATATCCTCTTTGGGCTTTGTGGTGGAGATATTCAAGCCCACATCAACAATAGTTGTTCGTTTTATTTTAAAGAGATGTTTTATGGATCTGCTAGACTAGTCAATGGACTTTATTTATTAGATCACGACAAACAAGTTTATAACATAAATACCAAAAAGGCCAAAAAGGATGATTCATATCTCACCTATCTGTGGCATTGTCGATTGGGCCATATTAACTTGAAACGCATAGAAAGACTTCAAAAGGAAGGAATTCTAGAACCATTTGACTTAGAGGATTATGGTAAGTGCGAATCATGTTTACTTGGCAAAATGACAAAGCAACCTTTCTCTAAAGTTGGAGAAAGAGCAACTGAACTATTGGGTTTAATCCATACAGATGTATGTGGACCAATGAGTACAAATTCTAGAGGTGGTTTCAGCTACTTTATCACTTTCACTGATGACTTCAGTGGATATGGTTATGTCTACCTAATGAAGCATAAGTCTGAATCCTTTGAAAAATTCAAGGAATTTCAGAGTGAAGTAGAGAATCAATTAGGCAAGAAGATTAAGGCACTGCGGTCTGATAGAGGCGGTGAATATCTGAGCTATGAATTTGATGACCATCTGAAACAATGTGGAATTCTATCAGAATTGACTCCTCCTGGAACACCACAATGGAACGGTGTGTCGGAACGGAGGAACAGAACCTTGCTAGACATGGTTAGATCAATGATGGGTCAGGCCGAACTTCCAATAGAATTTTGGGGACATGCACAGATGGGCGTGTCAGGAAACAATGTGAAGTCACCCCGTCCCTAAATACAGCTGCACTCGCTATAAATAGAGCTCCGTCTAAAGCTATTGAAAAGACTCCATATGAGTTATGGTTTAGAAAGCCTCCAAATGTGTCTTTTCTTAAGATTTGGGGATGTGAAGTATACTTCAAACGATTAATTTCAGACAAACTTCATCCAAAATCTGGCAAATGTATCCTTGTGGGCTACCCAAAGGAAACAAAGGGGTATTACTTCTACAATACATTTGAGAACAAGGTGTTTGTTGCTCGAGTTGGTATCTTTTTGGAAAAAGATCACATTTCCAAAAGGACAAGTGGGAGAAAAGTAGACCTCGAAGAAATTCGAGTCGAACAACAAACTCTAGAGAATGCTCAAGATGACATTCAGGATGAAACTCAGAGATCTTTAGAAGTATCTGGTGTGAATCATGGTCAATCTAGAAATGTAACCCCGCGTAGATCGCAAAAATATAGATATCAACCGGAAAGGTACTTAGGTATTTTGACGAACGAGAGCTATGACGTTCTGTTACTTGAAAGTGATGAACCTGCGACTTACAAACAAGTTATGACGAGCCCCAGCTCCAAGCAATGGCAAGAAGCCATGCAATCTGAATTAGACTCCATGTCAGAAAACCAAGTGTGGGATTTGGTCGATTTGCCAGATGGCTACCAAGCCACTGGAAGCAAATGGGTTTTCAAACTGAAAAAGGACAAGGATGGGAAACTTGAAGTTTTCAGAGCTGGATTGGTTGCAAAAGGTTACAGGCAAGTCCATGGTGTGGATTACGATGAAACCTTTTCACCAGTTGCAATGCTAAAGTCTATTCGGATAATGTTAGCAATAGCTGCATATTACGATTACGAAATATGGCAGATGAATGTCAAAACCGCTTTCTTAAACGGCGTTTTAACAGAAACTGTGTTTATGACACAGCCTGAGGGTTTTGAGGATCCAAATAATGCTAAAAAGGTATGCAAGCTAAAGAAATCAATCTACGGATTGAAGCAGGCATCAAGAAGCTGGAATATACGTTTTGATGAAGCAGTCAGTGACTTTGGTTTCATCAAGACCGCAGACGAATCTTGTGTATACAAGAAGGTAAGTGGGAGAAAAATTGCTTTTCTAGTATTATATGTCGACGACATATTACTTATCGGAAATGACATTCCTATGTTGAACTCTGTCAAGATTTGGCTTGGGAAATGTTTTTCGATGAAGGATCTAGGAGAAGCACAGTACATATTGGGCATCAAGATTTACAGAGATAGATCTAAAAAGATGATTGAACTCAGTCAAAGCACTTATATCAATAAGGTGCTTGAAAGGTTCAAGATGGCAGACTCCAAGCGAGGCTACCTACCCATGTCTCATGGAATAACTCTAAGCAAGACTCAGTGCCCAAAAACACTTGATGAGCGTAGACGAATGAATGGGATTCCATATGCATCATTGATTGGTTCAATAATGTATGCTATGATATGTACACACCCGGATGTTGCGTATGCACTCAATGCTACAAGAAGATACCAGTCAGACCCAGGAGAGGCACATGGGACTGCTGCCAAGAACATTCTCAAGTACCTGAAAAGGCACAAAGATGATTTCCTGGTCTATGGTGGAGATGATGAATTAATTGTTAAAGGCTATACGGACGCAAGTTTCCAAACCGACAAGGATGATTTCAGATCACAGTCTGGGTTTGTCTTCTGCCTCAACGGAGGTGCAGTAAGCTGAAAAAGTGATAAGCAAAGCACCATTGCGGATTCTACAACTATTGCTGCACATGAAGCAGCAAAGAAGCTATATGGTTAAGGTAGTTCATAGGTGAACTTGGTGTAGTCCCCTCCATTAAAGGACCAATAGCCCTGTATTGTGATAATAACGGAGCTATTGCACAAGCAAAGGAGCCTAGACACCACCAAAGAGTCAAGCATGTACTTCGTAGATTTCACCTTCTACGAGAGTTCGCTGAAAGAAAAGAAGTCGAGATAAGCAAGATTGGAACTGATGACAACATCTCAGATCCATTGACTAAACCTCTGCCGGAGGCGAAGCACAACTCGCACACTGCAGCTATGGGAATCAAGCATATTGGAGAATGGCTTTGATGTCCTTGTTTAATGTTTTAAAGTTTTAGAGTTTAATACTTTGTAAAACATTATTGGTTAATCATTCACAATAAATGAATAAAACTCATTTTTCCATTTAATTTGTGGTTTATTAAATGATGAGTCCCTTCAATTTGACGAAATATTCAAGATAGACTGTCAGGACAAGTCCTGTGACTAAGAAATGTCTATCAAGTGAGCTTGAATGTCAAAAGTTGAAAATGGTCCCTGGTCGGAGTTTTCTATAAAGATGGACGCATAGAAAACGTTAGACGACTAGAATGCAAGATGACTAGTAGTTCTGTTTCTTGAACTATGTGGACATGGCAATGTCATAATCATCTGCATAGATACTTACTTTGGGAAGACTAGTATCGGACAGACCTATGAAACTTTAATGTAAGAGATGAAAATTTGTCATAAGTAAATTTCATTAAAATTATTAGACACTAATCCTCAATACCTGAGTGATTTGAGATTACTTGTTTGAGAACTGCTTACTTTGACGTTGACCAACCGTCGCACCGTAAAAGGAGGCTATAAAGGCAACGCTCAGGTAATCACCTATCAAACGAAGTTTAATCTCAAGATCGCAAGATTGGGATTGTCCTCCCATAAATCGGGATGAGATGCTTAAAAGTTGTACAAGGCCACTCGGAGAGCTAGAAACTGTAAAATGCATGACCGTACTCAGATGAATCATAGGCTATTATTATCTGTTTATTTGATCAGCTGAACTCTGAAACCGAGAAACACCTCTGGACGTAATAAGGATGACAACTCTTACCTTATGTTCAAGAGCAAGCATCAAGCGACAAAGGAATTAGGAAATGCACACTTGTCCCTAAGGACAAGTGGGAGACTGAAGGAAATAATGCCCTTGGTCCAAGTATGCATTTAATTATAAGTCTATTAAACGCGGTTCAGTATTAATTGACAAGTTAATAATTCAGTGAGATCAAGTGAGCTGAATGCCTAGCTAGAGGCCGCTTCAGTTCAAGTGGAATTAATGATATTAATCCACAGCTTAATCTTGACTGAACCCGTAGGTTCACACAAATAGTACGTAAACGGATCAACTATTTAATGGCATTAAATACTCCATCTATGAATATTCGGAATCGACGGATCTTGGTTTCAGTGGGAGTTGAGATCATCAAAGGCAAGAAATGAATACTCCGGAAACGATGATATTGCCGGAAACGGAAATATGGATCGTATCGGAAATATAAATATTATCCAAGTCGTAGATGTTACCGGAAACAGAAACATGGTACGTATCGGAAAATATTATCGGAAATGGAAATATTACCGGAATCGGAAATGTTGCCTGGAAACGGAAATATTGTCAGAATCGGAAATATTATCGGAATCGAAAAATAATTCCGGAAACGGAAATATTAAATATTTGTTCCAAACGGAAATTAATTCCGGAATCGGAAATGTTAAATATTGTTCGTATCGGAAATGAATTCCGGAATCGGAAATTTAATCGGAAAGCGTATCGTATGAATTAGCATCGGACGAGGCTTGCTAGACGAAGGCCCAGCACGAAGCCAGGCCAACGCCCAGCAAGCCACACGCATCCAACACGCCAAGTGCTCGACCAGGCCCAGCGCAAGGCCAGGCCCAGCCAAGCCTTGGCGCGCGACAAGCTCAGCGATGGGCTGCGAGCATGGGCCTCAACGTTGTGCGCTCGGCGTGGGCCGCAAGGCTTGCGTGCGGGCGTGCGGTGCTTGTGCGCTGTGAGGGGGTCGAAAAAGCGCGAGGCTAATGCATGACCTTGTCCCTCGTGGGTGTGACGATTCTTTTTATTCAATCAAGTGTAATTGGATTTCCTGTGAGTATACACCTAATTGACTAGTAATATAGGAGTCGCCATTCAGTTTTTAACGACAATGAGAAAAACTGACAAAACCCGGTTATCGTGACATAAAGGGAGTGCAATTATGTTTGACCACCACGGCCGTAGGTTCCCTTGTGATCCCTGGTGTGGGGATCTCTCAATATACACCCGCAAGGTAGAGATTGAGGGTTCGGGGGACTGTAACTACCGAGAGGAGTACTTCGCTCGTCGATAACTCCAGAGGCAGGATATCCTTACTAGCTCAGCATAAATAATTGAAGGGACATGCGTTAACTATTAAACTAATCTGAATTGATTTTAGCAATATGCAACATATAATACTAATTCGATCGTGATTATCTGATTTAAATAGCATTAAGGGACCTAGCATGATAATCCAATTTCCCAAAAATATTATATTTGTTAGGCGTGATAGAACAATCAGATTAGGTTAGTTTAACAGTTCATAAAAAGGGCGAGGAAAGCAATTAAATCACCGAAAAGGGACACATTACGACGCACCCTTGAGAGGTGCGTCACGGTTCTCAGAAAACTAACCACTTTGACTTTGCTATTTCTCCTTTTTATTTAACGAATCTCAATTATGGGACAGGATACGTTATGTTCGATTTATGGATCGATTGCGACAGAACGCGTGAACAGTTTCGCAGCGAGAGGCTTAGGCTAAGGGTTGGAGTCAATACTCAGAATATAATTATGTGTTGTTGTTGTTCTTTCACGTCGAAATTAGGGGCCTATTTATAGGGAAGAGTTCGTGGAAAGATAGAATTGCAGAGTTCTAATCCACAAAGAATTAGGAAAAAACACGTACCCAGGTATTTTCAGCGCCCAGGCCTAGGCGCCGAAGATTTCGGCGCCCAGAGCCAGGCGTTGAAAATAGGGTCTGGGCAGTTTTGTTTAGTCAGATTCGGATTCCTAAAATCCGTAGAGTTTGAGATTAATTCGAGTCTTTTAGCGCGTATCAACTTTATGACGGAATGCGTCTGGGCCCGTTACGAACTCTAGGCTCGTTAGGATTTTAATTAATACGTAACTCTTATTTCCGAATCCTATTAGGAATAGGATTCTCGCGGTTTTCTATCTCATTTAGGATTTATGTTGGAGTGCAACACCTAATTCTGACAGGTTTCTATCCTTTATGATTTGCCACTTTTAGAAGCTACCTTTCACGGCAGTTACTATTTTTAGCAGGTTTCCATAAATAGCAGGTTTCGGGTGAAATGAAATGGGGAATTGAGATTCGTTTATTTTATAGGAGATGCGTTGTCAAGTGGAGATTTACGCTTTCATCATCGAACCATTCCCTTGCGGGAATGGGGACAAAAGTAGGTGTCTACAGTTAGCCCCCACTTTGACTGAGTCTTGGAGTAAGAAGATGGTCAAAGTATTAGACGGAGTGCGTCACACAAGTCATGGTGTATGTGACCTGTTTTGCGAGGGTCTCACGAGCCCCCGAGTGATAACATTTGACTTAAGGGTCATCACTTGAAGTGTCGACATATCCCTCACGTGTCATCGGGATTTGTCAACTAATAGTATAGAAACTTCCTCATTTTGTCATTGGAAGGATATAAAGGTGCGTAGAAACTCCCTCACTTTGTCATCGGGAGTAGCTACAGATGTTTTCAAAATAAAAGCTGTAAAGTGTAATTGGGCCTGGCCAAGCCCAATTACGAGGTAAAACGTTTTTTTAAAGATTCTCATTTTCAGGGCTAGCTAAACGAGAAAACCCCCTTGTTTTTATAGGACGTAAAACGAAGGAAAATCCAGCACATCGTTCTTTTTTGGAAAAACGAAAAACCAATTCTTTAATTTTTGGAAAAAGGGAAAACCGAAAAAAGTTATCGCTGCAGCGACTAAGGACCTGCGCGGTTAGTGACGCAGACCCCGCCCGCTGAAGGTGGGCGAGCCTGTCCGCTGAGGGTGGACGCCCCGTCCGATAGAAGTGGACGAATCTGTTTTGATGTTTTGAAAATAAGGACCTACGCGGTTTGTGACGTAGACCCCGCCGGCTGAAGATGGCGAACCTGTCCGCTGAGGGTGGACGCCCCGTCCGATAGAAGTGGACGAATCTGTTTTGAAATTTATTTTGCTTTTTTGAAAATAAGGACCTACGTGGTTTGCGCCGTAGACCCCGCCGGCTGAAGATGGCGAGCCTATTTTAAATTTGAAGATTTTATTTTTCGAAAACTGAGGACCTGCGCGGCTAGTGACGCAGACCCCGCCCGCTGAGGGTGGGCGAGCCCACTTTGAATTTCTTATTTTGCCTATGTAGAAGGGCTTTTGTGATTACAACCTGTTGGTGGGTCGTAATATTTCCTGATTAGATGTGTCCTATAAGTGGGTCCACACTGTGTATATTTTTGTTTGACAATATATTTCTTTGAGATATCCAAACATGACATGGTGTATGGCGCAGTCCGGGAATGTGATTTTGATCGCGCGCTCCTCGTTGGAGTCTATTTTTTCGCGAGCCCCCAAGCACTGGGGCTCGTCGGTTGTTTTTTTTTTGCATCTTGTAATCATGTTTGGGGTCATGCTCGTATGTGCGAGTGACCTCCTATAGTAGTGTGCTATTTTAGCGAAGCCGTGGAGTGCGACTTTAGTTTTCAGGCGACATCCGGTTTTAGCTTGGCCCGGATTAACCCTTTGACAGACAAACATTTTTTATTTGGAAAACCAATGACTTGACGACACATATTTTTGGTGTTTCGAAGAATGACCATGATATTTAACTTGCTCTCTTTTTTTTTTTTTTTTTTTTTTAAAGTGTACACAAGCATTTTCTGAGACGAGTCTAAGTTTCAACTAAGCTTTTATATATTTTTTTTTTGCTTATCTGGGAGCTAAAGGTGCTTTGGGCTTAATCCTACTTGCAATAGGGCCCCGTGTTTTAGCAACACGGTCTTAAGTCCTTTCCTGTTCCGTGTTTTGTGAAATCTGGGCCTCGGGCTGCATTTTCTGCGCCCAAGTTCAGGCGTCAAACATTTCGGCGTCCAGGCGTGGGCGCTGGAAGTCCTTTCCTGGTAATATTTGACTTTCGGATTTCCTAACACGTTTCCGAATGGGATCAGGATGTCATGGGGTGCGTTCAGCTATATATAGGGGCTAGATACATCCTTATTTTCCACCACTCTCAAATTCTTTCTCTCTTCTTGCTGTGCTGTAATTATTTACTGCTTTTGCCATGTCGATCCCTACTTTCTCACTCCAACGGACTGTTAGGCGTTGGCTACGGGCCCTTACTCCCACAGAAAAAGCTTTGTTAAAAGAATACCACTTAGAGGCACTTTTAGGCTTACAACAAATTAATATTGATTATAATTTTCTGCATGCTGCCCTAAGTTTTTGGGACTCCGATCATCATGTTTTTTCCTGTCGGGGCAATGAAATATGTCCTTTGCCCGATGAATTTGCTGCGATCCTTGGTTATCCTACTAATGCTACTCCTGTTACCCCTGGCACTATTGAAGAGGGTAAAACAACCATAAGGGCTTTCCTAGGGCTAGATGATAACATGTTTGCTGAAATTGTTGTAGACGATAAGGTTAACTTGGAAAAACTTGTAAAACATCATTTTAGGCCTAGTAAGAATATGACCGAACAAAAATTGAACATTCGAGCCCTTGTATTTTGCTTGTTGAATCATTATTTGCTGTCGAATAATAATGGTGAATTCGGTGACATAAGGCTGATCCCCTTGATTAGCCAGATGGAAAGTTGCTATTCTATTATGCCGTTGGTTGTTGCTAAGACTTTGATGAGTGCGGATGAGCTGAAGAAGGATGCCAAATCCGAACATTTTAAGGGAAGCCCCCTATTACTGCAGGTAATCCATTTTTTTTCTTTGCGCACACATACGCCACTTTTATATATTTCTTTTTGCCTGGGGCTGAGTTTCAGCGCCCAGGGCTGGGCGCTGGAATTTTCGGCGCCTGGTCCTGGGCGTTGAAACTACGCTCCAGGAACCGTTTTTTCTTTCTTTTCATTCTTTTGATTCGATCGTACCTGTTTTTGCAGATTTGGCTTGCGGAACGGCTTAGACTTTTGGAAGCTCCTGCCGATCCTAAACATTATCGCCCTATAGCTTTGGGTAACCGAAAATACTTGCACCAAGGCCACGACGAGGCCGAATGGACCTCCTTTTTTACTTATGGCATTTGTTCTATTAAGTGGGTGGTACCATGGTGGGGTTTGACTACTATGACAGGGGGGTCTGATGTATCGGTTTATGTTTCTTTGTTGGGGCTTTCTCGTCCCATTTATATTTTCCCTTACCGAGTCATGCGTCAATATGGTTTAAGGCAGACTATCCCCTTTTCTGATACGGTACCACCTAAGGTAGCGGCCTTTTCACAAACACGGGTCTTAGCGTGGGCTAGGTATTATGATGGTCTCCCGCGTTGGGCCGTAGCTACAAATGGCTTTGTGGGTCTTTCTGAAAACTATAAGTTGTGGATGAGTTCTGATGACAAAGATGTGAGGACCGAGGCTCGAAATGGGGAGCCGGCTGAGCTTTTGATACCTCGTATTCGTGTTAAGTATGAGGGTCCTGATTCTGCCAGACCTCGTACCTATAGTTTTAAGACTGTGAAAGCTCGTCCTGATCGAAAGCGAAAGGAAGTTCCTCCCCGTTCCAGTGTCAGGCCTAAAAAGATGCCTAACATGAAGGGGCCTGCTGTTGTTAAAAGAAATGCAAGGTCTCGCGGAGATCGTCGCCGGAACAATGTATGGGTTAGGAAGGCTCAACCGCCTGTAGAAACAGTGGCTAGCCCAGTTGATGATAATAACCCTTCTCCCATCATTGCCTGTGCCTTCGAGGCTGAGCGGGCTATAATTGAGAATGTTTTTGAAGCCTTGACATCTTTGGAAGTTAGTATCCAGGAGCCGGTTCTTATGGAGATTGATATTGGGGCAGCGCAGAAGACTGTGGGGGTGGATCCTGCGAACATTGCTCTCTACAAGACTTTATTTGATGATCCGGAAGAACTAGAGTAGTGTAGTTCTTGCTAGGGTGTAGGTGCCCTTCATTTATTTCAGTTGTGTTTGTTTTTATTCCTAGCACTATGTTTTCCTTCTTATTATATTTTAATAAAGGCGTATTTTTAGTTTTCATTTATTTTTGTTTCTCCTTTTTTTTTTATGTATTTCATATGTCTAACACTTTTTGCAAAGAATATATTTTTTTTTTTTTTGGACCGAATCCTTGGTAAGGATTGCCTACGTATCTTGTCAGAATCAGGTCGCGCGTAGTTCTAGCTTTAGAATAAGTTCTAGTATGCCGGATTTCGGTAGATATGTCCTGAAGTGGAAACATATTACTTAATCGGTCGATATGAGTAAAGTATTTGTCATTATTTTTATCTGCCGTTTTTTTTTGCCATAGGTTGCGTAAAATTCAACTAATTTGTATAGCTATGTTCTTGGTAAACCTATTTGGATACGTATTGTACCCCCCCAAGTGTTCGTTATTTTTCCGTTGTGTGCGGATAAAATGACGAGCACTTTCAAAAAGAAAACTTTTGGCAGGCAGAGAGTTTCAACGCCCAGGCTGGGGCGTCAGAAATTTCGGCGCCCAGCCCTGAGCGCTGAAAATGACTTGGGCGGTCAATTTTTGACGCTTTGCTTCACATGTTCTTGCGTTTATTTCTATTCCCTTTTTTTTTGTGCCTTGATATTTTGCTTCGTAGCTAAAGTTAATTTTGAGGCTATTTTGGAGGCTTTTTGACTGTTAGCGTGAAACGCATTTTTGTCCAGATTAATTTTTTTCTATTGGTGACTCAAAACAGTTTTGAAAATGGAGTCAGGGTGCGGAGTTTATGAAGATCTTTGTGTAGGCTTTGGAGGTAGGTTGGTAGTGAAGGGTATGATGGAATCTATGTTTTATGAATCTATTTTTTTGGTAACATTTGCATTTGTTTTAAATTTTTGATTTCCTTTGATTTTGGGTTGCATGGATTGGCTCTTATGATGACATTGGTTGGCTTTTTAGGTTTTGGGGATGTGAATGGGATAGTGTGGTTTATTTTGTGGGTTTCGGGAACTGGTTCCCATGGCACTATTTCAAAACCGAGTGGGCTTTGTTTGTTGGGCCTAGAGTGGGCCGCCTCTTTATTTTTGTATTTTGCAAGTACATTTGGTGTTCATTTAGTGTTAGAATAAAATTTTTAGGAGAAATATTACGCCTTTATTGATTCGGAAAGTAAGGAAAACACACTGAAACAAAACTGACCCATATTCTAAAGGGCTTTAGGACCATCTAAAGTCTATATTATTTTTTCTATCAATCTAAAGAACTACTAGGCGCTTTTTACTAATGGTTCTCTATGTGGCTCAAGCCTGGGGTTTCGTCTCATAAAACTTTGGTCCTTCACCGGTACTCATCTTGAATTCCATTCCTTTTGCGTTGACCCACTGATATGTCTTCACCCATCCGTTCTCGACCTTTTCTAGTGTTGATGCAGGAGAGATTAACCGGGTTGGATCGAAACCTTCATCTTGTAAAGCTAGGGTAGTCATCACAGTCTCGTTCTCCATAGGCCTCGATTCGTTAAACAATGTCCATAGAGCCTGGTTGTCCAATATTTCAGCTGTTTTAGCCTTGGCGAGGTGGGGTGCCTCATCCAAGGTGTGGCAGTCATGGAAAATTTCAAATCCGGGTTTTAGCAAGCCATCCTGAACGAAGGGTTCAGGGAAATCACAGCATGGGTGTTCTTCTCCTTCCCGAACGAACATCCCGTTAAGGGTCCTTTGATATGGGGGAAGGAGGGTGGTTTGTTTGGTTTTGTTAAGGCGTAGCTTAGATAGGCGGTCAGCAATATCTTCCTCCGTTGGTTCATAACCTAAGCCAAAGGGAGTAGATTTGTCGGGAAAAGGATGGAATGTGCATTCCTTCTTCCTTATGCCCAATGGGGTTCCTGGAAAATAGCCTTGAGCTAACAGCATTCTAGGGATGACTCGGGATGCATGCGGGTCTAGGAATGCTGGATCATAATCTTCGATGAACTGGATTGTTTCTTCCATTTGAAACCCATAAAGGTCGTCTGCAGTTTCAGCCGTTCCAACCATAGTACAAATGACGTCGAGAGGAGGGGCGCGGATTTCTAGTATTACCCCGTTATGGTTAAGTTTAACCATTTGGTGCAAGGTTGAAGCCACACCTCCTGAGTCATGGAGCCAAGGTCGCCCCAAGAGGAGGTTGAAAGTGGGCTTGATGTCGATTATTTGAAACTCCGTGGTGCGTGCCACAGGCCAGTTTGTATGGTAAGGTTGATTTTTCCCAGTACAGGCCTTCGGGAGTTATCATAAGCTCGTACCCCTTGTGAGGAGGTTTGGAAGTCATCGCTTCCTAGCCCCAAGCAATGGGCGGTTCGCAATGGGCAGACATTAACCGCCGAACCATTATCTACGAGTGCTAGGGGGATGTTTTGTCCTTTGCATCCAACCACTAGGTAAAGGGCTTTATTGTGACCACCCCCCTCTTTGGGTAAGTCTTTATCAGTGAAAACTATGGCCTTTTCTCTGGCATCTCTCGTGACATGGCTAACCAATGAGTCAGGTGTGATATCTGTAGGTACTGAGATGAGGTCAAGTGAACGAATAAGCTTTTCGCGATGTTCCTTTGAAGTACACATAAGATCCCAAATGGTAATCTCAGCCTTGGTTCTTTTTAGTTGTTTCAGGAGAGGATTTTCAATGACTTCTGCGACGGTGGCGTGCCGTCCGTTCTCAGGAGTTTGCCTAACCGGGATGTCGTCCATAGGAGGTGGGTGAATGTCCGGTTGGTATATTCTTCCGGATCGAGTGAGGTTGTCGACCTCGGGCTCCTGAGGGGTGGTGTCAATGAGAGCATACCCGAACCAAGTTTCAGCGAAGAAGTCCTGGCCCGAGACTTGAGATAGGTAAATATCTTCAGCATCATCAATCCACACACAGCACACTTCCCTCTCGATTCGATCCATAGGGACCACAGCGAGTGGTGCACCTTGAGGTGTAATATATACCGTGGGGTCGAAATTCTCTGGTTGGTCGAGAGAGATGTGACAAGAGCCGAGTGGGCTCTTGTTGTTGTTGGGTTTTCCAACGTTAGGGAGAGGTATTACTTCATCCTCTATCATGTCCTGGATCGTATGTTTTAGAGTCCAGCAGTTTTCAGTGTCATGCCCATTTCCTTGATGGAATTTACAGTAAGTACCTTCGACCCAATATTTGTTTTTGACAAGAGGATCACGGGTGGGGCCTATAGGTCTCAACTTTCCTTGATTGGTTAGTCTTTCAAAGGCTTGTACCAAAGTTGACCCGAGTGGGGCAAACTTTCGGTCTCGGACCCATCTTACAGGGTTTCTTCGGGCGGGAGCCTCTTCTACAGCATGGACTTCTTGGGCTTGGGATGTGTTACCCCGATTATAGGTGTTGGTCTTATATGTGGGTTTGCTTTGTATGGTTTTGGCGAGGTCGTCCTCGATCTTTATTCCCACATCATAAACTCTTTTGAAAGTGTCGAGTCCCAGGTACCTAAGGTGTTGTCTGTAAGCTGGGTCCAGGTTGTCAATGAATTTTTGGACCAATTCTGTTTCGGGAGGCCTATTGATTAGCTGGGCCGCCTGGTCCCTCCATCTAGCAAAGTAGGTTGTGAAACCCTCATTTTTCTTTTGGAAGAGAACTTCCAGCTCGCGCATGGTGACTTGGAAATCCATGTTCGACGAGTATTGCTTGATGAAGACATTGACAAAGTCTTCCCAAGTGGGGAAGAGCTTAGGGTCCTGGTGATAGTACCATTTGAGCGGCAGGTAAGTACATGGACTTGTCCACGCCTTTCAAGTTCATGGTATTCACAAAGCTCAGTAGATGATCACGGGGGTTATCCGTGGCCTTGAACTTTGGTAAGTCAGATGAACTGAACTTTTCTGGTAGTTTGCCAGGAAAATGTTCAGGATCGAGGGAGAAGTATTTGCTCCCCATGGTTTGCTGTAGGACCATTTTTTCAATCCTCTTCTCGTTTTCGAGGTCATTTTTGGCTTGCGCAGCCGCTAAAGCTTCATTTTCCATTTTCAGTTGGCCCATAAGTTGGGTCATTTGGACCATCTGGTCTCGCAAATCTTCGATGGACATGTTTGAAGGTGCGAATCGAGGTTGGGGAAGCGGAGATCACTGAAATGAGGGACGACGGACGGAGCTTGGAGTTACTAAACCTGGTGTTGGTGATGTATCTTCGAGACGCACTAACCGTTGATTCCCTGATCGGCACCAAGTGGCAGGACCAGTCCTAGGCGTAAGATAAGCTAAAGTTTAGGTTCCCAAAGTTTCAAGCATTACTTAGTCTAGACTTCGACTCTCTAAATTGGTTTTTCACTCTTTCTTTTGTCGGTACACTTTTTGGTTTTTATTTTATTTTGGTCATTCTTTGGGTTTTCGAAACACTTTCCCGTGTGACATTCATAGTTGTTAGCATGTTCGGTTTTGGTGCCGAGCATTGCCGTCGTAGGAGGCCCAACAACGACACAAAGAGTTATTAATTTTTCACGAGTCGCTTTTTTGAAATCGAGTGCTTTTCTTACGCACTCGTAGCAATTATTTTGATGAACATTATTTTGTGCTACGTATTTTCCTTTCGCTCGGGCACCGAGGCTGCTGCGCCTGACCAGAAGGCCAAGCAGCAACTTCAGCGCCCAGCTAGGGGGGTGAGAAATTCTGGCGCCCAGCCAGGGGCGTTGAAAATGCGTTCCTGGCTGGTTCTCATTTTTCTGTCTTCTGTTTATGCGACTTCGATTTGCGTGCTTGCCTAATAACGTCCTTTACGCGTAACAGCGTTCGTGGGATTCGTTACAGGCTATCCCGAGCGTCGCTTATTTTTTGGCGATCATTCGGGTTTGCGGAACACGTGTTCGGCATAACTCTTTGGCAAATTGGTTTATGAACGTTTGGGCAGTTTTTTAAGGTCGTTGGTTTTCTAGGATAGTTTGTCACACACAATCACATATTTCGCTACATCTAACTACATTACAAACATGGATTTGAAAATTAAATATGCCACGTAGTTTATGATAGGCTTCTATGGGTAGTTTATTTGCGTCTGGCTTGGTACCGCTTCTATCGTAGATCCAACACATGCCCCGGTCGAGGTAGTGTCTTCAACAGACGAATTTCGCTCAAGAGGCCAACCCGCAAGTGCAAGCCAAGGGGGCATGCAGGCGAGAGAGACCTAATGAGCGAGCGATTGGGTTCGGGATAGGTGTACTACCTGCACAAGTACCGAGTGGGAAACATGCGCGGCGTATGCACCCCCCTATTGGCGAAAAAAGGTATCCTTAGTCCCAACTCCCGAGGGAGCCGAGATTCGTTATGATGTTCTGCCCGTTCACATTAAAATGCTGATTTTCAGGTCGTCCCAACTTGATGGGGAAATAAACGCGGGGTAGGGTCGTTTCACCCTTCGGCTATTTTGATTACCTACAAGCACGAGTATTTCCTTCACTATCCCCAGTGGAGTCGCCACTGTGAGGGGGTCGAAAAAGCGCGAGGCTAATGCATGACCTTGTCCCTCGTGGGTGTGACGATTCTTTTTATTCAATCAAGTGTAATTGGATTTCCTGTGAGTATACACCCAATTGACTAGTAATATAGGAGTCGCCATTCAGTTTTTAACGACAATGAGAAAAACTGACAAAACCCGGTTATCGTGACATAAAGGGAGTGCAATTATGTTTGACCACCACGGCCGTAGGTTCCCTTGTGATCCCTGGTGTGGGGATCTCTCAATATACACCCGCAAGGTAGAGATTGAGGGTTCGGGGGACTGTAACTACCGAGAGGAGTACTTCGCTCGTCGATAACTCCAGAGGCAGGATACCCTTACTACCTCAGCATAAATAATGGAAGGGACATGCGTTAACTATTAAACTAATCTGAATTGATTTTAGCAATATGCAACATATAATACTAATTCGATCGTGATAATCTGATTTAAATAGCATTAAGGGACCTAGCATGATAATCCAATTTCCCAAAAATATTATATTTCTTAGGCGTGATAGAACAATCAGATTAGGTTAGTTTAACAGTTCATAAAAAGGGCGAGGAAAGCAGTTAAATCACCGAAAAGGGACACATTACGACGCACCCTTGAGAGGTGCGTCACGGTTCTCAGAAAACTAACCACTTTGACTTTGCTATTTCTCCTTTTTATTTAACGAATCTCAATTATGGGACAGGATACGTTATGTTCGATTTATGGATCGATTGCGACAGAACGCGTGAACAGTTTCGCAGCGAGAGGCTTAGGCTAAGGGTTGGAGTCAATACTCAGAATATAATTGTGTGTTGTTGTTGTTCTTTCACGTCGAAATTAGGGGCCTATTTATAGGGAAGAGTTCGTGGAAAGATAGAATTGCAGAGTTCTAATCCACAAAGAATTAGGAAAAAACACGTACCCAGGTATTTTCAGCGCCCAGGCCTGGGCGCCGAAGATTTCGGCGCCCAGAGCCAGGCGTTGAAAATAGGGTCTGGGCAGTTTTGTTTAGTCAGATTCGGATTCCTAAAATCCGTAGAGTTTGAGATTAATTCGAGTCTTTTAGCGCGTATCAACTTTATGACGGAATGCGTCTGGGCCCGTTACGAACTCTAGGCTCGTTAGGATTTTAATTAATACGTAACTCTTATTTCCGAATCCTATTAGGAATAGGATTCTCGCGGTTTTCTATCTCATTTAGGATTTATGTTGGAGTGCAACACCTAATTCTGACAGGTTTCTATCCTTTATGATTTGCCACTTTTAGAAGCTACCTTTCACGGCAGTTACTATTTTTAGCATGTTTCCATAAATAGCAGGTTTCGGGTGAAATGAAATGGGGAATTTAGAATCGTTTATTTTATAGGAGATGCGTTGTCAAGTGGAGATTTACGCTTTCATCATCGAACCTTTCCCTTGCGGGAATGGGGACAAAAGTAGGTGTCTACATGCGCTGCTCGTGTGCGTGACGAATCCTAATGCTATCGGAATTCGTGCATTGATTAAATCCTAATCCTAAAAGATTAAATTTATTATTTAGAGATCTAATAGGATTCTAATTAATAAATTAGTATTCTAACAGGATTCGAATTTCTTTTCCATAGTCCTATAAATATATGCCTAGGGTCATAATTTTAGGCACGAGTTTTCAATAAGTATTCATACAATAAAACAGTGATTTTTGAGCAGAAAAATCAGTCACTTTCTTGCCCCATAATAGCCGAAATTTATAGTACCTTAAGGGCGATTCTTGTTGGTCAATCTTAAGGCGGATCCGGACGTGCTGTGGACTATCTACGGAGGGACGACGCTTGGAGTCCTAAGGACTTGTTCTTGTTCGGTTCGGGCGCAGCTAGGGAGGGCACGCTACAAAGTGTATGCACCTAAATTATGCTAAATGATTATGTGTAAATAATATGTTTCCTGGCATTAAGGCTTTCCGCATGATTTATGTTTTGTCATATGTATCATAACCTAACACGAGCCTCGTGCCCTTGTGTTCGTGCCCAGCCGCGCCTTAAACGTGCATCTCTCTCTCCCTCTCGTTCGCTTCGCAGCCCCGCGGCGCCTAGCACTCGTGCACGAGGTCGCTGCTGCTGCTGCTGCTTGCTGTGTGCACTCGTGTGCCTCTCTCTCTCTTTCCCAGCGCCCCTCGTCGCTCCCTTGCGCGCGCGCTGTGTCACGTGTGTGTGTCGCCCGCCCCGCAGCCTTGTCCCTCGTCGCCCTTGCGCGCGCTGTGCGGTGCGTGCGGTGCTGTTGTTTGTTGTTTGTTGCGTTGTTTGCTCGACGCACACGCACACAACACAATTAATTGTTGTGTGTGTATGTGTTGTTGAAGTGGATCAATCAAAATATGTTTTCAAAAATATCCAATTTTAGTTTTAAATTGTTTTAGATTGTTGAGAGTATTTTAAATAATTGGTTATTTAAATTGATTAGAACGGTTATGAACACCGTATTGGGTTAGTGTTGTATTTTAATTAAAGATATTGGTTTTGATGATTGAAATTATTATTTTCAGATTCAATAAGTTTATAAAGTGTTGATTTTTGAAGTCAAAACATGTTTTGAGATAAACTATTGTTAGGGTTTTGATTTCAATTAATTAAGCGATTGATTCACATAATTTAATGACAATTTAAATTATGGGAATCAACTTAAATTTTCAGATTGTTTATAAGCTTTAAAAAGTTGGTTTTTAATGGTTTTAAAGCTAAAAAGTCAATGTTTTTATGTTAGGACTTGAGTTGACTATTTGAGACTACTAAATTAATGATTAATGATTGGTTTCTAATTAAAACAAAGGTTTTAGAATCTTAAATAGTTGCTGGAAATTTAGTAAACATGGATAATAATTTAGTTCTCTTTTTGTGTTTATAGGAGGTGATTTCTAGTGAGTCGTGATTCGCACAGTGGCCCCCGTACTTAGGTATTCCAGGTACGTACAAGACTAGGGTAACCACCCATCCCTTGAGGATTTTGTGAAGTGTATTGAATTCGAATCATGTGAACTTATATGTTGGAAATTCATGTTTGATGATTGAGAATGAATATGTTATTATGGATTCATGTTTAATTTTGGGAACGAGCATGTATTATTATTGTTGAATCTATGTGAACGAGCATGTTATGAATTGAATTATGCTTTATAGTTTCTATTGAACTATCATGTTATAGACTTTTATAATCATGGAATTATGTCAAGCATGTTGTTCAAGTTGATTTGCATGTATGAGTATTGCGCATGCAAGTTGTTATTATTGTTATGCTATAGTACAGGATGTCTAGCATAATTATTGAGCAGGTCGAATATTGCCAGTGAGCAATATATATTCTACCAAGGGGTAGAATATGTTAGAGAGTCTATGTGAATTGAATTAAGGACAATTCGTGCTAAGGGTACACCCCGCTTGTTAATAGGCAATGTTAGGTTATCTCAAACAATGTTTTTGAGAAGGAACAATGGGAGTAATTTCACTTGAGTCTATGTTTGATCACAAGTCCTAAAGAAGTAAAATAAGGAAGAGTCATTGTTGAATTGTTTAATTGTTTAATTAATTGTATGTTGTGAGTAGAGTCTTGAGTCGCCTTGAACATAATATACTAATTAACGTAAAGTGCAACCCAAAAGAGCTTCAAAACTCTTGGAATGTATATACCTTGAGTATGAACAATGGGGGGAGTCTTGCCGGAAAACTTGTACTCCTAGAATGATACAAGACGTTGTTTCATTCTTCTTTTATGCCGTTGTGCATTGGAATTCCTGTCGGTATGGCCCGACTGTCGATAGTAGCCCGACTTATTTTTGGTGTATGGTTAGCTCCCATCACACTTTTCTTTCCTTTTGAGGATACTTTCTTTTACCCGTTCGAAGCTACTTTTTTATTAAGCTGTGAGTCAAGAGTCGTGTCAAGTGTCGATCGAGTCTTGCCTCCATGTTTGTTTGTTTATTATATGGCTTTTGCATGTGGATTATTTATTCGTCGAGTGAAGCATGTTAGGATAGAATGTTATTCTAGCTTGTTCGTACTCAGCTTTTGCTGACTTCGTGCTTCATGTCTTCTGGTCATGGCCTTTGCCTTAATGGCCCTATGATGATCCATCAATTGCATTTGCGTTGTTGGGGAGTAGATTTTTAATAAAGCAGGTTTGTAGAGATAACTTGCGGGAGAAGTTATCATGGGATTCGTGTTGAGAGTTTTCTTCTTCCGTATTTTATAAACTCTATTTTTATTTATAGTCATGACTAATACTATCTACAGTTAATGGATTTTAAAATGGTTTAATACTTTGGATTTGGGCCTCAACGGTTCCAACTTGTTTTAATAACCATTAACTATTTATTTAATATGTTTTGAAAGTTAGTTAATTCTGCTGCGTAATTCTGGTAAATAGCCTTAGCTGTTATCACGGTGGCAGTAATATCTTGGTAATTCCTGTGTTTTAAGTCGGAAAATGTTTTATAAAAAGCAAGGAATTATTAGGGTGTTACAAATAAACTACTCGGGCTCGTTTAAAGCTCGTTCATGTTCGTTCATTTTTTAAACGAGCCGAGCTTGAACAACTTTTGAAGCTCGCTTAATAAACGAGCTTGAACATGCATGAACATATGTATGCTCGTTCATTTAAGTTCATGAACAACTCGTTCATTTATGTTAATGAACAACTCGGTCATTTATGTTCGTGAACAAGTTAGTCTAGTTATATTATGTATCATATTTTACCATATATACGTTTTTCAAATATAAATAAAAATCATGTTTTTGACTTTTGAAATCTATAATAGAATAAAAAATATTTTGAAATAAAATTTTAATTGCTAAATTAGTGCTCTTTGACTCTTTCTAAATTATTAGTTTGTTTATCAAATAAAGTAATGACTTTAATCTTTATTATTAGATATGATTATAATTTGTTAGATTTTCAAGTGGTTATACTCTAAAGCTCGTTTAAGAAAGCTCGTTCATGAAAAAAGCTCGTTTGTAAACTCGGCTTGATTAATAAAGGAGCCGTTCACGAACAGTTCGCGAACACAAAATCTTTTAAATGAACCGAGCTTGAACAGAATTTGGAGCTCGGTTAAAAGCTCGGGCTCGGGCTCGAGCTCGCATAATTTAAATGAACACGAACATGAACATGGACAGGGTAAAGCTCGGCTCGGCTCGGCTCGGCTCGTTTGCACCCCTAATTGTAGGTATTCAAGGTGACTAGTATGGCCAATCTAGGGTTAAATACGGTATGAGTACCGTTTTATCTTTGAATGTAAAGTTTTAAATATGGTCTGTGTACCATTGAAGTTTTGATGTAATAATTAGGTTATTATTATTTCAAGTTCCTCTAGATTATTTAGAACTTTAAGTTAGCTTTTGAATGAAGTTCAAGACGATGCCAAGCTAACAAGGTGAAAGGAAGATTGGATGCTTCAAGACCAAGTTTTTGGGCCATACTAGTTCACCAAATTATTTATGCTTTTATATATTGGTATATGTATATTATGAATGAATGCGTTGTTTGTATGTTTGATTATGATTTAGTTCACTAAGTAATCAAACTGACATAGAAACAACTAGGTCTAAAATAATATTGAGTTTATAATTTCCTTCCAAATCAAGCACTTACAAAAATCTAAGGACCCAAGATAGTAGGTTTCCGCCAAAGCGAGGTGCTATTTTAGTTGACTTAGATGGTAAGGTATCCCAAAGGAACACATTGATTGTGGTTGTAACTCAAACAACAATGGCATATGTTGTGGCAATGGGATAAATTATGGTTAATTTATTAACCAAGAGTAATTTGGAGATTACTAGCAATTGGTTTTGCTTACCTAGAATCTTAAAAGACTTAAGACATGCCAAAGCTGCTTAAGGATTTAGGACTTTTAGGGTCTTGGAATCGTTTTATTCATTATGGACCATGTTTTATTTTTGCATGAATGAAATGTTTAATAGCTTTAATGATTGCGTGAATTCTTTTATTCAAGTTATTAAAGTATGATAAATGTTTTCTTTGCTAGTTCATTTTGTAGAATCGTAAATCTTCAACTTTATTGCGTTCGGATAATAGAACTGCGATATTTCCTCGATCGATTGGTAACTAATTTTGAGAGAGATTCTCAAAGAAAAGGAGAATGAGAGTGTATCTTGAATGTTATTTTCTTATAGTGATCTTTATGGTTGTTTTCAGACTAAAATTCGAATGGTAGACCAATTGGACCTCATATATTCAGAATACTGGGTAGTTTTGGAATAATGAAGTATTGAGTTAAAGGCTCATGTATAACCAATGGTTAACAACCAATTTTCTTTTGATTCAATAAATGAACTAGACTGATTGGATGCGGTCATTCAAAGTGAATAAAAGAAAGGGACTTTGTAGGCGTAACAAAGTAAGAAGATCAAGCAAAGAGTAAAATCTTTTGGACTATAAGAAAATGTGCTAGAAAGGATAGGAAATTGGAACAAAAAAAATGAATTCAAGATTCAATTTCTACCTAAAAGTTTGCGTTACAGAGAAAAGACTTAGCAAATAAACTCATATGGTATTAGATTACCGCGTGAGGCTCTAACTCTTGTTAAGAACTCAAATTCCAGGAGCTAAGTCTGGTTATTGACTACAAGTGGAAAATGAAGCAAAGTCATGCTACATTAGCTGTAGGGTCATCATGTTTGTTTTAAAGTCCTTCTAAAGGCTGGAACTTAATGGCATTATGTTCCATTAATCATCATAAAAAATTTCTGTTTGGACAACAGAAATACTCATATTCAAAGTAAACAAAAACATTCGTTGAGTGTTTATTTGAATGAAATGGTCATTAAGGGTTGAGTCATATGATTGATTAATAAACAAACAAATCTCTTCACACTCAAACTTCAAAAGGTTCAAATCAAATATTTTGATTTGTGTTCCACATATCTTTGGCAATGTCATACGACCATATCAACAAGACAACATTCTAAGATTCCATGGCATGGATTTTTGAAAGTTGATTAATTTAAGACACGTGGGTCTTACTTGTTGAACATAACATATACATGGGCCATTATTAGAAGGTTCTAGACAATTACGTTCGTAGACCAAAGATAGATTTTACGACTTACCTATTTCACAAGAATTTGAGAAAATATGGCTATATTTACTCAAGGTGAAATATGTGAAATGCTTCAATGCGATTCACAAAAGGGTATAAAATCAACTTGGCAAGAATCTTGGAACATCTAGGATGGGTCAAGGTGATGTTTGCATGAGCCAAGAAATATTATCTAGATTGTTTATATGGCATTATGACAATCGAAGCTCCGTAAGAATATGGTATGTCCAAATGGAGAAATCGAAATCTATTCGATTAACGATAATCAAGACTATTTTCCTATATAGTTTCTAAATGATACTCTCAAGTGGCTATAACACTAAACAAAGTTGTCAAAGCTAAGGATAAGATGTCATAAGGATTGAACTTCGGTTCAGTACATCTTTTCAGTACATATATATATATATATATATACATATATATATATATATACATATATATATATATATATATACATATATATATATATATACATATATATATATATATATTATATATATATATAGGGTTGTCAAAACCAGTGGGAGTTAGTGTTTACATCAAACAAACTCAAGAATAGATATATGTTTCTTTATAAGCGACTCTAGAAACAAAAGGTATTGATTCTACCATAAATCTGAGAACATATGGTTGTTGCTCTAGATAATGTCTTTTAGGAAACCATCATATTTCCAAAAAGGCAAGTGGGAGAAAAATGACCTCGAAGTGACTTCAAAAGAACTTCGAGTCAAGAAACAAACAAATGTAGGATACTTAGGAGTCTTTGTAAAAGCTCTGTACTTAGAAGCCTTTGGAAGAGCTTCGGGATGACTTTAGAAGTGCTTCAAGAGAATCCTAATACTCAAAGGACTTGAGTAATGTCTTTATAGACAGTAAAGTTTGATGTTCAATACCTAGGTAAATTGTATAAGGAATAGAATTCAACCAAGATAGATGCATAGATATCTTGAGGAATGAAAACTATGAAGACTTTGGAAGTTCTTCAAAAACATACGACTTACAGATTAGCTACGACAAATTAAAATTCCCAAGTATGGTTTGAGGCCATCAGAAACATTATTATGGTTCCAGGCCATATAAAATGGTTTGAGGCCATTTTACCCGAAGTATCTTCATCTTAAAGAATCAAATATATGATTTGATTGATTTTCATAAAGGGTTCACTCCCATTACTTGCAAACATGTTTTCTAAACATACAACGTTGATTTGCATAAAGGGTTCACTCCCATTGGTTGAAAACATGTTTTCAAAACATACAAAGATGATATTGTATACACTTACAAAAGAAAAACTAGATTGGTGGTTAAAGATTATAAACAACTTCACGGCGTTGATAATGTTGAAACCTTTTTCACCAAGTCGGAATGCTTGAACTATTTTGGATAAATCTAGCAATCATTGCATATGGAAATATGGCAATTGGAAAACGAAACACCTTCCTCAATTGGACTTGTAGAAAGGAATTGTGTACCTCACACAATGTAAAACTTTTGGATGCTAGATAAAACAACAAGCTTAAGAAATCTATTTGTAGATTAAAGCATGTAACTGGGAATTGGACCATATTTTTCAACAAGGCTATTGAGCAATCATAGCTTTATGAAAGTATGGATCATCTTGTAGATGAGGAGTTTAGTGGGAGCTAAGTCATGTTTATTGGTTCTACATATGAGATACATATCTCTCTATTGAAAATGACATTCAAATTCTAAATGGTTATATTTGAAAGTGTTTGTCAATATTAGAACCACGGAGAAACTTAGAACATATTGGGTTAAAGATCTATTGGATAGGATCTAAAGCGTTGTTTGGATTCTGTAAAAGTAATTACTAAATCAAACACAATTGAGAGACTCAAAAGATACTCTCAACCCATATGAGTAAGTCTAAGTAATGAATGCTTTAACTAAGTATAAAGCTAGGTTGTTATCACTAAAGTTAAACATCAAGGACCTTGAAGAGGTGCTTTCACCTTATATCACATGGCAATGCCAAGATTTTAGCAAGATTCAGTATCTCTTGAAATAGAATAAAGCTAAAAGTTACATGGATAGATTTTAAAATGCGAATGGTTTTTGCATTACAATCAATCATGTATAATGTGATATATAGATCGCCAAGATAACTCGTGAACATTAGATCGTGACGAGTTTATACCAATATCTATTGAGCTAGATCAAAGATCATTAGAAAAATATCAAGAGCATCCAACATATTTGGATATGTAGGATGAGTACTTGATAAGAGGAAGTGAAGATGAACTAAAGTTTTGATGCATTTGCCTAAGCAAAAGTTGAATCTTGTTGTTAGGAAAACCATAAACATACATGGGAAACTAGGCGTCGTGATTAAAAGGTGGTAACATAGGTTCTAAACCATATGTGATGCATGGGAAACTAAATCAATGATTAGTTTCCAAGTTCTCAGTTGAAATATGTATCTCCCACATCTTTGTGAACTGGTTGGAGTATTCCAAAAGGATAGCATCATTTGCAATTTTACATAATTGAAATAAATTCATTATTGCCTAAGAAGCAATGAAAGGGAATTGTTTCTAGTGGGAATTCTTCAATGAACTCAGGTTGATCACAAGTCTGTTATCTGGATGATTTTCTATTTTAAATGTGATTATCATTCTAAACAGCAATGAAAGACTAGATCATTCTATAAACATATTCAAAGATCTTTTCATCTTACATCGAAAGGCTTTCGATAGAAAAGGTGTTAAAAATAACAAAGTATGATAAACTAAACCTCTGAATCGAATGCGATACAACACTCATATCCAAAAATGGAATCAAGTTTGATTTCCATGAATGTTTTAAGTATTGGGTGAAAGGCCTATATCTGTAAAACATTAAATGCTTGATTTTGGGTTAGAGGCCCACAGATGGGTAAGAATTTGGTTTAAACATTTATCATTTATTAAATTATATTTCATATTTCATTTAATCTTGGTTTAGTATTAAATGATGAAGTCCAAGTGATTCAAACCATTCAAATGGGATGTCAAGATGGATTCTTTGACAAAGAAACACCCATAATTGAACTTGAATATTGAATCACAAAAGGATCCGTAATCCAGGTCATTGAAAGGTTGGACGACCAATGACTAATGAATATTAGAATGCAAGTTGATTTATAGTTCTATTTCTTGAATTAGATGGACTGGAGGTCAGAAATCATTTTCATAGATACTTGTTGGGTCTTGTATAGGATTGACCATGAGAACACTTTAAGAGATTAAAGTCATGTCATAAGTAATTCTCATTGATGGTGATTGGAACCTATTCCTCGGAACCTGGGTAGTTATGGCTGCTTCCTTGAGAATTAGTTCGCTTTAATGCTCGCTAAACGTCTCACCGTAAAAGGAGACTATAAAAGCAGTTATTGGGCATACTATGAATCAAAGTAAGTTGTTCGTAAGTTACAAGAAGGGATTATACTCCTATCTTTGATAGGATATGGTGTTGTTGTTGTACAAGGCATTTGTCTAATACCAAGGTTCAGATTAATTACGAACAATTAATTCAGTGAGATCAAGTGATTGGAACAGCTAGCTGGAGCAATGCTTTCGACCAGTGAGTTCTAATCTATATTAGGCTCACAGTTTACTCTTGACTGAAGCTATAAGGTCACACCAATGGCATGTAATAGATCACCTGATTAAATGAATCGGAAATTCATTTAATAGATTTTCGGGAATTAGTTCGGAAAAACATAAATATACGATATTACGTTGGATCGGAATCGTATATCGTATTGCAAATATTCGTAAGCTAGGAGAAACGAATAATCGCATTGTACGACGGTGATTCGTCAAGTACTATACGATAAACAATATCCGTAAGGTGTTGGTCGCGGATACGAGCGAGACGAGGCTGCCGGCCCATCGAGCCAAGCGCGCAAGGCCCAACAAGTCAGCAGCTAGCCAGCAGCGAGAGCAAGCCCGCAAGGCCACGCTTGGGCGCGCGCCGACAGCAGCGAGTCCCAAGGCCCACGGCTACATTGCCTTGTGCGCGTTGCTTCGTGGGCTTGTGCGTGTAGCTGGGCGGTTGAGGCCTTGTGCCTTGGCCGGTCATGTTATAACCTTAGGGTTATAACACACCACCTTTCCTACTGTTTTTCTAACACAACACACACAACTAATTCTACGTACTTCAGTTTTAACCTAATCAAAGAGAACCCTAATTCTCTCTTTGCCTCCGTTCAAACTGTTCTTCCGTAAAAGCTAAAATATATTGAGTGACGTCTAAGCTGCGAATCTCAAGACGGATCTGAACGTGTCGGTGAACCAAGTAGAGGAACGACATTTGGAGTTCTTGTTCGTGTTCATGATTCGTTGAACTAGGGAAAACACGTTTCGAATGTAAGTTTTCTTAATCTGTACTTTATACATGCTTCCTGGCTTTGGGGATTATTCCGCTGCGTTAATATGTATTTAACTGTATTCTCCTACAATTTAGATTACATACAATGTGATGCGTGCCTTCCCTAGCTGATCCGGGACCGAACAAGAACAAGTCTCTAGAGCTTTAAGTGTCGCCCCTCCGTAGAAAGTCTACAACACGTTCGGATCCGCCTTAGGTTCAACCAACTAGGATATTAGTTAAGGTTTTATGTACTCGGGTTAGGCTATAATAAATGTTCTCCCTTGAACAAAATATAGGTAAAGAATATGATTTTTTTGATGATCTATGAATTATGAGGGCTAGCCTCATATTTATAGAGTAGGAAATAAGGAACTTGAGTCTTACTAGGAAAACAATTACCAATCCAATTAGGATTGAAATTCTTAACCAATTAGAATTGTAGCTGTTGTGGGATCTTTTACGGTGCTGACGTGGCACGCGTTCCTCGGAGGTATCAAGTATGACTTGGCACGAACTTCTAGCAACCTGCAAAACAAGAATATTCCCGTAGGAATATTCTCTCCGATGCTTAAGTAAGTATAAGCTAGAGAGATAAGTAATTTGTAGAGAGAAGGCAGAGCAAAGATAGTTCTTAGGTTGGTGGTAATGAATTGAATATCTTTTACCTAGGGATCTGCACTATTTATAGTGCTAGGGTTTCTCGGGAACTGGTCCTGCATGATTGGGTGTTATGCAAGATCGGGACACGTGTCCTGCTAAGTTTTTGGAGGCTTGGTTTGGACCAAGTGGGCTTCTTAATTGTTTGGGCCTTGGCCCTGTGAAGTTGAGAAAAGCCCGCAGGCAGGCTTTTGGGCCTTTTTTCTGGGCTTTGATAGTACAGTCAGGTGGCATTCTTTTAGGCCACATCATTTTCCCCTCAAGGAGGATGCCCCTTGTCCCTGTGGGGTAGGCTGCTTGATCGGAGGGAGTGCCACGTGTGAGGGCTTTTTAGAGCTTAGATTTTCCTTTAAAAGCTTCAGTTCCTCTTTCATTTTTCTTTTGTTACTTCAGAGCAATTTTTCTTAGAGAGAGAAAGCAAATTTCGTCTTGCCAAAGATCTGCTTGTGCTTGCGCTTGAGTGTTCTTGGATTCGCTGTCCAGTGTTCTTGAGGGTCTAGAGGATTTGTAAAGACTTCTCATCGGTTTGATCATTTTCTGGTAAGTTCTCTATCAAAACTTTGTTTTTTGTATGCTTGTGGGACCTCTCTTGTTTATTGTTTATAGTGTTCTGTGGAGGCGTCTTGGGGGTTATGACGCCTATCTCTTTCATTCTTTTGCTAAAGTCAGACGTCTTGTCCCTTATGCAGGACGACATGGCTCGAATTAGACAAACAGCCAACGTGGGGGACGATAGGGTTCCTTTTTCGAACCCGTCCCAAGGAAGTAGGAGTGGAGTCCGTTCCTCCCGTAATACAGGAGACGGGGCCATAAGAACGGCACATTCTCCTAGAAGAAGGAAGAATGTGGCTTCCCGTCCTCGCGTTCCACGCGAGGATTTTGAAGATGACTCCTCTAGCTCTTCAGACGAGGAGTTTGCAAAAAACCTTCCTCCTATGGTCCGGGGGAAGGAGGACGTCAATCTATTTCCGTCAGATATCTTTCCCAGCATGAAATGGCTGAGGTACCTGAGGGAGCAGGGACGTGACTTTGAGCGTTTTCTGCTTCTGCCCCCAGGTTTTAGTCTTAGGAGCCCTCGACCACATGACTCCGTGGACCAACTCTCCCAAGGAGAGGTAGCTGTTTATACTGTTGCCTTTAGGTTGGGTCTTAGATTTCCATTGCACCCCTTTGTGATGGACGTTTTGGAGGGGTATGACATTGGCCTTGCTCAATTGACGCCTAACTCTTGGGCAAACGTTTTTGGTTTTATTGCCAAGTGTGCTTTGAGCGGCGTCACCCCTTCCTTTCCTGCTTTCCTTCGTCTCGTAGTCATTTCCCCTTCTTCTCGTTCTCCCCAGGGGTGGTTCACCCTTTACAGCCGTCGGGGATATAAGACGGTGGTGGGTAAGACTTCTAGTTGGGTTTGGTGGAGGAAGAAGTGGTCTATTGTTCGAATGGAAGACCTCTCTCTTTCTAGACGTCTTTCTAGGTGGAACCGTCGGCCCCGCTATTTGTCTAAAGCTGACGCCTACCCTCGCCTCTCGTCCAGAGAGTGGGGACTAGTGAAGCCCTTGTTCCAGGCTGAGATGTATCGGCTGTCGTCAAAGAGCCATGCCTGGGTGCCTAATGCTTGGCTTCCCCATATCGGCCAGTTCACCAATATAGTCTTTCTTTCAGCCGTTGGTCTTTGTTCCTATTTGAGTAGAGGTAGTTCCCCATAGATTTTCACTCAACATCCTTTTTTTTTTTTTAACTAACCCTTGGCTTTGTAGGTTCTGCCATGGATCGCCTATCCTCCGAAGACAAGGGTGTAGTGGAAGTACCCGCTTGGCTGTCCGAGGTGTATACTGAGGACATTCTCAAGGCCGTGGAGGCTAAGAAAAAGGACTCCTCCAAGAAGTCCAGCGAGGGTGCCTCTGGTGACGTCGCCAAGGAAATTTTTGTTTATTATTTTTTATTTTTTGCCTCTGTTCATTTCTGATCATGATTTGGTCGCTGACTTCCTTCATCTTTAGGAACCCACTTTGCCAGCTACGAAGAACCGTCCTGCATCTTCGACGGAGGCTCCTAAGCCAAAACGGCCCTTCTTTAAGAAGATGGGTCCGGCCGATGCTGTCACCAAGCCGTCGGTACCAAAACCGTCCGCTCCCCTAGCTGAGGGGGAGGTTCTTCCTACCCAGACGTTCATTCCTCCTCCTGAGCAAAAGGAGGTTATTTCCCAGGTGGACACCGAAAGGGATTATACTGCCGGAGCAGCTGCTGACGAAGTAGCAGTCGAACAGACTGAGGCTGCTGACGCCACCACCTCGTCCAAGGAGGACAAGGGTAAAGGCAAGGAAGCTGAGGCTCCTCCTACTGATAATGCCTCTACTTCTCCTGCAACTTCGCCAATTGGTTAGTGTTTCTGTACTTTAAATTTGTCATGTCAAGTTGGGATTTGCACGATGTTTGATAATCTTGGCGTTTGGTTCAGTTGAGATGTTCAAGCGGATGCGGCGGGCCGAGGTGGCGAGCATCCCCCCTTCTGCCGGTTTTAGCTCAGAGGCGAAGGATAAGATCCTTGCGGACGTGTATGCGGCCATCCCTGAGGAATATGTGAGGTCACTCCCCGGGATTGACTTGGGATTCTTTGGGTCCATTCAGTCTCTCGTCCTTGATGTGAAACACTTACTCCTGGTTCTCTGTAGTTATGATTATATATGTACGTCATTTTTAATTCTATGTTGTCTTTGGCAGCTTTTCATTCGCTGTGCCGAGAGTAGGAACTATCGCTTTGATATGCACAATGAGATGCTTAAGCACAAGGACCAGATCGAGAATCATGAGCAATATGCTGAGAAGACGGCCAGATTGATCAACTTGGACGCGGACAAGAAGATCAAATCCAAGACGGAAGATCTGAAGAAGGCCGAGGAGGACGCCGAGAAGTATGAAGAGAAGTTGCTGGAGCATGAGGGGCGGCTTGCCGTGATGAGAAAGGAGTACTCTTCCAAGGTGAACGTTCTTGAAGGTCAGCTCAAGGCCATGCAGGGAAAGATTGAGGCCGTGCGCAAGGAGGCTGCAAGCTCTTTCAAGTTGGGCGAGGAGTCCATCTTGGAGAGTGCCCAAAAGGCGTGGGATCAGTCTATGGACGGGAAGGACTTTTCCTGGTTCAAACGCCGTATCTCCCACCAGATAGCCGTCTCGACGGCTAGGCGCCTAGGCTTAGATCCCCCTGAGTTCGTCAGTGACGGGGAGGAGGACATAGAGGAAGACGAGGTGAACTCCCCTGAAGGCCAAGACGTCCAGGACGGGAGTTCTTTTTCCCCTCATCCTTGAGCGGCTTTTCTTGTAGTTGGTTTGAATGACGCCGTGGGCGTTTGTAATAACTTTGGTGCCTTTTGGCATTTATTTGATTTGGTTTTTTTGCGTCTTGGGCGCTATGTATAAACAATTCGTGCCGTTGTGCACTTTATTTTATTTTAATTCCATCGGTTCTTTACTGATTTCTTGGGAATTCTTTCTTTGGGTCCAGTTGTTGGACAGAAACCTCAGTGTTTTAGGTGATCAGCCTAATTTGAGGCGCTAATCTAGGCCACTTCTCATGCCGTCAAACGATTAGTCTTTTTAGACGCCATCCAAGGAGGAGGTCTTATGTCTGAATGTTTGCTCTTGTTTGAGTCTTTTCTTTTTTGGGCGCCTTTCGTAGAAAAGGCGTCATGCTGGATGTCTAAACCCTTTGTGTTTATTAGCACTGGGTATGTCCAAACCATTCGTGTTTATTAGCACTTGGTATTGTTTATTTAGCAGATATTGACGCCACTATTTTAGGGATTGTTTTCTGGTGAGTTTCTTCACCCCTTAGTGTTCCTTTTTGAAGGTTCAACTGAGACTTGTATTCGTCAGATAAGTGTTCATTTACTAAATTGCTTGCTACATTCACCGCGTCTTAGGCTGGCATTTACAGGCCGTTTTGTGGGCTCTGGTACAATAGCTAGGCCGTTTTGTAGGCTCTGAGTACAATAGTTACCCTAATGATGTTCTACTTTCAGCCACTTTCTTCAATTTTGACCGCTTCTATTTGGACGGGTCTAGTTTCTTTGGCGACTTGGGGTTCATCTTCATGCTTTCGTTTTCCTCTGACTTCGGCAGAATCTTGCTTCCATGCTGACGGGTTAAGGGTCGTCAGGTAACAGTCCCTAGCCTGTTGTTGATCTCCATGTATGGTGCCTATAACTCCATCATCGCACACAAACTTCAGAAGCATCAGATGGGTGACGACTACAGCCTTAATCTTGTTTAAGGTGGGTCGTCCCAAGATGACATTGTATGCAGTCAAGTCTTTAACAATTAGGAAGTCCACCTCCATCTTTCGCCCATTCTTCCTATCCCCAATTCGAACCGGCAGAGTGATGACGCCAACAGGGTGAATGATACTCCCTCCAAAACCAATGATGGGATAGTGAATTCTTTCGATGGTTTTGGGGTCGTGCGCTAGGTGATTGAGGCATTCTAGACTCATTATGTCGGACGAGCTTCCCGTGTCTATTAGTATGCGTTTAACTCTCATGTTAGATATCTTGAATTCAACCACAAGGGGATCATCATGCGGCGTGGCTATCCGTCCGCCATCTGACTCACATATTTCTATCTTTGGGAATGGATCCATGGGCGCTTTGGCTGACAGCAGCACTTGTCCTAAGCGGCGAGCATAATCTTTCTGTCCTCTCATGGTGGGTCCTCCAGCGGCCGGTCCTCCAGATATGACGGCTACAAATCCTCCGTCGATGTGTTGTCCCTTAGTCGGCGAGGCAGGTGACTTGTTCTTTTTGTATTGGTTTTTTCCAAAGCCATGAGCATTCTTCTGTAAGTAGTTCTTGAGGTGTCCTTTGGAGGCTAGGCCATCTAAAGCCCTCTTCAAGCTTCTACAATTCTTGGTTTCATGTCCTATATCTTCATGGAACTGGCAATATAATTTGGGATCTCGAGTCTCAGCAAGAGACTTCATGGGGAAAGGTCGATCAAGGTCGTACCTTGTCCCCACGTCTTTTAGTATGGTGAGAAGATCCGTGTTGTACTCAAAATATTCCCTTTCTTGTGGTCGTTCTCTCTTGTGCCCAGGAAAGTTGGTATCATGCTCTTTTGATAGAGCCCATGTGCCATTCACTCGTGGGGATTTTCGGTCCACTTTATCCTTCTTCCCGGAGGAGTCTGTTGTTTCTCCAATCCTTCCTTCCTTTGACGCGCTGCATATTTCTGTTGCATGGATAAATGCTTCAGCCTCGTCCAGGACCTCGTCCATAGTCCTTACACTCTTCTTAACCAGGTCAAACTTGAAGGATCCTTTCTCCAATCCCCTGATGAAATTATCAAAAGAGACGTCATCAGGCAAGTCTGGGATCTGTCCAGCCTCTAGATTGAAACGCTTCACGTAGCTTCTTAGGGACTCGTCTTTCCCTTGTTGGATCCGTCCCAAATGCATGCTGGTTTTCCTTTCTTCCCTGTGTGCCATGAACCTCGTAGAGAACAAAGTCTGTAGTTCGTTAAAAGAGGCAATTGATCCTGGGGGCAGCCGTTCAAACCATTTAGACGCTACTCCTTTGAGCGTGGCTGGGAAGTATTTGCACCAAGTGGCTTCATTGGTTCCCTGAACGTACATGTGATGGAGGTATGCGACAAGGTGCATATCGGGATCGGTGGTCCCGTCATAAGCTTCAATTGTAGGAGTTTTTACCTTGGGTTCCTTCGGGGCGTTCATGATCTCGTCAGAGAAAGGGGTACTCATGTGCCTTAACGTCAGGTTGTTGAGCCCTTGCTGAATATGATAGGTTGGTTCATGGCGGTTGGATAGCAGGCGGGGGAGCATGCTTACCCTATGGGGCGTCATTTAGGTCGGTCCACGTGTAGTGGGATAAAATGGTGGATCTTCCATCACAGGAGTGGACCCGGTGTCTGATAGTTCAGATTCAGCCTCATAATGTTCTTGATGCCTTGAGGCTGGCCGTTAGACGGCTGGTGGGCTTCCCCTAGACGATGGTCGTATGATCGGGTCCCTTCGAGGTAAGAAGGTGGGGGGGTCACGGCCATTTCCCGAGTGCTCAGGCACAGGGCTGACTCCCCTGCTTGCTTGTGGACGAGAACCTTCTCCAGCCCTCCAAACGTTGGATCTGAGCGGCATTGTGCTTATCCGATTGACGCCTAGACTGAGGGGCCTCTGCGGAGCCGTCCTCTCAGCGCAGTAGATTAGCATATTTTTCCGAATTTCATCTTGCAGTGTAGTGCTCATCTGTTGTCGAAAGGTCTGATTCATTTGCTGTTGGAATCCTGTTAAGATCTCGCGTAGGGAGCCCACCGAGACTGGCAAATCTAGATTCTCGTCTAACACGGCGTCTCGGACGCTGGGGCTTAGATGGCCGCCTGGCGGAGACGCCTCGGTTATTGGTTCTTCTTCTACAACCACCTCAGCCTGCATCCGTCGCGGTGTGTTCCCTGCATTTGCGATTCGATTGGCTTCTTCAATGTGCCGTCTCTCTTCTTCTCCACCAGCGTACTCTCTGTCAGAGTGTAGTTCGGCCATGACACTGTACCTCCCCACAGACGGCGCCAAATGTTGTGGGATCTTTTACGGTGCTGACGTGGCACGCGTTCCTCGGAGGTATCAAGTATGACCTGGCACGAACTTCTAGCAACCTGCAAAACAAGAATATTCCCGTAGGAATATTCCCTCCGATGCTTAAGTAAGTATAAGCTAGAGAGATAAGTAATTTGTAGAGAGAAGGCAGAGCAAAGATAGTTCTTAGGTTGGTGGTAATGAATTGAATATATTTTACCTAGGGATCTGCACTATTTATAGTGCTAGGGTTTCTCGGGAACTGGTCCTGCATAATTGGGTGTTATGCAAGATCGGGACACGTGTCCTGCTGAGTTTTTGGAGGCTTGGTTTGGACTAAGTGGGCCTCTTAATCGTTTGGGCCTTGGCCCTGTGAAGTTGAGAAAAGCCCGCAGGCAGGCTTTTGGGCCTTTTTTCTGGGCTTTGATAGTACAGTCAGGTGGCATTCTTTTAGGCCACATCAGTAGCAATAATTAAACTCTTAATTAATCCAATTCTAGTACGACTAGGAATACAAATACTCAAAGCCAAAGTTACTAGGCGACTAAGTAATCGGACATTTCTTGAAGCCCAAGACGAAGCAACCAACGCAGCCACAAGGGTCATGCTGGTGCGCGTGCCTGGCTAGGCCCAACCGCAGTCGCTGCTGGCCCAAGGCCCAGCGCGCACTGCCGTTTGGCCTCGTCCATGCGCTGCTGCTTGCCTTGGCTCGCTGCGGCCCACGGCGCTCCAGGCCCATCGCACACGGCTGGACGCCGGTGCTGGGCTTCACGCCTAGTGCTTTGCGCTCGGCCTTTTGCTTGTCGACCGATGGGCCGGCTCGCTTGCCGGCTTGTCGCTCGTCGAGCTTCCGATTCGTTTTCCGATTCCGGAATCTATTTCCGTTTCGAACAAAATTCACGTTTCCGTTAATATTTCCGATTCCGGAAATAATTTCCTATTCCGGTGATATTTCCGATTCCGGTAATATTTCCGATTCCGGTAATATTTCCTATTCCGGTAATATTTCCGTTTCCGGCAATATTTTCGATTCCGGCAATATTTCTATTTTCAATAATATTTTCCGATTTGATCCATGTTTCCATTTTCGGCAACATCTACGACTGGGATAATATTTATATTTCCTTCATGAACACCGTTTCCGGCAATATCTTTATTTCCGGAATATTCTTTACTTTGCCTTTTGACGATTTCAGCTCCCACTGGAACCGAGATTCGTCATTTCTTAATGATCATAAATAGAGTACTTAATGAATAATATATCCACTTAAATACTTGATCTGTTCACGTACTATTTGTGTGACTCTACGTGTTCAGTCAAGAGTAAGTTGTGGATTAATGTTATTAATTCCACTTGAACTAAAGCGGCCTCTAGCTAGGCATTCAGTTCACTTGGTCTCACTGAATTATTAACTTGTTAATTAATAATGAACCGCATTTATTAGACTTAGCATTAAATGCATTAAATGCAAACTTGGACCAAGGGCATTATTTCCTTCAGTCTCCCACTTGTCCTTAGGGACAAGTGTGAGTTTCCTAATTCCTTTGTCGCTTGATGCCTGCTTATGAACATAAGGTAAGTGTAGTCATCCTTATTATGTCCAGAGGTATTTCTCGGTTTCAGAGTTCAACTGATCAAATAAACAGATAATCATAGCCTATGATTCATCTGAGCACGACCATGCATTTTTCAGTTTCTAGCTCTCCGAATGGCCTTGTACAACTTTCGGCATCTCATCCCGATTTATGGGAGGACAATCCCTGTAATATCCCGAATTTTCGGGTATTTTATAATAAATTATTTTGGTAATTTAAGATAATTTTACAATTAAAATAAAGTTTAAATGAGTCTTACCAAAAAAACTACAAGTATATTTTCAGATTTATTTTATAAGCTTTTGAACTTAGTCTCCTAGTTATACCCTAATACCCTAAGCTGTAAATACCCTATTATAATCAAAATTGCATGTGCATAATAGAGGATACTATCAAAACCCTTACGCCTCTCTCAATTGTTTTGTGTCGTCATCTAAGTCACCTCCTCCTCCATCTTCTGGTAAGCTACGTTATCTCCTTCAACCTCAATATACCTAAGACTTAAGGATTAAAGTAATTCCTTTATTTATCTTCCGGTTCGCATACCCTGTTGTTTTTCTTCAAATGCAATTCTTGCATGAGGATTTTTGCTATTATAATATGGGGGTTGACCTTCTGCCTCTTATTTCATAATCACACTCAAATTTTGAAAGATGTTTATGGCCTGTTTGGGATCCAGAATTTCATTTGAAATTCTGGATTTGGCCCAATTCCCTTGTTTGGTAATTTGTGGAATTTAGAATTGAATTTGGCCCAAATCCAAGCCAATAACAAAACAAGTCCAATTTAATGAATTTCAAATTCCAACTAAAATGATGTCATTTCAATTCCTTGGATTATCAGATTATGGGCTCTTACCATTCTCTCCCCTCAACTAAACATATTTTCTAAACTCTTCCAACCACCGTCTTCCTCGACTCATTTTCTCTCTCCTCTCCCAAACTCACTCTTTCTCCTCCGACCACCCTGTCACCACCACCACTACTCCACCATTCTCTCTCCTTACTTCAATCACATTTCCTTCACCCACCTAGGTAACCTCTGCCTCGACCTCCACCTCCACCTCCACCTCCACCTCCACCTTCAAGAGTGACGACCACCTCTGATTTACTCCCTCGATCCACCGACGTCGCTAGTCGCCTCCATTACTCCGAATTCATTCCTGCATTACTCCCTCGATAAAGCAAGGAGATTCGAAGACTTAGGGGTTTTTTTTCCAATTTGATATTTTAGGGTTTTATTTCAGTTAGAGCTGGCAATGGGTTGGGTTGGGTCGAAATCAGGTCGACCCATTTATAAACGGGTTGAGATTTTCCCAACCCAACCCGACCTGTTTAATTAAACGGGTTGAGATTTTCAACCCAACCCAACCCAACTATAAACGGGTTGACCTGAAGTTGACCCGTTTAATTTTTTTTTCCCACTTTTAATTGTAAATTGATTTGACTATAGACTTGCGAGGTGATTTTGTTATGGCATATCTCATTGCAAAAAGTAATTTTTCAATATGTATTTGACATGAATCAAAACGTCAAATAATTATTCAATGTTGAAGGGGAAATGAGAAATAAAATCTTTCAAATCACATTATACATATATATATTACATACTTGCTTGCACTTAAACGGGTTAGACGGGTTGTTTTCGGGTTGAAAATTTCAACCTGACCCAACCCATTTAATTAAACGGGTTGGGTTGGGTTGACCCATTTAATTAAACGGGTTGAAAATCTTGACCCAACCCTTTATTATTGGGTTGGGTTCGGGTTGGGTTCGGGTTGGGTCAATTTTTGCCAGCTCTAATTTCAGTCATTGTTGATTAACAAAATTATTCCATGAATTAGCCTATTTAATGTTTGGCTGATTAACACATTCTTTTTCGATTATAATTCAAAACATTGATTGTAGATAAGAAATTTGATTTTTTTAGGGTTTAATTTGTGTGGAAATTTGCAAATTTGGGGCTTTTAGATAGCAATATTTGGTTCATAATTTGAGCCGAAAACACCGACGATGATGATGGTGGTGGTGGTGGTCGCCGCTAGTGTTAATGTGATGGTCGTTGTGTTGGCCGCCGGTGACTTTTTAACGATGAGTCGATGTTAGTGGCGGCGGACCTGGCTTTCGTGTACCTTGATTATTGTCATACTTGTTTCCCTGGCTTGTAATAGAAACAGTAGCCAGAATTGAAATTCAGGATTTGAAATCCCAATAATTACCAAACATCATACTAGAATTTAAAATACTAGATTTGAAATAATCATGTTTACCAAACAAAGAATTAGGATTTGATTTCCAACATTTCAATTCCAATATTTGAATTCAGTTACTTGAAATGAATATCTCGTTTCCAAACGCAACCTTATTTAATTCATGATTTTCTTTATTAAAAATCAAAACTTGGGCTTTTGTTTTATGAATTCCATGTTGCAGTAACTATTTCAAATAAATATTTGATAGTTACGCAATGATTTCGTAATTTGATTTTAAATTATTTTATTATCCAAAATTAAGATCGATAATTTATTAATTCTATTGTTGGGTATGGCAGTAGTCAAGTGGATCGACCTTCATGAAAATACTAACTCGCGATCGTACTGATTTAGGTTGTATTTCTAACTAGTTGATTACCATTCTGATGTAGGCTTGTTGTTATTTATTTGTAGACGGAGACTACTAGGTGACTCTTCCGAAGATCTCGTACCTGGATAGTTACGCACGCTTAAGGTAATTTTCAATGTCCATCATTTTTAGGTCCCGTTAGTAAAAACAGTTGGACATGTTTATGTGTTATTATATGATAAGGAACTTAAATATTATATATGTAAGCCGTGCAATGTGAAAGCACAGACGTATACTAGTAATATTATTATGAGTATTAGCTCTCAGTTCTCAGTACTACGACTATTTTACGAAACAAGTACATGAGGTTATGTTTACAAAGTGGATGAGTATTATTTTTCAGTATTAGGACTATTTTACGAAACAGGTATTTGGGTTTGTGTTTACAAAGTTGAGACAAGTAGTTTAATGTTGGATTTGATTAATAGTGGTCGGATGGGAACAACATGAGCATATTTATACTCCTGCTATTTGAGTTGAAATAATGAGTTAAAGCAATGTATTCAATTCGAATACCATGCGTGAATGTGTGGCAATTTTTGGTAGTTGGAACTATTTGTACTTTATGCTCACATCTTGCTAAAATACTAATTACGGAAAGTGTAATCTTAGAGGGAAAAGCCCGTAAGGGTTAGGAACAGGTTGCCCTGCTAGATGTTGTTCTATCGGTGCACTTTAGTGAAGACCCGTTAGGCTTCTAGTAGGTTTCTATTATTCGGTATTAAACTTTCTGCTTAGTCTTCCTCCTAATTCTATTGGTGCGCGGTCGCGGAGACCCATAGTCAATTAGTGAGGGGTGTGCACACTAGGGACATTCTGTACTCATCTTACTTTGGCCATTATCAAGGGTTACGCGCGACCCTTAGCGTTCTCTTTCCCTCACTTAATTAATATTGATCTTTATGTGATAAGTTTAATAATGGAATTATTAAATTGACACTTGTTATTTAATTGCTTATTTTACCTACTCAAAACTTTTTCAAAACTAAAATTATTTATTTTACGGGATGGAGTTGGAATTACTCAGTTTATCTGATTTTTGGGAGTTCGTCTCTCTTTTCTCTTTTCTATTTATTTTTGCAGGTTGGTAAAGGTACTTGGCTAAGAGTGAGGAGACTCTTAGAATAACCACCTTGTCAAGAGACAATTTCTATTTCAGATTAAGTTGGATTTTGTTATTCATTTTGTGGGAATTGGTTTTAATGTTTTTATGGGCCACCCTTTAGACCACTTAGTTAATTTTGACTTTAATGATTTTAAATTGTTTCGTTGCTTTGCATTTATTTTCTATGGAGAATAAATGTAGCAGTGACACTCCCAAGGTTTGGACGATGATTTTATGAAATAAAAATAGGGTTTTTAATATAAAAGGTCCAAATTTTGGGGGTGTTACAATCCCAATCTTGTGATCTTGAGGTTAGACTTCGTTTGATAGGTGATTACCTAAGCGTTGCCATTATAGTCTCCTTTTCTGGTGCGACGCTTGACAACGTCAAAGTAACCAGTTCTCAAACAAGTAATCTCAAATCACTCAGGTATTGAGGATTAATGTCAAATAATAAAATGAAATTTACTTATGACAGATTTTCATCTCTTACAGTAAAGTTTCATATGTCTGTCTGATACTAATCTTATCAAGTAAGTATCTATGCAAATGCTTGAGACATTGTCATGTCCACATAGTTCAAGAAACAGAACTACTAGTCATCTTGCATTCTAGTCCTCTAGCGTTTTCTATGCGTCCACCTTTATAGAAAACTTCCGACCAGGGACCATTTTGAATTTTTTCCACCCAAGTTCAGTGAAGAACTCTTTAACGTAAACAACTCTGTTTTATTGCTTCTTAGGCAATAAGTACTTTTACTTCAACTGTATAGGTTGCTAGTGATGCTTTGTTTGGATTTTACTTATCCAAGAAGTTCACATATATGTGGATGACTTTCCATTTGTATCTTAGAACATAAAAATTAATATTTAATTTCCCACGCAACAACTCATGGTCTTCAATCCATGTTGCCATTTCAAACCACGATGCATATAGCTCGTTCTTGCCAATGGTTAACTCCAAAGGGATCTTGCTTGATCCTTTGCCAGTGTTTATACGTGTAGCATTAATATTTAGCATATCTTGATTTCCTTGAATCAAGAACTATTCCTATTTACCTTTTCAAGTACCATAGGATTTTCTTGATCTCAATCTAGTTGATCTTCACTTAGACCAATAGAGATCGGTATATGTTCGTTATGCCTAAAGCCATAGGATACATTTTTGGCGATCCTCATATTATATCATACATGATAAATTCTTTTGCAGAATAATTCCCAATTGAGTTATATCATGTGACTTTAGCTCATTCAGTTTCAATAGATACTGAATCCAGCTAAATTCTTTAATATATAATATAGGTGAAGAATCTCATTTAGATTCTTTGATATTTAATTTAGTAAATGCTTATACATAGTTCAAACATTCATTACTTAGATTTTTTCATATGGGTTGAATATCTCCAATGGAGTATTTCAGGTTTGATTTAGTAAATGTCATTACTTAATCTAAAACAATATTATAAGATCTTTATAAATAGATCTTAATACCCAGTATGTACTAAGTTTCGCCTTGGTCCATCATTGATAAATAATTTTCAAATCTAAGTCATTAGCATTTGAATGTTATTTTACAATAGAGAGATATGTGTGTGATACACATAGGACCAATTAAGTTTTTACTCCCACTAAACTTCTTATATATCTATAAGAATCATGTACATTTTATGAAACTAAATACTTATTAGTTTCACTAAAATACAGTTCCAATTCCCAATTGCTTGCTTAAATCCATACTTAGATTTTATAAACTAGCTTTCCTTTTCAAGTATTTATTTGGATCCACGAATCCTATGACATGCCATGTACATAGTTTCTTCCAACATTTGATTGAGGAAGATGTTTTGTCATCCAATTTCCATATGTACCAATATGCAATCATTTCTTGATTTATAAACTTGAGCATTACGATTATGCATGAGGTTTCAACACAATTCACGCCATGATTTGCTTGTAACCTTTAGCAACTAATCTATCTTTGTGTGTGAACACAATTCCATATTTGATGGTTTTTATCCTTAAAACCAATTTGCAACCAATAGATGTAAACCATTCTTGCAAATCAACAAAATTTCAATTTTGTCATCAAAACATTAAGTATGTTTTATGGCCTCTAACCCTTTAAAACATTGAGTCTATATATGGCCTCTAACCATTTTAGGGAATCTGGGTTTCGTCATAGCTTTCTCACAAGTCATAAACTCATTTATCTTCATGATAATAGTTTGACTGCAGGTTGTAGGTTTCTTCACTATCTAATAGAAGAATCTCATAGCTTCAGTGACCTGAACTCTATGCCTACATGGGTATAGAACATCAAACAATAGAATATCAATAGACACTTGAAAGTCCTATGAATATTTTGTTCTCCTTGAAGCACTTGTAAAGTCTTCTAAGAGATGTCTATTCTTTAAAACCATTTCTAAAATCCTTAAAGAATAAGTGTTCAAATTTTTTGAAGAACTTCGAAAAGCCTCCGGAACATCCGTTTATGTTTGTTGTTCGCCTCGAATACTTTCGAGGTCTACTTTCTCCCACTTGTCATTTTGGAAACGGATCTCCAAAAGGACACTATTTCGAGCAAACAAACATTATGTTCTCAAAAATTAGACAGCGTTCATAACCAGTAGAGGAGTACATAACTACGTGACCTACCAACCGTTGGTAAGTTGCTCCTGCATTTTTCAGACCATAAGTCATCGTGACGTAGTTATATACTCCTCTATTGGTTATGAACGCTGTCTTTTCTTGGTCATTGATGTCCATGAATATCTGGTGATACCATGAGAAGGCATCCATGAAACTTAAAAGGGTGTGGCCACTGGTGGAGTCTACAAGCTGGTCTATTCGCGGGAGGGGGTAGATTCCTTAAGACATGCCTAATTGATATTTGTGAAATCCACACACATTCGCCAAGATTCGTTGGGCTTTTTCACCATGACCACGTTGGCGAGCCATTTAAGGTATTTGCGAGGCTCTATAAAACCTGCGTATTTCATCTTTTTGACCTCTTCTGCCACAACTTTACTCTTCTCTGCTGAGTAGTTTTGCAACCTCTCTGCTTTATGGGTTTTGACCCTTCTAGGACATTCAGCTTATGGGTGACTGTTTTTGGGTCGACCCCTGGCATGTCCTCTGCTGAGAATGCAAAGATGTCTTTATGTTCCCTCAGCAGATCAACAATCATAATTTTTAAGTCTAATCCCAGGTCAGTGCCGACTTTGATGCATGTCGAGTCTCCCCCCTCTTCAAGGGGGATATCTTTCATTTCGTTGTCTATTAGGCCTCCCCCATTGTCAAGTCTACCTTCGATGTCTGTCATGAGGGTGACTTGCCTGGATCTGTAAACTTTCTTTTGGTCCCCCCTAGTTCTCTTTTAGAGTCGGGTCCTTCTTCCACGAAGTCATCTTCTGGATCATCCTCTTGATCCTGAGACTTTGGGCTTTTAACGGCGTTATAATTACATCGGCGAGCCGATTCTTGGCTGCATCACAATTTTTCTGGGATTCCAGTATCGGATACATATAACATCATCTGGTGGTATGTTGACGCTACGCCTTTCCCTCTGTGGATGAGTGAT